>NC_135151.1:20002433-20662147 GCF_050948215.1 Halictus rubicundus
ATCTGAAAAAATTATATGCTGACAACCATAACCAGATGCTAAAACTGTAAAAATATGAACTTAGTATCTCATACCTTCTACAAGAAATCGGCGTTTCAAAGCTTTTCTTATTTTATAAAATTCGGATTCGGGGCTAAAAATTCGGACAAAATTCATAGATGTGCATTCTAATACCTAAAGTATGCCAGATTTTCTTCAGAATTTTCAGTTGAGGAGGATGAGAGAAATTACGGTAAAACCTGATTTTCTTTGTCGCCCCGTTATTACCCCCCGTGGCGACATATAGGGTTGAAAATTGGCACGAGGTATTTTCTTTGGATAAGCTATCGAATACCGCAAATGACACCCTTTACACCCTGGCGACACCCTTTCCCAAAAGTGCGCCATTAAAAACTCGATAAACAATGTAAAAATGTAGAACCCTCCATTTTTGACAGGTCACGTAAATCTAATATTAATAACAACAGATGTCACGGAAGTAGCCGGAAGATCCGAGAGGAAAAATTTGAGAAACATTTTGTCTTTATCGCAGTGAAAAATCGTGAGTGAAAAGCGCACTCGGCTGTATGAATTTTGCACAGGAGATTATCGTACGGTACGCGCAGAAAACGGAATGGTCGTTTACCTGGAGAACACTTAATCATGTTCCGGACGTTCATTCAAAGTAGACGCGGGCTGATTTCGAAATTCGGTAGACGAAATACGAATTTGATCGATTCGAATTGGAATTTTGAATATCCTAAGACCAGCTAATAGATGTTCGATGGAAATAGGAACGGCTATGAAAGCCGCCGGCTCATGGAACGGAGTCGTTTTGATCGTGTGTTCTGGCGAAACGCGCAAAAAAATTATGCGAATTCGATTGGAAAATTTCACCATACCCCCAATATTTTCCAGATATTGCCCCGACGAAGTATACCCTCGTTCAGGCACTACAACATTTTTTAACGGAAAAAAAAAAAGAATCCCACCATATCGAACACATAAAAAGGAACGTCGAAAAGCAACGCAATCAATAGACCGCGGATCTTTTTTGTAAAACAAGAATTATCTGCGCCAGATATAAGAGAAATGAGCAAGATAAAAATTTCTTTAATAATTTTAATAAGTTGGGCTCGGTGCATCGGTATTCTTAAATTCTTTTTATATTTGTATATTTCCAGGATTTTAAATACCGATAAATTTTTGTTATAAATCATAAAATCTGCAGTTCATCTAATTATCAGAGCATTAAACGGTGCGAACTAATGGGCCAATTAATACTCATCGGCGGCGACAAAAACTGAAAGTTAAAGTCCCCGGAATATTACTGTTAATTTGATTGTAAAATTTCCAAGACAAATTCCAACACTTTCAAAGTCCGAAGTACACGTACAATCACCACTGTGCGAACATCGAGTTTTATAATTACAAATTTGTTCCACGTGTTCGTTAGCCATTCCAGAACGAAATACTAGGAAACTTTGAAGGCTTCCCGCAGAATGTACGGTGCACGCAATCTAATAGGCCGCTGATTATTATAAATATGCAGCGTAATATCGCATCCAGTTTTTTGCCGCTCATTTTGTGGAATTGGACGAAACAGCTTCGATAAAACAGCGAGGCCGGACGCGAAGTGATTAAATCGCCCGAACCGCGTTATATACTTCAAAAAAGGGCCTCGCTAATTTGTATCGGAACGATGTGTTTTCGATAAGGGACGGCCTGCCGTTGCGCTCGATGACGACTTTCGCGATAAACCGTGGATTAAACCGGTTACCATCAACCCTTTGCTTCGCGCTCAACGGAAACGACGGATAGCCGTAGCAATTACGTTAATTGTGCCATCGAAATTAACCACGACAATGATGCCTCGAATTGCTCCGAAAACATTTCGCGTAATAATCGTCTTCCATCGCGTCTAATTTCATCCTGGAATTTCTTCAATTCAATTTGTAACGATTCCAGCGAAAGCAATAATCGTGAAAATTTTCAATCGTATTGTTAACAGACCGACTCTAATGTTACACTGACACGTTTCAGGAATAGCGCGTGTGCTTTATTTTGAGGAGGTCTCAATCTAGGAAAAATCGATTTCATCTTACATTTTTCACTTATTTGACGTTTATCATCCAGGCCTTGGCGACATATACAGAGGAATCACTGTATATAGTTTTCTTAGCCGATGGAATGTCTAATTCCAACAGAATTTTTCGAGAGCTGCTACGTGAAGCAATGTTGCCGCTACTAATATTTGTCCGGCGGATGTATATAACAAATTGCGAAAACCGCTAACTTATTTATTTTTTCAGAAAGAAAATCCTGAAAATCATCTTTACCTTTCTGGACCGAAACGTCCGTTTAAGGCGTTCATGAATTTACGAAATTGTTTTTCGTTCTGCCCGATGAATCTCTGTACGGTTTTGTGTGCGCTTGGGAGAATAGCGAAGCTGGAAAATCTGTTTGTGGTCAAAGAGCGTGAACAAATACCGGGCCATCAGGAGTGCAAACGCGTCTTTGTTTAAACAGCCGCGGCCCGTTGACAGAGAACACCGAATAAAATAAAATTTGGTGAAAGGTAATTGCGCGAAATCGGATATTTATCATAAATCGAAACGTCACGGAACGGATATCGTGATCGAAATGAATTTTCATTTCGGCGCGGCCGGACGTTCGAACGAAAAGCAGATTGTTTCAGAAAACAAGATTATTAATCAAACGCGCGCGCACACTGCAACCAAATTAATTGCCGCGACTGTTGACCCTGGTGCCGCAATCTCAGTAATATTGACGGGATAAAAGTGTGCGCGTATAACCGGACGTATAAATTTCATTAATCGTTTCGCTTTATTCTTTCCAAGTACGATTGGGTTCGATTGAAGACCAACAAATTGATCCAGCTATCCTTGCCACCGTCCTGTGCACCCCATTGACTTCAAATCGGCCCATGAAATGGCGCGCACTTTGTCCCCGTTTTAGCGTTGATTAACACGGCCTTGTCACGCATACGGTTATAATAGTACGTTTATAATCAAATGTGTGCGTGCATTATCGCCGGCAGGATATTCAAACTCCAATAAATGTGACACACGTGCACATTGGTCGCAGCAGAGATAGGTACGTGGCCGTTGATATACCTGGTAATACGATGGCCGCCATTGGTCCCGTTAACGAAGCTTGATGTCGCGCTAATAAAGAATTCTGATTGTCACGCCGTATTCCCGCGAAACAACGCGCACGCGCGGATCTGCACAAAGAGAGAAAAAGAAAGGCCGAGAGAGAGAGAGAGAGAGAGAGAGAGAGAGAGAGAGAGAGAGAGAGAGAGAGCGATGATAGCGTGAAAGGTACTGCGGAATTGTCTGATCCGTCAGGGTTTCGCCGAATCGCTTTAAAAGGCCCTCATAAAATATTCAATCGAAGCCAGATATAAAAGAAGGAATGTCTAATGACACTCTCGAAATGGAGCTCATCGCAAGGTCCTCCCAGTTCAAATCCCCGGCGCAGAAGTTGGGTCTGAGGGGCCAATAAAGAAAATTGTTACTTATTCAACTTCTCTGAATTCCTTAAGGGGGCCGGCATGGTTTGAAATCCATATACGTATGCAAGGGTCAAAATCTAGACAAATTGCCTCTTCAATATTGCAATGAGCAGTTTGGAAGTGGTCAATTGTGTTTCCTAAAAGTCCAATCTACGTCTGTATGGAGCCCAAATTGCGAATTTCTACCTCATCGTGGAGTAATTTGTAATATTCGGCAGAAAATTCGAATTCTGAAGCAAGTATGACGTCACAAGATGGCTGCCGCTGAGAGGTTCTCTTAATTTCGAGAGATTTAGTGTTCGTATCGAAAAAAGGCTCTATACAGACGTAGCAAAGACATGTACAAACACGGTGGTAAGCATTTTTAATTGATTACTTACTTATTTAAGACGTAAAATGTCTAGAAAAAAAGGCACAGCGTAACATAGCGTGACAGTCAAGGCCAAATGCCTGCCGGCCCCCTTAAGCACGTGCGCTTTTTGAACTGGAGCGATCAGTGCGACGACATAACGTCATCAGAAAGAGCTGTATTTATTAAGGAAAGTGCGTATAGGAGATTTCCTGTCTGCGCTTCGCTGAAAGTTCTACCAACTATGTCAAATGTAAACATCGGTAGGCATTCGAAGTCTCTTAGTATCAGTCAGTTTCTCAGTTAGCGAACATAAGAATATGAAATTTTCATTCGAAGAACAATTAGAGATGCTTCTAATTTATGGGGAAAGTAAGAGAAACGCAATTGTCCCACAAGATTTTTGAAAGATTGTGTAAAAAATTAAAAGAAACTGGAAGTCCCGCTGTTCGTAAGATCAATCGTGGAAAGCCTGCAGTGATGAAGATAACGAATGTTGTTGCAATGGTACAACCCTCATATCAGTGTACGTCAGATTCAGCGCGAACCTGAAGTCAGCAAAAGTAGTGCATCACGAATTCTCACTCGTCGCAAATATCATCCGTGCCACGTTAGCCTTCACCGGAAATCACATGACATGGATTATGTGAATCGTGTTAGATTTTGTGGATGGGCTCAAGAGCGGCTACAAATCAATCCACTTTTTTTCTCTTTAATACTATTTACCGATGAGGCTGCCTTTACCAGCACCGGGCGCGTTAATTTACATAACACGCATTATTGGTCAGTACAAAATCCTCACTGGCTACGAGAAATTGATCATCAGACCCTGGTCCATTAATGGTGTGGAATCATAGGGCAACAAATAATTGGACCTTGTTTCATTGACGGTACTTTTACTGGTCACAAATATGATACGTACTTATGAAATACATTGCCATATTTATTAGAAAACGTGCCATTAAGCGCTCGTCGGACAATGTGGTATCAGCACGATGTCCAACACACTATGCTCGAAGGGTGAGAAGTACACTTAACGAAATATTCCGAAATCGATGGATAGGACGCGGTGACACTATTTGCTGGCCAGCACGAAGTCCAGATTTAACAGCCCTAGATTTTTCTTGTGGGGAACATTGAAAAATATTGTGTATCGAGATGCACCAACAACTCCGGAAGATACGAAGCAACGAATTATCGCAGTACGTGCTACAATGGACGCTCCAACAATGAGACGTGTAAGAGACGCAACAGTTGAAAGACTATAACGCTGCATCGCTACAGATGGCCGACATTTCGAACATTCTTCACGAAAACAGTCAAATGTTTCAGCAACGGTAAGTTTTAGGACAAATACACTTCGGTATTTAAGGTACTCCACTTGCAAGAATATCATTTATACCATATTCTGTAGTTTCTTAAATCGTACAACTTCTGTAAGTAACATTTTCTCGTATTGTTTGAAATAACGAAGATATTCAAGTGGACAGAGTTTGTGGGACACACTGTATGTCAAAAACACATGAAGGTCCTTCATGTGTTTCAGGTCCAGCGAAGTTCTAGAGGCCTCGGTTCGTGACCCCTCGCGGGACATTTCTGCGACGTTTATCCGCTAGGCATTCGGGACATATATAGAGTAAACGCTTTATTACTTAATTCCTGATGATCCAATGATTACCTATATCGCCTCTCACCATTTTTGCATCAAGCAGGCTCATTTAAATAAAATTCTTCTTTTCAATATATTAGGTCGTCCCATAAGTTCGTGCCGCAGAAATTTTATAGTGACGGTATGATGTCTTTGCCAAAAATGTCAGAACAGGTTGTGGAACGAAAGGGTGATTACATATTTTATTTTTAGAATTTAAATGGTACAAGCAGTAAACGGCACGAACTTATCGGACGACCTAATATTATGTATCAAATGGATCAAAGTTAGCCTAATAATGGTCACACGAAACGCTCGATACAATGAAAGGTGTGAAAAGCGATCCACAGCAGTTGCTGGCAGCGTCACTATTTCCTGTCGATTATTCAGAGGTTAATCGGCGCGTCTAAAGCCGATGAATCGGTCGTTTTGAGCGAGTCGATAAACATAATTAATCTCGGCGAAGTGATCGTCGTATAAAACTTGGCCGGCGCGGCGTCGGCGTCGGCGTCGGCGTCGGCGTCGGCGTCGGCGTCGGGGTAACGCGAACTAATTCCATTATACCCGGGGTGCTCGAACGACCTATCTTGAAGCGGTGCTCGTTAGGCGGCGATAACGGGGCTCGGTTTTCCAAGTTCCGCGGGATTTTCGTCGCCGTGGGCGTTCGCGCGTCAACGGCCGCCCGGGAATGATCAATCTCGGTCTGTCCCGGCGACAGGGCGTGCAAGATTTTCGGCGGGACCCCGGAGTACTACAAAGGACCGGGTCCATTCAAACCGGTCGATAAATCTTCATCGTGTCGGATGGCAGGCTCGAGTCTTCCGCTGGCGAATGAAATTAGGAGGGTGACTTACGAGTTTCGCCGTGGCACTCTTCGCCGGGGATACCCTTTATCTTGGCCCGGGACCGGGGCCGTACGTCGCCAATAAGCGGCGGCAGGACTCGAACACACATAGAGACCGAGGGAATCGTTTGTTTCACTTTACAGGCGTTCCGTGCAGGCCAATGGAGGCTGGCCCGAGATAATGGCGGGGCAAACTCGCCACGCGAACCAGTACAGCCTCTCTGCCCTCGTAACTGCGAAAAGAGACCGGGAGAGAAAACGCGGAGGAGAGAGAGAGAGAGAGAGAGAGAGTGATAGAGAGAAAGTGGCGGGGCGAGAGAGTAGAGAGAGAGAGAGAGAGAGAGTAGCAGGTGAGAGGAAAAAGCGAGAAAACGGAAGAAAAAGGTTGCGAGCAAGGTGGAGGGGTCACGGGACGGGAGGGGAGGCAGGCCATAAAGTGAAAATCCGGAGGTACACCGTGACTAGTACAAATTTCATCCTCGCGGCAGGAATACCGGAGCTGGCTTTGTGGAAATCAATATCGCGACCCGTCGCTGAAAAATCTGATGGTCTATTTTTTGCCACCTCTGGCGCGCGTCGGATCGTCGCAGCCACGCACGCCGACCAATTAATCCGCGAGCCCAATTAAACAACCGTACGAATCCGCCGTTTAATTTGACTCCGGAAAACTTTCATCTTGGAGGCTGCCTTGGTGTTCGACGCGCTCCATCCCCCGCCGCGGGGTCCTCTAGCTAACCGCGTTTCGAGGGGATTTTATTACCCGGCAAGCGCGAAACCTCGGATCGATACCGATTACTTCGAATTAGAGCGAATAATCTGGAAAGATAGTTCGACCTCTGGGTTAAGGGTGGGGGTTGAAAGAAGTTCGACGGCGGGTGAACGTCCTTCGGACGTCAACGCGAGAAGGGATGGGAGGAAGGAAGGAAGGGTGGCGGTAATCCTGTTGGAGATTCGACTGAAGAATTTTGTCGCGGGACAAAGAAAACCGACTACTTGAAATGATAACGCAAGAAGCTTCTCCTGCGGCGGGCAACCGGCAGGATGAAAGGGTGGAATAATTTGCTTTCGCTTTCGCCGGCGCGGCGCACGGCGCACGGCAACCACCTTCGAGTAAGACGAATTTCGGGAATGTTCTCACGAGCCCGTCTGCGGCCGGGTAATACATTTAAATATCCTTTCTGGAAAAGGTTCTACGTGAACCGACTGCGCTCGAATTCGCAGCGAGATTAAGTATTACCATTCCTCGTCCAGGGTGGAACAAATGACTGGCGTTAGACCGATAAAAATTCATTGCCGGCGTCTTGAGGCCGCGCTTTAGCAACGAAATTGGCACACGGACGCGTGAGCTGTTTGCTAATCTGCCCCGGCTCCCGTCCCCGGCCGAAATGTTTAAAGCTAGTAGGTCGGTAAACGAAAGAATTTCGTAGACGGCGAAGCTGAATAAAATGGCGAGCTACGTGCCCGGTTCGAACACCGTTGCGCCCCTGCGCGCACAATTCTAAAATCACTCGCACGTACTTTGCAAAAAACTTGAGAGACCATTCGCAATCACCATCGTGAAAACAGTCGAAAAATAGGAAAAACAGAAAAGCGACGCGAGGAGACGCGTTTCATTTATATTAGGGCTACCCATACAGTGACTCCCACTAATATTCGGACGATTTTAAAAATCGCATAACTTTGTCGGTATTGGACTATACAACTTGAATTTTTTTGAGAAGTTGGAATAAATGTCTGAACAAAATGTCTGATTAAAATTGCGATTTGGCGACATTGCGGAGAAAGTACTAAAAGTTGTATTTTGCAACTTTTTTAGGCGAGCTTATATCAAAAATTTAAAAAGTACGTTTTGTACATCTGTATCGATTATACATATTTGGAATATTGCATCTAAATCGGTTAACGTTGCAATGAGCTGCAAACGTTTGACGATAAAAACTTAAGGGTAAAGTGGCAGAATTTTGGCCTTGTCAGGGAATTTCGCCCTAATGTGATCATTTTGAAACATATGTAGCTCACTGCAACGTTGATCGATTTTGATGAACTTCTCAGAATATGTATAATTCATACAGACCTACAAATCGTGCTTTCTAAATGTTCAATGTAAGTACACATAGAAAAGTTGCAAAATACAACTTTTAGTATTTCCTTGCAATTTCGACCAATTGCAATTTTTGTAAAATATTTTTCTCACATTATGTAGCAAACCAATTGTGCTAACTTCTTAACCAGTTAGCTGTTGCGACCTCTTTGAAAAATGTGTACCTAAGTTGCGTCGCAAAAATTAACCGCTGTTCGAATTATAGCTGCTTTGACGAGTATACTCGTCATGACACAAAATATTGCCATTTCTTCATGACGAGTATACTCGTCAAACACAGTTAACTGGTTAAAAAAATTCAAGTAGAATGGTCCAATGTTAACAAAGTTATACGACTTTTAAAAGCGTCCGAATATTAGTGGGAGTTAGTGTAAGTAATCCATTATTTGCAAAGAATTTGTTTTGCATTTAGTTCTGTACCGATCGTTGAAAAGGAAACGCGTATTCTTTTACAGTTTTCGGTGAAGCAGCCTGTGTTCAAAATATTCTAAAAAGTATAATTTTTTTTTTACAATAATAAAATGGCGGCCGTACCTTCCGAGGATCAGATTCGTCATTGCATACTTTTTCATTTTCATGCGGGATTTAATGTAACAACAAAGGAAATTTGTAATGTTTATGGAGATGCATTGAAGGTCAACAAGTGTCAACGTTGGTTCAGAAGGTTTGCTGCTGGCGATTATGATCTCTCCGACAGGCCTCGAAGTGTACGACCAGTTGAATTTGATAACGACACCCTAAAATCTCTAGTGGAAGCTGATCCAAAATTAAGTATACAAGAATTATCGAGAAGCCTAGGGTCCACATGGTCAACTATACAAAGGCACCTACACGAAATGGGAAAGGCATATAGGCAAGGAATATGGGTACCGCATCAATTATACCAACAAGAATATTCGTGGATCAATTTGCACTTGATTGCTGTCCAAATTTCGTAGAGATCCATTTCTTAGCGGAATCGTTACCGGAGATGAAAAATGGATTCTTTGTGATAACATAAAGCGTTCCAAGCAACGGCTTTCTGCAAATCAAACCGCAATATCAACCGCTAAACCTAGCTTATCACTTGGAAAGGTGTTACTATGCATTTGGTGGGACTGTCGTGGCATGATTCACTTTGAGTTGTTGAAACCTGGAGAAACAGTTACTGCTGAGTTGTATCGTCAGCAATTACAACGGCTGTATTCAGAACTATTGAAAAAGAGGGCATCTTTAGTCCACGGAAAAGGTGTAATACTGCAAATTGACAATGCCCGGCCCCGTACAGCGAAACTCACTCAGGAAAGAATCAAAGAATTGCAATGGGAAGTTTGACCGCACCCCCGTACTCACCTTATATTGCCCCCTCTGATCTTTTCAGATCTCTGGAGCATTATTTAAGAAATAAAACATTCTGTAGAAGATGTTAGGAGGCACCTTGAATCATATTTTGCTCGACGAACCCTGGATTTCTATAAGAGGGGGATTGAAAATTCGCAGGAAAGATGGCAAACTGTCCTTCATAATGATGGAGATTATATAAAAACCTGAATTTACTACAAAGTTCGTTTTAGATTTCAAAATAATTGATTACTTATGGGTCCCCCTAATATCGCATCAGCACAAGGTAATTTGGCGCGTTCTCCTCGCGTGGCGAACGGGCGGCTACCTCCGAATATCTCCTTGGCCAAAAAACCCTTGTTCAGCGAAAGTCGAATTGTTCCCACCTCGCCAAATAAGGGCTAATTCCCTTGCGAGATGAGGGTCCGCGTTTGTCACGTCGCGTCGCGTCGCATCGGCGCCGCGAGATTGAAAGGCGACAAATGCAACGGGCGAATCCTCGGCTCAAATTTCCGTAACAAAACGTAACGCGTAATTTATGAGCGATACAATCATCTTGTCAATCAACGGTGAAAAACCGGCTCGCAGAGGTAAGCGGCGTTTCTCGGCGCCGCGCCGCGCCGCGCCGCGCCGGAGGGGCAGCGTAGCTTCGAGCGGACGACCTTCGCGTCGCAGGAACAGCTATGCCGAATGCTTCTCGTTGATTTGTACTTAATTACAAGGAGGTCGGCTGCAAATACGCGGCACGGAGATGCAATCGTAAATCTTAATGCGGGGCACGGCAAAACGAGCAAGGAGGAGGCAATTTGCGGACAGGTGGGGGCTGCGACCGCCGCGTCGCGGACCTCCTTATTCGCATTTTTCTCGAAGTTACGTCACCGTCCGGGAAAAATGAAGAAACATCCTCCCGAATCGGGGGAGGCGCGTTCTGCCACTCCGAATTAGCCGGTCAGGTCGTAATCCTGCGGGTAACGCGTGTTCGAGGCGACAACACGCGACACTGCGACCGGGTCTAAATCAAAAAGCCGAAATTTCGAAGCGGACCACACGCGCGGCTGTCAGATTTATGCTGCGGCGACGCAGTGATAGAGATCATTGACTCCGGAGGAGAAAAATCTCTGATCTTCATTATCAGACTGCGGATTTGATGCGTTCATCACAAAAATTAGTAGGTCTAGTTTTAAGTAGCAGAAGTATTGGAAAAATTTAAGCACACTGTTATACTATTTTCAATCTATCAATTATATTTAACGCACTATCGGCGGGAAGGGTATTAATACCTTTTATGCAGAACGTACGCTAAGTGTTAGTAAAGCACTTACCAATGCTTGTTTTTTTTTTTTTCATGTAACGAATATTGTGTTTTGCACAACTCTTTGTAAGCAACCTTGAAGCAACGACGTGACGTGTGAGTCAAGCTCATGATGTTACCCGCCGATAGTGTGTTAATAATACTGAAACATTAACCGCTTCAACAATATTACGAAAATAATTGGAGCGTGTCCCAAACAAACGCAGAATAATTTTTGAATTCTCAAGCAGCTTCGCAAATGTCCTTAATTTGCGAAGATGTATGACCAAGACGGAATGGCCAATTTGGTACAAAATTGGTAGAAAAATTTGGTACAGTGTGGCCAATTGATAACGAAGCTACACATGTTCGCTCCTGGCTTGTATCCAGGTTAGCTGCGTGTAAACAACCTGTAAGAGCTAATTGCCCATCAAGAACGCATTCGTTACGTACAACAAGTAACTTCTTCGTCCTCCCAATAGCAAGTAATCACATTTTTCAATTTCGCTGAGCCGGGCGACGCGTTTCGACGAGTTTCCCGCGCGAGGAGCGCAGACAACGATACCTCTGATTACAGTAAATCCAGGGGCGTTCCAAGATATTACCGTCGGATGTACAACAGACGAGAAACAGTTAAGTCTGGCTTTAATTAAATTCTGCTGTTCCGAGCGAGGATTTCGGATTCGGGCTCGTTCCGGGCGATAATTTATTTCACGGCGGCGTACAATGCCGCGCCAAAGATTCCGGGCGAAGAAAGTTACGTTTCGGTGGGAATGAATGGAGCTGATGCGCCGCTCGAAAGCCGAAAAGCAAGCCGTGCCAGCCAGCTAGCCGACCGAAACCTGGCAGCAACGACGGGAAATTCCGCGTGAGAAACTTTCCCGCGGATAAATAAGATGTACGCGCCAGACGAAAGTTCGACAACGACCAACGGAACAGAGATAGATTACGGTTGGCGGCCATCGCTCGTTCCACGAACCATGTCCCTCTTCAGGAAAATAGCAGCACGCCGGCTGCTCTGCGAACAATCGTGAACAGAGTAACAAACGTGTCTACTGTGCGTGTCGCGCAAGAAGTCTCGCGAAAGGAACGCGGGGCTGATTGGTCAGAGTGGAACTGCCACGCCCACTGACATTTGAAATTGCGCGCCATTTTTTCTTGTGGTGAACACAGAGTACTAATCTTTGGCAACTGGGGAGTATTGAGGTTCAGTCACGGAGGATTACACGATCGAGCAACGCATAGAAATTGTGAAAATTCACTACGAAAGTGGTGAAAACTTTGCAGAGACGGTTCGAAAAGTCCGCACGGATTTTGGTCATCATAACGCACCGTCTCGCAAAATCATTTTCAGCGATGAATTTGGAGGATCAAAAATCCACAAGCGATTCAACAGCTTCCCACGCATCCACCACGAGTTACCGTTTGCTGCGGATTTTGGATTGGCCCGTACTTTTTTGAGAATGCTGCTGGAAATGCGGTTACCGTCACTGGTGTTCGTTATCGTGACGTGATAACCAACTTTTTATGGAATCAATTGAACTGCACGAAGACATATTCTTCCAAGAAGATGCACACTGCGGGCGAAACAATGCAGTTACTGCAGACGAAGTTTCCTGGTCGAGTTATCTCGCGCCGCGGCGATGTGAATTGGCCGCCAAGATCCTGCGACTTGACGCCATTGGACTTTTCTCTTTGGGGTTTTCTGAAAGGAAAAGCGTATGCCAATGATCCACAGACCGTTCCGGAGCTCAAGGAAGAGCAATTGGACGCAGCATTACTGAAATTAGTCCGCAATTATGCCAAACTGTTATCGAAAATTTCGTCGGGAGAGTGAACGTTTGCAAACAGGGACGAGGCGGCCATTTGTCGGATATTCCACACGTAACCTCCATGTTTGTACGTTACATTAGAATAAAAACATTCATACTTATAAAAAGAAACATGTTTTATTCATAAGTTAAAATGTCAGGGCATTTTGGGACACCCTTTAGTAGGTACACTAACGAGCAAAACTGAGTCTGCACTATTTGAAGCAACATAACTTTTTCAAAATTAGATCAAATGACTTGAATTTTATTGAGAAGTTAGAAGGATTAGTTTATTAGACGAGGTGTAAACAATTTTTGAATAAAGTTTGAATTGGTCGGAATCGCAAAAGAAATAGTAAAAGTTGGTTTTTTCAGCTTTTCTATCTGAGCCCGTATTGAAAATTTAAAGAATATATTCGATTCGCTCGAATAAATTATAAACGATTAAAAGTGCGATTTTAAGTCGAAAATCGTGAAAAACGGCAATTTTTCCACTTTTAAGCGTTTATAACTCGTAAACGAATTAACCAATATCGGTGAAATTTTCAGCATGGATATAATTTATACGAGCGAATCAAACACATTTTTTAAATTTTCAATACAGGCTCAGATAAAAATCCAACTTTTACTATTTCTTTTGCGATTCCGACCAATTCAAACTTTTCTCAAAAATTTTTTACACCTCGTCTAATAAACTAATCCTTCTAACTTCTCAATAAAATTCAAGTCATTTGATCTAATTTTTAAAAAGTCTTCAAATAGTGTAGACTCGGTTTTGCTCGTTAGTGTAAGTCGAAGATGGTGGAAGATGGTTCACAATTAAAGCATGAAAAATCGGCGATCGGTTATTATCTCAACGCGACCGCCTCCTTCCAGATACTAGAGACTCGTCCGCTTGCATCGCTGCAGTATAGATTTCACCACAGCGAGTACATGGAGTACAATCGTGCTATTGTCGACCGGTTCGAAAAGGCTGATGGAAGTTTGCCAATTATTTCGTCTAATTCATTGGACCCGGCTGTTCCGTATAATTCGGCCGGCTCTTCTGATTCCGATCGTTTCGACTGACCCGTCCTCTCCATCGGGCCTGTCCACTTCACCGGGATTCGAATCGCTCGATCATTTCCGCGTCGAGATCGCGCGGCTCTTCGGTTCGGCAATTTTTCGAATTTCGGCTTCGCGGATGCTTCAACTGTGAGATCATTTCTTCTTTTTCTCTTTTGCCGGGATACATGTAAGTATAAAAGACCGGGGGCCGGCCACCGGAAATTCAAAACCCGGTTATTCATAATTCGCGGCGCAACGACTGCGCAAACTTTCGCGCCGGCGAACTTTTTATATGGAAATCATTTGCGGCGCGTGGAAGGCGGTAGATAATTCAACGATGCCGGGAGAAACGGAGGCGGATACGGTCCGCGGCAGCCTCTTTGGTTGCCAGGGGGAAAAAAAATAAGAGGAAAACAAAGAGAACGAGAGTACTTCCGCGCCGGGTCAGGTCGGGCCGGGCCGAGCGTTGTCTTGCCTATTCGCGAACCATTTACAGAACAACAGCAGGAATCAGCACGCTTCCTTCGGCATCCCCGGGCGTTCAGGTTGTGCTCCGCGAAACGATATTATTAAATAAAACGTCCGGTAATAAGTTCTCGTTACGGCTGCTTTATCCTGGACGACTTCGCTCGGCGAACGGTTCAATCAGGCCGCGCGAGAGTAGCACGCACCTGGTTGGAAATTATTAATCGATCGCGAGGGGAACCGGGCACGGTGAAATTCCGATCGCGCATCGCGATTCTTTACTTCTCCGGCGGAGCGGAATCGCGGCGTAATAGACGCGCAATTTTCAATCAGCCACCGACATTACACCTTCGAACAAGGGCCAAGCGGCGCGGAGGAATTCAAGAAACGTGATCGAACACCGCGACCGAACTCGTGTGAGAAATCGGAGAAACCGCAGGACACAACACGTACACGGAGAGAACTATGCTTCCATCCCCCCCCCCCCCCACCGCCCTTGGAACACGTGAAGACAGGGATTACGGGGATCGATTAATTTCTTGGGGGCCGCAAGAATCACTACCATCGCGGCCAAGATTTCAGACCGATGTAGTAATTTATACCGCGAGCGAGCCCGTCTAATACTGCTTATTAGCTCATCGCACCGGCCGCACCACTCCGATGATTGCCCAGTTCCGTGCCGTTATTTGGTTTATTTTACGCTCGTCCTTTTCGGTTTCGGCGTACTTTACCACCGAACCGTCGCGTCGTCTCGTTTATCGACGTTTCTCCGCGTCCGTTTGCTCCTTTTCGCTGGATTGAAAACACTGCAGAGTGTCGCGAATGGCCATTTTAAATGGGGGAAAAGTCACGTCAGAAAATAGATACAACATTCATATATTCTTCTTTCGGAACGTTTACTAATTATACCCGTAACAATTCATTTAATGGTGATATAAGTATCGAAATACGTGAAAACTCTCCGAACAGTAATATGGCGAAATTGTACGTTTATATTTGTTCTGAAGAAAATTATATCGGAGCAATAAATATGAATCTTTAAGCTTCCATGCACGATATTCTATATTATCATGAGTAAATCTTTACATTAATGTTCAGAAAGTTCGTTAATAAAGTCCTTTACAATAATTTTTAGAGATTTTTTAAGTACCATTTTTCTATGACGGTTAGCTGGCTTTAATAGAGCAGAACTAGAAAGTCTCGAAAGATCGCATCTTGAAATTTTTATTGCATTAAGTTTGAACCATATAGAAGGGATTCTGACAAAAATCAGCTGTAAATATCTGCTAACCTGCCTGTCACAATTTTTTGAAATCTTTGTAACACCGTACGGTGGACCGAACGGCCATTCTAGGAAAGCAGGAGGAAATGGCTCCACAAATTATGGTAACACGGCTAGACGTTTCTTCAAAAACTTTACAAAAACTTCGAAAATAACAGGCATTAATAAGGAACTTCTTGAACGATTTTTTTTTATATCTTATCTGCGCTTCCTTCGGGTCACAACATTAATTTTCTAAATTTCGAGAAATTTGTTCGCGAAACAAAAGATTTACAGTAAGGAGCAAAACTGAGTGCACACTATTTGAAACAACATAACTTTTTTAAAATTAGATCAAATGACTTGAATGTTAATGAGAAGTTAGAAGGATTAGTTTATCAGACGAGGTGTAAAAGTTTTTTGAAAAAAATTTGAATTGGTCAGGATCGCAAAAGAAATAGTAAAAGTTGGTTTTTCAGCTTTTTTATCTAAGCCTGTATTGAAAATTTAAAGAATGTGTTTGATTCGCTCGAATAAATTATATACACGCTGAAAATTTCATCGATATTGGTTAATTCGTTTACGAGTTATAAACGCTTAAAAGTGGAAAAATTGCCGTTTTTCACGATTTTCGACTTAAAATCGCACTTTTAATCGTTTATAACTCGTGAACGAATTAACCTTACTGTATATTTAAATTTATACCCTTGGTTTTATATGCCCGCTACAGTGCACAAATTATTATGCCATAGAAATAAGTAAATCATGCTTATTGCCAATTGGCATGATGTCTGAAGAGGCTCAAGAAGCTTGTAACAAAGACAAACGAAAGTTTAGAATTGGCTACGCAAGGAAGAATTCGCGTGTGTCTACAAACTACGTCTTAATAGCAATGCTGTTCATTACGTCGGATCCCATCATAAATTATTATAGGGTGATACCGCAAAAAAATACAAATTCGCTACCGGAAGGTGTGTTGGATCTACTTTTAACAAGAACTTCCGTCTAATCCCAGAAGTAACTTAGTTGATAGCGACAGCGATATTAGCGAAGAATTATTTTTATATTGTTATATTTAGATATTATTGTTATACTTATTTGATATTATATTTTTCACTTCTTTTGATATTTGTTTCTACTGGCTGCGCGTGGATGTGTCAACGTTTAAGGATAGAAACGTCGGATGATAAGAAAAATACTCCACCGCCGGAAAGGGGGAGCGGAGGAGGAGGAGGATGAGTAATTATACCAATGGGAGGACTGCCGCGTCATTTACCATTAACCTTGAAAGAAAGCACACAAATTGAACCGACCACTTCTCCGATGCAATAGATTTTGCTGCCGCAAAGCCAGGTGGAAACATTAAACTCAGGTTTCTTCACCGCGACCCGTGTACTCGAATGACAATTCTCATTAGGCTAATTTTTCATTTAATTACTGGACAGCAAGCGACTACACATTGTGCCTCGGCCGAAGTAGGTCGCCTGACGATCTCCATTGTTTTTACTGTTACGAATCAATTGCTAGAGACAGGTGATTAACCAAAATTAATCAGCTCAAACTAATACGTTGACATTTAAAAATTTTGTTATTCTGTCTAATCACATAGTTAATTATATATACATAATTATTTTTTTTAGTTCTTTTTCAAGGTAATTGTCATTTTGTTTGTTGGAAATGTGCGGTTTTTCTATATTATATAACATAACAATATAGTTATATACTATATACTATAGTTATATAGTTATAGATAACAAGTACAGTTATATATGCCTGCACGATGACCTTCGGATGACCTTGAACACTAGAAGATGAAATTGTAAGACAATGGTATGAGAACTTACGGTTTACGTTATTAAGTGACGACGTCTCTTGACGGTTTATGCTCTTTCTGAAACGCATAATCGCTGATTACGATGCTCTTTCTATTGTTTCCGGAATAATGGCAACACAAACACTAATTATACTGTTCACTGTGCCTTCGAAAGGAACAATCTGATGGAGTTAAAGCAGACAAACGTGTTGGCCAATTTAAGAGTCACCTAAATGGGTAAACTGTGGTACGAACATTTTTCATAACATTAAAAGCAATGGAGATGTCTAGGTGACCTGCTTCAGCTAGGACACTCTGTATAATTATGTTAAATGAACATTAATTTAAAACGCTTCTTTCATGAAATACGAGAAAGGATACTAAAAGTTTGCACTCGGTGTAATTATGTTATCACTCAAAATTACATTTGTCTGGGAATAAATTGTTGAAAAGTAACACAAAGCTATTTTTGTCGTGGCGATTACTATTCGTAGAATGTTTCTAAGAATGTTAACGTTTTTCATTTACTTCAGGATATTATCGTAGGAAAATTCGTAATAATTTTCCTTCATTACTTTAATTATTAAACCGTCTTCTTACATCTGCAATGCACTTCAGATAAATCTTTCCTTTGATGTTTCTCTGACGCTCATTGTTATATCTTTATTACCCGGCTTTCAAACTTGCACAATTAAGAGCATAACAGAGTGCCTCTGACGAAACAAGGTGAATACTGGCATTGTTTATTACGGAGCAGAATCTAAAATTCAAACTAGAGATTGTAAAAGTATGAAGGAAAATCGAAGAGAAAAGTCGACAAGTACGTACCAAATAAATTATTGAAAAATTCGAGATACTAAACGAAACATTCCCACAGTACGGTAAAAGGTGCCAACAAAAAATGTTTCAATGCTCAGAAACGCAACATTTTATGCAAAACACAACAGTTTATGCAAAATAAAACATTTCTATCTGAATTCCAACAAACTGAAGTGAAATAGAAATTTATTTCCTATCTTAATATGTTTAATAGATTGGAAATACTATGACAGTATTTTCAAAATCTAATATTTTTACTGTTTTAAATTGCACCTACTCATTTTTGTCATAAATGCATAAAATCCACAGTCTATTAATAATATATATTTTATTCCAGAACAAATTAGCAAGCACGCACAGCGAATTAGCAAAGGCAAATTTATCTTCCAGCATGAAAACGCTGCCGTTCACCGAGCCAAGGTTGTCGGACAATTTTTTAAAAGAGAAAACATCAGTTCTGGCGAATCCAACGCTTCCCGGATTTGAATATTACCGAAAACTGTTGGGGAGAGTTCGGACGAGCTGTATACATGAATGCCGAGCAGTATGGTAATATTCAACAATTAAAATAGGGTATAACGGTCGAATGGAACAATTTGTCGCATAATATAATCAAGGCAATAACCAAATAAATCTTTACCAAATCGAATGGTTGAAGTAATGGAAATAAAGGTGCTCATTATTAATTACCTGGTAAGTAGTATGTAACTTTTCTCTTTACGTAAATATGTGTTGTAAATGTGCTTTTTGTTTACTCAGACAGCGAGCGAGGTCAACTTCATGTACTGCACTGTAGTGGAGGCGAAGAGGAGAAGTCGTTCAGCAGGCCTGTACTACAGTAAAGTCTTGATCTAAGCCGAACGGAGCTACACAATCTTAGTTCGCCTAACCCCTCCACTGTGGGGCATACCCCGCGAGGGGCCCAGAAGCTCGAGCTGCCTCGGCCGCCGAGCAGTATAAGTATAAACAGACAAGCATAGCAGACCAATACTTCATTACCCCCAAAAAGATATTATCCATGTACCATCTGCTCGCAGGCTCATAATCCTGAACTTCCTTGGTGCTTGATTCTCACCATGAGAGAGATCAATAACTCAAAAACCGTGGCATGCCTACCTGTTCTTTTAGCTAACAAGTCAGTTATTACGTCGAGCCAACAGGAGTTCTCATAATCAATGCAGGTCCAGGCTGTCAGTATCCCCCCCCCCCCCCACCCTTCTCCATCGTTCACCTTCATCGATTTCGAGTTTCCCTGGCAAACCTAGCAATCAGTATAACCCAGACTCAATCCACACCTCCGTGTTATCGTAAATTACTTTTTCCTCGATTTCTGCAATTCCATTATCACCACCGATTTGAACAAAGTTTTTCCTAAAGGTCTTCCTCTCCGCCTGGGATAGTAATTCACGGTAACACGAAGGTCAGGGTTAGATCAGGGCTAGATTCAGGCGAGACCCAGCTTAAGCTTGGTTCAAACGAATCTCATTGGTTCATTGCACTTTACACAATTTATTTTACTTCTTGTTTGTACTATCTTTCTGCCATTTGACAAATGACTTCGGTAATTCCGGAATTTTTTCGGGCAAACAAGATGTAGATGGGAGGCAAGCATAAACAAAGCAATTGTTGATAAGGTACCGCTCACTATGTACGCCACCAATCAGCGAACAAGTGGGAAATTGTCAGCCATAAACCGAGAATACGACCGAAGAGCGGCAATACTCGAATCGCTTCGTGCCGGAAAATCGGCCACCGAGATCATTGCGTGGTTTGGCTACGGAATGGCGGAAGTTTACGACCTTGCCGAGAAATTCTGACAAACAGTAGAAGGTTACTGCGTCGCGAGCAACTCCCAACAATGGTCCAATGATCGCAAGAGAATGGCGAATCGAAAGAAAATATTAATCAGGTCTCACGAAAACCTCGGTTATCACTGGTCTTCCGATTTTTGGCTTACCTCGACTGCGACCTCCTTGACAATTACAGTGAATTCTCGATATATGTCAACAACACGGGCCTTGCGTCGTGTATCGTCCCGGAGACATAGCGGTGTTATGTTTACCTCGGCGTCCGAGGCCTCTCGAGCTTCGGGTATACCCCGCGGTAGTGGGGATAACTCCGCGACATTTATCATCCAGGTCTTGGCGACAACAGTCAAATATCTCAGCGACGGTAAGTTTTAGGACAAACACACTTTAGTACTTCTATACTCGGAATACGCTAATCTATCGAAATCGAGCATAAAAAATTGGACATTCGATTTAAAAAAAACAAAGGTGACCTCTATATCTTCTCTACGCCTCCACTTGCAAGAATATCATTTATCATGTGTACAGAGTTCGTGGGACACACTGTACAGGGTGTCAAAAAATTATATGTCACGGCCACCATAGCGTGATTCTACACCTGTGATTTGGTGAAAATTGACATAAAAACTCCCCGCAAAATTGACCTTGACCTTGAAAATCAAGGTCAAAAAAACAAAAATTTTTTTGTTTAATCGTGTTCTACTGGTCATAAGGATCAACTTTGTGAAGAAAACCATGGACCGCATCTCAACCGTTCTCTTAAAAAATGATGTTGCATTTCTTATAATTTTTGCAGCTTCTTTCTTTCATTCTGTAGTTAGGGCAATAGTAGTATCACGATTTTGATAATTTCATACCCAACGAGATAGCTTACGACGCGTTAGCGTAGAATTGTTCAATAGATTCGTTTCTTTGAGCACACATATTGTATGTGTGCTCAAAATGTTTACGTTTGACGCAGTGAGCACATGAAAGTAATAGAATGAAAACAGTCAAGTTTCGAATTTGCAAGGTTAATTTGCAGGCGTCGTACCGAGAATTATGGACAAGAGTGTTATTGGTTTGTGCGTGGCAATGTCGTCGCGTTCTCTCGTGGATGCGGCAGCCATAACCGAGCCGGGAGCGCGTCTGCTGTTTTAATCTTTGGTAAGAGCGGCGGCGAACGCGCTGCTACACTTTGTAATACATCGGGCTAATGCCTTAGACAACAGGACCGTGACGCATCGCGGTGAGTGCTCGACCCTGGTCGGTTGTATCCTGCGTAACCAGATCACGACAAAGGGAAGAGCATGTTGCCGGTCGATCGGAGGAGAGCGGACCGGCGTCGGCAGAACAAGGAAGCGCGCAAGGAGCAGGAATAGCTTAGGCAAGAAGTACAATGCCGCCTCGAGGTAAGCAGGTGCGCAACATCCTATCGCCTCCGCTGAACCTCTGTTCCCTGAACAGCCTGTCTGTCCCTCTCTGCCGCGCACCGTTTTGCCATAAGCGTCTCCTTCTCGCGACGATCTCTCCCAACCAGGCCCCTTCTTTCTCTCACCTCCTCTGCTCCTGCGCACGGTTCCGCCGGCACCTGACCCAGCATCCTCTCCATAGTCTCCGCGTGTTTACGCAACACGGGGAACAGGATCGATCGCGATCAGCGAACGCTGCACGCCGCACAGTGGTCCAGATCGAGAAATTCAGTGACTTTTTGTTATAACTTTTGTACCATAAGAGTTATCGGGATGAAATTTGCACTAAAATTCATTAAAAAAATAGTCAATTTGAACTAAAGAAAAATTAATATTTTTTAAATTTGTTAAACAATAATTTCTTATTAATTTTCATTGATATTTTTCACTAAAAAAAAAATTGTTTAAATACAATCTTCCAAACCATTTTTTCTGTCTAAGTGTGTATTTTATATTTGTTTCACACATGCAATGTTTAATGAATTGGGAAAAATGTAAATTTGAGGAGTCGGGTAAGGTAAAAACGTCACATAACTGTGTCAAAAGATATTTTTTATAATAATTGATAATATTTGTAATATTGTATATAATATAAAATAATTTAGTAACATTTTTGTAAATCTTTTGTGATAAAAATGTGATAACAATGATGGTTTTATAATATAATAATAATAACATGAAATATGAAAAAATAATATTTGTTTATACTTTGTCAGTCTTCATTCTCAAATGGTTTTGTCTAGCATTATTTTTTATAGTCCATCCATTTCAAAGCCTGCCTTTTCTATTATTTAATTATTAATAATTCAGCTTCTGGTTCTAAATTTTGTATTCTTTTCTTACATGATTTCACTCGCATTGCTGACATGTGCGGGTCCGATGTCAATAAAAGTCTATAAAATACATCTTCATTTGTTAATATTCTGTCTGATTTTCTTGTATGTTTGTATCTAAATTGTTTAAAGTCTTTGTGACGTGTTTCTTGAGCCTCCTCCGATAATTGTCCGATTGGTAATAATGCGTGTTTTATTACATCTGCACCATGCATTAATAACTTATGGACTGAAGCAGGCATGGGGATACCAATCATAATCGTAAAATTGTCAGTTTTAAACTGCTATAATTTGCAAAGGCGGAAGAGTGCGGAAATAATTTTTATACCATCATATAGAGGAAGGTGTACTGAAAATAGTCGAATTTGTTAGAAACTGGGACTTCCTGGGACTTTAAAGATATCTCTTACCGAATATAAAAAATTTTTTTAATTTTCTCCATTTAGTCCAGCATTAACTTTTAATACATTGTGCAGACTAATTAATAATGTAAGACACGATTTCTTATCGCAAAAATCTGCTCTTTAATTTAAAAAAAAAAAAGCGCGAGAAAATATTAAATAGGAACGTCAGGGCATCGCATCAAAGTGAAGCAATTTTTCTTGTGAAAAATACTCTTCTTAAAATGTCCAACTTTCAATATTTATTGCAACTATAATATTTAATAAATTGTACTAATTTCTCCATTTCCGAGGTCTATGGACATTTGGGAAGCAATGTTCATTGATCAGGTATCGATACATGAAAGTTCATTTTCGGGCCAAAAGTCACTGAATTTCTCGATTTGGACCACTGTGCGCCGTCCAACTCTCGAATAGAGAAGAATGTAAATTGCGGTCGCCGCCGTAGAAAATAACCGAGCCATTTAATAAGGACCTAAACACCATCCGTTGCCGGTCGCAACGGCTAATTTCTAGTCGGCCTTCTTTGCCGTGTCGCGTTACCTGTTCTTAGGGGCGTGACGCGTCGCCGAGACCGGGACCACGTCGCGGTGGGGTCATCGATTATGAAATTACACGTGTCAAAGTTAACGACTCTTCTTACGAACTCTTTATCAATATTCTTTGGTAATACTTTAATGTTCTTCCAATATGAAAGCACAACAGATTTCGTTACACGAGATTCTAAGACTAATTTAAAGTATCTGAGGTTAGATGGATCAGTCCTCGCAGCCAGAAGATCGAAAATAGCTTCTGAATTTAATTTTGGGAATATTCCTGTGACGTTTTTCACTACTTTGATAGGTGGGTTAGGCCCCGATTTGACTGGTGCTGATACAGTTTTTCTAAAGAGTATTAAAATATTGTTAATAAATTCTTATTGATTTCTTGTTTCAACGACCAATAGGCGGTTCCTATTAACCCTTAAATGCATGAGTGGGGTCCGCAAAGGACCCCAGTGTTGGATTTTGTGTTAACATTTTTAGCCGCGCCATTTTTAGTTTACAGAAATTTTACAGTTTTACAGAAAGTTTACAAAAATAAATTGTTGCTGTGATTAAAGTTAGCAAGGAATTAGGTAAGTGGGGTCCTCAATGGACCCCATGTATGCATTCATGTTCCTAATATTTAGTTTATGCACTTGAGGGTTAAGCTTTCTACCCCAAGTTATACGCGATAATTAATTGTTTATAGCCCGTGAGTATTTCCTGCCTCGACAAGTTCCACAGCTGGGTAGAATTTCGGGAGGAAAAATATTTCGAATACTATTTTAAATAATCGTTGTTCTACGATTCGAATAAACTATTCCAAAGAAATTAAATTATTTTTTGGATGCCTGTAGCACAGAAAGTTTGAACAATACCGAAGAATTGAAAATCACGTGATCACTCGGCATAAAACGTCCCAGACACCTAATCCCCCTCCCGATCTCCCCGGGGTTGTAAACTATGCGTCGCAAAGTAGACTAATTACGAGGGTACAATAGTGTATAAATGTTAATACAGAGGCGGGCGCGCGCACTGCTACGCGACTGCACGTACGCAAAATTGATTTACGAGATGACGCAGGTGTTGTGCAATTATTGCCGTTTAATAGAGGTTTACCCCGATTAGTGAAAAGCTGATTGTGTCTCTTGTTAAGAGCGCCGACTAAATTATGACAATCGTGAATTATCGGACAGCTCGGTGCCAGACGCCTTGTCCCGTACCTCGGAGACGACAGGCGTCTCGGTATTCGGGATGAAAGCAGTCGGTCCCAGATTCCCTTGAAACAGGTCGCACAGGTGTTCATAATTGCTTTTCTTTTTCAAGGCTGGCCATCCCAAGGATACACCTCCGGGAGGATTATAAACGCGGTTTGGAACCCCACACTCTGTTCAGACGTTTTATTAGCATGAAATTCGCGAGATTCTGCCCTTCGAGGACGACGACGAGCTGTCAGTTTCTGGCACGCTAATCTCTCGATCATTCCGACTTTTTCATATTTTCCCTGGCTTACCTTAACATTCTAGAAAGCGAACAATATTCTTCTGTAATCAATCGTGATATATTCCTCAGGGTCCGAGGGGTGAACTTTAACCCCTTCCCGTGCCCTTTAGATCGACCAAATCCGGGCCCAAGCGGCAGAGGTCAACGCGCGGTAAACGGACCAGAGTGATGATCGAAAACAGTTGCGATACTAACCGAAATGTGAACACCTGTGGACGTAAACACTAATTCTTTTTCCTTTCGTGTATACAAGGTGTTCACGCTATTGCTAACCAACGTTTTTCTTGTAAATACTAAATATTACTGTTTTTTATACGCAACACGATGGCGTATGTGATTTTTTTGTGTTCATACTATTTTGTCAGAGACGAAGGTGACCTTCAATCTTTTAAATGAAACGCTGTATAATTTTTCATATCACATGAAAGCATACGTCCACACGAATTCATCCGTACACTGCACAGTGACCTTCAAGGTCGAGCAAGGTCAGAAATAAAAACAGTACTGCTTTCTCCCCTTTAATTTTTTCTCTAATATTTACTATTTACAAGAAAAACTCTGGCTAGTAATAGCGCGAACACCCTGTATATATTATCGTTCCTCGAGTGAATCGTAGCAAAATGGCTACGATGACGACGACGCATCGAGAAGAAACACGAGCGGATGGGGCATTACGATCGATGGATTGGTAAGAGCTACAATTGCCGCGGTAAAAAATGATCTGGAGGATCTATATAGGCGGATTCGTACCACGATCGTGTAACCTCGAGCTACGAACTGGAATCTCTCCTCGAATCGGGGGATTAAGAACGATTGAATCAACGATACGGTGCAGTAACTCGAGACAAACAGAACGGGAGATCAGGCTTCAATTGGGATCGTTAACGAGTCATTAACGCATGTACACGCATACATCGTGCGGATACGGGCACGGGGAACGTCGTAACTGCATATATTCGCATCCCCGGACGCAATCCGGCGAGTTACGATACAGGAGGCGAGCCGCAGAATTAAAGTTCCCGCAGTTTCGTGAACGACCAATAGACGAGCTTATAAAGAGGGATCGCAGAGAAGCCGGGGCGTGCCGCGGTTCCGGCGTGCTCGCCGCTATCTATTAAATTTACGTCCGCCCGTAAAGATATCGGAATTTATTATTCCTAAAATCAGAAGCACGGTGTTGGCCGTGTCCAATATTCGTGCTGTCCTAATTTATTTTCGCGTGATTCCACCGGCTACATTAATTTTCCAGCGCCGTTTGCTCGCCTTCTTCCTCCCTCCCACCCCCTCCCCCTCCCACCCACCGTCATTCCCGGTTCTGTTTTCTACCGGTTCACTAAATCCCTCGGGCGAATTCCTTAATCAAAGGAACGATGTTGGTTCGCGCGCAATTCACAACTGTGAAAACTTAATCATGCTGCTCCTCAACAGGGTGACAAAGGAGGAGGAACGGTTCGTAAACGGGTCGCAGATAATCGAGCGCCGCCGCTTTACGAAAGAAGGGAAATAGTGTGCGTGTGGTCGTTCGCAATGACTGTTTAACACTAAACCCACCACGGTGAAATTAACCTTTTCAAACATACTTGATCACATCGCTATGATATCGCTTCACGACTTTTCTTGACACGTTGACTGGCATGTCACCCATATGTGGATGGCGAAATTATTTATCCAGGTTTTAGAATGAATTTTTACGTTAATATGTTCATTGCACCAAATTAGATTAGGATCGGTGAAATGCGACAAAGTTGGAGGATTAATCCTTGGAGGATTTTCAATCTTTATATCATTAAATAACTTACTTTGATTTTATGGAATTCTTGAGGTTTCTAGTGTGGCAGTCAAAGTGTTGAACAATGTATTTTTCAGTATTATTTTCTCGTTTTATTTAGTTTTACTCCAAGAAATATATGTGTCTTGTCCTACCTACCGGTCACCTTGACCGCACGAGATAATATGGTATTTACGCTTCTAAATATAAACAATAAAAAGAAAGGCTATTCTCAATGTGGCATGGCCAACTCAAAATAAATGAGCCGCCATATTGAATGAGACGCTATCAACTTACGCACGCGCCTGGTTGATAATACTGTTTCATGGCAAACGCATCCAAACCGCAATGGTGGACGACACAGTGCAATTTTGTATTTCGAGGAAAGAGCATCGTATTTTTTGTATAATTGAAATTATATGAAAATAAATTTGCATCGTCATTTTATGGAGGTTGTTCGTCTACTAATTCATTCTGCAACAAATTGACTATTACCTACGTTTAATTATATTAACAGTAACTTCTTTTAACACCTTCACGCGGGCTCTGCTATTTGTGTTTCTCGCCGTGGGGCGGCGCTCGTATTCGTGCTTTACTTTTTTTCAATTAATATACGTTAAATTTTCAACTATGTGGCAATTTTTTCTAAAAAAAACAAATGTTTTCAACTATGTCGGCCTGTTCCTTGTTTCCAACGTGTAGCTTCATGTTCCCATATAAAACACGTGGAAAATAATTTATTAAGGATTATAACACCCAAGATGGCTGCCTACTGGCCACCAATGGCTGATTACTGGAACAATAACCCTCATAACAAAAATGATAGCAGGCAAGGGAGGCTGCTGAAGCTTATCAGTAGACTGCGGATGTTTATGCAATTTTTAATTTTGGTAGGCAAATTTTAAAAAACTGGAATCATGTAAAATCTTATTTCCAGTTACAGTAGTTTTTGTAGTTCCGAAGTAAATAAAAATCGTACTAAATTCTGTGGAATTTTATATTATAAAGTTCCGCGGTCTGCTTACCGGTAACGAAATATTGAAGCAAACATTATTTTCTACCTTCGAAACCGGTAACGGAACAATTAGCACTATTTGATTAACTTTCTAAAAATATTATTTCCAGAAAAAGTGTTACGAGTACATGGTTATATATAAATATGTGATTATAAATTTCAGAACTCTCTCAGATAATAATAGCGCAGAAATATTCTGACGTAGTCGAATTATTATATTGAACAACACAAAACCTGTTTAACGGTGTCCGTCACTGAACGACATTACAGGATAAAAGAGGAAACATAACCTTGTCGCTGAACAGGAATCAGTGTTCCATTGCACAAAGCATACAGTGCGAATACAGGGTTGTGTGTAGTACGTGTACATAATGTAAACATACTCTTCTGTCACGAATATTACGGAGATATCGCGTATAACAAGCGCTTTATCGAACTATTCGAGAGTAAACACGAGTCTTCTCGTCGTGCACTCCGCGAAAAAAAAAATGATAAGACATGTTGACGAACATAATAATATAGTTACGGAAATGGATGTTTTATTCAAATTTCAAGCGAGCTCGCATGTTCTCCTCTTTTCTACAACATGCTGAAATAATGAATACAAGCGATAAAATCAGTAATATTAATTTCTCATAATTATAGAGAATAATTTCTCTAGAGATATGCACTTGAACTAATTTCTATCTTTTCTTGCTGTAGTTTTTTGCTAATCAAAACGACGTCCAACGCGAATTTATTGTTCTAAAATTAATTGATCCGCAATGGTTCTGCAGGTTGCGGTAATTTTATGTGCATATGTAGTTATATAATAATTACGACAATCCGTGGGGATAATAGATGCGTCAGAATGATTAATAACATCCAGCAAATATTCATGATTTGAAGGATCAGCCAAAATGTTTCTTGTACCGAATTCAATTTCGGAAAAAGCTTCCTTATTAGGGTGCGTCGTCGGAGGCTATGGTGGTAGAAATAATAAAGTGGGCCTCGTAGAAGCTTATACATAGTGTCCAAAACCAAACACGCTTCCTCCAGATTATCTTCGTTCAATTTTCGCAGCGATCTCCGCCGAGATTCGCAAAACATATAGAGTGAACCCAAAAAATATTGGAACAATTCTCGAAAAATTGTGGACATCTAAATAGCAATAATTACTCTAAGAGAAAATGAATGAAGGATTGAGAAAACAGAAGATTCAAGCTTTAAAATGAGTCCAAGTTTATCCTTGCACTATTTTCTCTAACAAAATAATTACTGTTACAATGCCTGTTTCCCAGAACAGGAAATCGAGTGTTCAAACACTTCGGATCCACTGTATGAAATACCTGCGAGCAACTTCAAACTAACTAACTAACAACAACAAACTAGCATTTGTGTTATTTCGCCGGCGAGTCGCAAGGCGAATTTGATTTGCAAAAAGCTGCGCACGGTCTGCGAAAGAGTAAATTGTAAAGCTTGAATTGATATTGAAAAATGCAAAAGAATCCCGGGTGCTCTCGAGATATT
Source organism: Halictus rubicundus (assembly GCF_050948215.1). Lineage (NCBI taxonomy): Eukaryota > Metazoa > Arthropoda > Insecta > Hymenoptera > Halictidae > Halictus > Halictus rubicundus. The sequence goes on from NC_135151.1 coordinate 20,031,532, forward strand.
TTATCGCGGAGTGTACCCCAGGCGAGATAAACGGAGAAAATTGACCCTCAAGACAGTTAGGCTCGTAACCGGTGGAACGCGGATATTTTCCTGGTCGTGTAGACGCGCCGTAAAGATACTCACCTACGCAAATACGTGTTCGCGTTTCCGTGGAATGGCGCCCTTGTTTTCGAGTAACCGCGGACCGTCCTGTCGTAAGCATCCATCGCGGGACTATGACCGATAAACAAGCTGCGAGCCATAAAGCGCTCTCCTCCGACGCGGCGGAAACTCCGATCCTCCGCAATTACGGCGTTAATCGGAACGATTCCACTTCCGGCGTCAACCATAGAGGAACAAGCGAAACGGATGACACCGGAAACCGTGCCACAGTGTCGCGAATGGCCATTCCAGGTGGAAGAAAATCATAGATCGTTTCATGCTTCTTCAAACCGATTGAAATCCTATGTTAGGTCATGAAATATTATATAAATTATAGAAACAAAGATAAAAATAAATAAGAAATATCGTATTAGCACATCTTGCGCGGGCACTTTGCCACCAAAGTCTTACCGTGTTGCATTCATTCTTGCAACGCACGTTTTGTATTTTTGCAACGCATGTCTATCCGATTTTATTGTAAAAACACGTCGATCACAAAAATCCATCGATAACAATAATCCATCAATAATCCGTGAAAAACGACTTTAGTCGCTTCCCGCTCAAGATGTGAAATGCTCACAAAAAGACTCTAGTCGCTTCCCGCGCAAGATATGTTAAATAAGTATAACAATAGTATCGGAATATAACAATATAAAAGTAATTCTTCGCTAATATCGCTGTCGCTATAGAAGTTCCTGTTAAAAGTAGATCTAACACAGCTTTCGGTAGCGAATTTGTACTTTTTTGCGGTATCACCCTATAATAATTTATGATGGGATCAGAAGTAATTAGCAGCATTGCTATTAAGTCGTAGTTTGTGGATACACGGGAATTCTTCCTTGTGTGGCCAATCCTGAACCTTTTTATGTCTTTGTTGCGAGCTTCTTGAGCCTAATCAGACATCATGCCAATTGGCAATAGGCATGATTTACTTATTTCTATGAAATACTAATTTGTGCACTGTAGCGGGCATATAAAACCAAGGGTATAAATTTAAATATGCAGTAAGGTTAATTCGTTCACGAGTTATAAACGCTTAAAAGTGGGAAAATTGCGATTTTTCACGATTTCCGACTTAAAATCGAACTTTTAATCGTTTATAACTCGTAAACGAATTAACCAATATCGATGAAATTTTCAGCGTGGATATAATTTATTCGAGCGAATCAAACACATTCTTTAAATTTTTAATACAGGCTCAGATAAAAAAGCTGAAAAAACCAACTTTTACTATTTCTTTTGCGATTCCGACCAATTCAAATTTTTTTCAAAAAACTTTTACACCTCGTCTGATAAACTAATCCTTCTAACTTCTCAATAACATTCAAGTCATTTGATCTAATTTTAAAAAAGTTATGTTGTTTCAAATAGTGTGCACTCAGTTTTGCTCCTTACTGTAAATCTTTTGTTTCGCGAACAAATTTCTGGAAATTTAGAAAATTAATGTTGTGACCCGAAGGAAGCGCAGATAAGATATAAAAAAAAATCGTTCAAGAAGTTCCTTATTAATGCCTGTTATTTTCGAAGTTTTTGCAAAGTTTTTGAAGAAACGTCTAGCCGTGTTCCCATCATTTGTGGAGCCATTTCCTGCTTTCCTAGAATGGCCATTCGGTCCATCGTACGGTGTTACAAAGATTTTGAAAAATTGTGACAGGCAGGTTAGCCGATATTTTCAGCTGATTTTTGTCAGAATCCCTTCTATATAGTTCGAACATAATGCAATAAAAATTTCAAAATGCGATCTTTCGAGACTTTCTAGTTCTGCTCTATTAAAGTCAACTAACCGTCATAGAAAAATGGTACTTAAGAAATCTCTAAAAATTATTCTATAGGACTTTATTAACGAACTTTCTGAACATTAACGTAAATATTGACTTATGATAGTATAGAATATCGTGCATGGAAGCTCAAAGATTCATATTTTATTATTTTATTATAGGATCGGAGTTTTCACGTATTTTGATATCGCTATTAAATGAATTGTTATGGGTACAATTAGTAAACACTCCGAAAAAAGAATCTATGAATGTTATATCTATTTTCTGACATGACTGTTTTCCACCTAAAATGGCCATTCGCGACACAGTGCGTGCTCCGCGTGGAAAACTGCGAACCTCTCCGTAGCGACTGCTTTATCGCGTCTCCCCGTGTCGCCGCGTTCGCTTCTTCAGGCCGCAAACGTTTTCAGCGTCGTCACAGCGAAACGCACAGGTAAACGAAAATATTTAAAATGGAAATCCGGCGGAGCAGAGGGACGCAGTGCCGCGGAAATTGATGCGACAAAGCTTTATAGACGCGGTCAATATAAAGAAGGTGTCAAGATCACAGTCGGTCGGGTTCCCATGCGAGTTCAAAAATGTATGGGAGCCGATAAGCGGCGGATGAGCTCCCACAGTTTCTCCAGCTTCCTCTTCGCTGTCGTTACACCTGCGAACATGCTTCACGTGACACCTCGGCCGCGAAGCACTCCGCCTGGAAAAATGTTCTCCGCGGTATCTCTTCGACGATCGTCAGACTGCTGTTTTTATCGTTCCCGCGGCTCGATACGTATTCTCTGTGCCTGCGCGGACGACGTATCTACAATTTGCATTCCAATGTCTGTCATCGACGTTTCGAATTGCCGTCTAACGTTCCCGCAGTTTTTCGCGCGCCGCGCATCCGCCTAGCCGTCGACATCCTCGCCGGATACATGAAATTGGAAACCGTCATTACTGAATTGTCGAGGTACAGGGACGTTTCTGAACGCGCGCGCGCGTGTGTGTGTGTGTGTGTGTGTTTGCGCTCGCGTGGAGCTTGCGATAATCGGATTCTATCGTTCACGCTTGATGCGGGTACTATATGCTTGCACTTCGAAATGTTTTCGAGCAAACGTACCGACGAAGAATGAGGGAGAAACCATGACAAATAAATTCTTTAGAACAGCGTCGCTTTGGATTAGCCAGAGGGGGAGAGAGGGGGAGAGGGAGAATTTAATTCCTTATTTGCCAATTATTTAATTGACATACTACCGACGTGCGAATTAACACCTCTCTTTTGAGGGTAACTGCGGATTTTATGCGTTTGTGACGAGAATATAGAACAGAGAATACATTTATGGAATTTGAACATTTGGAATTTTTATTGCTTTATTTCCAACAGGATTTCTAAGAGAGGAAACGAATGTCTTCGTAGTTCTTGCAATTAATGAATACAATTTTGATTGTGCATAAGAAGTCACTTTGCACTGAGCATCTCACTGTACGCCACTATAGTGGTTTCCGTGAAAAGCATCAATTCGAACGGTAGAGCCACTATAGTGGTTTCCGTGGAAAGCATCAATTCGAACTGTGGAGCCACTATAGTGGCTTTTGTACCATACGCGAGTAAGCGCGCCGTCCCTGGGAGACAGATTTGCGGACGAGCTCGCCGTACCTGGGAGACAGATTTGCGGACAAGCGCGCCGTGTTTAAGAGGTTAAGCAGAAATGCACTGTCGACAGAGAAATATTTCGAATGCACTCTAAACTATTTTTCCATGGCTCTAACGTCGAGAGCAAAAAATCGCTGCGTTCTAATTAGATGTCGTGCGAGCGCTCGATAGAATTTAACTTAATGAAATTATTTTGCAAGTTGGCTCGTACTCTGGAAACAGAAAATAACAATACGATCGTAGGTACGTGTACATAACGCAATCGGGACGGTCGTTGTCGTTGCTGTGGACAATCAGACAGATTAAACATAGCGGTCCAATGCAATAAATTCATTTCGATAGATAGAAACGTATCGAGATATTTGAACATGGGAAGACTGGTGGCACGATTCTTTTTTACATTTTTTTTTTTTTTTTTGTGAATGATGGTAACAAATGAAATGTCACGAAGTCCGCGTGAACCGGCTGCCGGTGTTGCAAATAAAACGGGACTCGCGTAATTGACCGGGCGAAGTAGAAATTTTCGTATAATTCCATTTATCGCGGGCCGAGCTGAAAAAATAGACGTTGCCCTTTGTCAATGATCCAATGATGGTTCGGCAATGGCATCGGTGTCGTTTGACGGACGGTGTGTCTATAAAACAACGCGCCGGCCATGCCACGAGCCTTTCACAAATAAACTGATCGTCAACAGAACAGGAACGCTACATCATACATATTTCGCATAACGAGTTGACCCGAGGAAAAATCTCTGGCACGGTCGGTACACTTCTCGTTCTTTTGTTCCACTCCTTTTTTTTTTTTATTTTAATATCCCCCATAACTTTGCGGCCGCGTATAATTTTACGCGAGGAAACAACGCGCGATATTCTCCCGAAATTAGTTTCTGCTCGAACAGTGAACAAAGAAAAGCTCGCGCCGCCGCCATCGCGAGCAAAAAACCGGGATTTTATTTCCGGCCGTTGCAGTCTAACCAATTTTCCTGAAATTATCACGTAATGTTACGCAATTATTTTACGCACGTTTAGTCCAGTTTCACCGAGCCGATAAAACCGAAAGTTTAACGCTTCCGAATTAACATTAAATAATTTCGCGCTCGTTATTATCACTTTTGCCGTCGGAGCTGACGAGATAAATGGAAATAAAATCCTCGGTGAAACTTCCGCGTTTAGTTCGCACTTTACCGGTCCACAAAATGTCTTACTCGTATAGAGAAGCGTTAGTTTATAATTAGAAATTAACAACAAGTCGGACTAATTTTCACATGCTAGCGTTTAGCAGGAATTTAATATTCTTGTATGCGTTGCAATTGTAACAGAAACCTTCTTCGAATGCTAAATTTAATATAAATGTTAATTATTGTAATAACTGTAAATTTCATATATATGCGCGAAGACAAAATTAGAAACTGTTTAGAAACTTACAATCGCATCGGCGCAGTTGCAAAATGCAATTCCAGTCGTTTTTCGAAACCCACTCTGCGATACTTTTTGACACGAATCGATCCTTCACGATGAATAAAAATTTATTAGAGTAAATATACTTTATTTTATACTTTTAAACATATTCACCTTTTTAGAGAAACACTTCTATTGCGTTTTGTAACTGCACTGATGCACTTCCGTAAACAGCCACATCGCAGGATGCTACAACATATTAAAGCATGCAAAATTCTACTTTACAGTGTTTTCTATTTTCAATAACAACCGAGTTATAATTCGACCCAGTTACTAGATACACCCCGTGTAGTCTCTCCGCACAATTTCACGAAAAAAATAGGAACGAAAAACAGGAAATTTTGCTGCGCAGCACAAGCACGAAATTTATTTACATTGCAAATACTCGGCTGTAACATTCGTTTGCTTGCAAGTACAAACATGTTCTGATTTTAACGATTCAGTTATGATGTTCCAGCCTACGGATTTTTATGCGAAATCAAAATTGTTTGCATGAACTACAATTTCTTCCGAATAATTTTGATAAGCCAGGCAGACGTGGAGGTTCTTAAATTCTTTCGAACCATCTACTTCTTCAAATTGCACCTGCCCATTGTTACCACAAAAAACTAAAATTTACACTCCACTTAAAATCCATTCTAACTGTATATAACTGTGCTCGAAGTTGCACTCGGCAATAATACAATTGACTGAACACAATTCCGTACTTCGTTAATGAATAAAAACAGATACAAAGCATAACCGAACGTATCTACGTAACAACCGAATAAATACAAGAATCGATATTTTTATAAACATTTTCAGTACCTCCCTAACTGTGCACAGGCATATTTTCTGCGAACAGCCTCGTAAACTGTCCGCACCAGTTTCTCTGCTGAGTGAGTCGTACTGTTATGCCGCAGGAAGGGGTAGATGAAGAGTATCCTCGAATAAACTCCAAAGTCTTCTAGCACAACTTAGGTTTATTTGGGAATAGGTCGCCAAGCAAAGATACAAAGCGATTTTGTACACGACGAATAGCTTAATGACAAACGAGTCGACTGACGGGCTACTTGTAACTTCTTCTCTGTCTGTCTCTGTCCGCGCCCTTTCGCAGGGCCTTATATAAGAGTACAACTATGGAAGTTTGGTGGGGATGGATGACACTAGCCCTTAGAGATAGGGAATGACGTGGAGGTCGGAGTTTTCGCAGGGTTGGACTTTAACATGAAATCTCTGTACCGGTGAGTAATTTGCCTTAGTCTAGTAGATGAGAAAGCCCGTGAGTTCTGACTCATCTATTTGTCTGACTTATCGATAGAGAATAGATGAGTCTGGTAGTCTCGCATAACAGTACGTCCGCGCGTCGTTTAAAGGAACAACAGACTAATAAAAAAACCGGTGCCGATAAATCACGGTATGAGAGTGGCAATTTAAATATTGGAACATCGACGTCTGCCCCAACAGTATGGTTGCCCCAACAAGCCTAACGAATCCGCGTAACCGCAACGCAGTCGCAGCACGTGGAGCATATTCCAGAAGGATGCGACTTAAACCCGAATCCTGAGCCGGCGGTGTATAATTCGCGGCAACGAGCCGTCGCAGTGACGAATACGCAATTCCGTGTGCCCGTGGCAGGGCAGTCTTTTCGCGTGGAGGCAGCAGCCGAAACTGTCGGAAAGGGATTTGCTGATGAAACCGGCGACGTTATCGAGCGCAGCCCTCTATTTAAATGTTACACGGTCCCGTTCGCCGTGACGATCCAGAGGCGAGCCCGGGACCACGACACCGAGCACGGAATATCTGATTGTTAATAAGATCACGGTAATGCAGTTTCGAGTGTGCAACGTTGTTGCACGCGGCGCCGCTGCCGGAAGACAAATTAGAGGCGAAAGAGCTCGGGCGACACCGTCCCCAGATGATTCACTGTCGCTGCTCGTTTCCACCCTTGGCATCGGTGATTCTCATTTGAGCAAATACTATTACAAGGATATCGTGTTCCTCATGCATATCGCCTGGCCTCGACAAAATTCCAGGAATATCCCCATGCTGTTTCCATTGAGCAACGGCGTACGTTGTTGCCGCAACCAATAATATCCCGCGTGTACGTGAAATCCTCGCGAGCCGCTTCCGACTCGTCCCTGCTCTGGAAAACTGACACGCACTGTTTTTAACAAACAGTTCAACAAAGAACGAAGTGTCGCCACACAATTGACCCTACAACTCTGTCAGCGAACGATCATATCTGCCGGTGTGCACTCGACTCCCTCGCGACACGGTATCTTGAAAACAATTATTCGATATACGGTCAATTCTCGATGTATGTCAGCAGTTCATTATACAGGCTGTTTCAGCTAACTCGAGCATCTAAAATACTTGTTTTTTATGATAGACGAAAATTTCAGAGGAAAATATTAGTTGGTTCAGAGGGGCAAATATTGTGATAGACAAACAAATTTGTTCAAGGTTATATTTTTTGAGATTTCAAGGTCATCGAAGTTTTTTGAATGGATTGATATATTTTTATAATCGCTATGCGATAGCCGAGGTCAAGGCGAATCCAACGACCTGTAACATTACGACCTTCACGTGACCTTGAGTATGAAAAATTCATAAAAGTAGGGCACTTGATGTAAATAGTGAAATAACGATGACATGATCCCCTTAGGGTTTCAAGAAATGTTCTTGAACCTTGACTAATGACTGTAAACACGTTTACGATAAATTGTAAACAATATTTTCCCCTCCGAACCAACCCTGTTTACCTCTCAAATTTTCTTCTATCATAAAAGACAAGCGACGTTTTCTAGATGCTCTTATATATCGCTAATAATAATAGAAAATATTAGTTGGTTCAGAGGGGCAAATGTTGTGATAGGCAAACTGTTCAAGGTTATATTTTTTGAGATTTCAAGGTCATCGAAGTTTTTTGAATGGAATGATATATTTTTATAATCGCTACACGATAGCCGAGGTCAAGGCGAATCCAACGACCTGTAACATTACGACCTTCACGTGACCTTGAGTATGAAAAATTCATAAAAGTAGGGCACTTGATGTAAATAGTGAAATAACGATGACATGATCCCCTTAGGGTTTCAAGAAATGTTCTTGAACCTTGACTAATGACTGTAAACACGTTTACGATAAATTGTAAACAATATTTCCCCCTCTGAATCAACCCTGTTTTCCTTTGAAATTTTCTTCTGTCATAAAAAACAAGCGAGATTTTTTAGATGCTCGAGTTAGGTGAAACACCCTGTATATGTCCAAGAGACATGCCCGTGTTATGTTTACAGTCCTCGGTGTCCGAGGTCACTCGAGCTTCGCGGCCCCTCACGGAGTATACCCCGCAGTAGTGGGGAAAACTCCGCGACGTTTATCATCCAGGCCTTGGCGACATATATGGAGAAATCACTGTACCGGATCGGTCGCTTTACCACAACCGGGATTTACTGGCGACCTACTTGTAGAATCGAAAAATGATGCGAACGAAAGTTGTTCGGCATTAACCGGTACGTGCGATATGATAATTGGTTTTTTAATATTTCTCTTTGTTATCGGGATACGACGGTGACTTTGAGTTTTTGTTTGGTAACGGGTGACGGTTAAATATGCAGTTTGATTGATTGCTGAGAGTATTGTGATTGCTGAGTTAGAAAACTATTGAGGCACGTGCATCTTTGTTATTTCAATAATTATAAAATAAAAAATATGACACCGGTGGTGGTACGATTATTGTAAAAAAAATTACGGAGGTGCACGGAGACTGTTCTGACTGACTTGTTTTACTACGTCATTGATTATTGACGACTTTGAATTATAAAATGTAACGTCCCCAGATTGTCAGACTTGTGTCCTCCGACCATGTTAATTAAATTAGATCGCCGTACAGACCTAAAGACTAACTTCAGTATACGGAAGTGATCCTTGAAGTCCGCTGTTTTGACGTGACCGCGCTATTGAATTATCGGCGTTATTTGTTTAAAGAAAAGCATGAACGTGGCACGACCATTAATAACCGTCAACAGGGATGCATTCACTGTTATCATTAAGGGTAGACGGCACGGCGATCGTTAGAAAAAAAAAAAAACTAGAAGAGCCAACGACTCGGCTCTCGCGACGTAGGACATGAGGAATGTATTGCCGGTCGCGATATAAATGGCGCGCACAGTTTTCCGCGCCATTCGGCGCAGCGTCTCTCATTGATCGTTGGATTCAGCGGGTGCCCCCGGTAGACCGGTCGTAATGACTTATCTGCGGGGGCAAATCGACGAAAATGCTTATCACGTTAATGAACGCTCTTCGAGACGGACGGTTGGCGTGCCACCCAAGGCGAACCGTAATCGATACGGCGTAAATGATATCAGCGTATTATCGCGTTTAACGAGGAACTTTCGCGGCATGGGAACCGCGTGTTTCGGTTTTCCGCGATATCCGGACTTGCGACAACGTTTGAATTTTCGAAATCGGGTACGGGTAACATGGACCAACCGATTTCTTCGCGGTGGTCCCGGTTGGGCAGCACTGGCCGCGAGTTAAGCCGCGCCGACCACCTGCTTTCCTTTCGTCTGTGTTTTCTTTAATGACACGGCCAAGGTCATTAATATGCCGAGGCAGCAAGCAGGATGGGTCGAGGGACCGTGGCGTAATAAGACGTCAGCGTGCGGGGCTCTAATGATCGCGTGAACAACGGAATATGTATGCCGAGCTCGCATTAGACCCACCGGTAAATACAAGGTGTCCTGCATTTCGCGTCCGGGCCATACAGAAGCAGATTTCTTGCCGCCTAACGTTACTCAGATATCCAGTCCCATGAAAAACTTAAGCAGCTTATCGGTGGACTGCGGATTTTATGCAGTTGTGACGCACGTGAGTAGGTATGACTCGAAACAGTAAAAAGATTAAAAGATTTTAACAATGATGGTATACTATTTTTCGCATGTGGAAATCACTAACCCATTTGCATCATAAGGAAATATGAAAAGAAGGCCTTTGTCACCAAACTTTTTTTTTATTATATTTAACACGTTCGCGGACGTGAATGCTATAGCATTCATTTTTATAGTGATACAAAATGACATGAATGCTACAGCATTCCAATTTTAAAGCCAATTTTTATTCATTTAATTTTATACAACCTTAAGTTTTTGTAATTAATATACATTTCAAAGTAATGACCAACTGTCACTTACTAACGACAGTTAACTTATTATTATTGTTTATGTCTAATCAGATTTCGGATAGCACAACTAGTTTCAAGAAAAATTGCCTGTCTATTTTTGCAGCTCACTGAAACTTTTCCTGTCCGTGAACGTGTTAAGTACAAAAATGACTACAAGTAAAACAACTTGATATTTCAGCATTATAAGAAAAAATCAGAATTACTGCTCTCATCTCCAACAACACCCTCCATTTCTATTTTTTAGCTAACGAATAATGGTAGTGACCAACAAACTTGAGCGTATATATACGCTAATGATGAAAATGGGTTAATGAGCAAAATAAATTTTTACTCAGCTCTTATAGATTGCAATCGAAGTGTAAAACTTTCATTTTGCATAAAGATCCGCAGTTTACTTAACATAGATAGCCGGGAGTACAGTTTTCTTTCGATATGAGACAACGATGTTTCTCTCGCAACAAGAAAATCTCCATCCCCTCTCCTTCTTTTGAAATTGTCCGCTTAGCGCCATGTCATATTCAACTATACCAACCCGCAAACTCTCAAGAACAATGTCGAATAGGTACCGTCATCCGCAACACGTTGGAAGCCGTCCCGAATCGTCGTCTTATATCGAATGTACTGTGCGTGCCGCGCAAGAAGTCTCGCGAAAGGAATGTGGGGCTGATTGGTCAGAGTGGCAGGCCTCTAGCTGCTCTATTGGCTGGAGCGGTCACGCGTACTATACAACGTGTGACGTCAAAGCCTAAGCATTGGTCTACTGGAGCGTCGACGGTGGGGGTAGGGGCGGAGCGAGCGAATGTCCCCTTTGCCCTTGAACCGTCCCGCGAGACTTCTTGCGAGGCACGTACAGTACGTTGTAAGTTCACTGCGGATCTTTGTGCATTTACGGCACGTGCAATTTTGCGGAATGCAGGGAAGCGTTGACGTTATAAAAATACAACAATATTTTGAGGAATCTTGGAATCAGTGAAAGAGGTGTTTCAAAATGGACTATAAAAATGGGAAATCGCATAAAGATGTTTATCCACTAAAACGGTGGAGTTAATCGTCGCCTTTGACAAGTAGACATTTATGATTCTTGTGTGGCCAGGCGAAAGAGTGACGGTAATAACTTGATATCTTAATGGGAACCTAAATATCCCCGGACGCATGCTGGAGGATACTCATTGGCCTTCGTTCCGCAAAAGTTCTCGTTTTGTATTAATAGGAATTTCTTTAGGGGTCTAGCGGTTGTTAATAACCGCGGATCGTTCCGCAGCACCGGAGGACATTACTTCTACCTATTTATAATAGTTTTTATCGAGTTCAGATCTCAATGAGTAATCGACCGTGTAATCACACCATTTTCTCGGACTACAGCGAGTTACGGAACACCCAGTGCACACACGTGCAATCGCGTGTACGGTCCAAAAGGAAAAAGTCTGCCCGGTAATGGGCAGCTTTGACGCGGTAACCCCGACGCGTCCGGATAACAGCGATCGTGTTCTAATTGCCGCATTAATGGCCGTGTTAATCGCGGACGCCGTGCCACAGAAAGCGGAGATGATTTATACCGGGCCTGGATACGTCAATGATAATTACGCTGACACGCGTGACTCCACCCTGGATCGTTATTGTTCGCGAAAGAATCGAATCGAATCGCCGAGACGCCGCTCACGTAGAAACGGCACAGAGAAACGATGACGAGAGCGTTAATATAATATCATCCAGCGTCATCGATTCGCTGATTTACGAGCAGGGTACTCTGAGACAACGCCCGAAGACTCGCGGATCTCACGGTTTTCAAGAACGATTAATATCGCGTTTTTGCACCTTGATTGCAATATAATTGAGAACGTTGGATAACCCAGTCCTCCGGGTCGCTTGAAAAATTGGCCGAGCAACTTTTTCTGCGTCGTCACTTGCTAGCCTATTAGTCAAATCCCAAAAGAGCCAGAACACCGTGGCAGGGTGGGACGTGTGTCTACATACCGGCTTCACTTACACAACGACACGATCCCCTCTCTTTTATGGCTTTGGCTTTCGCTGATTCTTTGGCTGCCCGTGAACCTCAAAGAGGAATTTTAATCTTTTAGTCGTGAAAGTCCCACTTGCGATCGCGCATCATGGCCGAAGTTCTTTGTACTCCATCAAAGCCGCCATCATTTCCGCGGATATATTTAAAATACAACTAATTTTGTTGCTCCGTTGTATCTGTGTTTCTATTTCGTTGCTACTCGGCTACGTTTACAGTTTGACTTTGTGTTAAGTTTTTCCTGCGCGGAGCAGAATACAACTGCGTAATTTGTATAAAAAATAAATATTATTTATTTACTGACAAATAGTTTGTCAAATTACAAAATGATTAAATTATTAAATCATGAAGCATCATTTGATTCATCATTAATTTATTAAATTTCCGTCTAATAATTTATCTATTTATTTTTCTAATAATTTATCTATTTATTAAATTTTTCATTTTATTTTGATTGATTTACCTATTTAATTTATTATTTATTTGTGTAGAAACAGTTCCTGTTTGCCTCCGAAGCGAAAAATAATATGAGCGTAGAAACGCCGATAGAAAAAGAAGACGCGGAAGAAAATGAAGGGAGCGAGGAGGATAATGAGAATGAATCACTGTCGTATTTTTCCGATTCTAGGCAAATTGTATTCCCGGACCATATTAGATGCAGCGTGCACACCTACTTCGGATCTCTGTGCTTCCGCCGATTTCGAGCATGCATTATAAAGGATAAGTCCATTACTACTCACGCGATGCCGCTGCTCTATCTTCTCGGTCCTTCTTATAATTGTAACGCAACAGTCTCACTATCTATCTTCCCCTAGCTTATCAACAATCCTATCCATTCTAATGTTCCTGGGTGTCTCCTGGCCCTAAAAATTCTCTATTACACAGAGCAGAACGATCGAATGTTATGAAAACCCCGTCGCAGTTAAAATTCTGAATTTTATTGTTAAATGTTCTAATACGTTTAATCTTCATTTTCCAATGCGAACGCCGAGTGTTAACACGTTTGCAGAGTCCATTTTTTAAAATCATAGTGTACACAGGAGTCGTACCGCGAAGTTATACTTCCTTGAAACAGGTGATTTCTGAGGTGATTTGCAATAACTTTTTCCTTTGCGAAATTGTTCTCCGCGGCTTCGTTCTCGAGTTATTCACGAAAAACACGGACCAATCAGAGGGCCACTACAGCGGGCGCTAGGCCAATGCGGAAGCCACGCGCAGCGCGACCAATCGCCGAGTCGCGATCCGCCCGCTATAGCCGCGCTCTGATTGGTCCATGGTTTTTCGTTAATAACTCGAGAACAAAGCCGTGTAGAAGATTTTCGCAAAGGAAAAAGTTACTTGAAATGACCTCAGGCATCACTCCATTCTAGGAAATACAACATTTTGGGGACACCAGGCATAGCAAAGGTGCATTGAATTTTACGATCTTCATAGCAAGTTCTGCAAATTTTTCGGATTCCAAAGGGTTAACGAACAATCAGAAATAATAATGAAACACTATTAACATGTGTATCAACGGTGCCTTCGTTCTTCTCGGCTGGTGCAGGGCTTTTTGTATAAAAGAATGTTTTATGCTGTTATTTTTCCAGTCGCGAGGAAAAAGCTAACCGTGATTCCTTTGTTTTACAGTGGTCGAGAATATAACAATATCACGACAACGGTTTCCTCCTGCTACGGACGGTTGGCAGAAAATTCCGTTCCCCGTCCACGCCGTCCAGTCGTATTATCGATTCCTCGCGGAGTTTCTTTTTTTTTTTTACTGGATGCGTAAAGTCGAGCGAATTTCCAGGCGCCTCCGAGAAGCTGTTAAAAATATTTACAGTCCCGTCGTAAACGGGGCGCAGGATGTGGAAATGTAGAGTTTGTGCAAGTAGCTCGCGCAGCCCGGGCGCTTCGAGTGATATTCGCCAACTTTCAATGAACGTCGACCCCCACCCCTCTCCACCCCTCCGCCCTCCCCTCCGTCGCCGCTCGTTGTTGTCCGTGTAATTCAAACGATCGTTATAATTAACGACACGAACATCCGAGCTAAATTGAGCACAAGAGGTTGTCGCGATTCCTGTTTTCCGGCCGGCCGAACGACGACGTGACGCGCGGACGAGAATGCTCGTTACAACGTTACAAGTTCACTTCGCCGGTCGTTATAGCAAAATTTCGAGTCGCATCTCGAAATTATACAATGAACGAGCTCCGAGCTCTTAACGACGGATACTCGTTAAATAGTATACCGCTCCGCCGGGAAATTGAAATGTTCTTCCGAATGGCGCCGGTGGTTAATCGAAATGGCCCGAAACGGCGATATCTCAGCTACGAGGAATCACATGTTCGGAAGACGCGGGTCCCCGTGGATTAGAAAATTGCTAATGCCATTAGCCGCTGCGTTACATGAAACTATACATAGAACTATTTACATGGAACTATTCTATAGTTTTACGTAGTTCTTATACACATAGTTCATATTTACATAGTTCTTGTATACATAGTTCATATTTACATAGTTCTTGTACACATAGTTCATATTTACATAGTTCTTATACACATAGTTCACATTTACATAGTTCTTATACACATAGTTCACATTTACGTAGTTCTTATACACATAGTTCACATTTACATAGTTCTTATACACATAGTTCATATTTACATAGTTCTTATACATATAGTTCATATTTACATATTTCTTATACACATAGTTCATATTTACATAGTTCTTATACACATAGTTCATATTTACACAGTTCTTATACACATAGTTCATATTTACAATAGTTCTTATATACATAGTTCATATTTACATAGTTCTTATACACATAGTTCATATTTACAATAGTTCTTATATACATAGTTCATATTTACATAGTTCTTATACACATAGTTCATATTTACAATAGTTCTTATATACATAGTTCATATTTACACAGTTCTTATATACATAGTTCATATTTACATAGGTCTATTACATAGAACTATTAGGTGTTCTAGTTAATTTTTATTGTAATTCTTTTTTTTAAGCTTCTTTGTAGTATCTTTTTAAAGGCGAAAGACTCTTCCATTAAAACTTCAGGTAATGTTTTAGAGTTTACAACAAGAAAATACAATTAATAAGTTTTCTGGGACCATGACGTGCAATATACAGCGTGGGCCATTTAAATGGGACCACTTAAACATTTCTGTTATTAATGATTTCACGGAAAAAGTCTACAAAGCAAAGTCGTACTAGTTTGTAAGGTTATGTTAGCGGTAACTAGTTTGTAAGGTTATGTTAATTATGTTTCCCAAGGTTATCTGTACTATCTTTAGACGGAACGATATGATCTTTTATAACGGAACTTTTATAAAAAAAAGAAACAAAATCATCGACCTGTATATCTATACGGGTCCGTCTATTGTACCACAAAATATTTGCATTAACATTTTCTAATATCGCCGAACTGTTATCGCAAATATCTCTCAAAATGACAATTTGTTAAATTTGTCGTTGTTGTAACGCGAATCTTGATTATACAAGTTCTAATTAACGACCCGAAAAATCCCGGAATATTTACGTAGTTTTTTTACCTAGATGCGGTAGGTTACTATAAAAATCCGGTGTCCACAAAAAAGTGGAGTATTTTTAAGCCGTTAATGATCCATTAATGAAATACGGTCCAATTATGCCGCACCCAATATTGACATGGTCAACGATGGTTAATGATGGATTTAATGAAGACGTGGGCCGTGTTATTAAATATTTTTAAATTCACTTCCCCGCGATTGGTGAATATCCATAGAATGGTTTTCACAAATGTATCATGTTACTTTGCACCTGATTCGACAGCCACTCGCAAAATTGTATACGTTTTACAAAATCCCTGTCCGTGCGGCTCTCGATGCATTGATAGGCGATACGAATGAAATTTGTGAAACCGAAAAATACGCGCAACAATATCCCAAAAAAGAAGCATTGTTCTCCGAGCATTTTGCAGAGCTTCAAAAAAGGTAGAATGCGACGACTGATTTCGAATATTTAAATTTTTAACCGAGCGACTTTTCAACAGCACTGTTGAAAAGACGCAATCAAAACCGAGTAAAATTGAGATGACAAAAGTCTTACTATAATTATCACGAATACGATATAGTTTATACCAGATACTATCACGCAATGAAGTGAAAGAGTTATTACGAATTAAATCGTCATCCTCAAGGAGATTAAAAGGTTAATATAATATTTTAGCGGCATTTTCATCGCACCCGCCGTAAACAATTGTTATATCGTGTTTACCACAGTTGTTAAACATTATAACAATAGTGGCTCGCAATAACTTCCGCAATAACCTCCACAATTTCATTTTTACTGTTACTGTGCTCGGGAAACTGAACCAACTATGAGACACTAACAATAAGTTATGACATCATAATTTGTATTTGGTAAAATGGCAGAAGATCTCATCACTTCATACATATTTTTCTAACATATCTCCTACACCATATTTGCCTAATGTACATGTCCAACCATATTCACAATTTCGATCGAATATTTCCAGAGGCATTATGTGACCCACAAAGTCGTGCAACTTTCGTTTAGAACATTTCTTTCTACTGTGAATAATTTAATAACTTTAGTAATTTTGTTTAATAATTTTTTTTACCAGCCTGACCATGTTACAGATCGATTGCTACGCGCTCGTGGCAAGAAAGTGAGTCGATGTCTACGTCACTAACGAGACGTTGCCATCCACCGCAGGGATAATCGAAGAGCTTAGGGCAACAAACGTTCAGCTCGATTTAGACGTGACTGCCCGCTTAGATTTTCTAATCGTTCGGAGCAACAAACAGTCAGAGCGACTGTAAACATTCGGGGCAACAGACGGTCAGCTCGATTTAGACATGACTGCCCACTTGAGAGCGTGAAACATCCATGAATTCATCCGTATACTGCACAGTGACCTTCAAGGTCATGCAAGGTCAGAAATCAAAACAGTACTACTTTTTCCTCTTTCATTTTTTTCTAATATTTACAACTAAAACGCTGGCTGGTAATAGAGTGAACACCTTGTATATATTATCATTCCGCGAGTCTGACTCGTGATGTTTACGTTTGGGCGAAAATCTTCACCACGAGTCAGGCTCGTTAAAGTACAAACGTCTCATGATATCACCGCTTGTTGCACCGAACTATCGCAACAAATTCTTTGTTTACAGTCACGTGGGACTCGAGCTGCGCGTTCGTTCTCTTCGATTTGTCCTCGAGTTGCGGACGAGCGATACAGCGAACAACCGTGTAACGCTGTCGTGAACTGTCCCGACGAGAATAATAAAAGAGCGTAAAAAAAAAAACGGAAAATGTCGAGGGAACATCGGATCGCAGAGACGGACGTCCTCGCCTCGAATCCGGTCGCGTTCCCAGCTGGCAATTGATGTGTCGGTGGGTACGTGCTTCGACGGGAACGCAACAAGTAAGAGACACATGGATCTGAAACGCGTCCAGAGCGTGTGTCGTCCGGTCACGTAACCGAAAGAAACACGGTTAGAACCGCGGTTAATTGCGTTCGCTCCCGGCGAAAGTTAACGCGGCGTTGCATCGATTGCTCTCTAATTGAGAACTCGCCGTGAATGGTAGCGTGCTTGGTAAAGAAACGCTGGGATTACGGTGCCCGGTCGGTACGAACGGTAAGAGAAGTGGGGAAGGGGAGAGAGAGAGTGGGGGGAAGGAGGAGAAGGAGGAGAGGGGAGAGATATCCGCGCGACATCCACGGACGTCTCGGGGCGAGCAATTTATCAGGAAGGTTCGCCTGGGAACGCTATAGACGGATAAAAACAGATCCATCAAAAGTTTGATGCGACGAGCGCCGTGCCGGCAGCCATACTTGACAATCGACGCCCGACGGAACAGGAGACGAAGGAATATCGAAGAATCAGGGATTCTGACGAGGGAAGGTTGCGATGGAAGGACAAAGGATATCGACTACGATAGGGAGAAGGGCAAAAGGATCGCAAACGGTGGCGGGAGTGGGGGGAGGAGGGAGAGAGGCGAGTCAATCGTAGAATCTTCCCACCGTGCAGGTTCCCGTTCCCGGTTTCTGGTGTTGAAAGTAAGCTGCTTAACAGCGAGCAGCGGAGGAGGATCCGGTAGAAAACGGGAAGAAGGAGAGGACAGCGAGGTGAAGAGGCAATCCTCCCGAGAGGAGGAAAGATTCGCAAGGTTTCACGAGACTTTTATTACCTGCTCGGTCGCCGGCAGAACTACAGTCTCGGCCCATTCCGATGTAACTGAAATTGTCTCCGCGGAACAGCGTCGTCGTGCCGATGATGGCGCCGAGGATTCCGCGTACGGTCGAATTGTTCACGACCACGCGGTGTCCTGCTTCGTTGTCGCGGCCCCCGGTCAATTAACGCGACGCTGCCGCGAATCTCTCGCCGGCAACGAACATTCTTCCGAAAGTTCTTTCCCAACCGGTCCTCCCGGGCAGCCGATCTCCCCGCGATTGCGCCATTTTGTTTCGCACCCCCGCGAACATTCCTGCGTAGCCCGTATCGCCGCCTGGATCACCCGAGCACAGGACCAACGAATTCCTTGGACGTTTTCGGGAGACGCGAAACTCGCGTCGTTGTTGCGTGATTTCTTTGGTCGCCGATTTTCTTATTAAGGTTTACGCTTTCTTAAAAATCTAAAGTTTGCGTGAAGAAACGTGCAAAATCCGAACGTTCCCCGAATCGTAGAAAGAGGCAACCCTCTGCACGGGTTCTATATGACCCAGAATCAACTTTGAGGGCAATTACCAGTTACAGGCAGTTTACGTGCTGGCAAGTTGGATATCAAGTGCGAACACGGCTCTGTTATTAGTTCTCCATACTTCAGCGGTCTGTAATAACTACTTCCTGGCTTTAATGATTGGCAATCTTTTCGATAGCGCGCTCGATCATTTCAATATAGTGTATCGCACGTTGTATTAACCCTTAGCACTCGAATGGTGACTCTGGAGCACCACCAGAAATTGTTGTGGCATTATTTCAAAGAAATTACAAAAAATATTACAAAATATTTGTTACATTACAATATTTGTATTTAATAGATTACTAAACATTCAAACACTATATGTAGAAATCGGATGAGTTTCGTTTGAATAAATTGAAAATATTGTAAGACGGAAGAAAAATTAAATTTTACATTGAAAATAGTGCCGAGTGCGAAGGGTTAACCTTTTACACTGTATCCAGAATAACGTGAATTTTATTCGCTGGAACTCTTCGAGAGCGTTGGCAGATTTTTTAACGCGTTCAAGGACAGTGAACATTTCAGCGAGCTGCAAAAATAGACAGGCAATTTTTCTTGAAACCAGTTGTACTATCCGAAATCTGATTAGACATAAAGAATAATAATACGTTAACTGTTATTGGTAATGACAGTTGGTCATTACTTTGAAATGTGTATTAGTTACAAAAGCTTAAGGTTGTGTAAAATTAAATGAATAAAAGTTGGCTTTAACATTTGAATGCTGTAGCATTCATGTCCGATAACGTGTTAAGATTGCTAATTCGACGGGGTACTTAGAGCCGTCTTTATACAATTTATCGGGTAAGAAATAGTTACGTTATTGTAGGTCAACTGTTTGAAAATTTGATTCACGTGTCTGGATAAGTCTCAAGATAGCGCGACGTTACTTTTCCGTTCTCGGTTATCGTTTAATTAATTATACGACTCATTCGGCATGTCACTTTTCGTAGCTGCCTGGTCGATAATGAATCAACTTCACACACGAAGAACATACAGGTCCCTTTATTTTTGGACTAGACTATGTCGATATGTATCAACGATAATTTCTTTTTATGGCTTGAAGAAATATCAGTACTAATAAATTTCTACTTCAGTCGACTGTCACTTCGTTAGAAACAATTTTATCTCCATCATTTCAGTTCCCAAGATGGAGGGAGTTCTATTTCATGTGTGAATCGAAGTATTTCATAAATTTCTCACCCACCATAATTCATTGAGAATCCAAAAGTTATATCCATAATCGTCTGTAGACCTTTGTAATAAATTTCTAGTGTCGTTAACACTAAACGTACCGAGCTATAAATGTAACAGGTACATGTTGCCTTATAAAAATGACAAGATTTAATTTATTTAGACTTTGCGCTGTTCTTATTGCAATGCTCTACCAAAGATATTTATTGAATCATTGTTCATGAAAGCATCTTTCTAATTTCAAAAATTGTCAAATAAAAAATCTAGAACCGGTCATTTAACCGGTGGTGGTACGTTTAGTGTTAAAATTGTTAGGACATCTGTGATTTCCAGAGCTGTTAGTATTATCAAATAATGTATCACTACAAATATATATTTCCATAGGTTAACGCACATTATTAAATATATTTCAGTAGAACATTTTTTGAACTGTTCAGAAACTACGAATGAATTATAGTTATAGCGACCCCTGGACAGATCACGTGAACGAGCATCACAAACCACAGAAAATACTTGGAGGAACATGTTAACGTCGGCGATATTATCATTAAAATTCAACCTACACCATCGACTATCGCATGTTATAGCAATGTACCAGCACTCCGTGAATTTATTGTGCACGCAACAGTGCGCCTTAGAATATCATAGGCGTTCCAATGCCCCTCGCGCATCAGTTTATTCATCTAACTCGCTTGCAAGAAGGCATTTGCGAGGCGCTTAAGGTTCGTCGAGACAATAAAAAATGTCAATTTGTTGCGTGGATGCCCGTCGAAATGCGTACAGTTATCCATTAGACAGATTATTTTCATACCGGGCGATTTTTATCCAGCCGGGCACGAGCATATGGACCACATCGACCATTCCGCGTTCATTCCCGTGTAACCATAACCATAGATCCCGGCGCGAGGAACGCCTCGAACGACTCTCGAAAACAGGATGTTACAGAATTTTTCCGCGCGGCGCTGCGGTAACGCGTCTTGCTCCCTGCCGCGAACATTATCTTTTCCTCATCGTTTTCTAACGTTACTGCCCCGCGAGAAAGACGAGCTTGCATTCGTCTAAGCTTCGTTAATGACGCGCTGCGCCGGACGTATCCGGTCTTGCCTTATCGAGAGGGAAAAAGAAACAGCCAAGGCACTCTCGTTCGTCTTCGTTCGCGGGCAAAGCTCGCCGCTCGCGCTGCTTTTTACCGGAAAATCGACTGGCCTGCCACCGTGTTGCTTAATCGCTCGGTATTCCGACCGATTCGCGGTAACCGAACCTCCCTTGTGTCCCTCTCGTCGTTCTTTCGCGAGAGGGTTGGTTGCACGTTTAACTCGCAGAACGTCCAGATCAATTTACTTCTCAGAACCAGCACACTCGCGTTATAATTATGGTACAGGAAATGTGCCAATGATACAGAAAGACTACCTTCTACTAATATGTAAACACTGTCTATACTGGAATTTCTATGAGATATTCTCTTAGGAGGAACGTAAACACACAAATAGATAGAGACAAAATGATAGCAGACTCAAGGTTTATTTTGATTTTCTTCAATATGTCGCCAGGTTTGAGGAGGTTAAAGTGGTCAGTCGGTGTTCGGTGTACCATAATTATAACGCGAGAAATTAAAGATGGCACGCGAGTGCTATCTTTTTCTTTGGGAGTGTAGGTGGGAAAAAATCATAGATCCTTTCACGGCTTCTTCGAACCGATTGACATTTTCTGTTGGGTCGTGAAATGAGATTCAATATATGTAGAACCTTTAAAAATAATATTTATACTGACAAATATTGTAGAGGGTGAGGTATGAGGGTGAGGTATTGCCACCTACAATGCAAAAAATCTTTTTTTCCTAGGTGGAACCGCTGCAGAGATGTGAAGGTCACCTTGGTTCTTTTAAATGAAGAATGCTATGAATGCTATGAAGAATGCTATGAAGAATGCTATGTTTGGTACCTGTTTTCTGATAGCGGCTACTGAGACGAATCCAACGAGCTACAACATTAAGGTCTTTGAAGGTCAGCGAAGGTCATTTGACAAAAAAATTTATCAGGTTTTTATCTCTCGTGACGGCTACTAATCTTACCATTCTTATATTTATGTCCTGCGATATCGTCCACAGAAGTGTTTATTTGTCATTGCCAGGTTTAGTAAATACGCTCGAAAATGTCCTGAACGCTCTCACCCTACATGCCGCACCATTGAATACATTTGTACAAAAAATTGTTACAGCATGCGATTCTACTCAAATACGAATGGCAATCACTTTGAACACCTTCTGTCAATGCAACTTTGTTTCGCATTTTTTGTCATACATGACATTTGTTGACCTTCGAAGACCTTAATGTTGCACCTCGTTGGATTCATCTCAGTAGTCTCTATCAGAAAACAGGTACGAAAATATAGCATTCTATTTAACATTAGAACTACCGAACCAGTCAAAATGACTGGTTCCTAATTTTTTCTTTCACAATTACTGAAATTATAAAAATATTTTTTTTTAAGCACTTGTTAGAATGAAAATGGTATTAGGTTTGTTAGGTATTAGGTTTAGAATGAAAATGGTTAGGTTTTAGGTTTTAACTTTTTCATTGAAGCACACGTTAGAATGAAAATGGTACTAGGTTTGAATAGATGTAGTCTTGTCACTATTACAAAGAAATATTCATCAGTTGTATTTATTACTCGGTAGTTCCGGCGTTAAAAAGACAAAGGTGACCTTCACATCTCTGAAACGACTCGACCTAAGAAAAACAGATCAACGCGTGTCTTCTCTGCGCGCGCAAGACACCGCTGCGTATGCAAACAAAAGGATCTTGATTTTTTCTCGATATATGTCAACAACACGGGTCTCGTCAGGGACATGTATCGTCCAGGGGACATACCCGAGCCGTATTATGTTTACCAAGGCCTCTCGAGCTTAGTGGCCCCTCACGGAGTACACCCCGCGGTAGTGGGGATAGTTTCGCGACGTTTATCATCCATGCCTCGGCGACATATACAGAAAAATAATTGTATTTTCAAGGTTTCACTTGGGTATCCAAATTCAGATTACCTTAAGATCTATGTTACTAATACAGATTTTTTACATATTAGAAAATGGATGAAATCGTAGGTGGTTCTGAATTTCATCGAATGTGCGGAGGCATAGAAAGTCTGTAGTAATTTCTCCGGTGCGTTGTTATAAGAGGCGCATAATGCACGGCGGGAGAATACACGGGCTCTTAAATACTAATTGGATCTAGGAGAAGTGGTTGCGGCCAAAGAATTGGATTAGTTGAGGTGAACGTCTTGTCAGTCTCGTTCGGGATTAAAACGCGATTCTATTCCTCGTTACCCTATATTTCACGGTGCTTCATGGAATACTCTGTGCGCCAAGGGGATGGGGCTCGCAGATTTACTGGTAATAAAACACGGTATAAATTTCCGCGGCATGGTACGCGTTCAGACGCGTTACCGAGCATTCAGCGTCGCGGCGCGGTTCACCCCGTCTGCCATGAAACAGCATGTATTCAGACTAATCGGCCTAAAAGCGTTTCAAGAGTGACTCATCGTTTTTGCGACTTTTGCGAGCGTTCACGAAAGTCGTGGAGATACGGAAAGGAGAACAAACACGATGGTTCGGACAAAGTTCCCATACAGTGGCTTTCCGGGGCGCGCGCGCGCGGGACCGACGCGGCGCGGCGCGGTGCGCGCCCTTAAAGCTGCAAAGCGTTTGAAAACGCGCACCCTTCGCGACACCGGGTATCCCCGCGACTTAACATAAATCAGTCATCCATTGATTCGCTCGGTTACTCTCGCCATTCAGTTAATCTGCTTCTCTTTTATTTTCTTTTCTGTTTTCTGCACAGACTCGCAAGAGGAACGCGCGCCTCCCTTTCGCCCCGGGGGCCTACGTCAAAGGGCTCAAGTGTCGCAACCCGCCACGGAAATGGCCCTTTTCTCTCCACGAGAATTTAAACCGGCATTGACAACTGGATTCCGAGTTTTTATGCGTCGCAACTTTTCACAGTTCGTCGGAGACATAATAGAAACGCTTCAATAGGACACTGTACACTTTCACCCTGTCTTTCGCTTAACGAAATTACCGGTGTAGCTGTGATACTGTACCGGGAAACTGCATACGCAGTTATGCTGGTTTAGCTAAATTATTATAAGACTGCGGATCTTTATGCAAAATAAAAGATATTTGCATTGATTGCAAGACACAGGAGCGAAATACAAATTTCTTTCTTGCTTTGTTTATTTTATTCGGCTAAAACCAACACGCTGGTGCCCTTAAATCTGTTCAATGTGTCCACTGCTTTAAATTGTGGACTTGTACTTCAGTATGATTTTTTTTTAGTTCTACAAACGCTGAGACAATTTTTTCCTTTAGCTCGTCGAGACTCCTACCATTTCCGGTGAGAAACTACTCGGTAAAAAAAAAATTAAATGTTAATCTAACAGTGGTATCTTTTCTCGTATAACATCTGAAAAAGTTGCCAGTATATTTACAGTAGGTATAGGTAAAGAGCTTGTGCTGATTAATTCTCTGTAAATCTGAATAAGTAGGAAGTTAATGAATCAAAGTTTATAACACATTTTTCCTTTTTTCTTTACCAGACGAAGTAGCAAACGGCAGAGAAAAATTTATGGAGGTTGCAGCATAATCTTCTCCAAAACGTACCTGTATTCTCCTAAATGTACCTGTGTTCGAACGAACGTTGAGAAACACATGCATGCTCTTAAATGCATGTCAAAACAAAAGGCCTTCGCCGAAAAACCTTGTGGATTTCATTCCTTCAATTCACTTCAATTCGTGGGACCGTGTGTTTCCATCAACGTTCACCGTCTGTCAATAGTTGTCGTGCCTTCTTCTCAAGAACATAGCAGTACTTGAAGTTAACTTAAATATTCAAAGACGCGGACCAACTGAATTACACTGCTGAAAAATCACCAGTGCAATTACCTCATTATTAAAACGGACAAAATCGACATTGAAAACCGATCGCAGTAATTTACCATAAATTGTACGCGAAAAGTGTCCAGGAGATTAAGAAATTTCGACGAATTCATCGTACCTATCCCGTAACCCAGGGTGGGGGAGGGGGGGTGGTTGTCTTCCATGTTTACCGTCGCATTTACATTATTGACCGTAGTCCTCGTAGCTCGGAGTATCATTACGATCCATAATGCGACCGCGGAATTGCGTGCGGGCAAAATTGCGTGCGAATGCGTGCAAGTTTGTCCACCAGAGTTTTATGGCGTTTCGTTGAAAATGAAGAAATCTCGATGGGCTCGCGGGCCGGGGCCGAGACCTGTAATTTCAACCGAGCGGCCCAGTTTCTTCGAAATAATTAGCGGGTCGCGTACTTTCATTAATAAACGAACCAGCGCCGAGTCGATCGGCTCGGTGGAACCGATCGCGGATGCGGACATCGTCGTTGTTAACAGAGGTCGTTTTCTTTTAATCCGTTTAACCTTGTCGTAGGGGACGGGGACATCGAGCGACACCCTGGGAAGAAGTTCTTATTCGGGCGTTGGTGCGCTGGGAATGGCAGCGGTGCAACCATGTCTCGCATACTGAGCACAGCACACCCACGGTTTTCCACGGGTGTAACGGCCATACTGGAGCAGCCCGTACATACAGTTATGCGAGCTCGCGTTGGACTGAGACCAGAACAGGCACCGTTACGCCTTGGAAATGGACTTTTCCTATTTCCTTAAACGCAATGCTCTGATACCCGCAGACCGCTACCCTTCGTCACGAACCTATTATCTCGACAAGGTGCACGGAAGAAATCGATACCGTCCACGATGCGTTTACAACGTTCGCCATATTGGACGAGCGTAAAAATTCTTAGCGAGGATGAAACGCGAGCGGCTACAATTTCGAGCGAACAGTTTTGTGAATCGATTGCAATGGAATCTGTTCGAACCGACATAGTCGGTATGCCCAATTTACCGAACTCGTGTTTGACGTCATATTATGTCATCTGTCTACATCCCCAACAGGTCTAGTATTAGGGGGGCCATAAGTAAGCTATTATTTGCAAAGAATTTCTTTTGCCTTTAGTTCTGCACCGATCGTTGAAGAGGAAACACGTATTCTTTTACAGTTTTTCGGTAAAGCAGCCTGTGTTCAAATTATTCTAAAAAGTATAATTATTTTTACAATAATAAAATGGCGGCCGTACCTTCCGAGGATCACATTCGTCATTGCATATTTTCTCATTTTCATGCGGGATTCAATGCAACGGTAACAACAAAGAAAATTTGCGACGTTTATGAAGATTTTGATAGATACATTCGTGTTATTTTTATAAAGTAATGTAAAATAGTAATTTTTAGTGCTCCGTTAACCTAGTTTTAAATCAACGGTGTCTTACTTGTATCTTTCGTGTAGGCGTGTGCACTAGAAAAAAACATCTGTGCCAAATCGCAAAAAGGTTCCCGCCGCCTCTGAAAATCGAACTTTTCCATCACTCGCGTTCCCTCCCCTAATTTTCATTGAGGAAGTTCGCTCCGAGGAATAATCGTTCTCAAGTTTCTAGTCCGGTGTTAAAACAACATGCAAAGGAAGAGAGAGAGAGAGAGAGAGAGAGAGAGAGAGAGAGAGAGAGAGAGAGAGAGTGCCGAGGTTGTTGAATATAATAAACGGGGTCGGTCAATAAACAACGCGCTGTTATTCCCGGGGTCTTAGCGTAGGAAACGTTGCAATTTACTCGCCATTTTTCCCCGGACTTAATTCACCCGGATTACCATTCATTTAAACGTTTAGATTATTTCTCCTCGCGATGCAAATCTTCAGTAATGGAGGCGAGGGCATTCATTGTTTCCATTATTTCTAAACCGGAGCTGACTCTTACCCGATTCAATGCTCTCAGAACTTTTTAAAACCATTTTATTCATTAACCGAAGACAGAATTGATTTAAGAGAAACTCGCGACCACGTTCTTATTGTCGTACCGTTCCTTGCTCTTGTTATTCACGAGTGCAAATAAATATGTGCGATAAGCTATTAATCCCTTGCCGTACAATTTTTTTTTCTGCGACAGTGATTAAAACTTCTTCGCCTGTAATAATTTCCTCGAAGAAAAAGGAAATTTATATTTGTTATAAGTAGATATAAATTGTTAGAAATTCAGGGGATAAGCGCATTACAGTACTTTCAGGATCGATGACGGGTTTAAAAATGTACAATGAAGTCACCATTTTTTATGCGGATCTAACATAAGAGATATTTGAGCCGTTCATTGCACAAATCGATTAACTCCATAAAACAAAAAGTTGAGAAATGCGATGAAATAATGTACATTGTTTTTTAAAATTCCCTTTATAATATAAATTCAAATAAATATTGTAGAATGCATAAATACAGATGTAGCTTTCATCTAATGGTATATATACTTAATAAGAAAGAATAGCCAAAACATAATCGTCAGTAATGTTACAATTTTTATGTGACTGGTGGAGTTAATTGATTTGGCAAATGAAAAAAGTAAGAAAGTTAAATTCAGTGTTTAAATTTTTATGTTTTTTATTACAGAAAAAGTTAATTATTATATATTTTTATTACAGATTTTCCATAAAAATGAATATTAACAGTTCTGTTATAATATATTATTTGTGATTAATTCATCAGCAATATACATAATGTCTTCTTTATCAGCTGTATGTGAGGACTCGTCATTTCGACTTTTTGTCAAGTTTTTATAGTAATCATGTTTAACAGGAGGAATGAATTTTAGCAGGTCCATCATGTCTCTCCTTTTTTCCCTTGTCACAGTTCTACTTTTAGGATATAATAAAGACTGATCTACGTTTTCCAAACTTTGTGGTCTACCTGCTATAGATTTCGTTATATTAATGGCATTAAATTCTGAATCTTCATTATAGTCATATTTGAATTGAATGAGGTGGGGTTTGGACCTTTCTAACTATTCAGCGCTTGCTAGTGCATTTGAGTTGCATTATAGCAACGATTTACATTAGAGTACGGACTTAATCAAAATGGCCTCTGTAATAAATTATTTATTATTCAATGGCCAAAAAAATTTTGTCGTTTAATGGTGTTAATCTTTATTATTCAGGAAAGTTATTATAAATATAAAAAGTTATGATTATACCAAGTGCTTTGACACTTAAATGTATGATTTTTCAAAAAGTGGAGTTAATCTATTTGTGCAGTGCACTCATTTGTTATAAGTAGACTGCGGATCTTTATGCATTTATAGCAAAATTGAATAGATAAAATTTAAAATAGTAGCAACATTTAAAAAATTTTAGATGTCAATATACAATATCAAAATTAGCAAGGGAAGAAAAAACGTTTACATAAATTTACGTTCTCCCGTTAATGAATAATTTTTCTCAAAACTGTGTCGACCGTCCCGAATCTCTAAAAATTGTAATTTTCAGCTCCTTATGAGAATTCGCTTTACGCCTGAAATCGGACTTGCACCGAGAGAATGAATATCTAATGGAGATATTAGTTACGTTCCAGCGAACAATTCTGATTATAAAACAATCGTGTTTGAACACGGTCCGTAAGAGGGTCAGGGTACCTTATTGTTATCGAAATTGCGTCGCCCCCGGAAACAATTACCTTATAATAAATTCGTGACAAGTTGTTCCAATTTATAATCGCCCTGTCGGACACGCTCGCCGGTCCGCGTTCCACCGATTCCTCTTGTAATACAATATCCGAAGCTGGCACTAAAATTCGTAGAAATTCTGATCCGCGGCGACGCCGCCATGACGGCACGAAACCGTGAAGCAAAATTTCCTCTCGTCCGACTGATACGTGGATTGCTTTCGTAACTACAGTAAATTCGTGGTGAAAATTTGCATTAAGATTTACATAATCAGCGTACGTACATTTACCTAGATTCAATTCGAGCCCGACTATTTCGGCGATATTCCACGTAGTCCGAGGGACCGCGAATCAGCAGGCGAGGGGCGAGAGACAAAGAGACTGGCCAGAGAGGGAAAGACAAAAAGAGAGGGGCGGGGGAGGGGAGAGAGGGGCGCCCGCGCGCGCGAGAGAGAATGAGAGAATTGGGATATGAAGGAGAAGGAGGGGGGGAGGCGAGCGGAAGGAAGCGAAATTAATTCTTTGTGGTTGGCACATTTGCTGCGCGGAATTCGCACGGATTACCAAGACTTCCGTCCCTGGTAAACGAACCCGCCCGGAGTGGACTGATCTGCCGGAGATCCGTATGCACGTGGCGTTGCATTTCATTAAAGCGCAAGGTACTCGCGAACGAAGTCCGGAAAAAGAAAGTCGCCGGGGGTGAGCACAGAGGGAGAGAGAGGGAGAGAGAGAGAGAGACAGAGGAACACAACGCGGAAGAAGCGTGTCCACGCAGGTCCAATTACCTCGCCTTCATGAAATTCACCGGCCATCCTCGTTAACAAAGCCCGCGTCTCCGCGGAGCATAATAAATTTCAATGTTTTTCTCCCACATAATTATAATTTGAAAACTTTTTCTATTTCGTTAGCGGTTGTAAATTAATATCATGCTACTCGGCCTTTGCCCACCGGCTGTCCCCCTTTCTTTTTGGATTTCCCGCGCGTCGCGTCGCCCTCCCCCCTACCCCCCTTTCTCTCTCTCGATGGTTATTACGCCGCGGCTAACGCACTTGATAATTTTATGTTTGCCGGTTAAGAAGGTGTCCCGAGCTGCGGCCAACTTTCGGACGGAAGCAGCCCGACCGAAATTGTCGCCCCGAACTTTTCCACCCCCGCCACAGTTTAGTTTTATGGCCGTCGCAATTTTCTTTTTACGTTCTTTGCTGTACGAAATGAAAAAAAAAAAAAGAAAAGAAAAGAACACCAACGTTTTTTTCACGTCCGGACGTCGCGTCGCGTCGCGTCGCGTCGCGTCGCGACGAATTTTCTTACGGGAATCGGGACACGGGAAATACGGGGATTTTCTTGTTAAACTACCGTGGAGGGTGTTGTGCGTACACCGGAAGTAGCCGGTGTTTGTTTCGCTGTCGCGGAAGCTGGATTTCGTCTGGCTGAGACATTCAACTTCGCGGCCCGTCGCGGCGGTATTTATTCGCAAACTTAATTGCCCTCGTAGTTACTTATGAAATTCCGCGAGCGCCGGGCACCACGGCCGCCGCGTTGTCTCGAAACTTGTTAAGCAGCGCGGCAGTTAAAAAGCTCGAAAATTCTGTTAAATTAATTATTACAATATACGCGTGCGGGGAAATGGAATACGGGATGAATTAAATATCGTGCTTGTGTTTCCCGTGGTTTTCCATTGAAGACTGTAAATCTTCAACCTCTTTGCCGCAGCGTTTTAAGATCTCAAATCTTGTATTCTGCGATGTAGCGATTTACAATTGTTCCGGGGGCGAGTTTCGTTTGCAACAGGGTAAATTTGGTTTGTGAAACAGTGAGTTTGACTTGTGAAAAGGAGAAATTGGTCAGCGTAGAAAGGTGAATTTCGAGTGGATTTTCACGGGAAAAAGGTCGAAACCGTAAAATCTGTTCTTATTTATCGGTTCCCGAGGAAAGAAAATGGGCTTTCGGAATTTTTCGAATTTTCCGGAATTCCGAACCGCCGTAACCCCGGTCGAAGATGGGCCGAAGTTCGTGCAACTCCGCCGATGAACGGTAAGCGGAAAATTATTGTCGAAGTTCGACCTATCGACCCCGTTCACCGGTTTCGCCGCACAACAACACGCGAGTCCGGTTTTCGCAGTCGCGACCAGAAGTTATCGTGCCGCGACCGGAAACGCGACGGGGTTATAAGTTTGAATATTCATGGACCGCGGAGAACCAACGGAGTTGAAATGTGTAACAATCGTGGCGGCGTCAGCATAGATCCCGCAACGATTGTCTCGATCCTCTTCACGCTCGGCCGGCGAAGGAGCGCAGAGGTCGTATTTCAACCGACAAAATTCTTCTTTTATCGATTTCAGGTTATGTTTGTATCGCTCTCCAGGACGTCGAACGTATCTGATCGGCATCGATCAAACAAATATGCTAACGAGCGTTCGCATCCGTCAAAATGTATTTCGTGGGAATGCCAGATGGCCGGACCAGTAATAAAATGGCGGCGTCCGTACCTCCCGAGGATCATATTCGGCATTGCATACTTTTTCATTTTCATGCGGGATTTAATGTAACAACAAAGGAAATTTGTAATGTTTCTGGAGATGTATCGAAGGTCAACAAGTGTCAACGTTGGTTCAGAAAGATGGCAAACTGTCCTTGATCATGATGGAGATTATATAATAAATTAAGAAATAAAAACTTGAATTTACTGCAAAGTTTGTTTTAGATTTCAAAATAATTGATTACTTATGGGTCCGTCTAATACAAATGTACCTAAGAAGGGAAACGAAGTAAAAGTTGAGTCAGCAGCGAGAGGCGGATATCGATTTTCCTATTGGTATCTAGACGGGCGTACGTACACGCGATTCCACTCGCCGACGTCGGAAGATATCGTGCTTCTACTTCAGCAATGCACCGAGATACAGATTTAAATATTCATAAACCGTGAAAAATGGAGGAATACTATTTATTACAACTCATATTTACCGCGAGGTACTCAACCGGCGCAGCGGTACTTCGCGCCGGTTCTACCAGCTCCAAGTGACGCGTAGCACGTCGGAAAGCATCTTTCCACTAGGGTAAAAGACCCGTTCACCTACTCAATTAATGTCGCCCTAAACTGTTCTACTTAAAACCAAAAAGTATTATATATTATACACATTATATATATTATACATATTATATACAAAAATAATTTTGCTTGCTACTATACACAAAAAGGAAAACAGCACTCCACTTGTTTCTCCGTTAATTTTTACAAGATCATCGCAAAATTTCTAGTTGATTGGAAGAGGAAAAACAATGACCTCCTTGCTAGGGAAAGCGAAAACAGCGGTCACAGTTACGGTAGAGACCTCCGCGACAGTTACGGTAGAGGCCTTCGCGACAGTTACAATAGAGACCTTTGCGACAGTAACGGAGATAATTGGGTCTTTCACCGTAGACGTTCTCCGGGTATTGCGAGAAACGCTTAGGCACGGCGAAGGAAACAGTGCTTATGGGAGTTCGCGTTGAAAATCGAGAATTCAGTACACCAGGAGATATATCTATGTAATTCAACGATGCACAAATGTTTCTTCTTTGTCAGGCAAAAACACTGGCTTTCTCGCCGGTTCTATTAATCACGAACAGAATTATTTATTTTCATTCAGGAGTTAAATAATTCTGAGTTAATTATTCTTTAATAATAATTTTCATTCAGGAGTTGTTCATTAATTGCTTTAAATACTTATTAATTTGCTGTCATTACTTCATCATCGTTTAGTGTTGTAGCCTACGGCATTATATCCTTCTTTTCGTCGGCAACAGATGTTCCTATAATTAGAGTAATGCTCGGTACTAATCCAGATAATAGAAGCTCAAGGAGCTAATTGGGAGTTAATTGGCTTAGCCGGCTGTTCGCGGGAATTTTGTTGCGATTCATGAAGTTTAGATAAATGGAGTTCTATTGTACTATTGACCGACGCATTTGAAAATCCGTACGGCACGCGTGTTATTGACCAGACATCAATCAACGTGTCTGTTCATGACCTGCCATATCCCCTTCTCTTAAACGCTTACGGGCCAACACACTCGGCCGATATTCATAGTCAATCAGACTACTGGAAACCAGCGCTTCGCATGAAAAGATTTTGTTATACAATTTTCGGCTGATTTACTTGTATTTTTCACCTAGAATTCTTCGCAAATACAGAGAAGAAAAGAAGAACTAATCTGGACGTCGAGTTGTGCGAGAACAGCGAAAATATTTTATTGAGGCAAAACTGAGTATCAAGACCGCAACTATAAAAATGTTATGACTCGGCTCTGCGGATACATTTGACGCGTTTACGATGCGAACGAATAGGCTCGATACAAAACCAAATAAACATTAGAGGAATTCGGAGATGTAGTTATATTATTTTCGAGTTTTCAAGATGATTAACCCCGTGCACTACGATTTATTTTACGACTGCGTTAGAACTGTTTTTTTACACGCTTACAACTTCTTAGTAGAAGAGCATTTATATCCATTCTCTGTGTACAGACTGTTCGCGCTAACACTAACCAGCGTTTTTCATGGGAATAGTAAACCTTGGTAAAAAATGCAAGAGGAAACAGTTATACTGTTTTTTGCGAGCCACGTAATGGCGTCAGTAATTTCGTTCATCTGTATTATGTTTTTAGAAGTGAAGGTGACCTTCAACTCTTTACACCGACTGCTATGTACTTTTTTTACACCGTATAGTAAAAGCGTGTGCCAAAACGAGTACGGCACACCGATCTCCGAGGCGATCCGTGGTCGCAAACGGAAGAAAAATTATGTGACAATGTTCGTTCTCCCATAAATATCCGCGGTTACAACATTAACAACGCACGGGATCGAGTGACGTATCCAAACAAGTATTGTAAAAGTATCGCCTGTGTTCCCCGGTCATATTATCCGCACAGTAACCGAGCGTACGGTTGTTTTATTTAATCGATTGTCATTGAATTCGCATCATAATTCGAATGAAAGGTCCGACATTAGCGCAGCCCGTGGACCGATCAACGGGTATAATTATTATGCTTGTTTCTACTCGTATATTGTTTGCCTGACACCGTGCACAATGCTTCCATCGTTCAATCATTTCAGGGGTTCACAAAACGCCGGCTGTTTTAGCCGCGGAAAGTTCGTGCGCAAGAGAAACATGACGTAATGATAGAGCATTCAATGCTGGCGCAATCATTAAGCCGGCTAATGAAACGCCCCTTGGGTTGCCGAACAGTCGAAATTGAATTCCGCACGGGATCGGGGCAACAGTCCGAGATATTTAACGATGCTGCTCGCGACGGATCTTGATCTTTTTTTTTTTGGTTTTTGAATAGAGGGCTACCGATAGCGAAGTGCAGATGAAACATTAGCGAGGATGAAAACGTGTTATTATTCGGATCGGCTGTTTTTCGCGAACCTCTGTACTCTCTCTCTCTCTCTCTCTCTCTCTATCTATTTAGCTTTCTCTATCCCTCTCTATGTGTACCGTATCTCGAATTTCGAAGCGGCAACCGGATTGCCGCAAAAGGAGCAACATAATGACACCGTAATACGGACGGCTAGCCAATTTCAACCTGCAAAACCGGCTAAGCCCTCGGCAGGAGCATAACAGCAGGTTACGGCGAAGGAACTCGTTCGTCCTTCGTTTAGAGGCTCGGTTTCATCGAATCGAGTATCATTCGACAGTGCAAGTCCGCTTTATTGGGCGAGAGAAAAGGTTCGAAGAGCCGAACGAGACCCGTTGTCGTAAAGCCCGCCCGTCAGATCTATGTGTTTATATTAAAATCGAAGAACGTTATTACGAAGCATCGCTAACCGCTCGTTCGTTAACTGCGCATAAAGGATCGGTAATAAGCGGAGGGCATGTTTGTGCCGTTACAGTCGCCAGCCATTTTGAGCACGTGGCTTTATCTGGCGATCGTACGAACGCCGACGTAATTAGAAAACAAGCCATTAATCGCCGTAACGATCTCGCCGGCGAAAGTGAAAGAAATTTAAGAGTCGCGGTGTAACGTCGACAAGCAACAATTAAATGATAAAAATCGATTAACGGTTCGCGAGAAAAATTGCAGAAGAAGATTCGAATATTTACGATATTGTTTAAGCAAATTAACTTTTTTGATATTACCTTGTCTTACTAAATTCCCTAATCGAGAAGCGACAGTTAAAGAAGATTTACTATCCTAGTCCTAGTTTCCGAGGTACAGTGAATTCTCGATATATGTCAATAACATGGGTCTTGTCAGCGTCATGTATCGTTCAAGAGACATATCCGTGTTATGTTTACACTCCTCTGCGTCCGAGGCTTCTCGAGCTTCGAGGCATATTCCGCGGCAGTGGGGATAATTCCGCGACATTTATCATCCAGGCTTTGGCGACATATATAGAAAAATCACTGTATTTCAAAAAATATGCTTTTGACCCTGAAGGATTGACTTTGAGGAGTGTTTTTGCCGGTTAAAAAATAATATTTATCGAACATTTTTCTAAGAACTACCTGCCACACAATACCCGCAGTTTTAATGATTACTAACAGAAGAGTCGAAGTGTGCTAGTAAGTGACTGAGCACCACCGATTGCGAGTGATCGTTATCAAATAAATAGTAATAGAAGGAGACTTTAAGTAATAATTTTCAACAGCTCTCGATATATAGATCGAGCCTGATGAGTCTTTCTATCATATAATTATCTGTGATTGAGAATTGTGAGGTTATAATTAACGCTAAACCTACCAAGCATTAACAGTATCTGGTAAATATTGCCTTATAAAAATGGCAACTCTAATTGCCTGTAGCTTTCAATACAATAAATGCTTGGACAAGAAAATTAATTCCACTATAATAAGTGGAATCAATAATTGTAAAATATAAAACCGGACATTTTGACCGTGGTAGGTTTAGTGTTAATATATTTCTAGTGCAGTTTGTAGTGTGCGTGTGTACTGTATATTATTATTTACTGCAACATTCATGACTTACAGAATCATATGAACAAAGAATTTTCTGTTAATTCCTCTGTCTGTGATCTTGAATGACCTTGAATGACCTTCACTAGTAATAGTCACTGAATTCCTACTTTAAATTATTAGTTTTAAAATAGTCATTTCTAGTGCTCCGTGAACCTAGTGTTAACAGGCTTTTCATGTAAAATCATTGTTCGCCTATTTTTGTCGGTAACCTGGTCGCTCTACCTTATCGCGAATCTACAGACTCTCGGCCCTTAAAACATTTGACGTACCCTTAAAAACAACAAAGATATTTGAGGTGCAAACGTTGGGTGACTCACCCTGTACAAGAAGAGAAGTCAAGTCTACGAATGATTACACCAAAACGCAACAAGTCATAAATAATTGCAGCATACCTGACTTTTAACTGATCACTTACATATTGAGCGTACGTACGTGAAGTTTTAGGTGTCCAACCAGCAAATGCATTAATATTTCCTGAGAAATCGTAGCGTTCTCGTAGAGATCGCGCGTACTAGACGTCAGATCCGTCGACGACGCAACGATACGCGTCGTCACAAAACGAATTCCCCTTGCATTTTCCCGCAAGGTTTCTCGCAAAAGTCGACAAACGGATTGTCGGTCGCGAGTACGCCCCAGAAGTGGTTTCGGTTGGTCCTTCTCCGCGAGAGAACTGTAAATATCGATGCGGCTTTGCCGTTCGAGGGCCAAACGGAGCCAGCCGGTCGCGGCAGGAGGGAGCAGACGCCGGAAAAAAGGCACCGCGACAAATTCGTTTTCGCTGGCAACAATATCAGCTGGCGATTTCAATTCAAATCGAACGATTGAACACGGGCCCGCTTGCGCCGGTTCGGGCTATTGAAAATAGACTTGCCAGCGGGAAAGAAAGAAGGTCGGGCTCTTGCGGGTTTGCGTTTTCCGCGTGCGTCCGCGAATTTCGGGATACGGGGACCGGAAACGGTCGGTCGCGCGCCACCTGCGACAAGAATGCTCGCTTCTTGTGCCTCCGGTGAACATTTTCCGAGAGTCGTTCAGATCGCGCCGGGTTTTCTTGTTTCGCTCGTGGCCTCGGCGGTGGAAATTCTTGTCCTTCATTTTTTCCCGGACGGACCGACGACCAACCTCGAACGCGACAGGCGCGTCGACGGTATTGTTACACGCCCGAGGAGTCCGGTTGCGTACGCTCTGTTGTTGCGAAACAGTGGACGTCAAGCGGTTCGTCGTATTATCAGCGGGACAGTAGCTAGGTGTCGAAGCGAGATAGAGCCCGGGTGGAGCACGTGTGATAATCAGAAGAATAGCAGGAGGCCCGGGGAACTAACGGTGAAAATAACCGAGGAAGGAAGAGGCCGGGAATAAGAGTAAAACGTGTAGCAAGAAGAAGAAGAAGAAGAAGAAGAAGGGGAAAAAAGGCCGAAGGTAGAAGACGTAGAACGGAGGCGGGATAAAAGGAAGAACGAAAGAACGAAGAAAGGGAAGAGAAACTGCGGGTGCAATGGATAAAAGTGTGCTCGGGCCTCTGGGGCAGACTGAAAGTACGCGAAGTTACGCCGGATAAAAGGGGTTGCCGAGATAAATATCTAAAACGTCATGCGTAAAGTTTTAATGAATTAAAGAGAAGCTCCCGACCATCGTTTCGCCGGCGCTTATTTAGTTCAGAGGCTAGAGACGCGCGCGCGCGACCCTCTGAATAGCACGCTCGGTCTCGACCTCCTCGTTCAACTCTTTTCTCCGACTTTCCCTTTTTCACGCTCGTTTGCGATACCGGCGTGGAACTGGGCGAAGACGAACAGACGAGGCCAGACACTTTCTTTGACCGGGCCGGCAGCCGGTACAGCTCGCGTGAACACACGAGGTCTAACAAGGTATCAAGAGGCCTATTTCATTCGATTCCGGTTAGTTTTCGGCATCTCCCGCCCCAGTGTGGAAAACTCGACCGAAAGGGCCGCGACGATCAACGGTGAAAAGATACACGTTTTCGCATTGAAAACGCCGTCCAACCCGAAAGCATGAGCTCCCACCTTCGACCTTAGAAATTCCCCGGGACATAAATCCAAGCTTCCCCCCTCCTAGCCCGAATCCCGACACATCAGCGTGCAAGCACCACGTTGTTCCCGTATCCGTGGACGTTGCGAAGCTGGCAGGTAGAACCGACTCGGAGTCGGTAAATTAGTCCCTGAACAGCGCCAGGTTGAGAAAGGAGCGGGACGGAAGGGACAGCGCACGAACAGCAGGAGGATGAGGAGGAGGAGGAGGAGGCGGAGATCAAAGCAGATTATGGCGGAGCGAGACAGAGGGGAAAGAGAGATGTACAGGGAGAAGGAGAGGAAGCAAGCAGCCGGCGGATGAACAAAGAGGAGGACAGAGCAGATGCGAGATTCTTAGCGGGGTCAAACCTCCCGGCATCTTCGAGAACGGCTCTCCGTCCTGCTCGCTACCATCCTGGCCCTCATCTTCGGCCCTCGTTCTCCGGTTTCTCCGGCAGCTCTCCGGTAAAAAAGTAGCGGACGCGTACACGTACACGTTGAGGCGCGCCCGCGCGCGCTCGCTCGCGCGTAAGCGTGGTATCACACGCACGGAGGAGACCGGGCACCGGGCCGGTTGTTCGCCCCACCAGACCTACCTGGAAGATCTCTCGGACTGGTCCAGCCGGGTCGGCGATCGCGTGTTGCTCGCGTGGCCGAGACCGGCCGAGCGACCACGAAGACGGCCGAGCGATCCGGCTATTACAGAAATTGCGCTATTACGCGGGGCCCGGTGCATTAAAAAACTATAGCGAATAGACGAAATGCCGACGAGAGGAGATGTCAAGGAGAGGGAGGGATTCGACAAGGAGGAATGCGGCCAATCCGCTCCGAACCCGAAGGACGCTCGAATATCATTATGGACGGCTTCGTGACGCCGGAATCACCGATGGATCTGCTCCGACCAGCTCAGGGGCGCAACCTGTGACAAGCCTTATCTCTCGCGTGTCCGCCGATCAAGCTGGCTGCCGAGCTTATTACACGCGAGAGGTCTATCTGCGTTCGTCCCACGTGATCGTTCGACTGCGCCTTTAATAGAATTTAATAAACGTCGCTCGAAATATTTTATCTAACTGTTATCCGCCGACCGACAACCAGCTCGGCAGCCAACCGTTGAACCGCCGCGCCGCCGATCCAGACGAAACGTTTATCGCGGGAACACCTCCGTCGGAGATGGAACAAAACGCCCCGTGTCTCCGTTGTCCTTTATCCGTTATTCCGCGTCTAACGATAAGCTTGATGGCCCGCCGTTAAACCGATGATCGAGTCGAAATGTTTCGAGGCGGGAATGCCCGGGCA
This sequence comes from Halictus rubicundus, assembly GCF_050948215.1. Lineage (NCBI taxonomy): Eukaryota > Metazoa > Arthropoda > Insecta > Hymenoptera > Halictidae > Halictus > Halictus rubicundus. Next base: position 20,070,506 of record NC_135151.1, read on the forward strand.
ATCGTTTAATTTCGCGAGCCGCTTAACGAGAGTAGATATGAAAGTTGACGAGAGACTCCGAAACCCGGAGATATTAATGCGCCGAATATATTCGCCGTTCATTTGCATAGATTAGACAAGCACCGGAGTTACCCCCGTAGTGTCTCTTGTCGGAGCGGCGGCGGCGGCGGCGCGGCGCGACGGTATCCGCTAAAGTATGTCCGTTGTTAATTTATTCACGATTACGGCGCCTCTTAAGAAGACAGCAAGAAGACGAAACTTTCCGGCGGATGGATCTTAAAATCTAAAGAGACTCGACGCAGAAAAGCCTCGGTCCCCTTGAAAGAGGAAGGCTCTAACAGCCTTACGAGCTGCTACGCTCTGTGTTGGAGGCCCGGAACGCCACGGGCGATCACGGGACTCGCGCTTGAAACGAGACTGACGTTCATACAACGTTCCAGGTATTTACGGGTCCAACGCTGACGTGGAAGCAGCCGGTGTAATCCGAGTTACAGTGAATTCTCGATATATGTCAGCAACACGGGACTGGCCGACGTACAGTGTGCCCCACGAGCTCTGTCCACTTGAACATCTTGGTTACTTCAAACAATGCGAGAAAGTAGTACTTACAGGAGTTGTAGGGTTTAAGAAAGTACATAATAAATAATATATTTACAGGCCCAACGCTGACGTGGAAGCAGGCGGTGTAATCCGAGTTACAGTGAATTCTCGATGTATGTCAGCAACACGGGACTGGCCAGCGACATGCAATGTGCCCCACTAGCTCTGTCCACTTGAACGTCTTGGTTACTTCAAACAATGCGAGAAAATGGTACTTACAGAAGTCGTAGGGTTTAAGAAAGTACATAATAAATAATATATTTACAGGCCCAACGCTGACGTGGAAGCAGGCGGTGTAATCCGAGTTACAGTGAATTCTCGATGTATGTCAGCAACACGGGACTAGCCGACATACAGTGTGCCCCACTAGCTCCGTCCACTTGAACATTTTGGTTATTTCAAACAATACGAGAAAATAGTACTTACAGAAGTTGTAGGGTTTAAGAAATAATATATTTATAGGTCCAACGCTGACGTGGAAGTAGGCGGTGTAATCCGAGTTACAGTGAATTCTCGATGTATGTCAGCAACACGGGACTAGCCGACATACAGTGTGCCCCACTAGCTCCGTCCACTTGAACGTCTTGGTTACATCCAACAATGCGAGAAAATAGTACTTACAGAAGTTGTAGGGTTTAAGAAATAATATATTTATAGGTCCAACGCTGACGTGGAAGTAGGCGATGTAATCGGAGTTACAGTGAATTCTCGATATATGTCAGCAACACGGGACTGGTCAGCGACACGCAATGTGCCCCACTAGCTCTGTCCACTTGAACGTCTTGGTTACTTCAAACAATGCGAGAAAATGGTACTTACAGAAGTCGTAGGGTTTAAGAAAGTACATAATAAATAATATATTTACAGGCCCAACGCTGATGTGGAAGCAGGCGGTGTAATCCGAGTTACAGTGAATTCTCGATGTATGTCAGCAACACGGGACTGGCCGACATACAGTGTGCCCCACGAGCACTGTCCACTTGAACGTCTTGGTTACTTCAAACAATGCGAGAAAATGGTACTTATAGAAGTTGTAGGGTTTAAGAAACTGCATAATGAATGATATTCTTGCAAATCCATTCCAGTTTCTTTTAATTTTTTACACAATCTTTTAAAAATCTTGTGCGAAGGACACATGCGGTTTGGATATCTTTCACCGTACAAATTTCGAGCCACAATTGCGTTTCTCTTACTTTCTCCATAAATTCGAAGCATCTCTAATTGTTCTTCGAATGAAAATTTCATATCTTATGTTCACTAACTGAGACATTGACTGACACTGAGAGACGTCGAAAGTCTACCAATGTTTACATTTCTGAGCATATTCTTAAATATGTTCCATAATGAAATAGTAGATTGAAAACAGTCAAATATCTCAACAACGGTAAGTTTTAGGACAAATACACTTTAGGACATTTACACCATATTATGTAGTTTCTTGAAACCTACAATTTCTGTAAATAACATTTTCTCGTATTGTTTGAAATAACCAAGATATTCGAGTGAACATAGCTCGTGGGACACACTGTACATTGTCCAGCAGATACTATACAGAAGGTATTGCACACTTTCTTGTGGCCCCTGTTAGGCGGGAGTATACCTCGCGGTAGTGGGGATAATTCCGCGACGTTTATCATCGAGGGCTTGGCGACCTATATAGAGAAATCACTGTAGTTCGGTAAGCAAGCTAGTCGGTCGATCAGCGTTTTCACGATCGGTGTAACGGAGTAAACGATGGGGGACATGGCGGTATTCCTGGTTTCCGTAGAGTTATCGCGGCGTGCCCGTACGCGGAAACGAGGCCGCGGGTTTTTGCGAGTCCAATCCACCCGTTACTAATCACAGAAATTTGTAGCTTCGCGAACACAAAAAGACGGCGAGCACGGAAGCGTTTCTTTGCGGAGCGAGAGGGAACGAGACGGCGGGTTTAATTCATGGAACCGGGATGACGGAACCTGCGGGAGACAAGTACAAGCGCGATGATATACGAGAAAAGTTTACTCTCAATCAATTTCTTCCGTTGGTGCCGCGCGATTGCTAAAACCTGGAAAGAAGTCGAAATAAATTAGAGACCGTGAAAAATTATTTGGCCCCGAGGTGCCACCGGTGGGAAACTGGAATACGCCGCGCATAAAAGTGGGCACGGGCACTTGGCGCTTTTAATTACTAAGTGTCTTGGGAATGATCGATGAAACCAAGAACCGTTTCCGTTCGCGACTGTTTCACGTGACTGTGTAATGCTTCCTAAATCATGCTCGCGCGGTGAGGCGCGGCGTCTGCGTGCGCGTGTGCGTGTGGGCGTTGGCTCGCCCCTTAAATGCGTAACTACGAACGATTAAGCTCGCCTGGAAATTAAGAGAACATTGTTGGATCCGTAATGTCTGCAGTTCTCCATTATATTCGGTGTATATCAGACGTAATATCGTTTAACTCCATCCAGCGCGATTTCATTTACTCCGGGCACGTTTAAATCCCTCCTCGAGACCGTTTCAAAACCCGTGCGATTCGTGAGTCCATTTTCAGAGACATCCACCGTTAATAACGGCAGGCAAGATTGCTAAAGGTGGGCGAGCTCGAACACCAGCACGAACACAAGGGCGGGCGGGCGGGCGCGCGCGCGCTAGCTCACGTGTTTCGACCTCCCCCCGTTAAATTTACCACACACGCGTTCACGGCATATTAAGTAATTAAAATTCAAATGCCCGAGCCGGATGTAAAATTTCATTGAAATTAGTTTGCCTCCTGTAAACGGCGGATTGGTCCCGGCCACGCCATTTACGCCCGTTTCAAACGGTAATATCCTCTTTCCGCGTTAGCCGGACCGGGCGGGCGCGCGAAAGTCAAACTTTCGGGATCGGGTAACGATAATTGGCAACCGGCGAAACACCGAAATTGTCGAAATCAATCGGCGAAACGTAACGCAGCGGTCCGGCCGCGCGATCCGACCCATTTATAACCAACGAGGCACACTTTATAATCAACACGCCGGTGGCTAAGGGGAGGAAGAAAAAAAGAAGAAAAATCATCGGCGGTTTACCATTACCCGGTATGCATTTCGCTGATCCCTGAGAGAGCCAGGCGTTCGCGTTCGCGTTCGCGGCTGTAATCAAATTTACATTTCTCCCGCGCCTAGATGAGATATTATTGATATCGGTTTCGCGGTTATTGTGTTGTAACACACCGTAGACGATTCCTGTGTATCGCGCGCGCGCGAGCGCGTACACGTACGCACGCCCCGCCAACAATGTTGTTGATAGCGGTGTACAGGGACAAAGAGATAATGAAAGACACCGGAAACCGTGTACCCACCGCCAACGAAATCCAAACTGTGAAACAGCTTTCGCGTGCGAGGATAATTCACGTACGGGGTCCTTCCTTTAGCGCACGGATAATTGCTTGCTATTATCAACGACCGGCTACGGCCATGCGATATCGAGCGTGAAACTGCGTGAACGAATTCGGACCGCGTGCATAGCAGAATGTTTCCACGGCTGTGTGCACAGGCGCTTCCTTTCCGAGCTCCTCTCAACCACGCCGGTCGTCTTCGTGTCCTTTGTGACCGGTATCCGACCGGGGGCAATTTTCACTCGGGGAATTTCTGGAAAACGAGAAACAAACATTCGAGAGACCGTTTATAACGTTATTAACTCAATTGCGTTGCGCGTTTAGCTCCCGCCGCGTATACGAAACGGTGGAAGAAATTCAGCCCGCGCAAACATTGAACACCGCAGATAAATTCGAAATTAGCCGCCGCGCCGCGGTTTATTAAATTCATTAAAATTTTCCGTTGCGCCGTGCCCTAAAAATAAACTGCAATCGTTACATCCGCGCGCCATCCTCGCCCACACAGAAAGCATCGCACGTTTGCGCGTTGTACGTGTGCAACCGAGGAAAACCTTTTCACCACTGATTTTCGAAGCAAATATTTGGTCCGTGCAAATACAATCAAATGATAATAATATTATTCTATCAACAATAATATTATAATTAATAATAATATTTTCTTCACATAAACTTCAGCGATTCTACTGAAGCGACGTTCCATATCATTAGTGCATTCGCATTAATTCGTGCCAGGTGAAAATCGATTCTCTATGTCGCGCAGGACACGACGAAATGCTCAGGTTATAGAAAAAATTCTTTTTTTCTTCTGATTCAGAATACCTGGGGTATTTATTTCAGATTTTCCAATATTTACTATCTGGTGTAAATAAAAGATTGTAAGAAATATAGTACTTTACTAGAAGTAGACTACTGGTACTTTACTAGCAGTAATACTTAATCTAGTAGTCTACTTTTACGTGTACTTAACACTAGATTTACGGGACCCGTCAAAATGACGGATTCTAATATTTTTAATTCACGAATATTGAGATTGCAAACATGAGGAATTATTTGTATTCATTTATTGTTCCCCTCAGGGTTACAATCCCATTACATCACATCTCCTTCAACTCGCAAAATCGCAGACCACTAAATACACACACAGAGAGAGAGAGAGAGAGAGAGAGAGAGAGAGAGAGAGAGAGAGAGAGAGAGAGAGCTACTGTCACTTTTCAATATAATAAGTATAATAAAATAATAAAAACGGACATAAAAATGTACAATAACAATATATAAAAATAAAATAAAATAAAACAAACATAACGCTCGCCGTAACGCCCACGAGGAATTATTTAACAAATTGATTTCTCTAGGTGTATATCATTAAAAAAATGGATACAGATTTTGATAGATATATTCATGTTATTTTTACAAGGAAATGTAAAATAGTCATTTTTAGTGCTCCGTAAACCTAGTGTTAATATTAGGGTTAGCCATACAGTGTATTTTACAGTTTTCGGTAAAGCAGCCTGTGTTCAAAAGTACAATTTTTTTTACAACCCTGTAATAAAATGGCGACGTCCGTACCTTCCGAGGATCAATTTTAGATTTGAAAATAATTGATTACTTATGGGTCCCCCAAATACTTGGAAGCATTTACTTGTTTCACTACCCATTCCGAAATATCAGTCGCCCCGATATTCAACGTTCCCAGCTAATTCTGTTCTCCGATTCTTCCGGTTGGAGCGGTGCGGCAAGAGAATCGTCGCGTCGGCGAGGACGGTCCAATTATTGTGGCACGAAAGATAATTGGACGTCCCCGGCCCGAAAAGACGTTCAAAGCAGCCGGCCTTAAATCTGCCGTCTCGTTATTACGAGGCCGTTTCTCGCGATCAAATGTTCACGCGATCGAACCGACGGTACACGACCAGCCACGGTTCGCACGGACAAAATTCCCCGTCGACAGTGGTAAACAAATTGTACCGTCGCAAAAATCAGCGCGTATCGAATTTTTGAAAGCGCGAATATTCCCCGTACGGATTGCGCATTTCGCATTGCTGGAATTCGAATTTCACGATCGGAGGATTTCGACCCGAGCAAATTGATATGTTCGGACTGCAGGAAACAGCCTGCGTCACGTTATTATCGGGCTTTACACGGAAACCAACTCTTGAAAAAAAACCGATTTTCGAACTTCAGTATTTGAACAAAAACCGACAAAATACAACCTAAAGAATATTCAGTTCGTTTAATAGGAGCTACAAAAACATAACCAAACATACGCAGTAAGAAAGAAATCAAAAGGAGAACTACAGTAACGAAAATGCAAATAATTTTTCAATTTTCTCTAACATACAGGGTGAGTCACCTAACGTTTGCACCTCAAATATCTTTGTTGTTTCTAAAGATACGTAAAATATGGTAAAGACAAAGTTGAATGGTACATTGGGGCTGACACGATGCAAAAAAAATGTTGTTTTTATGTCATTTTTTTTTAGAGATATCAAGGTCACCTTTTAAAATGGAACCACCCTTCTTTAAACACCTACAGTGATAGTCCCTTTCATTAGGAATTCAGTGACTTTATTATTCCAAGGTCATTCAAGGTCAAGGACAGAAAAAACGTTACAGAAAGGCCTTACAGAAAAGACCTTAGTATGTTTACTTTAACTACGACCATAGTATGTTTACTATTTACTACAAGTCTCAACCGTGATAAACGTATTCTGCTTTCATTCTAAATCTTATACGTTTTTTCTGTCCTTGACCTTGAATGACCTTGGAATAATAAAGTCACTGAATTCTTAATGAAAGGGACTATCATTGTAGGCGTTTAAAAAGGGGTGATTCCATTTTAAAAGGTGACCTTGATATCTCTAAAAAAAAATGACATAAAAACAACATTTTTTTTGCATCATGTCAGCCCCATTGTACCATTCAACTTTGTCTTTACCATATTTTACGTATCTTTAGAAACAACAAAGATATTTGAGGTGCAAACGTTAGGTGACTCACCCTGTATATGGAAATACGAAAATATAAATTTTGATTTGCTGTTTTTCATTCATTTGTTTTCGGCCACGTGGAATACCATAACAGAATGCGTGAGTGGTTGGAGCGTGAACGGTTGTCACGGAATAATTGTGAAATTTTCACATATTAATTCGTTTCACGCGAGCATCGGAGTTTTACAAAATCCAAGTGCATAAACCGGTTTTTCAAACCCGACAGTGTTATTAATGCAACGTTAAAAGTGCACGGCAGTAATTGTTCGAAATCGTTGGGCGCACCTGCGTACAGGCATAAAACCGAGAATTTAACTTTCGAAAATTCGCCGACAGTGGTTGCGCAGCCCCTCCCTGAATGCGCAACGCATTGTCTCCGTCATGTCTGTCTTCTGTCGTCGAATGTGCCGCAAGCGAGGTTTCACCGACGAGCGTGCACTGCTTCGGAACCTCCGGAAAAGTTAATGTTCCTCGTCGCCGGGATAGGAAAACGTTAATGTGTCAGTGCGACTAGGGCAACATGCCTGCGAGCATCTCATTAGTTGCACACTCCTCGCTCAGCCCTAAACTTGTACGACATCGCTGTACTTATAGAAAAAGGGCCCGGTAATACGACTATCGAAATTCTATCGCTTTCAGCCGCAATCTCCGCGTCCCCGTCTTTCTTTCTCGTTCCCGTTTATCGCCATTGTTTTAGCCCATTGTCTTACAATTCAATTCCAGGCTTTCAGATTAGAACACGATGCAGTGAATTCTCGATATATGTCAACAACACGGGTCTTGCCAGCGTCGTGTATCGTCCAGGACACATTCTCGGCGTCCGTGGCCTCTCGAGCTTCGTGGCCCCTCACGTGGTATGCCCCGCGGTAGTGGGGAGAATTCCGCGACGTTTATCATCCAAGCCTTGGCGACATATACAGAGGAGTCACTGTATTTCGTTTTGTCTGAGGTGTATGTTGCTTTAAAATTAATGTGAAATGGTTAAATTACCATTTTTAGGTGGCCTCCTTCAGCTGAGACACCCTGTATATGGTAATTTACGATGGAAAGTTAAAAATAATTAAGTTTGGCACGCGCGAAACCCACGAGGTCTCCTAAGAGACGATCGAGTAAGGGAAAATAGGTTAATTTGAACCGGTTTGTAGTTGAATCCAATTTGGGATTCCTAGTTAATTTATATCAACGACGTTACCATCTTTTTGCAAAGTACCTAGCTCAATTGGATCGAACGGTGAATTTACAGTTAATTATTATGTACCAATAATGCTGAAAATATTTCTCGTTTCTCGAACGACGCGACAATTCGATTTCGAAACATTTATAATTGAGTTGCGGATAACAGTGCAAATTGTAAAATTAATTTTTTGAGGATCGGGAATTCAGTGTTCGAATACTTTGCGAATCCACTGTAAATAAAAATAGACACCTCAAAAATGATAAAAATGGGGGGAGAGAATAAAATGATGTGAAAAACGAAGTCAAGTTGAGAATAGGGTTCAGAGTGTGCGTGAATATACTATAGATTAAAAAGCTGGAACACGATATTTATAATGAAAGGATAATGTGAAGAAACAGAATAAGCATGCTACATTTAAATTTATGTCTGTATCTTAATGAGGGCGCAGTAAATACTCTTATTACGTAGAAGCTGACCGTTTTAATCATATTTTTATGGGCAAGAAGTAATATTAAATTCGCGTTCATTAAAATTCAACTGCAGCTCGTAATTGCGTTACCATAATAAGTCCAAATATAGTACGGTCCACTGATATTTCAAACATCGTACTACTGTAACAGGCCCAAATGCGGTAAGGTCTACTAACATTTAAAATATCGTATGCACTAACCGCGATTTATCGCCCGGGCGAACGGTTAATTCGAAATGGAGTTTCAATTCGGTGCGAATTAGTTGCTGCATCAAAGCAGCGCGGTACATTCGACGCACACGGAAAACCGCGAAACAAAAATCGAGTGGAAAACAATGTCTATAATGGAAGTCTCGTTGAAATTTTGAAAATAATATTATTTCCATGGACGCGAGCGTTCTGTTTGGAAACACTTGAAGCCACTCCCCGACATTTTCAAAAACCGTTCAATATTTGGCCTCGTCTTTGCTCAAAGCTTTTTCCCCGGACGCATTAGCGATCCATTTAATTAAATTCGGCTGAAGCTCAAGCAGGCAAATCATGTTAATAGGAATAATTCCTGCGTCTCTTTGTCCCGGGAACCGACCGCAACGGTCGGGTACAAAACGTCATGAAAGATCCAACTTAACCCTATCTTTGGAACATTAAAATTTCATATTAGACATAGAACTCTCAGCTCGAAGCTGCATTCACATGTATACGTTGGGTTTACAACGTGAATACTCTCTCTCTCTATTCCTTTCTCTTCCTCGGTCGCATGCGTTCGCGCGCGAGTAACACATGCCGAAGAAAAGTTCTATTTCGAGCAATGTCGCAAAGTTTTCGAACTGCCGGAGAGATGTCGCGTCGCGTAGCGGCCGCTACATAGGAAAAAGTTAAACGAGATGTTTTCTCGCCATTATTTGCAGACGTCGCGATACCGTAATTGGAGAAGTTGTCGTTAGAATTCTCAGCCCGTCCGTCGTCACGGAGGCGCGTAATGTTCAAATTACACGGTCGACCTGTAAATTAGAGGACACCCGGTAGGCGCCCGCCGGTGGAACTCGATAACAAGCACCGATCGTTCCCTTCCGATTTCATCGCCTTAACCGTCGATGGGCTGATGTATGTCGGAGACATGTAAAATGTCGAGCTGAAAAGAGACGAGCGCGAAAACGAGGACTCTTTTCTGCCGTTCTCCTTCGAAGATTTATTTCTCGTGGCCGGTAACAGTAGGAGGGGGGGAAGGAAAAGAAAAAAGCGGTTGAATAGGAACTGCGAGCTAGCGTTCGTCATTAGTCGGCGTTACGGTTTTCAGATGAGTCACGGCCCGAGATACTTGTAACGGTAAAAAGGGCTACCCATATTCTGGCCACAGTTGAAAATATCCGGTGTAGAATGGTCGCTCGATGATGTTGCCGATGCTATCTGCACAGGCGCCGTTCGCACAATTAGAGCCGAAGGTCTTGTTACTTGTCGCCCTGCGCGATAGAAGTCACAGTCGTCGTCGTCGCCGGGGATATTCACGATTGCCCGGCCCGGTACTGAGAATCACTCGACATGCATCGGACACGTCACTGCACGTCATGCCCGGCAATAAATTCTCAGGATAGTCGGTAATCTACATTTCGTGGTTTCGTTTCGCCGTGCCGCCGCGCCGCGTCGCTGCGAAAAAACACGTCTTTGCCGCTAATCGCTCCGACCGAAATTACACCTTCTCGATCATCATGCCTGTATCCACCTTCCGGGAAAGAAACACCTCCCAACCACAGACAAAAACCTACATGTCAGGTCCTACATGTTTACATACAGTGGATTTTCCAGAACACTATGATTTACGAAGAAACACTAACACTATGATACACAGCGTAATTCACCCAACGGTTTGTATCTCAAATATCTTTGTTCTTTTCAAAGATACATTAAATGTCTGCAGGACAAAGTTAATTGGTTTGACGGGGCTCGCACAATACCATAGACATTATTGTTTGACATTGTTTTCAGAGATTAGAGTCACCTTAATTTCTTAAAATGGAGCCATCGTGTTTTTTAAAACAGCCACGATGATAGCTACTTTCGTTGGGACTTCAGTGACTATAATTACTCGAGGTTACTCAAGGCCACAGACAGAGGAAACGTATCAAGACATGTAATTTGAATGCTTAACGCGTTACATTCTGCTGTACCTACACTGCTAATGTGTAATCGCAAGTTATCACATCAACCTAATGTTGAGTGAAAAGAAAAACCATGTTATGTCGGCCATCGTCCACATTGAAGGGGTGAAAACAGCCCTGAAGGTAGAGGGTCAAAAGCATATTTTTTACGAATTACGTTGCAACTTAATGTTGTTAGTGAATCACCGGTAATTTTAGGTTATGATCGATCGTCTCCTATTTAAGAACAGGGATCTGCGGACAAAGATAGGCCATTTGAGCAGCAAGATGAGCTAGATTCTTCGCGTTAGTGTGCCGCCTCGGAGAACCAAAAACTGGCCGACTTCGTTCCTTTCACGGGGCTAAATTGCAACCGTAATCCCCTATCGCGCGAGAAACTCGGCTGTGAGCAATTTCGCGAACAACGAGGGCTCATTGTGAGTTAGAGCCGGGTTAGAGGGTTCTCCTGAATGGCGCGCCGGTGTACATATAGAGTTCGCGAATTGTGAGGGCGCAGGGCTGAACGAAATCACGATTATGCGGCGGAAAGCTGGTTACGGAATGCAGTATGACTCAGCGATCGAGCAATAATTAAAATCACCGGTTGCTCGCGAGGATCGCGGCGCACGCACGACAGATGCGAGTAATATCGTCCGCGCGTCGCGCAAGAAAAGAAAATCGTTGCTCAGGATGGGAGACCGATCGGCATTCCTATCCCCCTCGATCTTCTTGGAAACTTCCTCAGCATGCGAGGTTGCAGCTGCGACGCAAGTTGGCAACCAGTGTGATGCAACTCCTGATGCAACCTGAATGGTTCTAGGGTCGCGACGAACCATATAAAGTACGGAATTAGTGTGAAAAATCGCCCCGGCTGATTAACAAACGAACGTGTCCGCCGGTTTTTGCCGATCACCGAGATCGAAAGATCTTTCTTTGGGTACGAGCAACATTGTCGTACTTGGAACTGAACGTTCTACAATCGCATTCAAATGCAGTAGAACCTCACTTATGCACGCGGGTCAAGGCAGTTCGGGTAATCGACGATAATAGAGGTTCATGAAACGATGAATATTCTAACTCTGTTACATTTAATTTACTGGTTACAGCTACTGGTTACATCAGTTACATTACAAAATACCAGCAAGAAGATATATATTTAATAAAGGAGTTATTACCACTATTGAACGGATCGCAGAAGATGAAGACAAGGAGAAGATGAATACAAGAAGAAGCAGACAAGGCCGCTAGAAAAGGCCTATTGCCGAAAGCGATCAGCGTACCATCCGAAGACGTCGCGAAATTTATCGGGCACAAAATATTTGAGAAATGAGAGAAGAAATGGACTGCCATAAACTCTACGAAACCACGCAAAATAACAGTGCTGCATTCCAGTTTTCTCCCTGAGTTAGCATACAATAGAAGAGACCAAATCAAATTATTCAGGCCGTACAAGACTGACACGTAAATTCCTCCTGCAAAATGAAACTCCGACGCGATGTGAATTCTGCAACCTGCCACTCACAGTCCGGTACACGATTCTAAAATCCATAAAATTAGACGAGAAAGAATCAAAATTCCCAAAGGAACCTGCCGGAATTCAGAACACGGAAGGTGAAATGTAAATGCAACGACATAGTCGTCGTCAATGGCAATCGATGCGACGTTAAAGAGCGAAAGAAGAAGAGCAGTTACTCGACGGATATTAGAGATGATTTTCTTGATGCCTCGTATGGAACGTCCGCCAACTCATAAATTATTCCATTAAACGCCTGCAACCGAAAACCGCTTGGCATTAGTTGTAGGCGTTCCAAGCTCCGCCGCAGCGCAAAATCTAATTCGAATCTGAACGCATCACCGGACGAACACTTCTTGCAAGATACGTTTACAAACTCCCTCCGCCGCTGCAACCACAGCGTCGGTGGATGCAACAGTTGCAGTCGGGGACGCGTGTGCATGTCGTGCACACAGTGTTCCAGAAAGCGAGTCGACGCTACGCGACCGCGACCGAGCGAATCGCGTGCTCCGGGTCTATTAAAGTATTACTGTCGCTCGCCCGGAGCTAACTTTTCCGAACGACAGCACGGCTAGCATCCTTTCGGCTCAACATGGACAAATAGAACTACTCGTCCGAGTCCTCTTCTGCGAGGCACGAACGTCCTTTCAGCCGACCTTCCCACCGTGGTAGGCCGGAGCCGATAGTTGCCGCCGCGACTGGAATCAAGGTCAACGAACGATATTGCCAACCAGCTTCGTGCCACCACCGGCTTATTTCTTTATTTCTTTTTCTTTATCCACTTTAACGCTATTAATTGTTTTTTGCGCTCGGTTGGAAGACCAATGGTGCCCGGTACCTCCTTCTGAACTTTTAATTCAGTCTCCGATGGAACAAGTGTATCCCGAGCAATTACGCTTTTCCAATTTCTTCCGAAGAATCTTCGCAGCCCGCGCTGACGCTCGTAGCCAGTGCGCTGCTTGGCGAAGACAGTTTAAATTAAAGAAGTTCCCGGTGATTTCTTAATCGACAACCCTCGATCCCGCGACTCGTTTAATTAACGTCGCGGTTGTATTCGGAAGCCATTTCGTTCGCCCTTCGTCGACGAAAAGTTGTGGATTCGCTCGGTTTCAACCGTTCATAGAAAAACCTACGCGCATTAATCTAACGTGTTTTTATTGCAGAGCTTCGTTTGCCGTAGAAGCGGTCTGGTTTGCATCCGGAGCCAATATTTCGGGACAAACGATGCCGGAGGGTTATCAGAGCGAGGCGTGGCCTCGCTGCCCTCAATCCTCGCGGCGGAGTCGCCGGATTAGGGGAATCCGAGAGGAAAAAGTTGCCCTCTCTCTGCCGGTACCGGATTAAGTCGCGCGACAGAGACGAAACGCGTCACGTGACCGGGCCATGGCGGAAGCGTGGGGGAATAGGGCCGCAGGAGGGGAGACAAGACTTGATCGAGCGACTCTGGCCCGCGGAGCCACGGAAGTGCCCCACAGAGCAATCTGTGCCCCGCGGCAAGTGGACCGTTTCCTGGTTCCGGTTGGACAGAGACGCACGAATCCCCGGAGCCGAACCGTTAATGACCAACGACTCGCCCAGTCGACGATTATTCGACAAAACCTTGCGCCTCGCAAACTGTTTTGTGTTCTCGGGCGCGCTCGTTCTCGCCCCGATTATAATGTTCGTCTACGCACGGACCGAGAAAATGATCGTCTCGACGCCGCAAAATGTCGGGCCCGTTAACTGGACGGCGCGCTAAGAATCGGGGCCCCGCCGGCGATAGCAGATGAAACGCATTAAATTATACGGTTTCGTGGGACAAGAAAGGGGGACCGAGGCTCGAGCGTTTCTTACCGGACGACGCCGCGCGGCGGTTCGGCTCCTGAAAGTAAAGGAGACCGGCGTAACGAAACGACATCTTTCTGCTAATAATCAGCAGCGCGAGCCTGAAAATCTTGTAAAGGGAGCGGCGTCAATTATTGCCGTGGCTGCGGGCGAAAAAAGGAATGGACGGTCGATCTCGAGAAACAAGGTCGACTTAGACACCTTCAGATTGGTTCGCTTCAATTTGTCCTTTCTGTCAACTGTGCCCTTGTCGGACTTCAATCGCTTATTCCCATAGCGTAGATAACAAGTTGCACGCATACGAGCTAACGCATTTGCATCATAAGGAAATGTGAAAAGAAGGCCTTTATCACCAAACTTTTTTTTTTACTATATTTAACACTAGGTTTACGGAGCACTAAAAATTACTATTTTACATTTCCTTATAAAAATAACATGAGTATATCTATAAAAATCCGTAGCCATTTTTTTAATGATATATACCTAGAGAAATCAATTTGTTAAACAATTCCTCATGGATCCATGTGTGCAATCTCAATATTCGTGAATTAAAGATATTAGAATCCGTCATTTTGACGGGTCCCGTAAATCTAGTGTTAAGTACAAAAATGACTGCAAGTAAAAGAACTTCATATTTCAGCATTACAAGACAAAATTTACCGTCCCCGAACACGTACCGAAGTTACTAACAAACATTTCATAATTTCCTGGCTGAAGGTGACGTGTAGGTCAACATATTGCACCTCGTTGGATTCGTTTTTTGATCAGCTATAAGACTGTTGTAGTGAAAATATGCAGTCCCATTTAAAACAAATACGATGACCTTGAAGTCTCGAAAAAATTACCTTGAGAAAAAGATTCGGCCCATCAACGTATTGGCGCCTTCGAATATATTTTCTCCCCCTGCCATCTTTTCTGTCATACAGAATAAGCGATACATTTAAGGTGGTCAAGTTAGGTGAAATACTCGGTATACGCTAATGATGCTATGGTTAATTTACTTGGCACGTATAAAAATTACCGAGCGCAGTATAAATCTGCCCGAACGAATCAGCAGATGTTCGTACCTGCAAAGAAGTTTTTTGATTCTCTTATTAAATTCCGAAAGCATGACCTCAAAACACATTGTGAAAGTGGAATCCCCCCTTCAAGATGGCGGGAGCCGTATTGATTGAGAACCTGCTCAACGATTTCTATCGCTGTTCATCTCGGCGATAACGATGCATTAAAATTGCTGATCATAGTGTAAACCTGTACGATCGAATCTGCAGAGTTCCATGCACAGTCGTTTTTTCACTCTCTTTTTAAATTCCGAAAGCATGACCTTAAAACACGATTGTGAAAGCGGAATGCCCCCTACCCCTTCAAGATGGCCGAAAGCCAAGCCGATGGCCAGGATACAGTACGTATCTCATCAAGCGTCCCAGATCGAGTGGCAAGGAAAGAGAAAGAAATTTCATTCGAGCGATCCCTGATATTCGGCCAGGAAACCGTAACATACGATCTCGTTGCGATACGGTATCTCAGCCCTGTCGATATCAGGTGTCTAAGCTCTCGACCACTTTCTGGATGGTACATGGGCGTCATCCCTTCGTCCCTGCGCGTATCTTCTTTCCCGTTGCCCTCGACCAATTCCCAGCCGGCTGCTTTTCCCTACCCCTTTTCCTTCAATCTTTCCTCCCTGTTTCCTGGCGGGCTTGCAAAGGGGCCCGGTGAGTTGACAAAACTTTCGAGCCGTCGATCGATTCGAAACTCGGCGGAGGAAATTCCGCGGTGGAATTGCTTTCGGGATTTTTCTTCGTCTCATTACGAGTTCGAGGGCTGTCGTAGAGACTTGATCGAACGACGTTGCAGCGCGTTGTCGAAGGATCACGACTCTGGCGGTAGCCTCGAATGTTTAGATTTCGATTTCAATTTGGTTCCCTTATTGCAGGAAGCGTTTCCACAGTCGAGTTGGCAAGGATGGTCAGGCTGAACTTTGAGCGCGCCCCCCAGGTTCCCAAAGCCGGCAGCCATCCGGCGCGGCGATAAACACCTGACAAGTTCGCGTGGGCACGACAAGGTAATTAGCAGCGGATGTCGGCGTAACGAGAGGCCAACAGAGAGGCAAGAAAGATATCCCGTAGAAAAAGAAAAGGTATCCCAGATAGGAAAAGGCTAACGCTCCGGCCGGGCCGGTGCACAGGCCAATTTGAAAGGGAAGAGAGGCGAACGGTCCCCGCGGAGTGGAACTACGGAGACATAATTCTCGGGCTTGCCAGCGGAAGACGTTGCCACGGTTGAGCGACACTGCCGGTCCGGATGACTGGCCGGTTAAGTTGAAATACCGGTCCCATCCTAGCCCCGGCTAGTCCAGCACCGACTATCGTGCTCCGATAGCCGTTCCAGCTTCCGTGAAGCTTCAGGCACGAGCAACTCCCTTTTACCTGCGAGTTGAGCAAGAATCGGACGGGTCCGGGGCAAGGGGAGAGGAAGCTGGTAACCAGGCGTAGGGTAGAGAAAGGCGAGGGAACAGGAGGAGAGACAGAGAGAACGGAAGAGGGGAGCTGGAGAGCCCTTAGCGGCCTCGCGAACCACTTTTCTCTCGGCATAGATGCACTCTTGCCTATCCGACTTCGGCCGGTTTCGTGGCCGCTCGTGAACCTTCGGGCACGCGAGAACCACGCGCATCAAGGTCGCGGCCGTCTACCTTTCCCCGACGGCAAGTGCATGCATTGTGCTGCTACGTCGTCGCTGCCCGTTGCAGCCGAGGCGACTGCCCGTCTTTATTTCCAGGATCGGATCACCGGACTCACCCGAGGTCCTCGCTCCAAATGTCGTTGCCCCACCTTCAACCTGTCTCCTCCAGTCCCCAAACAGATTCGTATCGGTTAACGTAATGCCCCTTGTCAACAGGGCCCGCAACAAGGCCCCCCTACGCCTGAGAATCCTCAAAACCATCCATTTCGAGAAAACGGTGCATTCTCGGCGCGCGAATTCCATCTCGGATCAACGCACAGGTGTCAATTAACTCTTTGGGGCTAGGTGGGTTAAAAACTATCCCCTCTTTTGCTTAGCTTTCTATGCACGGTGGGATATATTTTAACCCACCTCGAAAAGTTGAAGTTACTCATAGTCATACAGTTTAATATTTTGTTTAAAGTTTTTCAATCAGTTGGCAATGCTATGCACCAATGGTAAATGCGTAAAACAAATTTATGCAAATCAAAACGCATCAGTAAGTTGTGTGTGCTGCTGTGATTAAGGTTGGCGCATTGTGTGACGCAGTGAATTCGCAAAATTCTGTGCAACTCAGGTTTTTATTTTCTTTAAAAGCGTGTGCCTCAAAGAGTTCAGTATTTTAACCCCCCCTACTCGGTGCTCTTTGAACTCCAAACCCAAGACATAGGTTATACATTGATTTCTCTATATATACCTTACTCGATCGTCTCTTAGGAGACCTCGTGGGTTTCGCGGGCGCCAAACTTAATTATTTTTAACTTTTGTAAATTAACATATACAGGGTGTCCCAGCTGAAGGAGGCCACCTAAAAATGGTAATCTAGCCATTTTACATTAATTTTAAAGCAACACAAACCTCAGACAAAACGAAATACAGTGATCCCTCTATACAGGGTGCGGCGCGAATTAGTCCCCACGATTTTTCACCTCCTTCGGATGGTCGGACAGAAAAATGTTTCTTACCAAAGTTAATCGGTATCTAACCGACAAGAATTTACCTCCAAATGCGAGGCGTTGCTATTGCGTACCGTCGAAATATTTCAAATATTCTGGCAATTGATTTATGGCGATATCATCTTTCAAGGTCATCTGAAAGTCATTGCATAGCAGGTCGTTGAATTCGTTTCGACGTCGCCTACAATATTATCAAGTTAAAAATACCCAGTTCCATTAAAAGATATGACAGCGACCTTGATTTTTTGTTGAAAATCGATTTTCTTTTAAATTTAAACTATTGCAATTTCTTGTCGGTTAAATGCTGATTAACTTTGGTACGAAACATTTTTCTGTCCGACCATCCGAAGGGGCTGAAAAATCGTGGGGACTAATTCGCGCCGCACCATGTATATGTCGCCAAGACCTGGACGATAAACGTCGCGGAATTATCCCCACTACCGCGGGGTATACCCCGTAAAGGGCCACGAGGCTCGAGAGGTCTTGAGGTATGTCTCTTGGACGATAGACGACCCGTGTGGATGACAAATATCGAGAATTGACGCGAAGCGAAACTGTCGGACGACCATTGCTTTCTCGAAACATTGGCGCATGTCGCAGCGTCGTAAAGGCGCATCCGAACGTGTTCGTGGAATGTCGCGGCGACTCGCTAATCGGCGGCGTTAGTGTCTTTTCGATAATGCGATTGGCCGGGCCGTGAGGTCCCATCGCAGGAACGTCTGGAAAGGTCGGGACGGCGCGCGCTAAGAACGGCGGGCGTTAACGTGAAAAATTAGTGCGGCCATTAACAAACTTCTGTCGGCCTCGGGCGCGAAGCAGCGCTGAAAATGGCCGGCCGTAAAAATTCTTTACGGCCGGCCGCGTAAAATATCATTGCGCGGGCATGTTTATGCACGGCGTAGGCGCCGCGAATAAACGGTCCCGCGATATCCGATGGTTGCACTTCAGACTGTCGATATCAATCCTCTTTGTATTCCGTCTATCTATGCTCGCCGCAGTAAAAGTTTTCAGTATCCATCTCCGTCTCGAATAAAATTCGATGATGAACAATACCGGCGGAAATGGCGGTGCGGGGCCGAAGGAAACCTGCTGACTTTTACTCTGCCCCGGCGCGCGGAAAGAAAGCATAAAATCGATCCGTGTAAAGATCGCATTTCGTTCTTGAAGAGCGAGAGGCGTGCGTTCTTCACGTGCGGCCCTGGCCGCAAGGTGAAGCCAGGCAACGGCAGCCAGGCTCCGCGCATCGAGGGAGCTCGGTCCAGAACTAATCGTCAAAATACAAGCGGACCAACCGAGCCACCTGCTCGATTTGAAAGGGTACCAGTCTCCCCATAATGCATCGGCAAGAGGAGGACGCGTGAGGAAAGGGTCGGGGAGCAACGGAGAAGGGAATAGGGTACGCTCATATCGCAGAAAATTACCGAAGAAGTCGGGTGCCGCGCGCTGCGCTGCGCTGGCAGCATTGCACGCACACCGGCGCAGAGCATTGCGGTGCGTTGCTCGCATTATTAAGGTCGCCGCACACAAGACAGGCAAGATGCCGAAGTTGGGCGTCTAAAATCGTCACCCATAAGGACTGAGCCTGTCCGCAGGTCACTTGAGAGGCGCTCGAGGTGCTCGCAACAAAGGCCAAGTGCCGAAAATCGTCAACGTGCACTCGGAACGCCATCTGGAAGCGATAAGACGTTCATAGTTATGGGCCCAACCACGTCGGAAAATATTTCTGGCACGGAGACCATTCTTCGGCAAATTTCTAACCCCTGTTCTTGAATCTAGGCGCCCAAACAACTTCGACATCTTGCTTGTTTTTTTCTTTTTTTTTTTTTAAACAGGATTAACCAAGAAATTTAATCTGAGGGTTTGGGTGTTAAGGGGGCCGGCAGGCTTTTTTCTAGACATTTTACGTCTTAAATAAGTAAGTAACCAATTAAAAATGCATACCACCGTGTTTGTACATGTCTTCGCTATGTCTGTATAGAGCCCTTTTTTCGATACGAACACTAAATCTCGCGAAATTAAGAGAATCTCTCAGCGGCAGCCATCTTGTGACGTCATACTTGCTTCAGAATTCGAATTTTCTGCCGAATATTGTTAATTACTGCCCGATGAGGTAGAAATTCGAAATTTGGGCTCTATACAGACATAAATTGGACTTTTAGGAAACACAAGTGACCAATTTTAAACTGCTCATTGCAATATTGAAGCGATAGTTTGAAAAGGTTCCCATGCATAAGCATATGGATTTCAAACCCTGCCGGCCCCCTTAAAGGTACCTAGAGCAGAGTCTCTCTAACCTTTAAACATGAAGGGTATATCTGGTAGTCGATTGATAGGTTGTGTTTAGCGTGAGCTAACGTGAGGGTGAATTATAAGAAAATTTACAAAAAAACTTATAGAAAGAGCTTGCAAAGAGTTTGCAGCTTCAGGGTAAACAACTTGGGCGTCTTGCTTGTCTTGTGTGCGGCGACCTTTATACTCAACTCGTCCGTCTGGTATACACACCGGTGGAATTTTCTCTGCGCACGCGGCTCGCGAACGTACTCAGCCTCCGCCCGTGTATCGACGACGCATCAACACGGGAATGAATGCCCGTGGAAATCCACGAGACTTCGCGTATGTATCCAGATAACGGTAACTCGACATTAGAAACGTGATCGCGTTGAATTTAACGACGCTTAATAATAATACACCTGTGATCGTCTTAATCGTTTACACCGTGGAGCCATTAAACCGCGTTCCCAGTGTGTTTCGAACGGAAAAAAAAAGCGAGGCCGTAAACGTTCCCCATAGTCATCGGTGCGCTCCAGTTATTTTGGCGTTGCGTTGTACGTTCTCCAGTCCGTGCAGCCGGTATTACATGTCTGACTGTTAAATGTAATTGTCCGATGTAATCGAATCGATTTAGAGAACTCGCGCGAACACACGCGTTAACGATCATAATTAGACGAAAACATAATCGGCGCAGGTAAACCTCCGAGGAGGCTCGATCGAATCCCCTTTTGAACGAGCATTTTCATTTCCTTCTGTAGGAGAGATCGAGTTGTGCCCTTCGTGGGTGTCGTTGACCCACAGTGGTCGATAAGTATGAAAAATGGGACTGAAATTAAGAAAAGGTATTTTAGAAGTTGAAAGTTTGTTATGTAGTTTGATTTATTGATGAGAACTGTACGTCTTTTCACATTTTAATCTCATTTATAATTACAGAAATCTCTATAAATACATTTTTTCCCCCCTCGAAATCAGGCAAAACAGAGCAACGTGAAAAATCGCGATAACGACTTTATTGAATCGATGGCTATGTACATTTTTTTACGGTTTAATCTCATTCATAATTACAGAAATCTCGATAATCGGAAATGTTTGAAATTTTAACAATCACTTGGAATTGTTTAACACGTTCACTGCCATGGTACTTTTCAGGATTCCGGTGTAAAAATCCACTATAATTTAATCATCATCGCAAAAGACTGTTCTTCTCAAATAATTTATCATTCCATACGCGAATGTCGGCTCTTAATGCAAAAATATTGTTAATCATATTATGGCAAGTACACAAACTACGAATTATCTCGTAGTTGGCAGTGAACGTGTTAAAAACTGAAAATGTGCCTTGCAAGTAGTAAAATAATCAACAATTTATTTGGGTAACAGGTGCCATAGCATGAATACATGTATGAGACTTCTTTGGGATGTATTGGTACGAATTCGTCCACGTTGCATATAATTCAGTATTGATCACAGCAATAGCACAAAAATAGCTGCGGCTTCTTGCGGTTTGCAAACATGATTTCGGTGATAGAGAAGTACAGTGAATTCTCGATATGCATCACCGCATTATTATAATTAGGCTCAGTAAACCGAAAGAAGAATATGCAAGGCCCAATCTTTGCTGAAACACGAAAGTTTTAAACTTCCACATTTCATCCGCTTCAACATGATTATTCTTGCTCAAGGTCGTTTCAAGGTCAAAAAGGTGGTATCCACTAAATTCAGTTTTTTATTGTCTATCATGCTATCGTAAAAACAATATACTATTCCATTTAAAAAAACATCGTTGACCTTGAAATTTCATTAAAAAACACGACATAGAAAATGTTTTTCTTCACCATTATATTGCCACCTGCAATAGCGTCACTTTGTCCTCTGAAGTTTCCTGATAGGACTGTAAATACGAAAGATATTTAGGTGTTCCCATTTATGTGAAACACCCTGTATAAATGTTATATCTACTTTCTGACATGACTTTTTTCCACCTAAAATGGCCATTCGCGACACAGTGACCTATGGAGCTTCATGGCCCCTCACAGGGTCTACGGTAGTGGGGATAATTCCGCGACGTTTATCATCCAAGCCACGGCGACATATATAGAGAAATCACTGTATTGAGAATGCAAAATCGACTGGCATACATTCCGTGTTGTTTACCGTTTTTAGGACGCCACTCCCGCGGCTATGCCCTCATCGGATAAGCGGGATGCACTGAAATCTCGGCAGAAACACAGATGCGTGACGAATAGAAATTTTATGGTGTTTGTATACGGCCGGCGCGGCGTTCCACGGTGGAGCATCCTACGTGCCGGAGAGCGCGTATAGGGGCGGGCGGATAAACGATTTCCGGTAGCGTCTTTCCGGGCCCGGCTCGGCCCGGCCCGGCCCGGCCCGGAATTCCACGGCGCACGAACGCGGACCACCTGATAGGTGTACCACCCGGGGATTTTAAATGGATGCCGAAGGGAGCCGTACGTCGGGAATTAAATGGCAACTAGACGGAGACAGAGGCAGGACGGTAGCGTGAACGAAGAGGGGAACGAGGTGGCCAGGAGTTGGAGAGAAAACAGCAAGTTGCAACAGCTTGCCCATAGTTCAACCCCCGGTACAGTTCCGTGCTCGCCGTGAATTTCAATGCGGTTTACACGCCGAGCCATATTCTTCGAGCTGTAAATTGCCCGTCCGGGCGAATCACATTTGTTTCCGACCTGTCTATCTCTCTCTATCCACCCTGTGCAGCCGTCGTTCAGACTCCCCGGAGAGTTACCCTCGTCTCTCTATATACACACACACCTATGTGTATATATATATATTTTTTTTTTCTCTCGTCAAAATCAAGCAAAACAGATCAACGTGAAAAATCGCGATAACAAAATTGAATCGATGTCTATGCCCGGCTTGGCCAGCGTTTCCGCGATCGTTTGTTCCCACGAATTAAACTCCTTTGCCTTGGCGCGGCGCCCGTTACTAACTGTTATACGAGTGTAATTTCATTTATGTCACGGCAACCATAAGCCGCGTTGTTCGAGCACGTCGTAAACTTCCTTCGCACGGACACCGTGTTCCAAGCACCTTTGTGTCTTCCCTATCGCGACATCCATCCATACGTCCAGGCTGTACGGTCTGGTCGGGAGGGAGGCCATCATCCTCGATCCAACAAGATAATAACTTTGTTTTCTTTTTCAGCCGGCTGGTGGGAACAACTAATTCGCCTTGGCACCTTGGTTCCCTTGCGGTCGATGCCGAGCAAAACGACGTCTTCGGCCGGATAGGCCGTAGGAGAACAAGCGAGGAAAACGTACGACCGTAATATCGAGGATACCGTATAGATAGGGGATTGGGGGGGGGGGCGGGTGGTCTGCATATAAAAACCACTCCCATCGTATCGCGGAAAAAATTTAATTAAAACCGATAGCTCCCGCAGACCGCCACACTGTTACCCATATAAACCGGCGGAAGATGGAATCGTCGGACGGATCGGTCGGCGCGGCAGACCTGGTATTTGATATTTTCTGACCGCAAACATAAACTGCGTGTTTTCAGAAAATTTCCCCGGAGGACAGCCGGCGCCTGTGCGCCATCGCCCACGTGTAACCGTGTGCCTCTGTACGTATAGCCGTAATAGAGTATGGTTAATCGGGTGCTAAGCGAACGTGAGATCGACGCAGAAACTAGCGTGTAAGTTGCGTGTTCGTTTCTAATTGCCACGTCCATATCAGTTAGCACAATTAATGCGACCGGGTTGCGTGGGACTCGTCCGCGAATTGAATATTCGAAAGTATCGGCTTTTTCCGTGATGTTCACAGCGAACCAGTCCGAACGACATGTTGTACGCTGAATCATCCCTCGGAAATGGCAAATAGAATTAATTTCATACCTTTCCTGCCTGGTAAACAAACCAGGTAGCAACTATTTACTGATCTCGTTTGAAAAATGCAACCTACAGCAATTTCTACAAGAGCGTCACGACCAACGACGAAATGTTAACATATTCCCACCGGATGACGCGTACACGCGGCTTTAGATCCCTTTCATTTCCGCATTGAAATGATAGACAAAAAGTTAGAGATGGTTGAATGTATCTGCAGACGTGTTCTAATGTTTTACGAGTTAGACATATAAGATGGTTGAAAAAGTAGTAGTTCCTGTAACGTAACTTTGCAAAAATTCGTACAGTAACCAACAAAAGTCCGAGAAAATGGCTAAGTGGAATAAGAGCGTAAGACACGTCCACTATGGTCTTCCGCTTGGTCTTGTCTAGGTGAAAACAAATACAGGGACGAGCAAAAGTGTAAACACACTTCGCTGGTTTTACATAAAATGTGATAATACAACCTATTTTTCAATTGAATGAAAAAAGCTTAGGTAATTATAATTATATGGTGAATGTGACAAACAAAACATAACAGTTTATGTTAGATAATATTAAGAATATATATATAATATTTTACAAAAGTAAGGGTTTGAAGCAATGTTTGCAGTTTTGCACGTTTCATCAGAAACGGTTAAGATAGTACACAAATGCTAGGGAAATGAGATTGTCAGCAAACACTGATAGCCAACTGTAGTAAGACACGTTTAGTCTGGTGTTTACACAGTTTTTCTCCTATTTGAAAGTTAGTTGACACGCCTAAGTCAAGATGAAACCAGCAGATCAAAGAAACAGTGTCATTTCAATAAACAAAATATTAATTTAAAGCTTTATTTCGACGAGCACAATTCAAGTGAAAAACTGTAAAAATTGTTTCCAATCCCTATTTTCGATAAATATTCCGTATATAATTTAATATTAACGAAAATAAACTGCTGTGTTTTGTTTATTCTATTCACTTTGTAATTATTACTACCTAATCTTGATCATTCGATTGAAAAATAGGTTGTATTATCACGTTTTATGTAAAACTAGCGAAGTGTGTTTACACTTTTGCTCGTCACTGTATGTGTGATACAAAATCCGGTTAATATCCGACTGATTCGATTGAAAACATTAATTCTAAAATTCTTAATCCTTAGTTCTAGAAGATTAATAATAGTTCCATATTAATTCCAGAGTGCAGGCTAGAGGAGCGACACCATCGCTTGTTCGAGGGTGACACCGTGGAACGCGCAGGTTCCTGTAAATTTGATAGACCTTAAAGAAAAGTGGTTCTACCAGATGTTCGAATATTTAATCGAGTTCACCGCGTCGGTGTAGAATATCGAGCACGTCACGTGCTAGACACGCAAGAAATATATCATCGGCCGAACGGGTATGTGCCGAAGAATTACGGCGGTCCGCCGGTGCTTTTTTACGAGCGCGCGAAACAAGTTGAACTGGTGTTTTCCTTGGTTTTAACGGAGACTTTAATTTAAAGTTAACTTGTATACTGTGTCGGCGTCGTAACCTCGACGATAAATACGAGAACTAGTGGCGAGCGAAAGAAGAAGAAGAAGAAGAAGAAGAAGTAGAAGAAGAAGAAGGAGGAGAAGAAGGCACACAACCGGACGTGTGAGTCGTGAAAATGCAACGCGGGACTGTGAATATTTCAGGACAGTTCTTCCCGGTCTTCCCGGTTCTATGCAGAAATTTTTCCGCGGCGCCCGACGAAACTTCCCTGGCACGGTTCTCGCTCGGCGAAAATGAAGATAGCTCCCGGTGATTAATTAAAGCAACACCGTAGATTTATCTTGGATCCCGTTTTGAGCGAGCTCGACCCGCAAGAAAAATACAACTCCCGGGGAAACTGATTCGGAATGCTTGCGCGTCGCTGTTAAATAAAAGGTTCTGGGTCGCATTTATTACGGCACCGCGGCCTGTCTTCCGCGTATTATCCGTCTCGTATAACTGACACGTTGGAGAGAAAGAGGGGGGTTACAACGACGACGAATCGTCTGTTCGGTGTAGTTTCTAATACGTTTTCCCAGGGTGCTCGGCGCGCGAACAGCCGAAACGGGCCGTCGCAAATCCTAAATTACATCCTGCCTCTTAATGCCATACATTAAGCTTAAAGTTCGATATAATATAGTAATAGCTGTCTGTCCCGGGGCGAGGAACACCTACGAGCAACCACTCATTAGTTGTATACGAGATAAAATCCCAGATTGCGTGGCTTCGCTTCTGCATCGCGCCACCTCCATGTTTGTAACGGGACGAGCGGCACCGGGGAAAAAAGGTACCTCGAAATTTCATTGCTTCCTGAACGGTGCCGCCACGCGGTCAATTCCACTGCGAACACCGACACGCTCGATTATGCCCGCTACCTCTCGTAGTTTGCGAGTCGTAAGAGCTCCCTTTTTTACCGCTGGTCGTTTTCCAGACGATATATACAGGTGGTGAGTTCAACAAAAACCGTGATCTGTCCTTGGTGGCGCAACTGGAACTATGGAGCACGTTCGTAAACGATCATGCAATTTAACCCCGCGTACGCTCCTCGGAAATAGTTGCATAAAAGGCTCTATCATGGTAATGTGATAGACATCTCACAACGCTGACAGAAAGTGATCAATCATCTTGCCGCATGTAAAAATAGTGTACGTGTGAATTTTCTGCGCATCCTGCGCTGAATCGTTCCTTCGAAGTTCTTGTAAAAACTCGAGTCCGCTTTCGAAAAACTCCGTTTTGAAGGGTATAGCGAGACTTTTTCGATTCGCTGAAGATTTCACTCGAAATGATTCGAATTTCTGCCTTGAAATGAAAATGTCCGAGATGACATCGTAATTGAAACTCTAATCTCCTATTCTTCGTGCGGCGTCATACTTCGAGATTCGTTTTGGGTGACTAATACAGTGATTTCTCTGTATATGTCGCCAAGGGCTGGATGATTAACGTCGCGAAGTTATCCCCGAAGCTCGAGAGGCCTCGGACGCCGAGGAGCGTAAACATAACACGGCTGGCTAGAATAATAGTATCTCCTGCACGATATTTGTCGCTGGCTAGACCCGTGTTGTTGACAAATATCGAGGATTCACCGTAATTCGCAGTGGCCTTGGCAGATAATTAGACGAAGCGACCGAGAACACATCGCTGAGATTGAATACAGGTCCAACACTTTCCAATCTCGAACTGTGAAGGTCCCCTTTAAATCCTGACGCCTTCAACATGGCCGACTGCCAGTAAAAAATGCGTGCCATATATTTTGTCCGGGAACTCTCCACAAATTAACGGATCGGGGCGTGTTCCTTTTTTCGCCGTTCGAGACGAGAGCGATAGACAGCGGATTTGAATCCTCGAGGAGGTGTCGGGAGAACAGGAGCAACGCGAAACGAAACGAAATGGAGGAAAAACAGGTTGCGTGGTCGCCCGGCAGGGCTTACCCAGACATATCGGACACGCCTAGACGACCCTTCGTATTTTTGCGAGAATATTAATGCGCGACTGCGAGGGCAGCCGCAACCACCGCGCGTGTATGCGGCGCGCTCCGAGGGGGATGCCGAACTCGAAGAAGAAACGAGAGGGAACAAGGAGAACGAATGGAAGATGGGGCAGGTGAACGGAGACATCGGCTGCTGCAGAAGGAGGGAGAAGGAGACAGTAAGAAGCGTGGCTTGATAGGAGGCTCTTGCTACCGCAGGAAAAGAGAAACGTTGCCGCAGGCTGAACAGGTTGCGGCGTTTGCTGCCTTCTTCTCCTACTCCCTCTTCATCGAGATACAGATCGAGCGTTGTCCTTGTTCTGCTCGTTAAATCTGCTCTCGCTCGTCTCGGTGGCAGGTCGAGGGTAGAAGGTGGAGGCAACAGCAAGAAGAAAAAGAGCCGAGGGTGAGACGGTGGGGATAGCCGAGCCGTGGTAGGGAGCGGAAAAAAAAAGAGAAAAGAATATTTCCAAGGTATATCCTTTGTTCCCCATGTTTCGAAATTAATGGTTGATGCCTCTACCGAGACTCTCGGGCAGAAGACGATCATTTAATTGAGCCGAAGCCGAGCACGGCCGCTGTTTCGACGCCCGCTTTACGTCCGGGACATTATACTACTACTTCTTCTTCTGCCCCTTCTTTCCTCTTCTCTTCTCTGCTTCTTCTTTTTCTTCTTCTTTCGACCGTTCCTCCCTCACCTTGCACGTCTGTTTTCTCGCACTACTCCTCCTCCTCTTCTTCTTCTTCTTCTTCTTCTTCTTCTTCCACCTCTATTACCGTTTCCCCCTTTGATACCACTGTATCAACCTGCGCGGCCGTTTCCTTCGATTTTCTCGCGTAGCCGGCGAACAATGTCTCCTGATACCGCTCGCCGAGTCCCACTACGGTCAAGAAGAATCGTCGCTGGCCCGAGGGCCTCCTCGGCCAGCCTCGGTTGCAGCTGCTGTTAAACAAATTTCCCAATGCATTCCCACGCCGAGAGAATCCAATCGATCCGTGCACGCTCCTCGGCAGCTTCACCGACCGAACGGATCCGTGTCCTTCCCGGACGTCGCGCAGTGAGCCAAAAGCGCCAAAACGTGGCCAAACTGCAAAAAAATGAATTTCACGTTAGGGGTATGACTCTTGCCGTATTGGATTCTCAGGTAATGACTGTATAAAAAGCCGAAGGTAAAAAAGTCTTACTACCTATACCTGCAAAATGGTGGGAGTACAAATATCCCATACAGTCGTCTCGCAGTTTTCGTGCAGTGAACTACGTTGTGAAAAAAAAAGGTGTCAAGCTTACAATTTTACGGAAATTGAATTTTTTTTTTTGTGCGTGTACGATGGGCGCTGTTCCTGGAAGTAAATACTATACATAATAATAACATTGGATTTATATTAATTAATGTTTGGAATGTATGAAGTGAACGATAATACTTAGTGCACAGATTTTACAAATGTATACTAAAAGTTGTGTATTCCACAATATTCCACGGAGATTCTTGTCGAGTCTTGTAGTAGGTGCTATTATTTAACATTATTTTGAAAAAGTAGCTGCCCAAAACTGCCCCCTTCGTAATGCGATCCATTCTTGTGACGCAGAGGTAGTCATGGTACTAGTTACAAGCATGTTTTGTTAAATAAGCATTGTATGGTTCCACTTATAGAGTTTTCTGATACAACAATTTCTTTCTTAACAATAATTTTTTTATTGTTTAAAAAAAAATTTATTTTTGTTTTTGTAATTTTTACATCAGATTCATATTCGCCGGCCCGAAAATATGGGAATACTAATTTTCCAGAAAGTCCAATAATTTTTTTGGTTACGCATCCGCCATATTGAATCCGTCATTTTGGTTTTTTGCAATTTTGACATCAGATTCATATTCGTCGGCCCGAAAAATATGGGAATACTAATTTTCAAGAAAGTCCAATAATTTTTTTGGTTACGCATCCGCCATATTGAATCCGCCATTTTGTTTTTTGCAATTTTGACATCAGATTCATATTCGTCGGCCCGAAAAATATGGGAATACTAATTTTCAAGAAAGTCCAATAATTTTTTGGTTACGCATCCGCCATATTGAATCCACCAATTCATAATTATCTATAAAAAGAGTTCAACGTAACGTCTCTTTACATCTCAACCGTCTTTGGAATAAATTTACTATGTAATATAGCGAGGAGGAATACGCAAGAAAATAAGTCGAGAATATTCGATAAACATTTCTTGTGTGTGGTCTTAATCTTTTGCCGATGGAAATGTAACAAAAATGTGCTTTGCTTTTGCATGTTACGTCTATTGAGGTTAGGAGACGCAAACCTTTGTTGTCAATATGGAAACAAACAATTAATCCGTTACCGACAAAACAGAAACACTGTATTCATGTTTTCCCTATAAAACGAGCGATTACTTTCTGTTCTTCCTGTTCTTCTTAAACTACTGTCCGCTAATGTATATCGTTTCGCTGTCATCGTCACAGTCTAAGTACCCCAGAACACAGAGAAAGCTAATGGCTTCTTTAGAAGCAATAACAACAAGTCTTCTCTTAAGTAGATTACCTTATGCGATTCCACGAATGTTCACTTTATTCGCAGAGCTGGTTGTCTACGAACACGTATACCGTATTCAGTTTTTATATTCTAATGCTTCGTGACCCATATATGGGACGTGGAAGTGCGAACGTGTTAATCCCCAGCGCTCCGGCATGCTTTCATACTAAAGCATGCTAAGACCGTACACTATGTTCCGAAGAAACATAAAAATGCGAATTTATTTAGGTTTATATCCGCGCGTTGGTTTAACGTATCACAATACGAATGAAAATGGTACTACAGTGATTTCTTTATATATGTCGCCGAGGCCTGGCCGATAATAGTCTACCTCGTGAGGGGCCACGAAGCTCGAGATTCCTCGGACGCCGTGGAACGTCTCCTGGACGATACACGACGCTGGCAAGACCCGTGTTGTTGACATATATCGAGAATTTGGTTGACATATATCGAGAATCGGCGCCAACGAAGTACCGAAGAATCATAATTGAAACGAATGTGGACCACTGTGCTCCAGTCAGCTTCGAACAATTCGATCACGTCGATGAACTGTTGCATAATTCACGCTCGCTCTGTTATGTCGCATTAATTTTAACCGACCAAGCGTTCCGCGTTGCTCATTATTCTGTTTGCACGACCGCAGAAAAAGCATGCGGCGCTCGACGCACCATTCGACGCGACGACTTTTGAAATGTAATAGCGTTTGATAAAATTCGGAGAGGTGGGGGGAGGGGAGAGGGGGGTTGAAACGGAAGTATCAAACCGGTCGGTTCATGTCGAATTAATTTTCAATTGTTTGAAATTGACGCGCGTTGTACGTGCATCCGTCTCTGTCAATTATGCAGGCGGCACGGGGAGAGCGAACGCGAGAGTCGCGAGATTGCGCTGTTATGCAACGTAAAATCCTAATAGGTTGGAAAGCCGTTCATTAAATAATATTCCAATTTTCCGTGGGGGTATTAGCCTGTTCGTTCTGGAATTGATACTTACGTAGATCATCCGCGGGATTGGGAAAGGGGTGAACCCCGAACCGTTTCACCCCTTAACCGTTTTAAGAAGCGTGTTTAAAGGGGCGCGGCCGGGGCCGCGATGAAACTGCACGAAAGCGGGCGTAAAATTCGAGCGCAAGACAGAACGTTTTATTCATATTCAATCACTCGCACGCACACACTGGCACCGGGCGACCGTAAAGCAAAATTTCGTTTCAATCACTGTGCCCCGTTTAGACGGGGAGCCGGAGTGGGTTTTAATTATGTCGCTCGCTGCACGTTAAATAATACATTCCAATTTCCCAAGGATATTAACCCCTTTAGTAGACGGGCCGAGGTGAAACCGGGCGTATGATAAATAAATGATTTTGATGAAGCACGTGCTTTGCCATTCCTGATTAGCTTGATCTACTCTATAACTGAATTATGAAGGAGCTGCTCCTTGGATATATTCGGCTCGTTATGACGCGTTAATTGCTTCCATGAAAGTAACTTGGAACCGACGTCGATGAATTATTATCGCCCCGAATCGAAATAGCAGACACTCCAATGACTAGCTTGACAGAAATATCAATCCTTCAATCGGATTGGGAGACCACATTATTTTTAGTAGCTCGATCATGATGAGACGCTTGCAAATTACACCCTGTGCGAACAGGCGAAAATATTGTTCAACACCGACGAGCTATAGTGTCGTATATCGTGCACACTTTATTTGTAAGATACAATAGAACTTGTGGAACAGACTCGGTGATTCCGAGATAATTGGAAAATCGTCTTTGTTTACATTCATTCGAGATTTTTCAACTAGAGGTCAACTCAAGGTCATAGTTTATTATGAGGTCGGTGAATTCATCTCGGTGTTGCCTGCAATGCTACGAAGTCGGACACATGATTTTGTTTAAGAACATCATGGTGGCAATAGTTTTTTGTTGAAGACAAGTTTTCTTCCTTTTTTTAATACTAGATTCACGGATTTTTTTCAATTTACAATTATTAAGATTCTAGAGATACATCCATGAGGAACTATCCAATAAATTTATTTCTTCAAAATGGCTAAAAATTTGGGCAGCACGTCCTTGTTATTTTTATAAAGTAATGTAAAATAATCACTTTTGGTGCTCCGTAAACCCAGTGTTAAAATTGCAATTTCTTGCTGGTTACATGCAGATTAATTTTCATACTAAACACATCTTCGTCAGATCATCGGCGACTAATTTCCGACGCACCCTGTATAAATGTTAAATGACCTTGGTGCACGATTGCAAAATGCTGTCCACGGGTACGCGTTCCGCGAGAAAATATTCCGGTACAGTTGATTCTTTCGCTGACCCGTGTTCATTTGTCGAAATCTTCGAACCGGGTCGCGATTGTTCCGCGAGATTACGCGGAAGAGAAGTCACGAATACATCGAGAGATTAGATGAAATCTGCGATCGCGTTTCCCCGGGTAAACACTCTCGCGCAGATTATGTCGACGGTAGAGAGCATCCCCCAGCGACACGCTAAAGACGATCTACTCGACTCGAGAAAGGTGGAGATGATATCTTCTAAATAAACGTTTACTTTGCTGTATATCCGCTGAATGACGCTCCGCCGAGGTCTCGCCGGTTAAGAGGCCTCGCCCTTGTAACTCGATCACGCCGCTCGGCCATCGTCGGGCCGGGCTTCTTACACGAACTTTCTTTCTGGGAAAGCTTTCGCCGATGGCCGATCATCCCCACGGATCAGTTTCCGCCGCTTGGGAAATGATTCTTTTTGCTTCGTGTACGAGTCGGCCCACAGTTTACTTCCACTTCGGCCAGACATCCCCCAAAGCGCAATCGCACGATGCCACTGCGAGTCACTCTTCCGTTTAATTGATTCATCCTTCGGATAAAGGGGGATTCGCCTGCTCGCTAATTCAATTCCGAGAATCCGATATACCGTCTCGCAGTGGTCGGAATCGGAAAATTTAATAATACAGTGATTCCTCCGTATATGTCGCCGAGGCCTCGATGATAAACGTCGCGCAATTATCCCCTCCACCGCGGGGTATTCCCCGTGAGGTGCCACGGAGCGCGAGAGCCTCGGGCGCCGAGGAGTGTAAACATAACACGGCTCGGGTGTGTCTCCTGGACGATATCGAGAATTCAATGTGTTCGGATTAAGAATTAATATTTTCACCTTGCTATCTATTGAATACCAATATTTACATTGCTCGAGTTTCTTGGCCCCTCGCGGAGTATGCCCCCCAGTGGAGGGGATAGGCGAATTGACTAAGATTGTGTAGCTCCGTCCGGCTTAGATCAAGACTTTACTGTACTTAGTAGAATCGCTTGGAAAATGACCTCTTGTTCCCTAAAAACCAAAGTTCTGCTCTTTCTCATTATGGTAACTATCGCACGACGTTGTATAAATTAACTAACAGAGAATTATTCTATTAAAAACGAAGGTTTCTCGCTTTAACATCTCTACATTACAATATTCTTTACGCGAAAAGATCGTTATTTTATCATAGTTTATCATACGATGCACTCGGTTTTCCTGAATTATTCTTCCTCTCGGTGTATAAGCGACGATAAAAATGAATATGCCGGTGTGAAAAAGCGAACATTAACTCATGTTTTATGGTCGATATCCGTGGAATAATATACAGGATCATAATTTATCCGCGACTATTCTCCCCGATCGGAAATGCTTAACAGAAAGCGGAATGTTTCGGCGAAAGATATAGTCGTATTGCATCTACAGATTCATAATGATCTTCCATTTCATGGTTTAGTTCGGACAATTGGTGTTCTTCGATGCGATTCATCGAATCAGGAGTTACGGTGCAATACCGTAGATTAAAAGATCTGACAGAGATCAATGATTCGGGAATCGATAATCTTTTTGTTATAAATCTTGTCATATTTTATTTGGTCGCATGGTTTGCTAGTGAATTCTCGATATACGTCAACAACACGGGTCTTGCCAGCGTCGTGTATCGTACAGGAAACATACTTGAGCCGTGTTATGTTTACACTCCTCGGCGTCCGAGGACTCTCGACCTTCGTGGCCACCCGCGGTAGTGGGGATAATTCCGCGACGTTTATCATCCAGACCTTGGCGACATATATAGAGGAATCACTGTATATGTTTTGTTATTGACAAAATAAAAGTTTCAGATCAATTGTTCCCCAAATGGCAGAATAACATCATCCATTACTTGCAGAGACGACGTAACTACGACACGACGTGAATCAAAAGAGCGCAAGTCGAGTATGACTGTTTTCATGGTAGCTAAGTTAATACCACAAACGTAACCTAATGCGGGATTTCTATGTAAAACGATCAGAGCTATTCGGACATACAAAGTGGTCAAGCTTTTGGGAATGACGTCCACTTAGGAAAGGTACTAATGTTATTAACTTTCGATTGATATTGACCACGGCTTATGTCCACTCGACATCAAATCCTCTCAGGTTCGTACTAAATTAAGCTCCAAATGGGTATTTCTTAATGTGCAAAGCTTCTATGATGGACGTTATCTGGGTCATTACGTAATCGGTAACTGGGATTACGATATCTCTCGCCCAAAAATTTTGAAGATTTCTTTGACTACAAAAAAGAAAAACACCACATTGTGGAAGGGGAACTATCATCTTGGGAATTTCATACTTAATTCAAAGGTGATTTCACAACGATGCGAAACAAGAGGATGAATTATGCTGTAACCGCCTATCTCTCATCTTTATTAGGTGCTTATTATTATACGCTGGCCTTCCTGAATTTAATATCGCAACGGGTTCTCCGACGAACCTCTCCGCCTGCGAAATACAACCGCCAACGTGCCAACAGGGATGAGTCAATTTCAAATTCGGGATAAACGCTGCAAAATTCTATCCAACTACATCCAGATACGCATTCGCGAGTTTTCAAATTCCCGGGAAGATGCGTGCGACACATGTTTCGAAATTGCCGTCCATCTCGACGATTGTCGGACGACCTGCAGCGTAAGAACCACTGGCCCAAAACTGGCCCTAGAATCTTGCAACCTGATACTTTCTCCCGCGGCGGGTACCTGATTCCTGCGGCCGATACAACTGACACTGGTTTCCTCGCCTGCATCAAAAACCCGCGCCATAGAATAAACAATCGGCGACCGGGCGGATCGGGATTGGTGTTGCCGTCGGCAGTTTGCCACTAACAAGTGGTCGTTGAGCAAAATCACCTGGCTATCCGTGCGGGAACAGGTTCTGCGATCACGGAAAGTTCGAGGGTCTATTTTGCGGTTCTCGTTTCATATCCCATTCCGAACCTCCCCCTCCCCCGGAATCGTTTTACCTAATTCAGCGGGCAGAAACGGTGTTTGAGTTTGGTTATCGTATGCTTTTACAACCGGCTGCGTTCGTTCTATCTTCGATCTTGGGTCCACGGACGGGCCCAGCGTTCCAACCAGCCAGCCCAGCATCCCTTTTCACCTACATCGACGGGTGCGTTCCCAAGGTAAACAATCGCGTTTAACGAGGAGTTTCAGGAATCGAGTCACGGCAAGAACCACCGTCGGCGAACCAATAAGCAGCAACGACGGCAGAGAGCACCATCAGCGCCCGAGCGGCAGGCAGCCGGCGCGTCGAGGCAATCTAAACAAAAACAGGTTCCGAGGATGATCGCGGATCGTTAGAGGGTCCTCTCGAATAAATGCTCCCGCATTTTTTCGGATTACTCCCCTGTATCCCCTATTGTTCTGCCTAATCTCGCGGGTGAAAACATACGGCCGGGTCGCAGCATCGGGCAGACTATAAATATAAAAGACGACCGTTCCTCGATCGGCCTGCGTAACGCCGCTGGCACCTGTCGTGTGGCTTCAGGTGGGGCCCGGGTGGGGAGAGCGGGTTCCACGATGGGTGGAGAAGACAGAAATCGACTGCTATAAGATGGTTGCTCACCCGTGGCTGCTCCCAAGACCGGTTTAGGAATCCGGGGCCACGCTTACGCGCCAGTGATCCTCAATCTCGATCCTCGCCGATGCTGGCGCGGCTACCGGCAGCCACGGCAACCTAGGCTGCCGTTAGAAAACACTGTTCGGCCAGTGGTCGGCCGATGACGAGCCGCTTTTACCAGTGACTCGGCTATGCTCATTTCTCTCCTCTCGTTTTCCGCAACGCCGCGCAACCCCGTAGAAACGCGAAGACACGCAGTCGGAGAACGATCACGGGAAGAAGAAAAAACATTCGAGATGTTTTTAGAATGCGCGAGGAAAAGAGAGGAGCAGAATGGTCGTGGTCAAGATTCGAGACCGACCGTGTGCTATTAGGGGGGCCCATAAGTAATCGATTATTTTGGAATCTAAAACAAACTATGTAGTCAATTCGAGTTCTATAGAATCTCCATCGTTATCAAGGACAGTTCGCCATCTTTCCTGCAAATTTTCAATCCCCCTCTTATAGAAATCGAATATGATCCTCGGAAGGTACGGACGGATTTTATTAGGCTGCTTTACCGAAAACTGTAAGAGGATACGCGTTTCCTCTTCAACGATCGGTACAGAACTAAAGGTAAAACAAATTCTTTGCGAACAATTGATTACTTATGTGTACCCCTAATATTTTTATCTGTATCTTTCAGCGAGAGAAGGACGCAGCGACATTGACGGTAATAACAACATTTAATCCCGGTGTTTGGAGGAATTCACTTTCGACGCGGCAGAACGACGTTTCCAAGAAGATATTTGAGCAGGACGATCAAGTCACTCTCCCTCACCACCTCACCCCCTCCGGTTCCCTTTTGCCCGTCGTTCTCTTTTAAGACGAGTTTCCTTGAAGGACGTCGCCCTGTCGCGAAACGCGGGCTCTCAAAGTATTTTTAATCTCGTTTCAAATCGGGGGACGACGCACCGATCCATCGATTTCCACGAGCGGGGCTGCGAGGAAGCCGGGAGGATGCGACCGGGCTCTCTCTCTCTCTCTCTCTCTCTCTCTCTTTCTCGCGTGGCAATATCCGAGGCCGGTGTTTCGTTCAGCGTCGCGTTTAACGCGGAACGGTCCTCGGATTGGCCCCCGTGTCTCTCGATTGGGTTCGTTCGGTCGGAAAATTCCTGGCAAAAAGCGTCTCCGCGCCGTCGAGTGGCGCGCGGAGTGGCGGTGTCTCAATCGCGAGTTCCTCGTTGAATCGAACAAAACAATTCGACGAGTTAACGAGGTATGCCGGGGCAAGTTTCGCCCCGCTTCTTCGATCGGGATCCAGTCATTGAAAGATTCCTCCGCGGGTGCACCGAGAGACCATAATGCCGCGGCGATCTTCCTCGTTGCTCGTGTTTCCGCTGCGGATTCTCCGCCGAGGAAAAAAAAACCCGACTGCATCGTCAGTTTATGGTCCGCGGGAGCGCAATGGTAGCGTGTTCCGCCGATACGCGGCAGCCGGCTCGACTCCGCTCGGCACCGCTCGGCACGGCTCTCTGACTTGGCTCGCTTCAAGCGACAAAATCACCGTCCCTCATTACGGTCGATGATCCGGCCCGACAGCGTATTTCAATCTCCGGGGGATCGAACTTGAAGGAGCTGTCCTGCCGGGGACAGCGCCGCTCGGGCTTTCTAGCGCGCGTTGATGCTGCCGCTCCACAATCCTCGATTTTCCGGAAATATGCATAGAATCTATTAGGTTGGCAAGAAAGTAATTTCGGTTTTCACTAATAGATGGCTTTATTGTTTTGTTTGATTGACTTCTGCTAACGTTGCATTTGTTTTCTTTCTGACATTTCATAACTGCATCTTTTAGGTTACTATTGAAGCAAATTACACGTAATTTTGATTGAAATTGTTGGTTCTGTGTCGATTTGAACATGGAGTGCAAAAACGAACATTATAGGCACATATTGCTTTTTTATTTCCGTAGAGGTAAAAAAGCAGCCGAGACTCACAAAGATATATGTGAAGTTTATGGTGTGGATTGCTTAACAGAACGCACGTGCCAGAATTGGTTTAAAAAATTCCGTTCTAGAAATTTCTTACTTAAAGACGACCAACGTTCTGGTGGACCATCTGAAGTTGATGATGACCAAATGAAAGCCGTTATTGAATCGGATCGTGATATAACTGTCCGAGAGATTGCAGGCAGGTTAAATGTCTCGCATACAACTATAGAATATCGTTTAAAGAGTCTCGGAATCGTTAAGAAGCTGGATATTTGGGTTCCACACGAATTGAAAGAAATTCACTTAACGCAACGCATCAACATATGCGATATGCATCTCAAACGAAATGAAATCGACCCTTTTCTGAAGCGAATCATCACTGGTGATGAGAAATGGATTGTTTACAATAACACAACTCGAAAACGATCATGGTCCAAGCGTGATGAATCAGCCGAAACCACGCCGAAAGCTGAATTGCACCAAAAGAAGATCATGTTGTCAGTTTGGTGGCATTACAAAGGTATTGTGTATTTTGAGCTTCTCCCAAGGAACCAAACCATTAATTCAGATGTTTATTGTCGACAACTAACAAAACTGGACATAGCAATCAAAGAAAAACGGCCAGAATTGGCAAATCGCAAAGGAATCGTGTTCCACCATGATAACGCTAGGCCACACACATCTTTGGTAACACGTGAAAAGTTATTGGAGCTTGGTTGGGAAGTGATGTCACATCCACCATATAGCCCTGACATTCCACCACCAGATTATCATTTATTCCGAAGTTTACAAAACTCTTTGAATGGCAAAACTTTCACTAATGATGATGGTCCGAAATCGCACTTGGATCAGTTTTCCACCGAAAAGGATCAGAAGTTTTACGAGCGCGGAATTATGAAGCTACCAGAAAGATGGCAAAAGATCATAGAACAAGATGGAAAATATTTTATTGATTAAAGTTCATTGCTTTGATAAAAAAAATTGGATTTTATTTCACCTAAAAATACCGAAATTACTTTATTGCCAACCTAATAATTAGTGTTATTGGTATATGGGTTATGAAATGGAATCTAGCTTTGAGCTATTTCACATTTTCTTTTTCGTATTACACCAAAGTACTACAGTCTTTTCTCGATATATGTCGCAAACCTACTCTTAAAATAGTAGTTTCGAGTGTAACATGTTTTTGTTTGGTTCTGGCTTCAAACTTATTGCAGGACACTTTGTTCTTTGGTAAAATTACATGAAGTTTCACTAGGTAGAACATAGGTTTTATGCATTAAATTTCGTAAAGATATATTCGTAGATAACGTGTTGTAAGATTCATGCAATCAGCCGTCTTTTAGGTTTTACGAGATGTTCATGATAGGGTATAAATTCACGTTTCAATTGATTTTATGATAATTTTGCGTTCATTCGCATGCACGAACACAGGATGAAATTGTTGCTTACGCCTGTGTTATGTTCGTATTTTTATTTTTCTATATAGAACGAAAAAAAAAATGTAGTCGCTGGTATCTGCCTCGGAAACATCCCTTATTAGTATTTTTACCGAGCGTGCAACGTTACTTACATGCAAGTAACATGCAACCGTTTGAAACTTAATAACTTAATGGCGCGTGCAAAATGTACAAGTTTAACACGTTGATTGCCACGTCACCCATATTTGGGTGACGGAATTATTCCTCCAGACAAATTCGCTAACAATTTGTGAAATGTAAGCGGTCTGAGAAAGTAATTAACACCATAAATCGTAACTTCCCGGTTTTCGTTTTATCGAATCAATTTCTTTGATCTTGCTCCATTTTTGTGGCCATTGGAGTTAGGCCAATCAACGTAATAAGTAGTGTTGGCGTCAGTTGTAAGACTATGTGCTAAAAGACATAGAGTTTAGAAATTTGAATGTGACAGGATTCTCGAAGGACATTACAAAGTCAAATACCATACAACATTCGTCTTAAACATTTCTTTTTCTATTTTCAATATTTCTTCCCAAGTCATAGTGTCCGGAAATCAATGATAAAAGTATTTACTCGGTTTCACACGAACGAACCATCGTGTAGGGAAAATCTGTCTGGAAAGGTGTTGTTAACAAGATGTTTCGAGGTCATTAAAATCGATGAGGAGGGCAAACGCCGAAACAATTACCCCTGAAAGATCCAGAGATGAACCGCAGGCCGTCACAGGTTTTCTAAGTTGAGCCGAAGCTTATTCGGGCGCGTGACCAACGGGCTCTTCGACGTTGCCCCCATCGACACCTTGACGAATGAGATTCTTCGCCCCGAATACGATCAATCCGTCAAACTGATTGGTACACCCGAATCGTTGGATCGTGTTCGCGGGCGTGGATACCGCAGGGTTGGTTCCCGTTGGGTAATCATAGGCATTAATAGCTGAAGACGTTGTAATATCGTGTAATTGAACCGAGTCGTTGGAACACTGCGTGCCTGGGGTGATCTCATGCATAGACAATTAATCGTTCTCCGCACGGAATGACGTGAATTCGTTTGCCCGCCGGGTGGAACGCGTGTAGAACCATAGTGTAATATTCAATCCGCCGCGGAGAAGCGCGCCGAAATTAAAACGGATTTTTATTCCCCCGGCCTGTTTCGCCTGATTAATCGAGCATCCGTTTAAATAATGAAACAACTGTTACAGAGGCACCTCCGCTTGTCGACGGTACTCCGTTTACTGCCGGCGTAACCTAGCCGAGTTTACGAGTAGCTCTAGATTTGAAACTCGGGAACTTGAAACTCTCCAGACTGCGACGCCATCCGAATCGCTAAATAGTGATGTAACGGGAATTTTACGAATCCTTAACGAGGCCCTCAACGAAGCGTTAGCAGCCTTTGTCAAGGCGACATTCAATCCTCGTCTCGTTACCAGAGATTCAGTGCTGCCGATCTTCGTAACTAATTCAAAAACACCGATCCGCGCGTGCCCGAACTATCTCGGGGTTTCTCTAGGTCTCTGCAAATTCTAAGGTTCATTACACGAATCGACTGTGCAGATTTTTATGGACAACATGGGACCTGGACAGAAATTTATATTATGATTAGACAATTCTGAAAATATATCTTCCATTTTGCATATTCTGCATATTGCATGTATTTTACATAGTGCACACTCTTTGTATTTCTCTGATATATTAATAATCGAAAATAGAATAATTTCTAATAAATATCTATCTCGCTAAGAAACAGTTATCCATATTATTGCACGACAAGAATCGTAGCAAGGTACGTACAGTCATCTCTCGATATAGGTCGCAAACACTTGGCTGATAAAAGTCGCAGAACTATCCCCACTACCGCGGGGTATTCCCTCGGACGCCTAGGAGTGTAAACATAATAGATTAATCATAGTATCTCCTGGACGATATTTGTCGCTGGCAAGACCCGCAAGCAAAACACTGTATAAATTTATACACTGATATACGTTTACAAGAACCATTACCAAATATATAAACTATAGAAAGTCAATGTGAACCTGAAAAATTGTACAAAATGCTCTTATTAACCATTTGGATTTTTCTTACTGACACCATTTTTCTTACAGCATTCCTAATTCCTTTCAGTGTCTTCAGTATTTCAGCTGGTCGTTTTTGCAGAATATTTTGAAAGTCAACCGAGACTCCGAATGATAAATAATCTACCAGGACCGATTAATTTTGACGACACCCAGATTACAACTGAAAATCAGAGGCTTGATATTAATTGAACAGGACGGAGTGCACCAATTTGTTAAAAGTCGATTTAGGTTCCTTCCATCCCCGAATAACTTACAGTTAATATTTAATTCCCTCCTCACGACTATCAATCATCTTCTACAAATATCCTACCGACGTGAAAACTTTAGAGTGACTGCCGGCGATAAAGTCAAGCGGAAATACCAAGTTTTTAAATGAAATTTTTATCTAAGAATAAAGAGCGCGGTGATTTTGCGAAGAATACGATGAGAAGACGCAAAGAAATAATATAACGTGATCGGTATATGCAAGAACAAAATTTCTAGCAAAATCATTCGTTTGTGAATAGGTGATGGGTGAATAGGCGATAGGTGAATAGGTTATGGGTGAATAGGTATGATTTGGGAAAAAGTTACGCTTGCTACGTTACTGTTGCGAATCGGCCATTTCGTATGGACCAGCCAGTTTTCGCGAAATTAAAAATAATTCTTTTGAAATCCATTTAAGCTTAAAATTTCCCTAAACTAAATGTGCACGCATTTTATCCGGGAGTGTGCGAGCGCGCTTCGATCAAAAATCAAAACCACGGCAAAAGTGATCGCGACGATCCGTCCAATGGCGGCTTTAATCGGTGTGTCAGGATGTCGTAAATTTCAGGCCGATCTCTCGCACGCATCCTGGAAATATTGTCCAACTTTATTACAAGGTCAAGCGTATCGCTCTGTAAACTGCATCGCATCGACCAATCCCTTGCTCGCGAGTTGGCCGGAAAATCATGGCGCAAAATTCAAGTAAATAGCCTCGGCCATAGAGGGCGGGTAGCGGACGGTGTCACCGTTTCTCATAGTGAAACGCGTGCGAATGTCGTTGTTTGCTTGGCCCGCGCCTGTCGCATCGCGCTTATGATGGCTTATGATGGCGGACGGCGAGCAGGTTTCGATCGGAACCGAGTATCAGATCGCGGGCTGTTTTATTTGAAATTTTCTCGGGACTGGAAACTGGAACCGGTACGCGGGAACGGTACGAGTCCCCGATAGGAATGTGGATTTGCTTATCCACACGGCGCGTAGCCGAGCACGACTAGGCGAAGGAACGGCCCTGCAAGAGCCATTCGGATAGCCGCGATTATATACCTCTCGCGGAATAAATTGCTACAACGTTTTGCCACAGAATCGTGTTACACGAGCAAAATGCTGGCCGATTCTCGGACCGCTCGACGTCGACGCATGTACTACACTGGACGCATAACGTGTGCGTCGACCCTAGCAGAACCGACCACCGTGCACTTGTTTAGCATTCACAGGTGGACAAAGTAGAAGTCACAAAGTAAATCCTCGCGTGACCTACAGTTACCCAACTCCATGTTAACGAAAGGAACAACGATGCCGCGCGACTCTCCCTAATCAGTAGTTTTCCTTCGATTGAATCCCATGATACTTTTAGAGGTTAACCGTGGATAACCGTACCCCGAGTTACGTCCTGAGATACAGTGGCGAGCAAAAGTGTAAACACACTTTGCTAGTTTTACCACAGACGAGGTATAGGATAGACCTATCATCCAATGTATTTTTGAGGCCCACATTTTTGGGGTCACGTAACCCCATTACCATTTTTGTATCACATCTTGTATTACCAATTGGAACTGAAATTTGCTAACAGCATCCTCAGTGATAGGAATTAAAATCGAAAATAGCTATATATAGTCACTGCAGTCTCGCGAATACGAGAAAATAAACGAATAATTCTAAAAACCTCTGATTTTTTGAACAGTCGATATTTCAGAACATGAGGCATGAAGTCCCATAAGATGATAGGTCTATCCTTATACCTCGTCTGTGGTTTTACATAAAATGTGATAATACAATTGAATGAT
The DNA here is from genome assembly GCF_050948215.1 of Halictus rubicundus. Lineage (NCBI taxonomy): Eukaryota > Metazoa > Arthropoda > Insecta > Hymenoptera > Halictidae > Halictus > Halictus rubicundus. Next base: position 20,113,790 of record NC_135151.1, read on the forward strand.
AAAGATTAGGTACTAATAATTACAAAATGAATAGGATAAACAAAACACAGCAGTTTATTCTCGTTAATATTAATAATATACGGAATATTTATCGAAAATAGGGATTCAAAACAATTTTTACAGTTTTGCACTTGAATTGTGCTCGTCGAAATAAAACTTTAAATTAATATTTTGCCCATTTTCCTTTACTTTTTTGTACTGCTCCTAGCCTGCGTGGCACACTATCTATTAAATTTTTAATCATTTCCGGCTAAATGTTGTACCATTCTTGTTTTGTCCTTTTCCACAATTCATGAACACCTGAAGGTGGATTGCCATATTTTGCTAGCCTTCGTTTCACAATTGACCACTTTTCGATTGGGTTCATATCTGGACTTTGTGCTGGCCACTTCATCACGGAAAACTTTTGTACTACAGTTGGCTATCAGTGTTTGTTGACAATCTCATTTCCCTAGCATTTGTGTACTATCTTAACCGTTTCTGATGAAACGTGCAAAACCGCAAACATTGCTTCAAATCCTTATTTTTGTAAAATATCATAAACATATACGGTTATGTTTTGTTTATCACATTCACCATATAATTACTATTACCTAAGCTTTATCATTTAATTGAAAAATAGGTTGTATTATCACGTTTTATGTAAAACTAGCGAAGTGTGTTTACACTTTTGCTCGCCACTGTACTTTGTTTCGCAGTCGTGTCGTTCCAAAATGCACACTAACTTTCCGAATTTTTGTAAACTTGTCCATGTATAAACCGTCACAATTTCGGAAAGAAAAGTTGTGGAATAATAAGACAAAAATACATGTACAGCTTATGCTAAAAACATCAACAGCCTTGAAAATTTCAGCGAAGCGACCTTGGAAAATAAATATTCATTATTTGAAGAGATACATGTGTGGATGGTCTCACCCTTTTAGGGTCCAATTACGATTTGTTTTTATCAGGCTACTTTGAACCCCCGCCGGTGGGCATAGGTGGCGTGAGAATGTTAAACATCTCACACCTGGCCTTGTTGATTAGGACTTGTCTCCCCACTCTTCCCTTCCCCTTCCGCGACGCAATTCCCCCACACTTCCGCCACAGTTCGGTCACGTGACGCGTTTCGTCCGTGTCGTGCATGTGTCACAACGTCACGTGACTAATCCGGTATCGGCAGAGAGAGGGTAACTTGTTCCCCTCGATTCGAGAGAACACCCCTGATCCGGCGACGCTGAAGTCGAGGGGAGGTGAAAGCATCGCTTTCGTTTCTCCGCGCGTCTAACCGTATGGCAGGGTCGCCGGTAAACAGCAGTTTTATGTCTCTATGCCGATAAATAAACAAGACTTTATTACCTCCGAGATGCCCTCGTGGTATGAGCCAGTCGTAAAAGCACCGTTCGTTGGAAAATATCTTAACGAGCTTACTCGACGAACACCTGTTGTCCCGACAATTACATTACACGAGGAACAGTCGCGAATCGTGGCTGCCGCAACACGATCGAATGACGTTTACGAAGCCGATATAAATATCCATGGGATCCGATAGCAGCTCGAGATCTACGATCGATCCGATCGCGAAATTAAGGACGGCACCTGAGATTTCGTGGACCAGAAATAAGATCGATCGAAGAAGCTTGGCGTTAACAAACCTTTCAGTGCATTCAAATGCAGTTGAAAAAATCCAGCCAGGGAATTATTGATGTGTAATCTATAAAAAATAATTCTTGAAATTACTACAAACTCAAGTGAAATAGAAATGTTGTTTTCTTCCTTGATATGCTTAAAAAGGTTGAAAATAATGTAACAGTATTTTTATATTCTAATGTTTTCACGGTTTTAACTTTAATTTTACTGTTCTAATGATTCTAATTGTATTTGTTCTAGGATATATTGAATATTGAGTAACCGAGAAGCCGAAGATTTTCCGTTCGTTTCTACCTACTGAATAAATATCCGTTCGATTGCCGGCGCGAGAGAGTTATGGCGAAGAGTGAGAGTAATCGAAAACACGAATTCTTGGATAAATAAGTTCTTCGTTGTTCGAACAGGTATTTGCATATCAAAGCTGTTGCGTTGTAACGAAACGTGTTACGATGCACGCTCGATAATTCGGTACGGCCGGGAATGGCAGTAAAATTCCGTCGAGAGCGTCCTTCGAATCGCCTGACAGTGGAGATCGTTTTCGCAACCGGCTCTTTTATTTTTCAACGACCATCGCCTGGCGCACCGCTTCCAATACCGAACCGAAACCAACCACTGCGGAACAATTTCAAAGCGGAACACTTCACAGTCTCGGAATACGGCTCACTCGAATTGCGTAACAGAAACTTTCTTTTCGCTGACTTCTTGCAGGTACACACCGGTCTGCCAGCGAACCTCCGTGGCGCCATCTTAATTCACGCGGAAACGAAGAAAATCGCGTTTGCCACTCTCGTCTTTTTCAGACACTTTTTCGTGCTACTTTTACAATCCAGTGAATACATAACCTGGGTCCACGCAACCGATGGCAGGGCGATAATTACGTTCGCCTAATTGCGGCTGATCGATCACTGTGCGAACGTGACAGCGATTGCGAAAAGTGCATACTGAAAAGTTTGCTTAAATCTTTTTTATAGCCAGAAGCTTGATAGGTATTACCAGAGTCTACAATTTATTATAATAATTGATTTATTAAAATATTACCGTGATTTCTCTATATATGTCGTCAAAGCCTGGATTGTAAACGTCGCGAAATTATCCCCACTACGGGGGGGGGGGGTATAACCCGTGAGGGGGTCCACCCTCCTGGGGGTATATGTCTCCTGGAGGATACATGACGCTGGCTAGGCCCGTGTTGTTGACATATATCGAGAATTCATTGTACAAGTATACAATCAATTTACAATTGACGATATGTATCTTTGTGTTGATAATGATCCTCTTCTGTCGGCTTCGTTCTTCTTTTCACTCGAGCCACTTATTTCCATTGCACTGCCACCTGCACCGCCACACTTACAATACACTCCCACCCAAGTCGACACATTCTGCTCTCTTACAATTTCATGCAATCTTATATCGCTTTCGTACACTCTTACACGCTCATTCTCAACGGAAACCTTCTTTCTGCTTTCATATGCTCACTAACACTCGACGCGATCTTATACAAACTGTCGCACGCCATTCACCAATTCTCAGCACGTTCACGCAAGCTTCAACGGTGCTATTCGCGGAAAATCTTCCGATGAACCAGCGAACAGTCCAGAGTTCCGTCCTGAAGGATGTTCTAAAAACCAGGGAGACATTGTGCATCTAATTGTGTGCGAGAACGTTGCACACTATATCACGGATTGACGCTGCCCCAAAGCAGAATCTGCGCTGAAGAGCCTGGGCCGTAATCCTCTCCTATACTAACGGGTGAACAATTGCGACTGCGATAAATAAATCGATCGGAAACAAATTAGTAACAATTTGCTTCGAATATGGCACCAAAATTTGTCTCCAAATTCCTATCCATATGTTTCCGCATTAGGCTCGGTATTTGAGTGCAAAGTCTGCAGTCAAAATTCCATGCCAAATTGAAGCCATTGGCTTCGTTCAGCTTCGTTATAGAGGGCAGGTCGGTCGCACTCAGAGGAAACCTAACCTTGTTCTGAAAGTAAATGTTGACACCAATTTGGCATGGAATTTTGCCTGCAAACTTTGCAGTCAATTTGCGATCCATCTGTCTCCGAGTTTGACTAGGAATTTGTCGACAAATTTTGGTGCCAAATTCATACAAAATAGGGACCAAATTCTGCTCTACGCAGGGTTTGGTACCAAATGGGCAAGTCTTCTGCAGGATTATAAAAAGATTTCTAATTCTAGGTGCCAAATGGGTAACAAGGTACTCTCAGAAAGGTTAAAGTTACTGGATCTCGGGGCGTTGCATTGACGGTTGCACAAAGCAGAAACGCAGCTGCACTCCCTGGAAAGGTCTCCGTCTTCCGTGGTTCGGTGATAATTCGATTTTCTTGCCGGCGCGGCGGGCGATTGCGACAAAAACGAGGGACATTCTAGCAGCAGGACAGTAAAACAGTTCAACGACGTTCTCGTAGTATTTTGCGACCGCAAAAATTCCGCCAAGAATCGCGGACGCGACACCGACGACACGCTCCGCAGAAGCTTATTATTTTTCCCGTCCAAGTCGATTCACCGGTTTTCACTTTTTGCCCTGTTCCCTTTCACCTTTATTTATCCCGGTTTAACGAGATTATTAAATCATAGCGTTGATATATGTCGAGTCAGATGCAATAATTAGCGGTCATTTATTCAACCGTTCCTGCTCGCGTTTTAATTGAGGCAGCCGCGGCGTAAATTCCTCCCCGCCGCGCCGGAACGTTGCGATGGGCGTCCGATTTCAGGGGCGATAAGCCCGCCGAGCGTGAAAACAGCAATGATAATTCTCATTATCATTTTTATACTTATTAGAGTCAAATTATAGTCGATTCGACTTCGAACGATTGCTTAATTAAATCAACTCAATTATTGCACGTACTCGATGAACGAAGCGAAAATCGAGAATAACAGAATTGCTAGGCAGATTCGTCTTCGAGAAAAACGTACTTGAAGATCCGTTCAATACGCGTGCACTTAAGCGATCACGTGGCTTTGGTAAAATTTAGAAAACCAATTGTTCAAAAACGGTGGCCCCTCCACCGTCCTGAGGGACGAATTCGGTCGTTGGGTAAACACGGAGTTTGCTATGGTGATCCTAATAGTTTTTTACCTAATAGTTTGTTGTCAACAACAGGGGTCTTGCCAGCGTCATGTATCGTCAAGGAGGCCTACCCGAGCCGTGTTTACACTCTCGAGCTTCATAGTGGGGATAATTCCGCGACATTTATCATCAAGACCTTGGCGACATATATAGAGAAATCACGGTATACGGAAAAGTTGTTCAGAATGACAACATTCTTCAAGGTGATCGAAGTCGGTGATGAGGACCAACTTCTACGTAATTACCAAAAATAACATAAGTGAATATAACAGTAAATGTGCAATTGTTTGGTAATGTTTCAGGAGCAGGTTCGCGTTGTAAGGGCTGCATTGGCAGAAAACGCGGACACTTATCTGGGAGTTGCGTTCCCCTGTTGAAACGCCATTGCCTGGATAATTCAATGAATTTCGTAACATCTTGAACGGGCAGGGCCTTTCTAAAATAATTACGCGAGTTTGCAATACAAAGGTGTCCTTCGGCCGGGGTGAACCGTTCGAAAGCCGGTTACTAAATGGGTTTACTCTGGTCTGGTAATTTTAAGAAATTCAATCCGTTGGCAGTTGGCCACCGGGCGCGAAAATCTCGTTCGCTTAACCGTCACGAAATGAAATCCAAGCGAATCTAATAAAGCGGCCGAGATGCGACTGAGGGTTGCTTCCCCAGATTTCTTCGGTTCTTGCTATCCTTCTTGGTCAGGACACTATGCGGATGTCGCAGTTGTGCTAGTTCGACACTATCGCAGCGTGCTGTGCAACAGTCGCGACATCTGACGAGACCCTGACAGGAAGTTGCCTTTATTTTACTAAGTATGACGTGTATTTATTTATTTGATAGATTCAATCGTAAGTTTCGAAATCATAATTTAAGAAATAAGTTCGCTTCGCTTTTCCAGTGCTCCTTAATAGACTGTTTTATTTTATTCGTAGCAGTTTCACGATAAAGCAACAATTAGCGTATCCACTTATTTACGTCACTAAAAAATTTGTACTTAGTAACGTTTACAGTGCCGGATAAAATAATAACTCATTTTACATATTTCTATATTTCGTTTATTTTTATGTAGACGCTTTAGACTTTGTGGACAGTTCAGGTTTATTGTCGTAGAATTCTTTTTTACAAAATTGCAAGAGCTTAAGTAGCGATAATTCTTCGAAGCCACTGTGTGTACACAAAATTGACAGAAGTTAATAATAATAGAGTGCTGTTCTTTTGGAAAATTCGTTGAAAAATAAAAATAATTCACGGCAGTGGATAAACGTGTTGGTGCATTCAAGGAAGAACGGTATCATAAAATTTTCTGTGATGCGTAAAATTGTATACAAAGGGATTAAAGGTAGAGTCTACTTGATTACATTGCTCGCGACGTGTACACAAGCAAGTTATTGAAAATCGATCGGCTTATGAAGCCGTTTCCGCGCCCCGCGTCCAACAAATTATAAAATTTGTAATTTCGGTCCCCGGATCGGGCATTCATTAATTGGAAACGTCAACGCGCGCACGATAAAATTTAACATCGACGCGAGTAATCAGCGCTTCCCGGTTTGAGCTTTGCGGAGCTTCGATTTGTGAAAAGTCAATAAACCCCGCGCAAAACCTGCATTTAATTTATTAAGCCCAAACCGCTATCGTTGACACATATTTTTTCTACATGAAAAATAATTCTAATTAGGTGATCCGCGATCGAGATGAATTGCCGTTTCGAATTAATACAGAAAAATCGATGGAAGCTTGAGCTGAGGCTATTAATAATTTTTTTAAATATTCAGAAGTGACACTTTCATGTGAACGTAAAAAGATCAATTGAAAACGTAGAATAAAATTTGGTCATATGAATCGTCTCTGACGCGTCTGATCATGGTCAACTAATTCTACTTCATCTTCAAAGTCGATTTTCAACTTATTTTTTTTTGTCTAGAATCCACCCCTTTTCCGGTTGCACCACCATTTACCGATCACCCTGTATATTTCGTTTCTAAATATTTATACTGTTAACTTCCCTGCTCATCGTGAAATGTCATAACTTGAAGGTCATAACTTTTCAATGAAACTCAGGCGAGTGACCGTGACAACATATGTCGAAGTCAAGGTCACCCGAGCTGATCTTTCTTCATGGGACATTTTTTACAATCTATACACGTCACTTGTATTGCAGTATCGATAACAACTTAATTTTATTAAACGTACTTGCCGCGATTTAACGTCATGACACAAACCAATAATAATATAATATTAGTATCATAAAAGCATAAGATAAATGAAAATTTCCATTGCTCCCATTCAACCATCGCAATCAAAACATTCTGTTAAGCGATCATTTTAGCGTTTCATTTATAAAATCATCCTGTAAACTTACGTTTCCGTGATAAATGTAGGACGGAAGTTCATAAAAAGTTTTAAGACCCGATAAATCCGTAGTCCCTTTCCCGACGTGCGTGAAATAAATCAGTGGTATTTAGAAGGCGCGCGCATGCTTGATCATTTCCATAAACCGTCAGTCAGCGGTAAAAATATAAATAGTCGGTTGGATAATCGGCGCAACGTTGCGAATACGGTAAAAAGAATACCGCGACGGCCAACAAACCTCCGAATGCGCCCTTGTATCTTCTGTCTCGCGTCGACGATAAATTTTGCGCTGATACGCCGCGCCGAGCCGCGCCGCTGCTTCAACCGGTAGTTCATTTACGGCGAAAAAATACAGTGTGCCCGTGCAAATATTCGAATTTGCATTTAGATCAGGTTTTCGGCATTGAAAAATTGAATTAAGGACCGGGCGTGCATACGTACACGGGAATGTTTATGAAATCAGAGTCGGCCGATTAACCGCCGAAACGGAAAAATGTGTAACGCCCAGGGAAAACCGTGCGCGCGTAACAGCAAAACTGCACCGGTCACGATTAGTCTACGGAATAATACAACGAACGTGCCCGGGTATCATGCACCCGGACGTGCACCTACTATCATTGTAGGTGTTTAAAGTAGGGTGGTTCCATTTAAAAAAAGTCAAGGTGACCTTGATATCTCTAAAAAAAAATGACACAGAAACAAAATTTTTTGATGGCATCGAATCAGCCCCATTGTACCATTCAACTTTGTCTCCTTACCATATTTTACGTGTCTTTAGAAACAACAAAGATATTTGAGGTGCAAACGTTAGGTGACTCACCCTGTATATGAGCATCGAGAATGAAAACGCGCATTTAATGTCGGTGAACTAAAACTGTTTATGTGTACATTAGCTACATATCGTATCAAACGCTCTTTGAAGGTTCGCACGCTATTTATCAAAGCGTGACAAAATCTAGTTTCTGCGTCACCGATTCAGCAACAGCGAAAGAGCGCGCCATTGGTAAACACCGTCGAGTACCAACGAGGTAAATCACAGTTTTTCCGCACGTCGCGGCAATACATATTCAAATTGCTCCACAGTTCGTCCGCTATATTCGAGGCGGGATGAGAATTAGTCTGCCTTGTTTCTGTTGCCCGGGCGAAATAGTTTTCAATGAAACGAATGGCCCCTCGTACCCGTTCCACAACATTTTCAGCAAGAAAAATAACTCCAGGCTAAATCGCGAAGAAAGGAACATCTGTCCATCGAATTCATCTTCGTGGCGAGATTTTACTCTGGCCTTGAACTTTCGAAAAATCCATTTTTCCCCAAAAGATTTGCTTGAATCCGTAAAATTAACAGCTGCGTGGATAATGCAACATATCGTATTCAGTTTTTACCAAAAACAGTGCATGTCTTACAGTTTTGCCTTCAGTCTTATTGTTTTTATCATTGAAATTATTACAGTCATATATTAGTTATTTAATAGTTATTAACCAGTTAAGCGTGGAATTTAATTTGAAAAATCGCTCACAGAATTAAAATCAAGCAACGACGAATATACACGTCGAACGGAGGCCAAATGCGGCTGTTATAAAAGCCAAAGCCCTTGCAAAGCTAAATGAGAAAGAATTATATTCTTATTCGGTAAGAAATTAACAATTCATTAACGCTAACTGCACCGCCAATAGAGTTTCGGATTGACGTGTATACACGTCGAACGCGCTTAACTGGTTAATAGTTCAGTTATTTAATAGTTCATCGAGAAGTAAACGACAACGCTGCGTATACGGGAAGGACAAATTCTTCCTCAGATTTGCATGGTTTAATAAAATAATATGGACAAGATAAGCTCGTTGAATTTCGTGAAACCGTGCGCAACGCTGCGGCCGATCGTTCTCCGGTATCCGATTCAGAATTTCGCTGAAAACGAACGGAACCAATCGATCCTGTTTTCAATTTGGTGTCTGCATACCCGCGACCCGATCGGATCAAGGATCGGCGCAATTTCACTTCGGTTCTCGCATATGCGTCGGAAACACCGGTTTAAAGTAAGTCGAGAACCTCTCGCGAAGAGCCGAGGGACGAGCAACGGAGAGACAGCGGGAAGGGGAGAGGAGAGAGCTCTCGCACACCTGTCTGAATCTCGAGTAACGAGCCAAGAGAAACACAAGGCAACCCCACGAATTCGTGCTGCTCCTTTGAGATCCCCTTTTTAACCCACCGCGGTGCGCGGAGCCAGGATAACGCTGGAAACCGGTTCCATAGTATTTATGCTCCGTGTGCAACGTGGCTTGCACCTACGAATGCATAAGACGCGGCCAGCTCTTTCTGCTCCCCTTAGCCACCAACACTTGTGCACGCATGTCCGTCATTCCTTTATTTTTTCCTTTTTTGTTTTTCTTCCCTTTAACGCGCCAACATATTCGGTGCAGTGTCGAGACACTTTAACCGTTCTATGTCATGGCGTCGCGTCGCGTCGTTCCGTTGCCGAGACTCCCAGAAGCTGTTGTAACTCGTTCACAATGAAAGCGAGTCTTGGTAAATGCTTCGTAACGGAGAAACATCGACGCGGAAGCCCGATTCTCCAACTAGCATTGCGTTAACTTCGGAACGACTTCGCGAGTACTAGAGTTTCAAACGGTTTCCCATCAAAATGTCGGAGCAACGCGCTTCAATTTGTTGCGTCGAGTGGCAAAGCGTTTCAACGAAGAGCAGTTTTGTTGTTAACGTCTGCCGATTTTATTAAAGCATCTGCAGTGGCGGATTTATACTTTTGCCGCCCAGGGGCTACCCTTACACCTCAGCTCTCCTTAAAGAGCCAACTTCCTCCTCTCTCCCTTTTACGCTTTCTCCCCATAGGTTTATCAAAATCAGTAATACTAGTCTAATTTTGTTCAACCTATTTTCTTTACTTTGGTATTTTTCCAAAAATTTACTTCCCCCCCCTGGATTTTGTCGCCTTTACCTCCCCCCACCCCAATCCGCCACTGTGTATATGTAAAGTTATTAATTTATAAAACATTTGAGTCAGTCATTCGACCTGTTTGATAAGATTACGGATAAAAGTTAAGAAACATGAAGACCGCCTGAAAATCACTGTATATTTCTCTTCTGGTAAACATTGGTTGAAAATAAAAAAATTACACAGATAACATAAATCCAAACATAAATACAGTCCTGCCGACGTACAGGCATTACATAGTGCCAACTCAACAAAATTATAAATACACAAAATCATATTTTTAACAAAATGAAAATGTACTTTCTATCTTAAAAAGTCGAAAATTGGAGCGTCCAATGGGACAGCGGATCAATATCGAGAACCTATCTGAAACCAACAGTAAAATTTGATACTGCAAAATGAAATTTCTAGTCCTAAGGCGATATTTTTCAGTCTGAAAAAAATCCGTGATTTCATATGCATAAAGTATGACACGATAAAGTGTAAACTGTTTCTAATGAAAGTCTTGTGTAATTTATCATACAATATATTATATTTTATACATATTGTGAATCATTATCTATTACTTATTTACTCCATGCGATTTGAATTTCCAATTTCGCAAACGTAAAACTACATTATTTAGGACTTATTAACTTACTTTCAGCGACACGTGTATAACTAACAAGAAATGCAAGTTACAATTTATGTACATGTAATTACAAATTAAGTTAAAGTTAAAGTTAAGAATTGTACAGTTACGACGTATTCGACGATTTTCTACAAGTTAATATAGACAACTAAAGAAAATGTACAAAGCATTGCAATATAAAAAATAAATATTCTTGAGATACATATTATTTATCACAATCTATCAGTGTAAATATAGTCATGCAATAAAAAATCTTTATTTTTGCTTTTGCTGTGAAGAATATCTTTCTTCTTAAAGATTAGTTGCACAACAAGTTCTACTTTTATCCCCTACTTTGATCAAAAATTGTAAATGCACTTTGAATGTATGTACAGTAAATTAGTTTAATTGTTCGATATGTGAAGAGAGTGGTTGTTCTTCATTGTCCATAAAGTCTGGTAATGTAAAAGGATCGTCTGACGATGATGAATCAGATAGTGCTGTAAAAGAAGATCATTTTAGTAACAATATTATACAGAGAATTATAGTAGGTTGTCCCAAAAGTACGATTTGTTTTCAATTAATTTAATGCTCAATGAATTAAATTAGTTTTCAAGCAACTCAATGACATGGTTAAGAAAGAGGAAGCTTAAGGAATAATAAAACATTAAGGAACAGAAAATTATGTTGTTTGTGTATGCTGATGTTATCTAACAATATGGAATGTGCACATAGCGAAAGAAACTTTTAGGACAATCTAATAAAAAGGAACAATATAACTTACGATCATGAGTGGTCACAGAACGATTATGACGCATTTCTTCTTCATAACTAAAACTCTCCTCGTTGCTATCTTCATAGGTGGTAAAGTGGAAGTAAGAAAGCGTGCATACAAGAGCTATGAAAAACAAATTTGTACTGATTCCAACAAGGGCAGACAAAATCGGCCAATGAAACATGAGATAACGTAGACCAGATAAATGTGCACTTATCATGACAGTTGCTGAATAAAATTCAATATGTCGTGACTGTATTTCAATATATACAACTGTAACTGGATGGCTCTGATCTTCTTCAAAATTACCAAACAATTCTAGAACTATATTTTGTTTTTCTTCCGTAGTACCAAAAATCATCATAGGCGATAATGTTAAAGTTGTAAGTGCATGTAACAATGTACTTCGGTAATGCATCATGGCAGATTTACATACATGTTCTACAACAAAACCACCTCTGCTATGTAATTCCGCACAGACCATAAACATACCTGTTCAAATTAATAACAAGTAAATTAATAATTCTAATTCTATTTTTTCTGACCAAAACAACGTTTGTAGATATTACCAAGTTCTTTATTAGCAGGAGATTCTGGCATCTCTAAATGCAAGTTTACTTTATATGGTTGTCCAACCATAAACAATTGTTGTTTGTTTGTTAACTGCACGTACGCTGAAGGGAAACTACATATTCCCTTCTCTTCATTGCAAGATCTGCAAAAAGAAAAAATGGTTTAATCCGAGTTAGCATAAATAATATAACAATACAATTCATTATGAATATACAATTAGAGAATAATACATTACAATGGAATAATACAATTCATTATGAACAAAATAATTAACATACAATTAAGGAACTCACTTGAATTGTAAGTGTACCGGCCGTACATAAGACATATTCGGCATGTACGCATAATAGAATGCTATATACAGAAAAATTGATAACCATACAACAAGAACTCCACTAATGATGATCATTCCACCGCTTAATATTACATGTCTCGCAGATTGTACACCTTCTGTTGTTTTCTTTTGAACACTAAACCATTTTCTATTTACTAATTCCAACAACCTCGAAATAAACATAGTTAAAAAATGTAACGTACTCTTAGCTACCAAATTAGGTTGATCACTACGCAACTTTAATAACGTTTTCAGCCTACGTTACGCGCGATAAGATAAGTACATATTTATCGCTTAATTAATCTTCTTTTTAAATTATTTTGTACTGAAATATAGGTTAACTCTATTGCATTTCACAGCTCGAGCGACGACAGTAAATAGCGTTACTAAATACTACAGTTTTGCGAAAGATAATAATAGCAAAGGGGAAATATAATGAGTATAATTTCATTTTGAATTTTTTTTTATTAATTTATTTAATAATCAGTTAACATATTCGAGAATTTAATTAACGAATTGATATTTAAATTTGTATTAATCATGACTTTTTATTGTTAAGACGAACAAGAAATTAAAATTTTTGTCTATGTTTAGATACACAGAATAGTATTTAACATAAACATTCAATATCAAAACACTTGAGAACGGTGCATATAAGAATGTGTGTTGTGTGAAACATTCCATAGGAAGTATTGACACATTTCATAATATATATTATAAATACAAAATATTATCAAAATTGATAAAATATTTGAAGTACTTTTGAACAATCTGTACATTGTAAAATACTTGTTAATACTAAAAAAATATAAAACAGCTTATTTGAAATTATTTCCCCTTTCTGTGTTCCAGTCGAGGCCTCCCTTTTTTGGTTGTTGGCTTATCTTTCCCTTTATTTAATAATGGATGAGTTTCTAGAAACAAAAGCATCAGCAGTAAATTAAATGAACACAATTTATTACATTTTCGTATGTGTTATAGACATTACCATCTACTGGTGCTCCTTGCAAATGAATATCATGTGAACGATGTTTCTTTATAGGCGGTTCATGTGGTGTTGTTTGATTATCTTCTGAATCTTCTACGTCTGGTGATATCGGTAAAAATTGTAATGAGCCAATATCTTCCATTTCTTCATCAGAGCTACAAAAGGCAGCAACTCTATCAATAGATGCAACATCCACTTCAATCTCTTCATCCTGTGCCTCTTCACCTTGCACCACAGACTTATCTTCGTCGCTCAAGTCAAATTCACTCTCTCTCTCTTCGTACTCAACATTCTCATCCAATTCCTTAAAATCTGGTGCAAAAGCTGACCAATTCTCAACTTGATTTTGTGCCCAAATGGAAACTACACCAGATGATATAGAAGCAATGATTGGTCTTACAGGATGCCACTGTATCAAAATTTTTATCATTATTTTATGAACTATCCAATACCAATGAAATGGTAAATAAATTATTTACCACAACATCAAGTAACAATTCTCCCTTAGTTCCATGTAAAATTTTCACTAAATTTCCAATACTTTTTTCCCAGACATACAAAGCATGCTGCCTTGCAGAACCAGCGCATACATACTCTCCATCTCCAGAAAAACAACATTTTTTCCACATAGTTTTGTTTACAAGATCTTGTAATTTTTGTATTGGTTCGGGTTCACCATCTTTTCCACATGCAAGTACTTCTGTACTATCATATACACGAATTACCCTATCTGATGTATTTACTAAAAAACAAGAACCTCTCCTAGCAAATTCAATACTTTTTACAGCTGTATTACTAGCAGTGCCTTGCGATATTTTGTAAGAAGCTTTCATAGTTAACGATTCTGCATCAAGAACTAGAATCCGGCCACGAGCATTTCCAGTATACACATAATCTCCACGTCGATCAAAAGATGCCACTATATTTAAGTCACTCTGTAATAAAATGACCATTTTTTTTTTAATTTAGAAATGTTGTAGTATTACGCTAGGTATATATTTTACATACATCATCATCGAGCGGTATAACTCTGTGTGTACCCTCAACATCAACCATCACTGCTGCATGTCTCATTGGACATACTAAGAATCTATTGAGATTTCGTGGATGAAACTGTACTTTCAGTATAGGGGAGGGAAACCTATATTTTTGATCACATTCTCCTGATAAAACATCCCATATACAGACGTTGTTGTCTGTCGAGGCACTTAATAATTTGTGTCCATTTCTAGACCAGCTATTTAATTAGAATAAGAATAATAACATCAAATTTCAATACATGAAATAATATAATTTTCATATATTATCATTTTGAATTATTTACCTTAAGGAACATACTGGATGAACATGTGCACTAATGATTTTGGCAACACCTCTTGTCAAAAAATCCCAAATAACGATTCTACCATCGTTACATCCAACAGCAAGAAGAGTTCCTCTTTTGTTAAATGTACAAGTTACTGCTAAAGATATGCAATCTAACGTACCATCAAACTCCTAATAATTATAAATATTTTAAGTTCGAGAAATTAAAACAGCAGAATGCATTTTAATGGTTACATCTTACCTCTGGATAATTCTGACCAAATGATTCTGGAAAATAAAAACATGTATAGGTTATAACTCTGTTATGTTTTCAACTAAATGTTTATAAAATCTTACCTAATAATTCTAAATTCATTTTTGATTTATTTGTTTATGTATGCACATTATACACAGAACTTTCTGAAGTTATTATTTGTGTCAGTGATGTCCATTTGATAACCTATAACAACACTATTTATATATATAATATAACACAGAACACCAGAAACGAAAGCCGATGGTCCGAGCAGTGATGGTATGCATATTAGTGTGTTGGTTAGGTTTTTTCGCACATGCGTGCCCAGCGCAGTAACGTATCAATATGTGGAGAAAGTAGTGGAGTACTATTATTGGCGGGAAAGTAAGTACTCGAAGAGTTCAGGACGAGACGACGAAACAAGCGTGATACAACTTTTTGGTAAATTATTATTATTATTTGATTTACAAACATATATTATACATTCATTTTTCGAAATCATATCATAACAAATTTTACGAAATTATGCAGGGTGACCAAGGTACCCTATTTTAGCCAAACTTTTACCGGAAAGGATAACCTCTCTGGTTTCGATTCATGTCACAAACCACAAAGATGAAATGGGTTCTGTTCCATGCTAACGAATCCTATTGGGCAGTCTGTTTTTACTACTAAAAAAGAAGGTCAATTCTTTTCAGACCGATTCTTCGGCAAAGAATCGGTTCTTCCGAAAGATCAAGGTGTGGAGAATCGATTCAAAAGATCGATTTTATCGCCCAAATAATCGATTTTCTGAAGAATCGAGTCGGAACAGAACATCCCTAGTAACAGTAGCCATTATCTGGCGTGCGCGCATGTGAATACTGAGAATGAGTTCTCAAAAAACGTTGAAGTTTCGTCTCTAGTCAAGTAGGTTCTCTATGTCACAGGCTGTACCTGAATCCGAATACGTATTTATATACGGTTTATTGTATTTTGTTTATCAACTCAATGAATTTCGGAAGAGTCATATTGAATAAAAGATACTGAGAGCCTCTACTTATGAGACAACATGTTATCCGTTTGTGCCTGTATGTTTTTTATCACTTATGTTTAAATATTGTCATAATGTATTAAATGAATTATTTCTCATATTCTATTTCTGGTTATCACATGCGTTCATTTACTATTGTAAACATTCTCACCAACTATTCTTATACCTATGAAACTTTTTCATCAGATTCATTAGTTAGAGGAATATGCTTTGCAAGCGGACGACGAACACTGGCAACAGTTTCTGCTCCAGAATTACAAACTATAGACACTGAGACTTTTCGTACTTTTGAATCGTACCCTCCAAATCATGTTGAAAGCCATTTAGGAAGAGTGTATACAATACCAAAAGGTATAGAAAAGCTGTATCAAAATGGAATACCAAATGAATGGAGGCAACAAGTAAAAGCTTTTGGAGAATTTGGTATTTTAATTAGGAGACCAGCGATTGAAATTATATCATATCTAGAACAGACAGATTACTCGAAGCCTATAAATAAATATGTTTTATGTATCCTTTTTAACTCTTCAATTACAATTAAGAGTAAAATATAAAATTTATTGAAATGTAGCCATATTTTTATTACAATTGTATACATTAGATGGTAAAAATGGTGTAGGAAAAACATCAACAATATTGCATTTAGTTCACTATGGGCTCGCAAAGAAGTATATTTTGCTATATGCACCATCAAGTAAGATAATTATAATAATTTATATCTATTATTCTGTATATCATATAAATACTTCAAACATTTTCAGTTAATAACTGGTTTAAATATCCAAGAACTGAGGTTACTGAATCCCCGTTTGTACCTGGCAAACTAGATCTTCCTCTACACGCAGGGGCGTGGCTAAATTATTTCAAGAATTTGAATGCCCCAGTATTATCAGTACTTGATGTAAGTATTATATCATATTGGATTATTGAGATAGTTTGTGCTTAATTTTCAGAGGTCTCAAGACTTTTTTTAAAAGACAAACCATGCAGTTTTGATGAAAAAGAAATCTACCAGATTGTAAAACATTGGAATGCAATTGTAGAAAATCGTGGTGACTATAGAACTGTTATTTCAAAATGTAACCACTTGTTTTTATTTTCAATTAGGCACAAACTTTTGCAATCATCTCATACAATTCTTCTTATGATTTCATATTGTATATGAATAAGATTATTGTTCTGTAGCTCAAAGTTTCAAAGGACTATGAATGGTCTATACGAGAAACTACAACATGTGGCGAACCACTTCTAAATATGATTGAATTTGGGATACAAAGAGTTAAGTTTGCTTGTGGTGTTATTGATGCTCTTGTGAACGAACTTAAAAAAGCCAGTACAGAAGGCAAATGTAGAGTGCTAACTGTCATAGATGGTGTTAACACACTTACTTCTGATATCACAGCACTTCGAGATGAAAAGAAAATTCGTATAGCACCAGAAAGAATATCGCTGACCAGTTCATTTTTAAATAGCGTCGATTACAATTGGTGTAACGGCGCTGCAATATTATCAGTGGATACAAAAGCAAATGCGGTATGCAACAAGTGATATTGTATAACTAATGTATACATATATGTGTTGACTTTACAAAATGTATTTAATGTGTAATTACTTTGACTTTTAGAATAGGAGAGAATCTGAATACCCGAGGTATTTACTTGGTAAAGAAGGATTTGAACTATTAGATCCTTTTCTTCCAATTAATGTTGAAAACTACACCTATGACGAATTTAATGCCATGATGGAATATTATAAAGATAGAAAATGGGTTAGAGAGATCAGCTTCGACGGACAAAAAGAATTAGAGGCATTGTCAAATAGAAATCCACAAGAACTTTGGCTTCGTTGTAAACCTTTATAGAATAAATAATAGTGATTGTTAAAAAATTTATTAGACTTATTTTCTTACTTGTAAATAATCATCTGATTACTTCATTTTTTTATATAATTCTGTTTTTCTGAGTTTTCAAATAAATTAAAAGTATATTGTTATTATATGTATATTTTTTATTGATTTGAATAATACAGTATATGATGATAGGAATGTATTTAACAATAAGATAGATTGATAACCACCTTAAACAGATTTATCCGTTAAATTTCAAAGATAAAATCTGTTCCTAGAAAACTAAAATATTTATATTTGTATTGATAGTAATGTACATATAAACTACTAAGCATTTGCATGTACTATAAATTTTAAACTCCGTATTTATCTCTTTCCATACTCTAGTGTGTCTATAACTTTATTAATATCTCCATTTTCAATTTCTAACAAATGAGTTAGCACTCCTCCATCATTTGAGAATCCCATTGATATCATAGTTATGAGAGCATTATGAATTCTAGGATTTGGATGGTGTATTCTTGACTCTTTTGGTAATTGAGGATAAATATGTTGCGGCAAAAGTTTATGTGCTGCAGGAGCTGGTATAGTTGCTGGTGTAGTTGCTGGTGTAGTTGCTGGTATAGTTGCTGGTATAGTTGCTGGTGTAGTTGCTGATGTAGTTGCTGATGTAGTTGCTGGTGTAGTTGCTGATGTAATTGCTGATGTAGTTACCAATGTAATTACCGGTGTAATTACTGATGTTGCTGCTGATGCAGATGCTGATGTAGTTACTGGTGTAATTACTGATGGTGCAGCTGATGTAGTTTCTGTAGTTGTAGCCACTGGCGCAGTTGGTAACAGTTGCTAACATGAGAAAGCTTGATAAGATGCACAGTTTAGTAGATAGTATGAAAACACATTTAATCTATTTTAGCTGTAGACTTACATCACTTTCCGATGATTCATTTAAATGGGATGAAACTGAAGATGCAGGACTGATATCACTTTTATCTAGAATTGTCCATCCCTCCACTAGTGGATTTACTGGTGAAGTAGTACTGTTATCTGATAAAAATTGCTGTGATATGAATGCATTACACCCAAGGGACGATGACTCATTGACAGTTAAGTCAATTAATTTTGTATTTCTTTTTGGAGATTCCTCGACAATATTCTTCTGTGTTGCCACATTTTCTTCGGGTTGCTTCTCCTGTTGTGTTTCATGACCTGATGATTCTCTGTTACTATAATCCAGACCCTTTCTTCTCAGAAAATTTTTAATGTGATCTAGGAGACACTTGCCAGTAAAAGTAGACAAATTCAATGGTCGTAACATACGTAACATAACATGCTCTGCATGCAAACCTAATGTTTCACATTTTGAGCATAGATCATAATCTTCGCATGTTAGACATTTGTATCGAAAACCACTTATGGTGTTATCACAACCATCACATATAACATTGCCATGAGTTACTTCTCCCTGGAAAAATCGTGTATTCTTATCCTTTTGATTTAATTTTACAAAAAGTTTAAGAATTGGCCGATCCAATAGAAAGGTTCCCCTGTATTTACGAAATGATTCATTTGCTATGTTTAGAGCAATAGATAGTTCTGTATTGTTTGTTATCCTAATTTCATCGTTATCTTCATCTATAAAAATAAAATTTGTTTTGAAAATAACACATTTAAATCAGTAATCTTATATTGTATTAAAAAACTGAAAGATTAGTACAATACGTTCCTTATTAAACATAAATTCATAAATTAACATCATATAAATATGTTTTCATTACCTATCCATGATACCGTAAAGCTCTTGTCCCGTAATTCAGGAAACACTTCCTTTAATTTCTTACGAAGAGGTTCAAATTCGGTGGAAGGTAGGTTGCAACTATCAAATCTTCGGATTTCTATATTCGAGCCATCATGATTTTTTAAAAAAACTTTACAATTTATATGTTTACTATGATAAAAATTCATGTTTAAACTATATATTTTAACAGCGTCAAATAAGAAAATCACACTTGTACAGTTGAAAGTACGGAAACTTCACTTGCTTTCTCGTCAAATTACTCTTTCTTGTGTCTGGTTAACTCTGACAAGACGCTTTTATATGTATACTGACAGTTTATGTATGCCCCGTCAAAGCTGTACTGCGTAGTGTAATACAAAATGGCGGTCACAACAATATCGATTTCTATTAAATTGTTCTATGCATTATACCGATGAAAATGTTTCCTTTAGTATTTTGACAGTTTATTATTACAAAATAATAATTATTATCGCGTATAAACATCATTTTGATCGAACAATTGGTAAATTTCTACATGTATTGTAATCAGCGCCATTTCTGAATGAAACGCGAAATTGGACAAGTGATCACGTGGGATTCTACGAAAGAACGATGATTCAGGTACATATATATGTATATATACGCGTATGCTGCAACTTTTCAATCATATAATGATTGTTACATCATATTTAAAATATTTTCAAACATTATTCAACAAAATGATAATTCTATTGTCATGCATATGATTTATGTGGTATAGTAATACCCTGATTATAAATTTTAATATGTGATGGTTCATGAAACTTTGTGATAAGTATCCGCGGTGTACTTTCCGATACATAGACCAAGTATTAGGTAATTAATAGTTCAAAATAGCAATGTTAAAATAAAAACAATCTCGATTATAACATTTAATACTACTTTGTAATTGAATACAACATAAATTCAGAAATAAAATTGTCCATTATCTTTTATTTGAATTTTTACGCTACAATGTTACATTGGCAATAAATCTGAGTATTGCACAATAAACTTTGTTATATTTTATTTTTAGAAATGGATAATTATTCCAAGAAAGTTTAAATATTTGTTCGGCAATATTTCCGTGAAACTTCTGATATCTTCAAACCTTTTATAAGTCTATCAATCTTCATGTACAAATAAGTAAATATTAATTAATTATTTATTTTTGGTCGTTGATCTTCAATATTCTAATATGGATAATGAAGCACGAACAAACAGATATTTTACACATGACATTTCGCGACTTGAGTGAGGATAAAGTCTATTTAAGCTATTGATGCAGTTTTTGCTTGTCATTCTACTCATTCTGTTTAGAGACAAAATGTAGGTTCGTTTAAATTTCATCGAAATCGGGGAGGAGTACTTTT
The DNA here is from genome assembly GCF_050948215.1 of Halictus rubicundus. Taxonomy (NCBI): domain Eukaryota; kingdom Metazoa; phylum Arthropoda; class Insecta; order Hymenoptera; family Halictidae; genus Halictus; species Halictus rubicundus. The sequence continues at coordinate 20,134,689 of NC_135151.1, forward strand.
TTGTAGATAATTATTAAAATGAATTTTAAACATGTAGATCTCCAAATGATCCTGTTTATATTTCCTAAAAGTTTATATTAGTTAATGAGAAATGTTCATTATGAATTTCATTCGTTTCAAAAATTCCAATAGAGTATATGTTCTTGAGTTTCATTTTTTCTTGCGGGGACACACAAAATCAAACTTATAACGAAGTTCTAACACGTATGCAATGCCATTTCTTCAATTAAGATCAAACGTGCAAGATCATCATGCATGCGTCATGTACAAAAACGTATTGAAAATAATGGGAGCTAAATCAAATATTTCTTGTGAAATAATAGTGTTCAGCAAAGAGAAAAAATGTTCAGTTTCTTAAAATCCTTCAAATCATAATGTTTTTTAACTTCTGAACGGACGTTCATGCTTTTTCACTATTACCAGACATTTCTCGTATTTTTTATACCAGGAAACTTATTTCGGTTTTTTATCTGATTTAGTAAAATTAGACAGCAGTATTGTTACAATGAAATAATAATTGAAAGAAATTTTGTTATCAATTCATATGAAATAAAAGTGAATTAGTTCAATGAAAGAAATTGGAAACCATTTTATACAGACAACGGGTCATCTTCTTGACATTATACACATGTAAGCCGTCTACGTACATTAGTGTGTACTAATAAATTTTTTAATAATGTCGTACTATGTTAACACTTCATTAATATCAAGGTTATTTTTTCTCTACTGCGTACATACGTCATATATATAATGTGCACATGAATTTATGTTATAAATTTTATGACAGTATGTTTGCTCGAAAGTTAATTAGGCAGCAGTACACGTCCCAGATAAGAGCAAAATGTATTATTATAATAATTGCAACGTATGCTACTTTACCATTATCAGACAACTGTATGTTATTACAAACAAGTAATTCTACTCTAGTTATGTTATTTATCGTTATTTTGTTAATAGATATCAATAAATTAAAGTACAAAGTGTTACAAAATATAAAAGTTCTCCGCTGTCATGGAGAATTATTGAAATTTAATGTATTTAAATCAGAGCAGGTTTAAAATACTACTTTATACAATAAATAGTAAATAATTTACCATCGTTCCGTATTTATCTCAACGAATTCAACAAAATTAAAGTTGAAATAACTCTTAAATTAATTATTTCTCGACATACATAGGTATGTAAGCTATTTTTTAAATAGAGAATAGCGAGCTGCATCGAATAGTGTATAGAAAAATATACGCTTTTATTTAGAAACGATGAAGGTGACCTTCAAATCTTTGAAACCTTTTTGACCCACAAAAGAACTATTATAGCCATATTGTAGTCCCCTTTATACTGAAAAACTTTGGTTCACAAAGTTTTTTCATATTTTCGAAAATAACAGAAAATAATGAATAATGTGCTAATTTTTACAGGACCATTCTGCATACTCAAGTTGAATGGATCCATAATCTGTTCAGGTTGAATTCGAGTTAAGAGCGACAACAAATATTGCGTACGAACTTACTAAATGTTACTTCATTAGAGTGCAATATTTATGACGCAATTTTCTAATGGAATTTCGATCGATGCGATCGTTCGCGTTGGTCTATTGCAAATTGAAATACATTTTCGTAGACGACAGGAATGTTGGTCCCCGACGCGCAGACACAATTACCCGCGAACTTTCAAACGAACTTGCCGATAACGTCGCTGTTCATTTTTCTGAAGTGGCCAATTGGACGTGCGACATTATAATCATTTATTATCTTGCCCCGTTGCTTTTCATATTTCACATCTTGCATGCGTTTTATCCGTTATCGTCTCGCAAGTCGCGACGGTGGTCGCATTAAAATCGATAACATAATTAAATGCTGTTTAATATTCGATGACCATCGTGTTGGCCGGCGTCGCGTTTAAGAAACTTGTTATCAATGTTGTTAAGAGCACTTGTACGTGCTGTATACGATCGCCTATTCAATATTTCACATTCGTCCCTGCACACGCTGAAATTATCCACCATAAAACCGACTATCTCGACTTACGGGAGTTCAGTCATTTGCGTTCCACGCGGTAGTGCAGCGTTCCGTAACATCCCTTAAAACGAGAAAAACACGCGTATAATATGAGAGCCACAATTCTATACTTGAGTCTCGTTTATTTCGGTGTCCGTTTATCGATCGCCGATCATGTTAAACCGGGAGTGTACATACCACTGATAAAACACATGCGCAACTACTGTTTCACTTCCGCCGTCATTCTAGTACAACCTTGTATCGAGGATAAGTTCCTCGATGGTATGGCTTTTACTTTATTATAATCGATAATTATCTTTCTTTAATCTTTGACCTTCGGCCCCTCTCGTTAATTCACCCGTTTGATGCAAAAGTGGTGAAAACTAGGCAATACTCCTCACTCTTCGCAACTGCATAGGAATTATGGGAAAATTTGATAAAGAGTGGCAAAACTTAGTAGGTGCAATTCGAAACAGTAAAAATATTGGAAAAATTTGAAGACACTATTATGTTCAACCTACTAAACATATTAAGAAAGGAAATAAATTTCTATTTCTCTCGAACTTGTTGCAATTCGCATAAAAAATTTTTATTTTGCATAAAGATCCGTTGTCTAATAATAGTCATTTCTTGAGACCTTACGCGGGGCGTTTTAGGATAAATAAAACGCCCCGGAATAAATGAGTAATCATTTTGTGTCACCGTTAACAAAATATTGTAGAATACATATCTTTTTTTTATTGTGAGTTTATTTACGCATCATTATTATCGCAGAATTGTAACATATTTGGTATCATTTCCATTTGAAAAATTCCACGAATATGTCGATGAAAGTCCCGCGAAAAAAATAATGAAAAATAAAGAAATTTTGTTATTGGATTAATAGTGGTGTCACACCGATACACCCGACCAGTGGTATGTTTACACTCCTCGAAGACCGACGCCTCTGGATCAAAGAATAGTATCTTCTACCCGATATATGTCACTGGCTAGACCCGTGTTGTGGACATATATCGAGAGAACGCTGTAATCACCATTTTTGCGTGGAACGGTTCAATTGGTTCGAAAGGCATTCCTTTCCTTCTGATTCTTTCTGTTTCTTCAGTTTTCGAGGCAAAGTACCTGACACACATGTGGACGAGCAGGCTCGGACGAGAGAACATCGCTTCCCTGACCGTCTCTCACGATCAAATACACTTGTTGTCGCGATACTACGAGAACACTGTACGACCGATGATCATCGTTTTGATAACTGGACCGCACACGTTCAGCCAGTTCTCCAACATCACGAAGACCTTCAAGATGTCCATTCCCGCTTGGTTCGTAATGTTCATGAATCCGCCGAACAACCTGACCACCGTCGACCACTGTCACAAACCTACGGGAAATCCTTTTCACTTGGCGTTCAACACCGAAATGTTCGTCATGTGTGACGGGGACGACACTGTGTACGAATGGTACTCCGTGGACGGTCAGACTACGGAAATTTTCAAGGTCGCCGAGTGGAACGTGACCTCGCCCGAGGATTTCAAACTGTACACAAGAGCGAGCCTGTACGAGAGAAGGCACGACCTGAAGGGCACGGTTCTGCGAGGAGTTCTCACTTCGGTAAGGGCTGTTCGCCGACGCAACCGAGAATTTCTAACCTGAAACCTAAACCAAAGTGAAATTCTCACTATGCGAAAAATGGTCCGGCAGGATTAGCGTGGTTAATCGGCCTCCATGTAATTTTTCATTTTTCTTTTTGGTTGCTGAACACTTTCAAATATCTACCCCTTCGATTAAGGGTAGCATTATTTTCTCAGTTAGTACTTAGGATATTTAGATGAAATAAAAGCGAAAATGAAGTTACAATCTAGCCTTATTTTAGATCTTCTCTTCAGAATTTTAAATCGATTATTAAGGGTTGAAAGAATTATTTATCTTGCAGGGGTGGTTTTCGGAAACTACCCTTCCAGTGACCGCCTTTAAAAAAAATCGTGGATAATGTTCTGTTACGTAACTATTATTTGACCCCAGTGTCTGATACAAGATCAAGTAAAGATACTAACCAGATTTCCCAAAATTTTCCACGTTAGCTAAATGGTCGATAAAATTGGCCCGGCTCTGGCCAGAATTTTCAATCTATGCATTTTAATCAACAGTCCTCGATACTGGTCACAATCCACAATGATACAATAACCGGGTTTCTCGCGAACATTCTTGGAGAGCTCGAGAGAACCTTGAACTTCACCGTGAAACCCGTGGCCCAGCATAGGGAGCACGGATCCTTTAACGCGACGACGAAACGTTGGAGCGGAGTGATGGGAACAATTGTTTCGGGGGAGGGGGACATCGGCATTGGCGATTTCTCGATGATCAACAACAGGCTGAATTACGTGGATTTCTCGACTCCCGTAATGGCCGTCAGGCAAAATTTGTATTTCAAGCAACCGGAGATCTACGCCCTGAAATGGTCCGCCTATTACAAGGTACAGCAACTGAATTTGATTATCAGTCGTTTAACCCTAGGACTCCTGCGAGTTCTAGGCCTGTGCCGGAGTCATTTCTGACCCGTGTCGATATTTCACAACAGTTTTCCTTCGATATAAAGCGATGGCTCGGGACCGGCTTTCGCCGTATTTCGGATGAAGAAGAAGAGGAAGAGGGGATAGCGATTTTCTTATTTCGAAATAAAAAGCGTCGTCTTATATCGAAAGAATATTGTACATATAAGACGCTCGAGCTTATCTCCACTGCTGCGGGTCACGAATGACACCGGCATAGCACACGGGAGGTTAATTAGTGGGAATCATGATCTTTGTGATTCGTTTGCCACAGGCCTTCAGTTTTGCTGTATGGGCCGCCACGTTTTTGACAGGATTCGTGACCATGATCGTTACGACATTTATAATATGTAAATTGTGGCCGAATCCTATGCTAGAAGTGATTCACGCGGAGTGTCTTCGAATTTGGGGCATTCTTTGCCTTCAAGGCATGACAGGTAAATTAATCCTTTCGAATTTTTCATTTTACGTATCTAATAAGACGTTACAACGCTTTACGTGCTAACTTGACACATACTATAGTAAATGCTACAAATAGCATACGTTTAAGATGCGTAGCTGAAGGTATTCAATATTTTTATTCCTAAAAAACGCTTTCCATATTTGCAATACCTTTCCAAGTTTGTCACATTTTCAATATTTTACAAGCTTCTTCGAGTTTTTGATATTTGCAATATTTTATACGTAGGTACTGTAACAGTTTCGTCTGCAGCAACCTCTTTTCAGATTTCCCACGAAATTCGTCGCTCAGATTGGCATACGTAAGCTTATTTATGGCATCGGTCGTGGCGAACTCCGGCTATTCTGCGTCTTTGATATGCTTTTTGACAGCACGTATCCGGGACGTACCGTTCAGGTCAGTCGACGAGTTTATCAAGGATGGCACGTATAGCATAATCACACAAAGAGGATCCGCAAACTATGACATCATCCATGTAAGTTTCTGCCAATAATATAAAAACTAAATAGCAACCCGAGAGCCTTATATAGATAGATATATAGAGAGATATATGTCAACAACACAGGTCTTGCCAGCGTCGTATATCGTGTAGGAGACACTATTCTTTGAACCGCACGGAACGTATGATAGAAAAGGACAGCGTAGCTCGAGTGACCTCGGTCGTCGAGGAGTGTAAACATAACACGGGTCGGGTATACCCCGCGATAGTAGGGATAATTCCGCGACGTTTATCATCCAGACCTTGGCGACATATATAGAGAAATCACTGTAACGGGATAGCGCATCGCGTTTTTTCGATTAGAAGCACACCGAAATTGAACTATCATTTAAATCGCAGGAACACAGTAAACCGAAATTAAGAAAATTAAGCTTTGTCGTAAGAAAATCATGTGCGTAAAGCTGTACGGTTATACTGGACGCGATATTCGATCGCGAGCGATACATGCTGGTCGTCACACTTGTTTCAACGAGACAAATCGCATTGTGATAAATGAGAGATCGTCCGTATTTGATCGCGTATGCACGTTGATCGATTATTCGTTTTGATATTTTCGTGCGACGATGCGATCGTTCGATTTGTGAGAACAATCATTTGTTGAAACAAGCGAGACGGCCAGTATGTGTCGCGTTTGGTAAAAAATCGCGTCCAGTATGACACACCCTAACGGGAGATCATAAAGAAATCATTGATAGCAAGGTCACGTGAAGGTCACAATATTACAGGTCGTTGGATTCGTCTTGACCTCGGCTATCGTATAGCGGCAACAAAAATATATCGTTCCATTTAAAACAACTTCGATGACCTTGAAATCTCAAAAATATAACCTTGAACAAATTTTTTTGCCTACCATAATATTTACCCATCTGAACCAACTAATGTTTTTCTCTGAAATTTTCTTCTACGATAAAAAAACAAGCGAGATATTTTCGATGCTCGAGTTAGGTGAAACACCCTGTATTTCAAGAGCTGTTAAAAAAGAAACAGTGACTTCAGCGTCAAAAATCTAACTACATTTTCAGCGTGGGGACGATTCTCTGTCGAAAGCTATAATGAAATTAATGAAATCGGAAGAGGACTTGCCGTTGTTTATGCAGGACGGATTCAACGAGGTCAGTTCCATTTTAAGAGAGTACCGAACCCCCACGTCATTGCAGCAACGTAACATGGAATTTGTATTATTTGATTTAAACGTTTACAGATCTGCAATAATGATAAATTGGCATTCTACGCCGCTTTCAGTACCGATATGCAAAAGAAATCGCACGACATTAATATACCGTGTAACGTCATCAGCATCTACGTCGGACGAGTGGACAGTGTATCTATGATTTTATCAAAGGACAACCAATTTACTTCAGTTCTGAATTATCAGTTAGTAACTTAAAACAGTATTACCAATACGGTGAATTCTCGATATATGTCAACAACTCGGGTCTTGCCAGCGTCGTGTATCGTACAGAAGACATACTCGAGCCGTGTTATGTTTACCGAGGCCGCTCGACCTCCGCGGCCCCCCGCGGTACTGGGGATAACTCCGCGACGTTTATCATCGAGGCATTGGCGACATATATAGAGAAATCACTGTATTTCACTAAAAATCGTTTACGTATGTAACGACCATCCTTGGACTTATGCGATACTATTTAAATCTTTAATAATGATAATATATGTTTGTTCACTTTTACCTTATAAATAAATACAATACAATAACACTTACACTTTGTTACAGCCTGCAGAAACTGTTATCCTCCGGGGTGTTAAATCGCGACAAGTACCACACGGACTTTAAGGAGGAAACTGGATATCAACCGGTAACATTCGGCAGCATCATATCTGTGTTGATAATATTCATCCTCGGCACTATAACTGCGTTACTAGTACTGGCTGGAGAAGTATGCTGCAATAAATATGCATAGGTGTTGAAAGGTAGAGGTAGAGGTCAGTTGAGCTAACAATAAGGACTATTTATTTCTGTACTCGATAAATTAGTAAATTCTCAATTTGTTTCATGGAAATTCTGTTGAATATCACGCTTACGTCGAATAAAATCAAGTTGAAGACTTTAGGGATGGGTATTGTTGTCTCCATAGCGCCCATTGTCCCCTTCCAGTAAGCGCCAATGTCGGCAGATGAGGGGAGGGAGCACGAATTGAGGGGAAAAGTTACCCTCTCTCTCTCTGGAACGCGTCACGTGACCGGGCCCCGGCGGAAGCGTGGGGACTAGCGCGGGAGAAGGGGAAGTTGGAGTGGGGGAACAAGTCTTGATCCGGCAACACTGGTAATCGGCGGAGGTGGTGGGAGAAGCAGGCGTTTGAGGGGCCCCTACCGTACCAAAGTAGTTTCTTCAGATTTTCACCTGCTGTATCACGCGAAAATATCTTAGAAATAAAAAAATGAACGATGGTCTGGAAAATTAGAGGCTTCGTGCTTCGAAATGAGCGCAGGCTTATCGTAGGCACTGTTGTTTCTCACAAAATTCACTCTTTGGATACGCTGTAGGTATTTTCTAATTCCACACGGTGCACAAGTTGCCAAAGTGATTTATTCTCCGATATAAATATCAGCACAGATAGTCCTATCGGTGTTAATCTTTGTACAATTTGTACACAACTCGTTGCAAGATTGTGCTGGTAGTGGCTAATGTGCAACGTTGTGTTTCGCCCGTAATGAGGCACTGCCATGCCCGGCATCCTTAGATTCATAGATTCGATAAATTCGAACGGCCGCGTCACGGTTCGTCCAGTTCTCAGTTTACCTAGTTATCGTCCGAGGCGCACGGAAATCGCGAGAGGGAAAAAAAAAAGAATTTCGACCAATTTCGCTGCTGCAAGAATTTTTCGTGATTCGATTCAATTGTGATTCTAGAAATTCCGTTGATAAAAATGTCGGGAGGAATAGATCCGTTGATAACGTTTCTGTTTAAGGATTAGTTAGTCGAAAACAATTGAACGATAAATGTCACTTCAGCGGACGAGATGGCACGGTTCAATTGCTACGATATCGGTGTGCTACTGATTCTGGCTGTGGCCGGTCATTCCGTGAATATAAATGACAGTTATAATTATATACTACTGATCACGGATATACACAACTATTACGGATCGACCTGCATCATAATCGCGCACTCCAATCATTTCACCGGTAAGTTAATTTCTCTTACAATCCGCCCGATAAACTCGGTTGTGGAAACGTTACATTGCTCGATGAGTAATATATTTTGTTGCAACGACGATAGACGAAGTTGTTGTTTTTATTACAAATACGATGGCTTGTAAGAATAAGCAACTCGTTTAGCCTCTTTTACTGTGAATTTTTATTTAAAATAACAATTGTCTGCATCGATTATAGAAAAGAAGGGCTAAATAAAAATGTATTTCTTCGTTTGGTAGCTCTAACAAATGGAAAATGGTACAACAATACTCTTAAATTCTTCTGGTATCTCCATTACTCGATATTTCATTTCAACATTACTGCCATAAATGCATGAAATCCGCAGACTAGTTAAAGATCCGGAAAATGTACAAATATGACACGTACCTTTACGCGAATCGTGTCTTCTTATACTTTCAGTTGCGAAGAAAAATTTGTTTAAAGTATTCACATTTGAATGTACAGTGATTTCTCTATACATGTCGCCAAGACCTGGATGATAAATGTCGCGGAACTATCCCCACTACCGCGAGGTATACCCTGTGGTCTCGGATGCCGAGGAGTGTAAACATAACACGGCTCGGTTATGTCTCCTGGACGATACATGACGACGGCAAGGCCCGTGTTGTTGACATATATCGAGAATTCACTGTACACTGTACAGTTTCTCGCTTGCTAAATCGTGAACAAGAATCTTAGAATAAAATGATGTCTCATGAAACTACCTTTAAACTTCTCGCTTTAAAATGAGTCCTATAATTTTTAAAACGCTTATATTACCAAATATCCGCATAATCTCGTCAGCTCATGACCAGCGCGCGCTAGATTGGACCTTCCTCTTTCGAACGAGCCCTTTCCCAGCGAAAAATATTCTCATATAAGGACGAAAAGTTGAGGCGCGTGAAACCATTTTTCGCCTATTTTTGTCGGTAACGTGGTCACTCTACCTTATCTCGAATCTACGCAGTTTTGGCTCCGAAAAATATTTTCATATAAGGACGAAAAGTTGAGGCGCGTGAAACCATTTTTCGCCTATTTTTGTCGGTAACGTGGTCACTCTACCTTATCGCGAATCTACGGAGTCTTGGTTTCTCTTCGAAAACGAAAGTCGTAAAAGTGATAATAAACTACTGGTAAGTAGAACATTAAGCATCGTCGCTAATGAACGAGCGGGAATCATCGTTTTAGACTTGAACGACACGACCGCGACGCAAATATGGTCTCGATCGTTCTCCCACAGTGGCATCCTGACCATGATCGTCAGATTCTCCGATTTTCCACGGGAGGCCAAGAAGTACGAAGGTTATGAATCGCGCCCGTTGTACGTCGTCCTTCTCAGCACAAAGGAGACCATGAACGAGTTCGTGATGGCCACCAGACAGATCGATATCTCTTTTCCCGTCTGGTTCGTGATGTTCCTGCCGCAACAGGGAAATCCCCTCAAGTCTTTCTGTCAGAGCCCTGCCGGGAACCCGTTCAATCTGTTGTTCAACACCGAAATGATAGTGTTCTGCTACGGACAGCCGCTCCTGAGGGAATGGTACGCGTTTCGGGACAATCGCACGGTGGTTTCCGATCTAGCCGTGTGGACGGCCGAACGGAGGCTCCGTCCCGTGACGAACAGCAGCCTGTACGCGAGGAGGAATAACCTGCACAGAGAAGTTTTGCGAATCGCCTACGTCCAGGTAAGTGCACTAGGGTAAGGGACCCCATTACTGTCCGGGTACCAATTACTGTGCCTATATTAATTACACTTAATTTTAAAGTATAATGAATATTGAAAAAGAGATATATAACATCTATGTTAACTAATTCTAAGAGCCAAGGTTCTAGTCACGTAACTTTTGCAGAGCCAGCAGGTCCGTAACTATAATTTCCGTTCTCAGCTTTCAGTCACTGACTTAAGATCCGTCTTGGTCTTGATCCGACGGGTCCTAAGTCTGTGACTAAACTTGTCACATTTTTTGCTCTGTATTATCGATATTATGAATGAATCAAAACAAAATATAGATCAATTTGTAGTCGGAGATATTTTCTAGCGCGCGCTACTCTCGATTTCATCCAGAAAACTCATGCAACGGCATAAAAATGCTTGGATTCCACGGCGTGCGCATCGTCAATTTTTGGCCTACTTCTAACGCTTATATTACCAAATATCCGCATAATCTCGTCTGCTCATGACTAGCGCGCGCTAGATTGAACCTTCCCCTTTCGAACGAGCCCTTTCCCAGCGAAAAATATTCTCGTATAGGGACGAAAAGTTGAGGCGCGTGAAACCATTTTTCGCCGATTTTTGTCGGTAACGTGGTCACTCTACCTTACCGCGAATATACCGAGTCTTGGCTCGTGAAAAAATGTAATATTTAAGAAGTGTAATTAATATACGCACAGTAATTGGTATCCCCGCAGTAACCCTGTAGGATTCAGCAAAGATCGACGTTCGAACACACGCCCGCTCGATAATTGCGTTACATGTCGCGCGAATGGGAAACGAATCGGCGACAGGCATGATTTACGAGGGCAATAAAACGCGGCGACGCGGACGCGAACGTAATATCGTTTCTTTTGAGGTCTATGCTTCCCCCTCTCACCCTCCCGTACCCTCTCCCATGATTTATCGGTCGCGAAAAGGAATCTCATTTCCGCGAATCCGATTTAATTCAAGGAGTCGACGTTCGTCGCGGTCAAGGACGGGGTCCTCACCAAGTTTCTCGGCGCTGTGGTCGAGGAGCTCAGCATCTCGCTGAACTTCACGATGAACGTGAGCGACCCTTTGGACTCGTATGGCAATTTCAACGAGGAAACGAAAACCTGGACAGGCGTGATAGGCGAGCTGGTCACGAACATGGTCGACATAGGTGTCGCAGACTTCAGCATGACCAATCACCGGGAGGACGTGGTGGACTTTACGCTGCCGCTAATCCTATCCCGTATAAAGGTGTACTTCAGGAAGCCCGACAGTTCCGCAGTACGCTGGGCCGCCTATATCAAGGTCTCTCATTGTTATTTTAAGATCTTTGTCTTGCAACGCTCGCTACACCATTCTTTGTCCGTGGAAAATCAATGCGTGTTATGTAAGATTTCTTCCCATAGCGAACGGAGTAATACGTGTAGCTCGATACAGTGATCTCTCGATATGTGTCGCCCAGACCTGGATGATAAATGTCGCGGAATTATCCCCACTACCGCGGGGAATTCCCCGTGAGGGATACAGAAGCTCGATCTTCATACGTTTCTAACAGATTGTGTTGTTCCTGTAACAGCGAGATTGCATTAAACAAATGGTATACAGGGCGTGTCTCACTTAAGTGTGGCCCCCGGAATATCTACTTCAATTTTGACAAAGTCAACAATTTTTTTATTTGTAATTTGAATGGTATCTAGTGGTCAGTATCCCGTGTGCGTTGTTTCCTCTTAAATGTTTGTTTTTCTCGTAGTTTTCAAGGTCATCGATGCTTTATTTTTAAATAACTACAATATAATTTCGTGCTGCATCGCGTAGCTAATAAAGGAATACATTCAGATATGTACTCCGGTATGACCTTCAAATGACCTTGAGCTCCGCAGACGAAGGTCAAACTTAAGTTCCGTTTGTAAGAAGAATGCAAGCTTTGCGAGGTATACTAACGCCTGTGAATTTGTAGAGAATGTCTTTTGCAACGCGAAGAATATCGAGACGGATGTCAATATGTACGTTTCATCGGAGTGCGCGATAGTGACAACAATATTTCTGTGTTCAGGAGTTCGACACGAACGTTTGGATGGGGATAGTACTCATGATCCTGTCCGCGCCGATAATCCTGACTCTCATGAAGACGAGGGGTCGGCTCGTTCTGAAAGACGTCGGAGAATATTATATTAGCGTTTGGGGAATTTATTGCCAGCAGGGATTGTCAGGTACCGATAATATTGATGACGCTATATTTTCACACGATACCGACGACTCAAAATGGAGGAACTCCAGTTTATTAAAATGGAGGATACAAAAATAACGCAATTACAATTATAAATACAAACATAATGCAATTACAATTGTAAATACAAACATAATGCAATTACAATTGTAAATACAAAAATAATGCAATTACAATTGTAAATACAAAAATAATGCAATTACAATTATAAATACAAACATAATGCAATTACATTTGTAAATACAAAAATAGTGCAATTACAATTATAAATACAAAAATAATGCAATTACAATTATAAATACAAACATAATGCGATTACTATTGTAAATACAAAAATAATGCAATTACAATTATAAATACAAAAATAATGCAATTACAATTATAAATACAAACATAATGCAATTACAATTGTAAATACAAACATAATGCAATTACAATTGTAAATACAAAAATAATGCAATTACAATTATAAATACAAAAATAATGCAATTACAATTGTAAATACAAACATAATGCAATTACAATTGTAAATACAAAAATAATGCAATTACAATTATAAATACAAAAATAATGCAATTACAATTATAAATACAAACATAATGCAATTACATTTGTAAATACAAAAATAGTGCAATTACAATTATAAATACAAACATAATGCGATTACAATTGTAAATACAAAAATAATGCAATTACAATTATAAATACAAAAATAATGCAATTACAATTGTAAAAACAAAAATAATGCAATTACAATTATAAATACAAACGTAATGCAATTACTATTATAAATACAAAAATAATGCAATTACAATTACAAATACAAAAATTCTCGCTGTACGTCACATTATCAAAGCCAATAAGGTAAAAATTGGTTTAAAAAGCTAAATCAACCTTTTTCAGAATTTCCGTACGAAACCCCGCTGCGGCTGGCCTTCTTGTCGATTTTCATTTCATCGTTAGTTGTCATGTCCGCCTACTCTGCTTCGTTGATCAGCAATTTGACCATCTCGACGGCCAGTCTACCTTTCACCACTCTGAAGGAGTTCGCCTACGACGGATCATACAAGTTAATTGTTTTCAGAGATAGCGCGGACTACGACATAATAGTTGTAAGCTCGATGCTGCGAATTTCGATGATCCGACACGGCGAGCAGTCGCTAAAGAAAGTTTCATTTCAGTCGGACAACGACAGCGTGTCGCTGAGGCTGCAGGCGCTTCTGAAGGACAGGGAAGACTTGCCTCTGACGGTGGCGGATGGCTTCGAACAGGTGAGGCGTTCGCGAATAATTTCGTCGGAAACTTCGATCCATGAGTTTTGTTTGCGCTCCGGCCCGCAGGTTTGCACGCAAAAGGTTGGCTTCTACATAACCGAGGAGATCGTGAACTCCATGGGCTACATACCCTGCGCGGTTGTGCACATCGGAGCCAACAGGATTGAAAACTTGGCCATTGCTCTCAGTGAACGCAGCCCCTACAGACAAGTCCTAAATTACCAGTAAATAACGTAGGGGGGGAGGTAGGGTGTAGGGAACACTTTAACTCGGAGTTGCAAACATAAGTGACCGAAGGATCATTCCAGTTTTAGAACTAGAATAGTGTACAGTGATGTCTCGACATTTTCTTGAAATGACACCAGGGCCCCATTCGCGGTAAAAGAAATTAAAAATAAAAACAATTTGAATGAAAACGTAAGAGAACATAAATTATAAGAAAAATTTTTGTTCAGTTAATTTTGCTACTTGAGTTAGCCCAGGGCCCCAAAATTACCGGTCCGCCCCTGCAGGCAGCAGCGATTCGGACAATCGGAGTTATACTGAATTGTCAATTAAGCATAAGTACACGTGATCCAAATTTTGTCGTGTTTGCTCTCGTTTTAATCAGAAAAATGTCACCAATAGAAAAGTTTCATGAACAAAAATGTTTTGTCATTGAATTTGTATTATCCTACTGTTTGGGCCCCTCAACAGTACATCCGCGATAGCGAGAATAAATCCACATGCATCGAGACGTTACAGTACTTGGCAACAGCAGTAAACGCAGCGGGAAGTTAGAGAATAAACAAATTTTTTTCAACAATAAAATTTATTAATTTTTATTTTCGGCAACAACTTCGAGTTGCACGTGGTCGATTGCTGTTCCTTTAGAGCAGAAATACAGTGATTTCTCTATATATGTCGTCAACGCCTGGATGACAAACGTCGCGGAATTATCCCCACCACCGTCGAATATATATACCACGTGATGGGCCTCGTACGCCGAGGAGTGTAAGCATATCGGTTATATCTCCTGGACGATATATGTCGCTGGCAAGACCCGTGTTGTTGACATATATCGAGAATTCATTGTACTTTTGTCATGGGAATGTTCTTCGAGACAATTTGAATGTCTCAATACGAGTCCGTTTCATCCTACCTCTCTGTTACACCGTTTTCGTCGATACATCGTCTCGAGCAAAACGAGCTTCTCACTACGCCGAACAAATAAATTTTCAGATTGCAACAATTCAAAGACAACGGAGTGCTGAACAAGCTGAAACACATGTACCTTGCGGCGACTAGTCCTTCCGAGAATAAGTATCCCGCGGTGACTTTGGGCAGGGTCGCGCCGATCCTGTCTATCCTGGCGTGCGGTGTGGTTGTAGGATGCCTGGTGTTGATGTTCGAGAAAATGTATTACAAATTCTGTGAAAAAAGGGCGAAAAGTTGTCTTCCGTGGAAACTGAAGAAACTTCGAACGAAGGCGCGGCAGAAGAGGAGGGGAGGAGACACGCGTTTTATCCTGTGAGAAATGTAGATCAGGTTAACGGTGATTAATCGTCACAGTAATGGTTTACACCAGTGATGAGCAACCGGCGGGCCCGCGCGGGCCGTACTTGGACCTGTAGCGTACTACAGTGATTTCTCTATATATGTCGTCAAGGCCTGCATGATAAACGTCACGGAATTACCCCTACTACTGGGAGGTATTCCCCGCGAGGGGCCGCGAAACTCGAGAGGTAACACGGTTCGGGTATGTCTCCTGCACGATACAAGACGCTGGCAAGACCCGTGCTGTTGACATATATCGAGAATTCCTGCGGCCCGCCGGGATCCGGACAGAAATCATAACTTTTAAACTACTTCGTCTTCGACACAAGTACCTTAGTATTTTTTCAAAGAGAATACAAAGATGCGTTGATTTGCATAAAAAAAGAATTATATGATTTCACAACAGAAACTGTGGCCACCTTTATTTTTTGTCGAATAAAATCTTTTATGCAAATTTTCATTCACACAATTGATTGTTAGCTACTGAGTAACTTTTGTTGGAAATATTTTTACAATATTTGATCTAATGATAAAATGAGAATAAAACGTTTTGTTGCGAATATGTGTAAGAAATAACAAAATACATCTCATAAACTAAGATTATTTGTTTAGTAGAAGTGTTTAATATTGCGTGGTAGAATTAGGTTCCCACTTATGGCTCTGTGCAGTATGCGGGTTGCTCACCACTGGTTTCCACAATGGTGGATAAAAGTATAAGACACTTCTTTCAATTATGCGAAATAAACAAGTGCACGAAGTGTCTTGTACAGGGTGTAAAGAAATATTTCGAAAACAAAAAGATCCGTAAAAAAGAGTTCCTGCAAAATTGTCCTTGACGTTGAATTTCAAGGTCAAGTATTCGTTTATTCTCATGACGCGTAGAATATGATGCAATAAAAATAAATTTGACCTTGAAATTCAAGGACTTTGTTTTACAGATCTTCGTCGATCCGAAGATGTAGAATACGCCTATGGCAGCCAAGACCAAACATTTCCTTGCACCGTGTACTCTTGTCGAGCACTATGAATTGACCGAACGTTAACGTAGTTTCGGATCGAGGAACAGCCGACAATTATCGCGATAATTATTTCATGAAAGTTTGCGCTAAACGACGCACGCGGACTCCCGCCGTAAAATCGATACCATCGGCCGAGTAACGAGGAAGAAACTTTGACAATAACACGCATTGTTGTCGATTAACAAGCCCGTCCTGTTATGTTGATGCGCGCATGGGGCCGCTTTCACTTGGTGCCGCTGTAACGTCGTCGGACCGCGAGTAATTAGTTTGCAAATTTCCGCGTATCGTTTCGCCCGGCTAGGCGAGTTTCGATAAATCATTCGAGTTTCTATTTTTACGCTAGTCTCCGCTCCAATTAGTCGCGAGTTACTCCGTTCACGAAATCGAATCTGTGAGAACGGTCTGTGTGTACGATTAATCGCGATGCTAGTCAGTTTATTAGTTAGGCGAAGCATGGGTAGAAACGGCTTGGCATTGTTTCCTCTCTGCTGAATGTGTGTTTGTATAGCGAACCAGTCGATTCGAGAACAAAGCGATTGCATGTTTGGAATAAATTGATCGTGTAAAGTAAAATACACACGTGAAAATGTATCCGTCACTTGTGATTAACTTTACAGACATTTTTTAATCACTATATATCGTTTGTTGACGCAGGTTAATAAATTGTTCGTTTGTGCAACAACAAGCCGAGCGCGATTCATTATCGTTAAAAGGTTTGAATAATGACATTCTGTAAAAGCGAATACGCAAGTTTGCGTAATAATTACAATTATCCGCTGATCACGTTAAAAGCGACGACACATTGATTCGTTCGAGCACGTGACCCACGACCTTTCGAGAGAAATTCGCCCACGTGACTATCTTCCCACGGGAATGAAGCGGCATCCACCGTCTGGTTCGCGAAAAACCGGGGCCCTCGTTAATTTCTCCGCGTCTTCTAATCCTGTCAAATAGATACATCCGTATGTTATACATTATTCGACTGCTCGAAATGTACGATCTCACTATATTTCACTCACCCGTGCGTTTCGTTTAAATTGCTCGTCCCATTTGTCACTACAAACGCGGCTGAGTGAAACCTTGTTACGTACGTTGCAATAAATTTGCTTGCACGTTGCCATTTCTCAATGAAATTTGCCCTATCGATTAGACGACTCAAACCTTATCATAATTTTCCTTCATTGCGTGTATCGAAACATTTTCATTTTACAACTCTGATTTCTTATCTCGAACATCTTTCCAAGATTTTTGTCACCCGTATGTGAGTGACGAAATTGTTTCTCCAGGTTTTAAAATGAATTTTTACGTTAATATACTCACTGTACCGATTAGGATCAGTAAAACGTAAGAAAGTTGGAGGACTACTCGATATCATATATTACATTTTTTAAAATTTTTATTTCATTAACCCCTTGCACTCGAAGCTATTTTAACTCCAAAACGAAACATTTCTTCCGGCCTTCTATATATTTATTTTTATATTATACATACGAAAATAGTGCAATGTACTCGTACAATGCTAAAATGTTTAGTAATTTTTCAAGTAGAAATAAATTTAATACTGTAAAGAATATTTTGAATAATGATACAGCAATTTTTAGTGGCGCCTTACAATCGCCATTCGAGTGCCAAGGGTTAAATAACTTACTTTGATTTCTAGTTTGGCAGTCAAACTGTCCAAGAGGTATTCTGGCTTCGAATAACATTTGTTTACCAGCTTCCTTTCGTTTCCAACTGACGAATAACACTAAGAACAATTATAAACAAACGCAGCTACAGTGACTCCCATAAATATTCGGACACTAGGTATAACTAACTTTATGACTTAATAATTCGTTTGTTGATAAAGCAATCGCCCTGGAAATTGTTTCTAGCAATAAAACATTTATTAAGGATGATAAACATATATAATTTATTTGAAAAATATATATACGTTTCATAATAAAAATTATTAAACGAAATAATGGACCATTTGTGGCTCACAAAAATATTCGGACACGTATTATATTTCTCTGGCAATCGCCTTCTGGGGACGCGATATTCCAAGAAAGGGAAAACGTTTGTTTACAAACAGAATCTCGTGGACCATTAGATGTCCATGCCACCTCACTACTGTCAGTAGTAAACGTGAATTCGTTCAAAATGGGTCGCAAAGGAAAGAATACGAGTTTCGATGTGTGGCAGCTTGTAATTTTTCATCGAGAAAAAGGAAAAACCTATCGCGAAATTAGTGCAATGCTTCGTATAAGTAAGAGTACTGTGCTGCAGATATCTGTCGACGATTTTATATTGAGAATCGCATTGATTCTATTCCGCAAACTGGAAGACCAAGTCTCTTATGTACGAGGGAGAAAAACAAAATTATTCGGAAAGTGAAAAAAAAATCCGCGCTTAAGTGCTCCAAAACTAGTTAGTGAGCTATTAGGAGAAAGCTCCAAAAATGTTTCAGCCGAAACAGTTCGGAGAGTGCTGAGGCAAGCTGGTTACAATGGAAGAGTAGCTAGAAAGAAACCATTTATCAACGAAAAGAATATTGATAAACGAAAAACCCTTGCAAGAGAGCTAATTTCTAAGGATGAGACATGGTGGAAGGATGTCATATTTGCTGATGAAAGCAAATTCAATCTGTACAATTCCGACGGAAGAACTTTTGTTTGGCGGAAAGCGAATAAAGAGTTTAATTTTGAAAATACAAGAGGTACAGTGAAACACGGCGGAGGCAGCGTAATGGTCTGGGGTTGCATTTGGTCATATGGAGTCGGTAACCTAGTTTTTATTGACGGTATCATGGACAAAAATGATTATTTAAATATACTCAAAAATAATTTAATTCAAAGTGCTGAAAAAATGGGGCTTAATAATACTTTTAAGTTTTACCAAGACAACGACCCCAAGCACAAGTCACGTATTGTGCAAGAATTTTTATTATACCGCTGCCCCAAAATTCTTCATTCGCCGCCCCAATCACCGGACCTTAATCCTATCGAGAATTTATGGGATGAATTGGATAGAAAACTTCGAAAAACCCCAATTACATCGATAGCTGAATTAAAACAAAGACTTGCAACCGAGTGGTCGAATATAACTGTTGAATATTTAAAAAAAATTACAAACAGTATGCCAAACAGATTAAGACATGTTCTTAAACAAAATGGTTATGCCACGAAGTATTAAACAAATTTTGTAATGCTAAATTACATTATCTAAATTGAAAAATTAATATTGTCCGAATATTTTTGTGAGCCAAAAATGGTAGATTATTTCTTTTACTAATTTCTATTATGGAATTTCTGTACATTTTTCAAATAAATTATTTATGTTTATCAACATTAATAGATCTTTTATTGCTAGAAACAATTCCCGGGACGATTGCTTTATTAACAAAGGAATTATCAAGTCGTAAAGGTAGTTATAGCTAGTGTCCGAATATTTTTGGGAGTCACTGTATGCCCGTTCCCCATAAATCTCGGAAAAGCTCGCAGCTTTCGCTTTTCTGCGGCCACGTTGTTTTGTCACGGACACCTTTCGTCCGTCGGATCGAAGAAAGACATGCTGAGGCTCTGACTCATCCGCGCATGCTAATGCGTTGCTAAAATGAAGCCCCCGAGTTTCCTTTTTCGCCGAATATAAACGGTCCCGAGGAATGAACGACATGTGACGCAGAGTTGCCCGGTCCACAAGTGGTCCTTTCTTTTTTCCAACCCGCGCAAAACAGAATCGTCCTACGGTCCGGGTATTTCCAGAGGACGCGTAGGCTCGCGTGTAAACAAAGGTGCATCCTGCAGCGAAGGTAGCCTACCGGGAGCTCGGGGATAAGTAACCGTGCACAGGCCGGATACGGGCGAGCACGCGCTGCGTTTCCGGTTTCCGTATGACCGGAAGTGACCTTTGCCTCATTAGAAAAAGTTACACGCGCGCGCGTTGCGATCCCCCTCGCCACGACAGGCTCTCCTAGGTATGTATACGCGCGTAGAAATCCTTGAAGCGTGCTCCCGGGCTGAATCTGATTGAGCCTGACAACCGAGGCAAGCGCGAGCGACGCGTCTCGTATTTACCGTTCCGATGATAATTGCGCGCGGGATGTCGTTCCATAGAAACCGCAATGAACGTCGGTTAAAATGATCGACAGATCCCGACATGATCTTCCCTAGAACTAGATACGCGCGACAACCCGAAAATGGCGCAAAGTACAGTGATTTCTCTGTACAGGGTGTTCATTTGACAGGGTATAAGTTTTTTTTTATTTTGGTGGCCTTTTCAAGGTCGTTTGAAGGTCAACTTTGTTTTTTCGAATGGAAACCTATATTTTTTATTACGGGGTCTTATTGTACGTAAAAAGACCAGCAATTTTCGTAGGATACTTTTTTCTTATCCGCGCACTAGTTTCGGAGATATTTAAAGAGAAGTACGTAGTACTTAGAAGTACTTTAAGCACTTAACACTAGGTTCACGGGACCCGTCAAAATGACGGGTTCTAATATTTTTAATTTAAAATTATTAAGGTTCCAAGGATGCATTCATGAGAAATTATTTAGCAAATTTATTTCCTTGGGTATGTATTGTTTTTAAAATATTGCTAAAAATGTGGGTAGCATGTTCCTGTGATTTTTATAAAGTAATGCAAAATAGTCACTTTTAGTGCTCCGTAAACCTAGTGTTAAAGAGAAGTGTAAACACAAACTCGACCGGCTAGCAGGACCCGTGTTGTTGACATATATCGAGGATTCGATAAGTGACGCAAGTTCGATCCAATTTTCAAGCAGTAAGAAAGAGAAAATTGAACCTTTAGTTGAGGGTCTGAAGGGCTTGAGCAAAAAAGGAAATTGAACCTGAACTTTCGCCGTGGCGTCTTATACCCCGAGCGTGCAGTGAAGGATAGACGGGGGCTTGATTAGCCGCGAGACGTTAATCTCGAGCGAGCCTGCGATCTTGTCCGAGGACTGGGTAATCTTCGATCCTCGTTTTTTTTTCCCCCCGCTCATTTGATCGCCGGGCAAAAAGAACCGGATAACCTTGGGCGGAGTGCACTTTCCGTCGGGAATGGATCGTCATCGATACGACGACGCTCGCCGGCAGATATTAATTGGGAGCGACCGAGGGACTCGAAGCAACAGCTTTCGATGTCAACGATCGATGCTGAACCGCGCGATAGAACTCCGCCGCGGCGAACGGATCCGTCGGCGTCGCCCATCTTGATCCCTAATGAGACCGGACGACCTCGAGTTTAACAATTTCAAATGTGCACACTGCGAACGATCGATCGGCGCGCGGCCGACGCTGAACAATATAACACTTGAAAAGAGTCCGCTCGCCGTTTAACCGCGTTGCACGTGGCAGTCATTGTTGGCAGGTTGTGTCATCTCTGGGCTTGTCCAGAATGCTATTATTATCGCGGTTCGCGCCAGCTAGACTGTCTCTGCGACTTATACTCGCCGGTAACAATGATTGTTCGAACGATTGCGAACCCGGAAAACAATAATGCTCGGCGATAATGACTATTGTCGTCGAGGGAACAATGATGCCCGGCGACGGGCACGGTTCGCAACGAGCTCGACCGGGAAATGAAGCTGTACACATCGATGCCTGAACAGTTTCACGGTGTACTCCCAAAATCATCGAACATTGCCCAGATCGTCACAATGGACACTCTAAATGCTGTATAATTTCCGTTCATAGCATTCAGCCACTGACTTAAGATCCGTCTTGGTCTTGATCCGACGGGTTCTAAGTCCGTGAAAAACTAAATTTTTGTCAAATTTTTTGCTCTGTATTATCGATATTATGAATGAATCAAGACAAAATATAGCTCAATTTGTAGTCGGAGATATTTTCTAGCGCGCGCTACTCTCGATTTCGTCCAGAAAACTCGTGCAATGGCATCAAAATGCTTGGATGCCACGGCATGCGCATCGTCAATTTTTGGCCTACTTCTAACGCTTATATTACCGAATATCTGCATAATCTCGTCAGCTCATGACCAGCGCGCTCTAGATTGAACATTCCTCTTTCGAACGAGCCCATTCTCGGCGAAAAATATTCTCATATAAGGACGGAAAGTTGGGGCACGTGAAACCATTTTTCGCCTGTTTTTGTCGGTTACGTGGTCACTCTACCTTATCGCGAATCTACGTAGACTTGGCCCTAGATTCTAATGTATCTAATTTACGAATATTGAGTTTGTAAAGATGCATCCATGGGGATGCATTCGTGTTATTTTTATAAAGTAAGGTAAAATAGTCATTTTTAGTGCTCCGTGAACCTAGCGTTAATAGGCTTTTCCCAGCGAAAAATATTCTCATATAAGGACGGAAAGTTGGGGCACGTGAAACCATTTTTCGCCTGTTTTTGTCGGTAACGTGGTTACTCTACCTTATCGCTAATCTACAATTTTTCGAGAGTCGAGTATTTAGTATTCGAATTTGGATCTGCTTTATTTAGAAATGAAGATTTACACTTTCTCGGGAGCGCATAGAGTGTTTTCGACGTGTCAGCGGCGTGTGATTTTATGCCGGGGATAAATCTGCTGTCTTTCACGAGAAACTTTAAGCGCGAATGCAACGCGCCATTACGCGGTCCAGACGACGGCTCTGAGAACGATTTCATTGAGAAATTGTCAGCGGAGAAATGTTGCGTTGATCCGCTTGTCTCGTAAATCCGTCGTTGCGTCGGCCAAGAAGCTCATTACTATGTTCAGGACCGTGGGTGGGTATTAGCGTTTACATTAGCGGAGCTGGCGTTTGTGAAACGGCGGTTCACCGGTAACGTTCAATAGAAGACGTCACCACGGTTACGGGTAAGTAGATGGAAATTGCGGGGTCTTACGATCACCAGCGACGAACATGGATCGACGACCGCGTGAGACTTGTCTGAAATGTATCTTCTGTTTGTAATTATACACCGCGGTGCTCGGCTACTTGAATATTCCACATTTTTCGACGCAAACTATCCCACCCCGACTGATTTGCTTAATAGCGTCGAGAGAAATGTTCGTGCATGTGATCATCATTTCTTGCCGCAACCAAATGGTAATTAACTAATTAAAAACGGTCTCAGCATCGGTACATACTCGACGACACCAAACTCTCCCACCGAAATGACGAATGTGCGCTAATAATTGTTTGAACAAGGAAACTAGAAGTTCCTATGTATTATAGTAAACCATTTTAATAATTAATTAAGTTTAATTAATTTGTAGGCCCAGGCGCTGTTGTCTGCAAATAAATTACAGTATGAGGTGCTAAACTACTTTGGAAATTACCAACTCGGCACTTTAACGTTATACCTAACCATGTAAGTACACAGGTTCATAACGCCCTTCAAAACAGTACAACTTTTTTGAAATTGGATCAATCGACTTGACCTTTTTTGAGCAATTAGAAGAATTGGTTTTCCAAATGATGTGTATGATAGATTTTGAAAAAACTACAATTGATAAGAATTACACGAGAAAATAAAAATGGCACTTTTTACAACTTTTTTGTTTGAGCCTGCAATGAAATTTTAAAATATGCGTTTTGTAGATCTATGTTAGTTAAATCGATAATATACACACAAGCTACAAATAGTTGTGAAAATCGTAGTTTTTCACGACTTTTGGTCGGTTTCTGCTTAAAATCCACAGATTCCATCTTCCGACGCGTGCCATTTTCATCTGCGTCAATCGATTTCGATGAAACTTTCAGTACGTGTATAAGTAACATAGACCTACAAAACGCATATTTTAAATTTTCACTAGAGGCTCAAATAAAAAAGTTTTGGCAAGTGCCTTTTCCATTTGCTCTTATAATTCCTAGCAATTGCAACTTTTTCAAAACCTTTTTCGCACGTCATTCGTTAAACCAATTCTTCTAATTGCTCAAAAAAAGTCAGGTCGTTCGGTCGAATTTAAAAAAAGTTTGCGTATGTAAGCTTGCGTATGTTTTTTTTAATTACGATTCTTCAAAATAAAAATTTGGTGGCGTCCGGGTGTTAACCCCTTGCCCTATCGAGTCAGACTCGTGATGAAGATTCTGAACATAGACTAATAAACACTTATGTTATTAATTCCCTTTAAACCGAAATAAAATTCTATTTTATTGTAGTTTATTTATACATCCTTTGGAGAAAGCATAGGTATACAATAAATATAAACTATCTTTGTTTTTCTATGAAATTCTGAACGATGAACAATTTCTAATCACTACAATCACTGGACTGCGGATCTTCATGCAAACTAAAAATTTTCTACCTGTATTGCAACAGACCGGAGTGAAATAGAAATTGATTTTCTTCCTTAATATGTTTAATAGGTTGGAAATAATGTAACGGTATTTAAAAATCGTTCCAATGTTCTCACTGTTTCAAAACACGCCTACCAATTTTCGTCACAAGCGCATAAAACCCGCAGTCCAATAACCGCAAAAATAAATATCAGTGCAAGGGGTTAAAGTCGGCGTAGATTTCGCGGGCCCCGAAGAGCACCGGCAAGGACATACGACAGTTATCGAGCATTCGTTGCCTCCCGATACCTCTTCAATGCCAGGCGGTTCTGCCCACGTATACCGGGTGTC
The DNA here is from genome assembly GCF_050948215.1 of Halictus rubicundus. Classification (NCBI taxonomy): domain Eukaryota; kingdom Metazoa; phylum Arthropoda; class Insecta; order Hymenoptera; family Halictidae; genus Halictus; species Halictus rubicundus. The sequence continues at coordinate 20,159,636 of NC_135151.1, forward strand.
GCGTGGGTGTACGCTCGTGCTGGACGCGTGCACGTGGTGGGGATCCTCCGGTGCTCGACTGGCTCGCATGGAAAGGAAAGGAAAAGAGTGGTGTACCTACAGCTGGCTCGTAAACGCGATTATGTTTCGTCGCTGGCAAACCCATTCAGTGCTCCTTACGGCACGAAGGAACTTGGTGCGGTTGCTGCTGGCGTCCCGACGACGGTCGACGCGTATCCACCGCGTGATTTGTCAGCCATAACGGCCACGGACCGTATCCTCTCGCGCGTGTTACGCTCGAACAGTGTGTCACCCTTGGACCGGGATCACGTGCGCGCCGTTTCAGGTGTTTGCCTAACCGCCCGTTGGAAAGAGATGCTCACCGGGGACACGATTTCGGTGAAGATCGGAGGAGAGGTTCCGTGCTAGTTGCTACGTGATAATGTGAAAAGAAAAACGGTCCCGATAAGAGGAAATCTAAGCGGAATCAAACCGCGTGGCATCCGGACGTCCGTGGTTTCGTCAGGGGGTGGCTACGGCGCAGCTGTTCGCGTGGGACCCGGACGATTTGGGTGAGTTTACCGAATCGATACGTTTAGGTCGCCGCCGGTCGACCGACCGGAAATGGTCCGGATGGTCCGGATGCTGAAGAAACCCCTCGGCGTTTTGTAATTCTTCATGAAGGACGTCGAAGTTTCGCGAGAGCACCCACATACGCAGGATCGTAGGCGTGACAACGATTCCCAGTGTCGATCGGAAATCGTGTGCGTTCCTTTGTTGCGCAAAAGATAGCGGGGCATTTATTGCGGGCGAGCGCCTCGGCGCGCTATCAACAAACGCGCGTAAAAATAGAATGTTCCTTCGGCCTGCCGCCGCGGCGGTTCCCATCCTCTGGCATGGGACCGGTCTAGTTTAGCCACGGTTAACTGTCGCTAAGTCGAAGGAAGCGGATCCGCTAAGTTCTCAACATAAATATGTATACCGAGCGATCCCCGCGTCACGATAAACCGCGCGCGAAACACGAAGGGGTTGCCGAAGACGAGCGCACGCGATTATCCTCGGTGTCAGTTGTGAACCCTGTCGATTCGATCCGCGATTGTCCGCGAAACGGTAAAAACCGAAAGAGAAGAGAAAAAAAAAACATTGGGGAATCCCACCGATGGAAAATCGCGTTACGCAACGCGAACCTGCCCGGTTGTTGGGAATCGGAGCAACGATTCGGAGTTTCCGGTTCGATTCGTTCGACGTCGTGCCAGCCAAACCGTGATCATGCTCGGGGTCCCGTGAACGAGCCGCGAAAACGCCGGCGACACAGGGGAAACGAAAAGAAAACGGTTTGCGTGAACGGTTCGGCTCGCCGAGTGAAACGAGCCTCGCGCCGCATTCTTTTCATGGAAAATGCATGAGCCTCATTCGTTGTTTTTGTTGTTGTCGTCGTTGCAGAGCCAACAAGAGAACGGCTGCGGCAGTAGAGCTAATTTCCGTTGCAAGGATTCCACGGCGAAACGGGACGAGTGAAAGAGACTACACGCAACCAGTCCGCGGGTATCGAAGACACGATCGAAGTCGCAGGCTACCGTAACACCGTTGCCGCCAGAATCGCGTCGATCATAACCGCCTGGCCACTGCGGACACGGTACGTATGCTATTCATGGTTTCCTCTGTTTATGGTTCCGGCAGAAAAAATGTCATCGAAACGCACCCCGTGAAGTCTGGGAATCGACGAACGTTTTCCCCGGACGCGGGAATACAGTGGATTCTCGTTACGAGTCGGTTGCGCGGTTCTGGCGACTGACTCTTAGACGAAATCTGAGCAAACTAAAAACTTTCTGCCTGGATTGCAAGAAACTTGGGTGAAATAAAGATTTAATTTCTTGTTCACCCTTAGCACTCGAATGGCGACTGTAAGGCGCCACTGAAAATTGCTGTATTCAAAATATTTTTCACATTTTAAATTTGTTTCTATTTAATACATCACTAAACTAATTTCAGTATCGTACCATTTTCGTATGCATAACATGAAGAAAAAGATACGTAGAAGGGAAATATTCTAGGTCCGAAGAAAATAATGTAATCGTACATTTAGATACTTCAAATGTTTCTACTGTCTTGAATTACAAGTCACATCCGTCTATAAGTCAGTAGTCTGCGGATCTTTGTGTAAAATAAAAACTTTCTGCTTGAATTGCGACGAACTCGGGTGAAATAAATGTTTAATTTCTTGTTAAATATATTTAGTAGGTTGAAAGTAATATAATCGTATATTTAAATACTTCAAATGTCTTTACTGTCTTAAATTAGACCTACCCATTTTTCTCATAAATGCAAATGCGAAACCTAAGAGTCACATCCGTCTATAAGTCAGTAGACTGCAGATCTTTATGCAAAATGAAAACTTTCTGCCTGAATTCCAACAAACTTGGGTGAAATCAATATTTAATTTCTTGTTAAATATGTTTAATATGTGGAAATTAATATAATCGTATATTCAAATACTTCAAATGTTTCTACTGCTTTAAATTAGACCTACCCATTTTTCTCATAAATGCAAATGCGAAACCTAAGAGTCACATTCGTCTATAAGTCAGTAGACTGCGGATCTTTATGCAAAATGAAAACTTTCTGCCTGAATTCCAACAAACTTGGGTGAAATCAATATTTCATTTCTTGTTAAATATGTGTAAAATAATATACTCGTATATTTAAATACTTCAAATGTTTCTACTGTCTTAAATTGGACCTACCCATTTCTCTCATAAATGCATAAAATCCACAGTCCAGTCATAAGCCTATGACCACTAACCGATAGTGACGTGAAAACTGAGAAAATGTCGTTCTCCGATACAATGTTGCACGCGAGACGGTTCTCGAGCTTCGGCCCCACACCGCGGTGGAGTGGGTAGTTCCAGCGACTCTAAATCGTAAGGTTGGCACTGACTCGTAACGAGAATTCACTGTATTAGCATGGGATTTTTTCAGCCGTGAGGCTCCCGTACCGTGACTAATGGTGAAGCGAGCCGGCAGAAGCGTAATAAGTTAACGTGAACGGAATTGCAGATCGAGCCGGTGCGGTACGCGCGTATCAAAACGTTGTAGGGGGGGAGGGAGGGAAGAGGGGGAACGTTGTTGCACGACACGTTTCGTGAAATTTTCGTCGAACCCGGAAGAAAGAGGCTTTCCGCACGGAAGCGTAATCGACGATTTCTCTTAACGAGGCCAGGCACCGCAGAGGAACGCTGCGATGTCCGTCGTTATCTGTCGTAGCCGCGGCGTATCGAAATTACTCGAGGCGCAACGTCTCGCTTTGCGAAACCGCAGAAACGTGTACGGCCCGGCGCGGATATTCCAAGCGCGCACGATATCGTTTACGATTCAGGGAAATGTGCATGTCGTTCTGTAGCACCGAGTTTCTCTCTTACCGAGTCGGGGCCTGACCGCAAGAACGCGCCAACCTGCACGCTGTTTCTGCCGCGTGAACGTCGAGCTAGCCTGGCAACGAGAGGCAATAATATCATCGGTACCGCGGTAGATGATTGCCGGTTGCGGCGAACTAGACAAAACGATGCGATGCGATGCGACGGCGCGTTATATAACGGATCGTGGAGTTATCGGGAGATATCCGCGGTATAACAATCGTCGCTCGGTGATCGATGCTCGATACATAAAAGCGGTACGGCTCGATCGATCCTAATGGAACGAGCGAGCGCAACAACCGTTCCGTGTGATCGGTCTCGGCGTCCATTTACGGGCCGTTCGTTCGTTCGTCAACTGTCACCCCCGACGTATCCCATCCCGCGTAATTAGAATGCGCGAGTTAAGACCGATTAAATACAACGGCAGATATGCATTGGAAACGGACTGTCGCGTATTAACTGCGCGGGGACACCTACATGCCAATGGTAAACGTGTCGCAAGATGGCCGGGTCACTGCCTACATGGTGACACCCACTGACTCCTGAGACGCAGCCTTCGCCACGAATAATATACTGGTTAGCTGTTCCTTCTCTTTCTCTCTCTCTCTCTCTCTCTCCAGATTGTAATTTACGTCGATTAACAGTTACGCGACTCAATCCTCACGGAGAAAACCCCGCGCGGCCACAAGCCGATTTCCATTCGAGTTAACCGGTTGATCGATTCGATGCCGATCGAAATCTCGACGATCGGGAAATATGCGGGGCAAAGCTCCTTTTGATCCGGGTTTGTCGGGTACACGATCGGAGAACTCCGAATGCAACCGTCGAACGTTTCCGTCGTTCACAGACGGAAACATAAATGTATTCAATTTGTAACGCCAGGCTTACTAAACGAGACCGAAAAGAGGAAAAGAGTTGTTTTCTACCACGCCTCCGCCGACCGGCTCCGCGTACGAAAGTATTATGCGGACTTCATTATTATTTATGAAACGTAATTCTTGCTGTAAAAACCGAGAAGGTAAAAGTACTGTATAAATAAATGCGCGCATCGCGTCGTAATGGCGTCAGTGATCGTTATAATGCTAATAATCGCTGCGCCGCTAACGATCGTGAATACAGCGCTAACGATCGTTGTACCACAAAACAAGCATTGGTCCGTGGATGTGCTCGTGCCGGCACCCTGTCGCTCTTACATTCAATTAGTTCGTTCACATTAATTTTTCATGTAAAGTTATTAATAACAGGCGACCACAACTTATCCGCGTACTTATAGCCGCGGGATTAACACGTTATTTAGCTGTGGTTTTTAAAGAGTCAAGACTCCGTAGATACGCGGTAAGGTAGAGTGACCACGTTACCGACAAAAACAGGCGAATAATGGTTTTACGTGCCCCAACTTTCCGTCCTTATATGAGAATATTTTTCGCTGGGAAAAGCCTATTAACGCTAGGTTCACGGAGCACTAAAAATTACTATTTTACATTACTTTATAAAAATAACACGAATGTGTCCCCATGGATGCATCTTTACAAACTCAATATTCGTAAATTAAATACATTAGAATCTAGGGCCAAGTCTACGTAGATTCGCGGCAAGGTAGAGTGACCACGTAACCGACAAAAACAGGCGAAAAATGGTTTTACGTGCCTCAACTTTTCGTCCTTATACGAGAATATTTTTCGCCGGGAAACGCCTATTAACACTAGGTTCACGGAGCACTAAAAATTACTATTTTACATTACTTTATAAACATAACACGAATGCATCCTGATGGATGCATGTCTACAAACTCAATATTCGTAAATTAAATACATTAGAATCTAAGGCCAAGTCTACGTAGATTCGCGATAAGGTAGAGTGACTACGTTACCGACAAAAATGGACGAGAAATGGTTTCACGTGCCTCAACTTTTCGTCCTTATACGAGAATATTTTTCGCCGGGAATGGGCTCGTTCGAAAGAGGAATGTTCAATCTAGAGCGCGCTGGTCATGAGCTGACGAGATTATGCAGATATTTGGTAATATAAGCGTTAGAAGTAGGCCAAAAATTAACGATGCGCATGCCGTGGAATTCTAGCATTTTTATGCCATTAGATGAGTTTTCTGGACGAAATCGAAAGTAGCGCGCGCTAGAAAATATCTCCGGCTACAAATTGAGCTGTATTTTGTCTTGATTCAATATTCTTATTGATTTAATATTCTTGTAAATATAAAAATTATAGGACTCATTTTAAAGCGAGAAGTTTAAAGCTAGTTTCATGACACATCGATCATTTTATTTCAAGATTCTTGTTCACGATTTAGCAAGCGAGAATCTGAAGACACGTTTCTCTTTTCACAGTATACAGTGAATTCTCGATATATGTCAACAACACGGGTCTTGCCAGCGTCGTATATCGTCCAGGAGACATACCCGAGTTATGTTTACACTCTTCGGCGTCCGAGGCCTCTCGTGCTTCGTGGTCCCTCACGGGGTATACCTCGCGGTAGTGGGGATAGTTCCGCGACATTTATCATCCATGTCTTGGCGACATATATAGAGAAACCACTGTACATTCAAATGTGGAAACTTTAAACAAATTTTTTCGTAACTGAAACCACCATAGGTTTAAAAATCGATGTTTCCTCTTCGCAACGACGTCTGAAAAGTTGATTTGCCATTTATTTTAGTCGTTTCGTCGAGCTTCGAATGAGAGGTGTGGTCGCCAACTTTGCAGTAGTGTACAAGTTGTACAATTACTGAAATTGTAAAGATGATTTCGTGGAAGTGATTAAATGAATATATTTAGTAGTAATAAATTCAATCTCGTCAGTTTTATAAGAGAACGTGTATTAGATACTTTCAAGGCTCGGTGGTTTCAGCGTTGAAATTGAATTATCGTCGAATCATTCAAAAACTACTGCAATAATTTGGATCGAGATTTATAATAGACACGACCAAGCACGTAAGGAGTCCAACTTCTTCAAGCGGATGCGAGGTTTTCGTTACGATCGACGCACGGAAACGAATCTGTTTCGCCCGCGCCACTAGCTTAGCCATCCCCTCTTCAGACACGGGAAGCGGAAGACGATGATCTACATCTCCACGCGTGACGTTTTAAATACGCCTTTAAAGTAGGATAAGCGTACACGCAGGCACCAGTAGTCGGTTTCCATTAATAGACTGAATCCCCGTTCTTTTTTTTTTCTTTCAGACCGCCGAGGATGGCTTCTCGATGATCGGTGCGCCTCAGTAGTGAACCGAAACCCCCGAAGATGGTGTACAGAGGCAGTTTGCAAACGGACGATCCTCGGGACGCGCCGAAGTTGGTCAGGATTTCGCCGCTGCGCGCCAGCAGGCCGAACAATCCAATGACCAACACGCGTGCCGCCGCTGGCCCTGTGAACAGCCCGGTGTATCACGGGCCGTTTGTGTCGGCAATCGACGTTCAACGAGCCAAATTGATCGAAGAAAGACGTTTGGGCCGTGAAAGGGACATCGAGACCGTCGAGAAGGTGATCATGAGGACAACGGGGCTGAAGGTCGGCGCGCCGCGTCTGCGGAACATCAGTCAGATACGGGACACCGTGTTCGTCGATCCCGCTCTGATACCGATGGAGAAGATCGGCCGGAAGGAGAGAGACCGGCCGAGAACCATAGCCGTCGACAGTTCCCCTAGGAACGGCAGGACGCCCAGCTCGATGCTGGCCGATCTGAAGGACCTGGAGAGACTGAGGAACACACCGCCGGCCCAGAGGTGTCCCAGGATCTCCGCGAAGCCAGACGCCAAGTACTCGTCCGCGAACAAGAAAACCGAGCTGTCGAACTCGGCGAAGATCCGATCGGACATAATGAAGATACAGCAGATGTTCCAGGCGTCGGACGGTCCTCCGCGGACGGTGGTCAGGTCCAGCGAGAAGAAAGCGGAGAAGAGGAACGAGTCGGAGAAACAGGAGAAGCGAGCGGGAACGGAAATTAATAAAACGAGATTGCTCGCTCAGAAGCTGCTGGAGGCGTCGCGAACCAATCGGGAGTCGTTGAAGGATCGTTGCAACAACCCGAAGAACGCCTCCTCGAACAAGGCGCCGAAGGAAGCGAACGGCAGGGTGCCGAGCAAAACGACCACGCCGAAGAACAGCGTCGCTGCGGATGCGAAACATCCGAAGGAAAAAATCCCGACGGAAGAGACGCAGCCACGTCCGCCTGTGAGGAGAAGGAAAGAGTCGAGGAACAGACTCAAGGGATCTGAACTGAACGGGACCGGAGACGATATCGGTAGACACGATCAGGAGAGCTCTCGAAGCGTCGGTAAGGACGAAGTTGACTCGTCGAACGTCAGGGAGGACCGACCGAACGTCGTCAACGCCAGCGAAGACGCGAAAAGGAGGACCAAGGAGCTCGACAGGCCGGACATCCTGGACGGCTTGCTGAAGGAGTCCGACAAACAACTGGCCGACTTGAAGACCGATTTGAACGAGCGGGGGAGGTCGCGCAGCCACTGGAGAGGATTCGTGCAGTCCATGAGGCTGCACGACGTCGAGCTCCATTCGGACAGCGAGGACCAGAAGAAAGGTGAGCCAGACAAAGTTTCGTTGCGCGGATGGTACAGTGAATTCTCGTTACTAGTCAGTTGCGCGGTTCTGGCGTCTGACTCTTAGACGAAATCTGAGGTTCTCGCCGAGCGTCGCATTTGAAATACACAGGGCACGCTGGAAACCTAAGAGTCACATCTGTCTGTAAGTCATAAGCCTATGACTAGTAACCGATAGTGACAAGAAGACTGAGAAAATGTCTTTCTCCGATACATTGTTGCACGTACAATGTTGCACTTTAGGTGAAAAAAAGTCATGTCAGAAAATAGGTACAACATTCATATATTCTTCTTTCGGAATGTTTACTGCGCTTAATTATACCCGTAATAATTCATTTAACCCTTTGCACTCGAAGCTATTTTAATTCGAAAACGAAACATTTCTTCCGACCTAGAATATTGCCCTTCTATATATTTTTTTTCATCTTGTACATACGAAAATGGTGCAACTTACTTGTACTATACCGAAATGTTTAGTAATTTATTAAATACAAACAAATTTAATAATGTAAAAAATATTTTGAATAATGATACAGCAATTATTAGTGGCGCCTCGAGTGCTAAGGGTTCATAGCGATATAAGTATCGAAATCGATATATCGATATTAGCGAAGAATTATTTTTATATTGTTATATTTCGATATTGTTGTTATACTTATTTAATATTACATTTTTTATTTAGTTTTACATTTGTTTCTATAATTTATACAATATTTTTCAATGTAAATATTATTTCAATTCAATTTTTTTTTTTGAAGAACCATGAAACGATCTATGATTTTTTTCCACCTAGAATGCCCATTCGCGACACTACGCGATGGTGTGGATAGTTCCACTGACTCCTAATCGTAAGGTTGGTACTGACTCGTAACGAGAATTAACTGTAGATAGCTTAGAGCAGTGGAGAACGAATTAGCCCTTAGCACTCGAATGACGACTGTAAGGCGCCACTAAAAATTGCTCTATCATTATCCAAAATATTTTTCACATTATTAAATTTCTTTGTATTTCATAAATTACTAAACATTTCAGTACTGTATGAGTAAATTGCACCATTTTCGTATATACAACATGAAAAAATATGTACAGAAAGGAAATACTCTAGGTCGGTAGAAATGTTTCGTTTTGGAGTTAAAATGGCGTCGAGTGCAAAGGGTTAGGGAGGTCGCGTAGCTGAATTACCTAAACAGTTCGGAGCAGAATTAAAATCTCCGAGTCGGACTTCGAGATTTGGAAAATCTGATTAAACCGAGAGGGATCCGCGGTGTTTAATTACCGTTCGACTCACAAGCACGTAGGCGTTCGGCCCACGGAGATGATGTCTCAATGCTCATGGGGAGCGCGAGCGTTCACGCGCGTGTAAAAGGCTGATTAACGCACACGGTCGCACCGTGGCGTGGTCGGGCGTTAAGTGAGATTTATTGGAATTTCTGCTGGCCATTTCGATGACCCCCGGCGTGGCGGCGCGTACGCACTCCGGCCGGTTTAAAGGGTGCGTTTCATAAGCCGGCAGATTGGATTAGCCACGTTCGCCGAGGTGTTTAAAATTACAACCGGCGTGGCTATTAATCCCTTGCCCGAAAGCACCCCTATTTTTAGATTCCTTTTCCCGCTCCCTCTCTCGAGCGTGTTACTGGCGCAGGTCAGGGTACCGGCTTCCCTAACATATGTCCCGACATATGGATTCGCCTGGAGGAACAAGCCGCACGCTCTGCCCTCTTCGCATCGCAACACCGGGGATCAAGCGTAAACTGCAAACCGTTCAAGCCTTTTCCACAATCGTCTCGTCGCACAGTGTGACGAATGGCCTTTTTAGCTGGACAAAATTAACTTTCAAATAAACAAAAACTAACTGTGCTAATATAATCTAAAATAACCATGTATTAAAACCCTTGAATATTAAAACTTAAAATTCTTTTGTTGTATGTTTACGGAGCGTGTAAACTTCACCTAAAAGACGAACACCTAACCTATAAATGAATGGGCACATTTCCGTACGCGCTAGAAATATGTTAAAATGTACTAAGGAGCGTTTAAATTTCCTATATATGATGGGTATAACATCTCAAAACATGTATTTTCACTTTAGTAATTCCAAATTATCGATAACATTCCTCTATTTTTGTAAATTAAGCGTCAAAGGCGGTACTTATTTTTCCACAGAAACGCCCATGTTACTACTCTTCGTTAATGAATTAGTATATGGTCCACGTCGGTCCACGCGATGATTTTTACATATAATAAAGTAGAGATTCCCTACTTTATTTTAATACCAAAATTGGCTTGCAGAACGTTGCAGAACTATACTAATTTTTACAATGAAGTTACGTCGTTTTACGTACACGCTCGTGACAATCATAGCCCGGGCCGGGCGTTTCACTTATTGTCGCCACTTATTGTTAGCGGTTTGTTTAGTGTACTCGTTGAAACCTATGGATTGGTCTCTTTCATTGTACATTGGAGGAATAAACAATGATAAGATCCCCGAGTTTTCCTCCGAACTTTTTTCGCATGAAAATTCGTTTCTTCAGTCTCAGAGCGATCAGCGTGCAGTGTACATCTTATTTGCGTTTTTCTTATATCTTTCACTTTCGTTATTCTTATTGTTGTTGTTGTTTTATTGTTATTGTTATAATTACTGTGATTATTGTTAGTGTTTTATTTGTTACGTTATTACTTTACACGTGAAAACGTTATAACAAAATCTTCCGTAGATATAATCAGGTACGTTGAATCAAAGCATTTCAGCCCTTATCAAAATTATGAAAAGTTTAAATAGGAAATACAAATTTTTAGATTAATCTAAGCAAATTGGTATAAACAATAGAAGCTTATACGAAACCAAAGAATAATTCTTTCCCGTTAGAATATGTCTGAATCTCCAAAAAGTAACATTTACTATAATTTCTCCAAAATTGCATTCTTTTTGCCCATAATTAAAAATGACGTCTTCTTCGATAATATCTAGTACTTGTTATATCATTCTGTGTTACATAGGTCCATTACTAATTTTGTTGTATTTTATATATAATTATAGATCACTTAAAATATATTGTTTAATTAACAAAAACCAACTGAATGTTGTAAAAAATTGATAATTATTTATATTTTATACAACTGTAAACATATTGATCGATAAATATAGAAAAATAGGCGATTTAGAATTTTGTCCAGCTAAAAAGGCCATTTTTGACTACTTGCCGCACAATGGACAATTTCGACGAAATCGGATTCAAAGTCAAAGAACTTTCGATAGGAATAAGGTAGAGCGATGAAATTTTTTTTAAATGAAAGTTGAACCTTTGTAAAATATGGGAAAAATAGAGAGATTATTACCATCCAATCATTTCAACGAAAAAATGACTTCATTAGTTTCTGTCACAAAAATCTATTTTTTGCAAAATCCTGAGGTCGTAGACAAATTTTCAGACCAGATTTGAAATCAGCGTAAAAAAATCTACGGGAAACGATGTATAGCATGTTAAAAAAAAGTCTTGTTCGCGCTTGGTATTGGAAAAACTAAAATTTTCTTGAATTTGTGCGCGTTTAACGAATTTTCTCGAGGTTAAAAAACGTTCGTACCACAATCTCTCTATTTTTCCCATATTCTACAAAGTTGCAGCTTTCATTTAAAAAAAAAGTTTATCGCTCTACCTCATTCCTATCGAAAGTTCCTTGATTTTGAATCCGATTTTGTCCAAATTGCGCGTTGTGCGTCGCCTCGGTGTTTTTACGACCGGTCGAGAAACGGCCCGCGATCATGTCAACGGAAATCTAGTGTTTCGAGCTCTGCCAATTCGAAATATCGGCTGCGAACGGTTCTGGCATGACGCACGGTCGTTTCCTCCGCTGTAGCCGGGGCCGATTTTCTCGATTCTCACGCCACCGGTCTCGAACCATCTAATTTCACTCCTCGTCGATCGCGATCATTCACCTTGATTCCGCGATGAAAGTCCCGGGACGGCGAACGTCTCGGTCTACGTATGTACGTATCCCCCGCGATCGTTCGAGCCTTCTCTGTCTTTCGGGCTCACGGGTTCGATACTTATCTTCGGGTTTATCTCCGTACACGTGGGATTCACTCTATCTCTGGTCCTCGCTTACGTGCGCGACCGTGTACCCAGAGATAGGTGCACGAAAACGTTTACCGGCGTTCCTCCTCCGAAAACGTTTTATCGCGTTACAGTTTCAGGCACACTTGTAACGCTGAAAGGGAAAGGGATAGATAGCGGGCACCGCGGTGAAGTGACGCTGAAGGGTCTACATATTCTCTCAGGCGTTATCAACCACGATAATGTAGCACTTGTGGACGCAGAAGCTCTGGGCTCCGCTTTAGGCGTTCGACCGTACTACTTTTCTAGAAATAATTCATTTTACCCTCGACCGTCCCTCGTTTTCGCGTCCATCGCGTATCACATCGACGCAATGGTAAAATATCCAGTGAAATTGAAGCGATCGGTGATTTGCTAATTAAGCAGTAAATATTTATCGTTTTATTAACAACTCTGGTTTGAAACCGTCTTCGGGCACATGTGACTCGAAGACGACTCGAGAAAGACGTAATTTGCCTTCCGATAAAGATTGTGTCGATTATCATGGTGTATTAGACTGTAATAGGTCGTCACGGAGAAGATTAACGTGATACCATCTTCGCAGTCGCATTAATCAAGGTAGCATGCGGGATTTTGAGCCCATAGATCATCCCATTACGGGAACATGGTTGCACACCCAGGTAGACGTTCTCACGAATATCAAACGGAGAAAGTTTTGCGAGTTGCGAGTATACAGTGGCTGACGAAACTGTTCGCCCTTGAAAATCGGTAGGGCAAGGGACCCGATTTCTGTGGGTGTACCAGTTGCTGTGCTTACATTAATTATTTTTAAAGAATAATGAATTTCTTAATATTTCTACCGTTTTAAATTCCCATTTGAATGCTCCTGCTCATTTTTGTCATAAATTGCATAAAGATCTGGCAGTCTGGTAACGACACAACAATGGAATGCAGTATCTAAACACATTCTGCATTCGAAAGAGAAAAAAAAAAATATAGATTACAAGTCGACAATGTATTTGTCCTTGGAATATCTTTTAAAATGCTGTTTGCCAGTTATGTACCGCTCCCGGAGTGCTGTTGCGCATCGCGGCGCGCGGTTGTTTATACCCGCCATTCGATTTGCGCGGCTGAGATTTAGAAAAATGGTTACGCAAAAAGCTGTGTTAATCGTTCAACGGGTCTTGCGTACATTTCATCTTGCGTCACGGTTACGGGGAACGCGAGGAGCGTTAAATATTTATGAAATGTCGACGCCGTCGGAGCCGTATCAAAAGAAAAGAAATTGCCTACTTTCCACGGTTTTCCTTCCGCGGGTTTACACCGTTTCGAATCGCCCGCGGGTTCCTTCCTTCGCCTCGTACGGAATGCGCAACGTCAATACGGAACACCGTTGCGGCGCAGAGTTATTTTGATTATCTCTTACATTCTTCTGTTCGGCCATTTCATTTTCCAGCTACCACGCAATCACAGGAGGACACGATTTAATCATACTAATTCGCAAAGTCTTAGCAGTCTCGAGCTGGTGCTTATTCAGAAAAGAGACTCCGATGAAACTGATGTTTGGAGGAGGCAGCTTCGATGACCTTGACCTTTACGTATTAGGCGTCCTTCCGTACACATTTAATTCAGCTGTTTATTTTCATTCGAGTGAACGTGTTCTTCCAACGTTTTGCACTTTTGAACGGTGATTATTGGACGGTGGATTTTTAATAAAAATAAAAATTGTTTGCCTTGGACGAAGAAGAGCAAAACGGAAATTTCTTTCGTCCTTTAATTATTTTGAGGAGATAATACATTGAAACTGTTGAATACCTTTAGTCTATTTCCCGCTTTAAATTGTACTCACTGATTTTTAACTGTATAAACTGCTCCTTAACTGTATAACGCTCCAGTGACTATGGCTTCTACAAAGAAGCAGGCTCAAAATGATTGCTTATTGACTGCGACTGTGCGTAAGGTCATCTTCTGCTGTTGAATCTCGCCTGCCATAACTCCTTTCTTTTTATCGAGCAATTTTAACTTTCATAAGAAAATTATTTTGCAATACCATACATATTCTTTATATGTATAGACAAGCTTTACATTATTTTACAATATATTAGGGGTACCCATAAGTAATCAATTATTTGTTTTGCCTTTAGTTCTGTGCCGATCGTTGAAGAGGAAACACGTACTCTTTTACAGTTTTCGGTAAAGCAGCCGGCGTTAAAAATATTCTAAAAAGTATAATATTTGACAACCCTGTAATAAAATGGCGGCGTTCGTACGTTTCACGGTCATCTGAAAGTCATTGTATAGCAGGTCGTCGAATTCGTTTCGACGTCGCCTACAATATTATGAAATTAAAAATACCCAGTTGCATTAAAAGATATGACAGCGACCTTGATTTTTTTTGTTGAAAATCGATTCTTTTTAATTTCAAAAATTGCAATTTCTTGTCGGTTAAATACTGATTAACATTGGTAGGAAACACTTTTCTGTCCAACCACCCGAAGGGGCTGAAAAATCGTGGGGACTAATTCGCGCCGCACCCTGTATAATAAAAAAGGAATAAAAACTTGAATTTACCACAAAGTTTGTTTCAGATTCCAAAATAATTGATTACTTCTGGCTATTTCTAAGATAACTTGTCGACACAATAAGCCCTACTAACCCTTTGCACTCGAAGCTATTTTAACTAAAAAACGAGACATTTCTTCCGACCTTGAATATTTCCTTTCTATATACTTTTTTCATGTTATACATACGAAAACGATGCAATTTACTCGTACAATACCGAAGTGTTTAGTAATTTATTAGATACAAACAAATATAATAATGTAAAAAATATTTTGAATAACGATACAGCAATATTTAGTGGTGCCTTACAGTCACCATTCGAATGTTTAGGGTTAATAATATTTTCTTATCATTCGTCCCGGTGATGCGCGATCGAAGGCCAACGCACCTACATTTTTACGCGACCACGTAACCGCCTATTGATAATCGAAACACACCGCGCGCGAAAACCGCAGAGGTTACCATCTGCACGGCCGTGCGAAGATTACAAATTCTGCTGCGGCAACCGGAAGGCCTTTAGATAACTTCGAAACACAATAGCCCACGGGTCTCGATAAGGATTCCACGGACGATCGATCGCGCGATCAATCGTGCGATCGGCGCAACGATGCACCGTGACGATGCGCCCGAAAAATATCCTTAGTTTTCCTTGCCGCGGGAGAGCGACGCATGGTGTGCGTCGTGCACGTAATGTATCTATAGGCGGTGACGGCCCTTGCCCTTGAGTCTACGCCCTAATATTGATCTGGCGTCCTTTCTGCCCCTCCATGGTGGCCCATGGTGTGCGTACAATGAAACGCAGGATCCTCCTCGCCCCTCCAACAGCCCGCAGACCCATCGTGTCCCCGTTGAGACAGGCCGATGTTGCTCTCCAGTGCAAACCTAGCTGTCAAACCGCCAACAGTAATCAACGGGATCGCGCCGATCGTGAAATTCGCGCGACGATTTTCCTCCTCCCCTCCTCCCTCCTGTTGCTTTCCTTCGACGTCCTCCACCGGGACTCTTTTTCCCCAAGGAGGTGGAAAGTCGTTCAAACCGAGGCTCGTTTCCGTCTACGCTTCTCCATCCCTCTGCTTCCCCGATCCTCCTCTTCGGAGACGCACGCGGTCCCCGAACCAGCCCGGTTAAGCGTTATCGAACTCGGTCGATACGCACGCGGCGTTCCTCCGCGTTGTCTTCCTCTTCGTCCCGGCGTTGTCGTCCGGCGACCGGCGTTCCTCCGATAAAGTGTCTCAGTGCAGGCGTGACCACGCGGTCGGATGCACACGCGAGCCCGTTCATCAACCCAGAGATGGTTCTTTGCGACGTCTGCGACAACAAAGGTGAGAGAGAAAGAAAAAGACATACGCATGCAATTTCTCAAACAATACTCACGCGATTCTGGCCGGTCATCCTTTCAGCTGAAATTTGACAAGCCCCCGTGTCTCCCTGCACGGCGAGCCTTGCCCGAAAAGTAATCGCGAATCGGATTTTTTCCACGAACGAATCGCCGCCGTCGTTGATTCAAATTGAGTCATCTGGCTCGGCTGATTAAACGGCCCGTGGTTCGTCTTTTTTTTTTTAAGCCTTTTAAGACCCCGCTCCGCGATGCTTAATCAGCTCGGTTCGTTGTCGGGCCAGAGGAAAGGGGGAGGGGTTTTGTCGGCATTCGGAGCATCGTTGTGCCAGCCTCGTCGATACCGATCGATAAGCGGTTCCCGTGTTTTCGACCGCATGGTCTTGTCACGGTAGAGTATTTATTACGCGAAAGAGGCGCAGTGCATACGCGCGGTCGCAAAGGTGAGAGAAACCGCGGCGATCGCGTGGTAAATGCCTGACATTTTCACCCTCACGCGTGCAAACGTGCCTAACCGCCTCGCGAAACACGACGCTCGAAACCTTAGCCGGAGAGAACAGCCAGAGCCACGATCCTCCTCGCTGCGACGACAGCCGCGTTGATTTTCAAAGATGTTTTACAATTAGACCGCGGATCTTTACGGACAATGAAAATTGTTCGTCTCGTTCGCAGGAATCGTGGAAAAATTCCTTTCTTCCTTTAACACTAGGTTTACGGGACCCGTCAGAATGACGGGTTCTAATATTTTTAATTTAAAATTATTAAGATTCCCAGGATGCATACGTGAGAAATTATTTAGCAAATTTATTTCTTTGGGTACATATTATTTTAAAAATATTGCTATTTTGGGTAGCATGTTCTTGTTATTTTTATGAAGTAATGCAAAACAGTCACGTTTAGGGCTCCGTAAACCTAGTGTTAATAATGTGAACCCTTTGCACTCGAAGCTATTTTATATATGATATAGTATGATTGTATAGAATATTTTCCTTCTGTGTACTTTTTTGTTCATGTCATGCATACGAAAATGGTGCGATTTACTCGTGCAATACTGAAACGTTTAGTAATTTGTTAAACACAAATAATAATGTAAGTAATATTTTGAGTAATGATACAGCAACTTTTAGCGGCGCCTTAGAGTCGCCATTCGAGTGTTAAGGGTTAACAAGCAACACATTAATATTCTTGAACAGTTTTCATCTCTTCGTCGCTTCAAATTGCGACTACTCATTCTTGTCATGAATGCATAAAATCTGCAGTCTATTTATAATACAAAACCGTCGTCTGGCCAACGCAATTACAACTAGGTTTTTAACATGTTGACGGCCATGTCAGCCTGGGTAATGGCATTATGTGTCCATATTTATAATGAAACTCTACGCCAATGCATTCATTGTACCAAAGGTTGAGATAGGGAAAACACAAGAAGATTGTAGTGCGTGTTATACATTTTAATTGTCCATTTTCACTCCATTGAATCAATTATTTTGATTTTTATGGAATTTTGGAGATTGCTGGTTTGGCAATTATTTAATAATACAAGAGTAGAAAAGACGAAGTCTATCATAACAGTGATTTTTGTAACATTCTCAGACCTCGTAGATTCTAATAAAATTTAGTTTACTTAGTAGATGGTAATTAAAACTCATTTTCAAGTTTGGTAAAAAAATTATGTCGGTCAATTTGTGCAATTCATGTCAGTTGTGCAATTTTGTCAAGTTCGGTGCATGCACATGATTTGTTTTCACGGTCCACCTGATTAAGCAAATGGCGCAAACTTTGTTTAAGTGCATGCTTCGTAATTGTATATCATTCTTCGCTTATTATTCCGTAATAATTTCGTGACAATACTAACAAAAAGTAGTATAATCTGCTTCGAAAAACGCTAGTTTCGACTGCTTGATAGAACATGGTTTATCGAGAAACTAACCAGAACCGTGTATTTGTTTTCTGATAACAATGGCGGTACGTGAAACTTTCTGTTTCCACCTCCATTTTGTTTTCCATCCTCGTGTTCGAGAAGTTTAACACCGTTCTTATCGACAATTTTCTAATTACCTTTTTAATAACAAAAACCAACAGTTGAGTTGAATTTCACAGAAAATTTTTGGAATTTGGAATTCGTTAATATAATGTTAGTGCTTCTTCTGAAATTATTATTTAAAAGATTTGCGTCTTTCGCGTGTACGATTATTAGACTGCGGATTTTAATTAAAAACAGTCGAAACATTAGAAGATTTTAAAAATACTGTTATATTATTTCCACTCTATTAAACATATTAAGAAGGAAAATAAATTTCTATTTCGCTCCAGTTTGTTGCAATCCAGATAGAAAATGTTTATTTTGCATAAACCTCCGCAGTCTAATAATTATTTTGGTTGTTAGTATCTTATCGTAAGAATGACTGTTTTACCAAGAAGAAATTACCAACATTATCTTTAAATGTATCCGCACATTTAATTATACTCATAAAATTCCTCAATTTGCGATAACTTGTAGGATTAAAAACTGTATATGTCTGCTATGTGTTAAAAAGCGGATTAATGCGCTTCCGGTGTGCGTAAAGTGTTACACGAATTTACCAAAGGCCTGTTCCATCTTCAACGAGGCAATCAAGCGTACACAATTTAATTACTATAAATCTGAGAGGCGCGGGTAATGGTTATTCGTCGGGATATTTCGCGTTTCAACCAGTTTCTCCGATCCGAAACAGTCGGTTATTACGGGCAGTCGTGAGCGAACGTCGAAGATTCCATCGGGAGCATCGCGGGCCATGACGAGATGCAACACACCGTGCTATTGTACACCATGGGCGTGCCATAAATTCCGTTCCGAGAAGAGTCCGATTAAAACGGCAGACTAAGCGGCTCTGGAGATTATGAGGACCGGACTCCGTGTAAACAAGCCTCGTTATGCACTTAATTACGAGCACTCGAACAGTGCGCGCGCGCGCGCCGCTGCGTACTGTCGAGTCGGGCCGGGCCGGGCCGGGCCGGGCCGGGCCGAGTCGGGTCGGGCTTGGACGGCGTTCTTTTTCGGGTGAAACTTTCCCACGCCTTCGAGGCTGTTCGCCTGATTTATAGTCGCTCCCGAAAACCTGGAAAATTGGTTTCAGGACGTGCTTGAAACAGCAGCGGTGGTACAGTAACGAATTAGGTTTCCGTGAACGAGATCCGTTTTTGCCGGCGTCGTGTAAGACGATCTCCGGCGACGGTTGGCCTTTCGTGAACGAGACTTCAGCGAAATCGTGGACTTTTGTTCGAGGCTTTGCGAGATAATGGCCCTCCCTCGGTCGGCGCTATTTATACATGCCCGATACACGATAATGTCAAGTTAATCGATCGAACGCCCGCATTGTTAACACTTTCTGCTGTCCGATTCGCTCGCTTGAAACGGAAACGGCGATTCGAGCGGCAGTGGTGTTCATAGACGATTGATACGGTGAATAATGATCGTTTTATTTGGTTCAGAAAGCTGGGACTGCGTGCACTTTGCGTTTAGGCTCGAGAAAGAGTTGGGGAAAATTGTTACGTTGTTCCGTGTGCATAATTAGACGCTAGTTAAAAGACAGTCGCCGTTAAATGAAACGCAACAGCGGGAAGTTCGTCCGTCGCTGCGTACACCGCGCCGTGCGCCATCGGGCGCCTGCTTATCGCGCTCCATTCTGTTGGAAAGAATTGTTATCAGGGAAAAAATTTATCAGCCGTATTATTCTATGATGACCGCATCGCGGCGCGTCCCAATGGCGCGAAAAATCGCCGCTGTGCCTCGGTTCCGAATCGCCCTAACCTCTATTTATTCTCCACTATCGTGCTAAACAATGTTCATTCTCTACTGTTACAAGTGTTGCGAGGAAAAACTGAACAGAGCACGAAACTGGAGAGTAAACTACAGATCTCTTATAGTTAATAACAGCAATGTATATTCTATTATAAATTGGTTAACAGTGATACTGTTTAAAATATTACAGTTCCCTTTCTAAGCGCGGGGATACAACACACGTTATTACAGCTAGCGTACGAACCACCTCGGCTCGGTTCGGTAACACTCGGGTTGCTTCGGCATTCCTCTCTTACATGCTCACAGAGATTACTTTCTTTACAATAAGTAATAATACAAATTATCCGCCGAAGGCTAGATTAACCCTTGACGCTCCGACTTTTAATTGTGAATATACCGGTAACTCCAACTTATTCTCATCATACTTCGACTTGGAAGGTTTTAGGTGTCGGATTTTAAATGCTACAAGGACGTGTGAATAATAATATTAAAGTCATTCAAAACAATCTTTATTCATCTTAGAAGTAATCTAATTTTGATTACAATATTAATCGGTCGCACATCGGTGGTGCCTGAGAGTTAGCGTTAAATTAAATTTTGTCTTGGGACAGGGTTGGTGGGGGGATAGTTGAAAATGTATTCGTACTGATCTATCGCGTGGAGGGAGGCGTATCAATGACTCTAGATTGAATGACAAACTACCCGCAACATTGAGAAGCAGACTAGTGACATCTATCACCTTCCGACGTCACTTTGGATCATCTCAAGAACCTTCGTTATCGTTACGGGCACGGTTCCACCGATGAGTTTCCACGTTCCAAGGAGGCGATGAACTCTTTGTCCGCTCGACGGATTCATGTCCCGCATGTCGGCGGTCGTCAGAGTGACGTCACGCGTCGAATTACACCATAAGCTGACGAATTGCCACGGCAATCGTGTAATTCAATTCCCGACGACCCCCGAAATTATTCTCGCGGCGACGGAGCCGTCGTAATGGCGAAATTCCGAGAAAGCCGGCGTTAAAATTCCCATGGAAGATGGAGTCGCTTTCGTGACCGTCCGCTAGATTCGGACTCTCAGAAGTCCGAGGACAATTTGGCTAAAAAGTGCGGTATACTCGGCAATCACGCGACCGGATAATCATAGGCTTTGCCACGTACGAGGAGGTAATTGGCTGATTGCTTAATCGCGTGCTCGGTTTCCGCGGACACGTCTGCAACTGTTGCATCGCGGCACCCTTTTTGTTCGACCAGAATGACGGAGCGATTTGCTATTGTTCGCTGAATTACGGAGACTCGAGGGTAAAGTCTGTTGCACAGATTTCCCGCAATCGCGTGTTTTTTTTTTTGTGGGACACATTGATGTAATTATCTGTCCCGTTCGGCTGTCGTCCGTGCTGCGTTTTTGGTTTTTGGGCATAAGGAAGTAGGCGGGCAACGAACCACGCCCCTTTTCGATGGCTCAGCCTGTGACAATATTTTTCCCTCTGACGTCACATTGCTGTGACCTGTGCTGCCGGATGAGGGGAGGGAGCACGAATCGAGGGGAAATAGTTTTCCCTCTCTCTGCCATTACCGGAGCATGCACGACGGGGATGGAACGCGTCACGTGACACGGCCGCGTGGGGAATAGTGCGGTGGAAGGGGAAATTAGAGAGGGGGAACAAGTCTTGATCTGGCAACACCTTGTATATGGCGCCCTTGCCCGCCGCAAGGCTTGCTGGACGGGGCTGGTGTACATTATCGCCCATTGGCGGTAGAATGACCGAAAAAGCTCAAAAATATAGATGACGAAAAAGAGATGAAAAATAAATTCAATTTTTACCGTAGCATAATCGAAAAACTCTTTCTTTCTCACAGCACATGATGGTTACAAGATGCTTACTTTAATCAATAAATTTTGTCGAGAGAAAATTGATGTTTGTTTAAAGTTTGTTCAAGTTCTATTTAGAGAAAATTATATCTATTCAAAGTGAAAGGCGCCATCAAAAATGGCTGTATCATGATTATTAAATTTGTTTGTATTTAATAAATTACTAAACACTTCGGTATTGTACAACAAACATATTGTATAGAAAGGAAATATTGTAGATTGGAAAAAATGTTTCGTTTTGGAGTTAAAATAGCTTCAAGTGCAAAGGGTTAATAGTTATATATAACCAGAATTTGTTAACTAAACGTATTAGCTTTTGTCTCGTAACAATTACGATGTCTGTTATGAACTGTATTAACACCGACACCGTTATCCATTTTCTCGCTGGTAGCGTAATCGCTAGTTAGTAAGCGATGACGCGTTTCCTTGAGTATCGTCCGATCGATCGTTGACCGGATACGGGTCGCGAGCAGCCGGTCGAGAGTTCCGTCTGATTGAAATTCGGTGTATAAAGATAGTACTTCCTGTCGAATGATCCTGTTCTTTAGTCGGCGAACGTTGACACCGGCGGGCATGCTCGTTGACCACCATAGCTCGTAGCCGCAGTCGCGCGAAAGTTATGCTCGAAGAGAATTTTTAACACTTTGACGTAACAATCTTTTCGCCAAACTTGAAAGTCAGTTTTGACTACAATCTATATCTATATTGACTATAATCTATGTATTAAGCAATTAAACTTACACAATTAAATAGACTGCAATCTATTAAATAAATCGAATTCTATTAGGATCTACGAGGCGCGAGAAATCTACAAAAATCATTGTTGTAATAAACATTGTCTTTTTCATTTCTGTATTATCAAAAAAGTTGTCTTGAACTTGTGTGACTTTTATGGGTGTGGTACTCCATACATAGAAGTGGAGTATACGATTGAAAAATTATTCTTTAAAAATTTATTGCACACTAGCTGCTTGGAAAAAGTAAATGTAATTCGTAAATGGAAAAGTAATTCGTAGGAAAAATTCACTCGGGAAAACAAAACGCTTAGAATGACTTGTAGCATTATATTTGCTACTCCGATAAATATCGATCCACAAAATATGAATTAGATGCTATTTCGTTATTGTCGTCGAATAATACTTCCCACCAAATATTTACACATTTCTGTTTTGTTACTTCTATTTTTCATCAAACATTTTCCTTCCAAAAGAGTCCTCGCATTACTGCGATTCACTGTGACATACTGGTTGCATCGCCGGAGTCATACGCTCCCGTGCCGTTTCCTGTTCCTCTATCGTCCATTTCGCGCGCGACGGTGTCTTGATGATAAGGGGGTAGTTCATAAATATTTACGTAACATATCATCGCGTCGATTCTAACGGTGCAGCCGAGAAAGCACGTCTATAAACGCGGCGATAATTCGTCCGGAAACGGGGAACAAGGCATTCGCGTCACGCACCGTGCACCCGTACATAATTCGTGCATTCTTTAAATCGTCGCCCGGCCTATTGGAGCCATAGTGCCCGGAGAGCTAGGATGCAAAGGTCAACGTGTCGCCGGCGCAATAATGGTTTATCGTTATCGGCCGGTGCGACGAAAAACCGGCCGCCGATTTTTCTTTCACCCTCGAACGGGAACATTGCCGAGTCATTCGCGAGCGTTTCAATGCAAATCTCGAATCGCCGCCGAACGTTATGCAAGGTTGGTTAATTTTCGCTTGGTCGCGTAGACGCCGAGGAATCTCTATTCGCGTTCCACACCGGTTGCTCCGGGTTACCTGTGAAAAGCACGAGTTCAGGAGCTCCACGCACCGGTTTCACGAATCCCAACTTCACAGGGCGATTTCAGAGGAAAACATTGGTTGATTCAGAGGGGCAAATATTGTGATAGGCAAGAAAATTTGTTCAAGGTTATATTTTTCGAGATTTCAAGGTCATCGAAGTTTTTTTTTTTAATGGAATGATATATCGCTATATGATAGCCGAAGTCGAGGCGAATCCAACGACCTGTAATATTACGACCTTGTAACTCTGACCCTGTAATATTATGACGCTGTCATATAGCGATAATAAGAATATATCATTCCATCTAAAAAAAACTTCGGTAACCTTGAAATCTCAAAAAATATAACCTTGAACTTTCTTTGCCTATCATAATATTTGCCCCTCTGAACCAACTAATGTTTTCCTCTGACATTTTTTTTTTCTATCATAACAAACAAGCGTGATATTATAGATGCTCGAGTTAGGTGAATTAGGTATATTCAGATAGGTATTAGGTATACTCAGAGTAATAGGATAACAAGATGATTGAAATTTTATTTTTGCCGCCATATTGTACGCGGCATTGGACCTGGTAAGTAAAGGTGCCATGCCGCTTACATGGCGGCATTGATCCGTCAAGGATTAAGTATTACAAATTATTTATAGAGAACATCTCGGTAACAATTAGTTTCTCACCCCCTAACCCCTTACAGATTTTTATTCGGAGTTGAATCACCTGTTTGACCAGAAGATTAAAAGTTACCTTCCACAACAAAGAAATCCATGCTGACTTTTATGTCTCGATAAAAAAAGTTAGAGCCAGTCATGGCGATTCCCGTTGACCAGGAGCGTCGGGCGGAAATGTAATTTTCCATAAAAGTCCGGTGCGTTGCGAGTTGCGACACGCACAACCGTGCCCTACGAATAATGGTTATCTTATCATCTGTGCGTTTAATGCTTACGGTTGTCGTTACTTTCTCATTTAGACACGATCTGCCGACGCCGCGTCGGCACGGGAACAATGAAAAAGTTGTACGGTGTTCTCTTCCGACGCGTAAGCACGATCGCCCGATGACCATGGAACGGAAATCCTCCTTTTTTTTCTGCGTTGAACGTAACGCTTTCAAGCGTCTCGGTTAATTGTTCGCAGTCCTACTTTGATGGCGATGGCGGATAAATTTTCAAAATATTGCTCGCGCACACCGGATACGTTGGCCAACTGCAGACACTTCGATGGGTTTGTAATAGATGGTGTGGGTGTCGGGCATATATGGCGAAAATAGGTTATGACATTCGTTTAAGTAATCTCCGAATGTATTTATGAATTTTCGGCTCCTTGCAATTTACTTTGCTCCTCTGTATTTTTTCTGGTAGAATCGATGATTAGCAAAATTGTCATTGGCTTGAGTCAACAATCTACGAATTTATTTACTCGTTTAAGCATTATACCTCATTTGCTATCTTCAAATAGTCGTTTCGTTTTCAATGAACACCGGCAAATATCATTTCTTTGATTAATAAATACCGGGGAAAAAAAACATTTTTCATGCGTTTAGAGAGGCTGTTGTGCCTCGTAAATCTAGTGTTAAAAGTGCAAAAAAATGGATTTTTTAAAAATAAAAATAGCCGCTCAATGTGTCGGACATTAGAGGACCCGAGACGAGGTCCGATTGGCCGATTATGCGAACGTGGTCGTGTAACCGGCCAGCAGCGGTGCCAAGTTGAGAACTCCTTGCATAATTGGAGTCAACGATGCGTACCGAGTGGCCTCCGCCATTGTCTGCATACAGTTAGCCGATTATTCCGCGAACACGTTCCGTACCATTCACACCAGTGACAAAACTGGCGGCTGCACGGGTTGACATCGATGTGGAGACTGCATGTCGCTCGCATAATGCGCCTGCAAATTGACTTCTTTCTGCCCCTGTGTTTTTGTTGTCGATACCAACGCTGCGTTTCGCGTCGACCGTTTAACTCGCGTTCGAAGGTTCCATTGATAATAATTCACGTTCTAGTTCACCGGCTTACGTGCAGTTGATTTCACATACAGATCTCTCAAATACCATATTTCTAAACATTCGTGGCATTTTTCTTGCGGCTGGTGGATTGAAATGCATACGTACCTACATATATAGGGTGTCTCGTGTAAGTGCGACCCCCCAGAATATCTTCTTTAATTTTGACGAAGTAAACAATTTTTTACGCGTAACTTGAAGGGTATCGAGTGGTCAGTATACTGCAGAGGTTGCCTTTTTTAAGTCCCCGTTTTTAAGTGCAAGGTCGTTTGAAGGTCACGTCACAGTTGTTTGAATGTATTTCTTTTTATGAGCTATGCGATGCAACGCGAAAATATATGTAGTTATTTAAGAAAACAAAAACATCGATGGCCTCGATGAACTACGAGGAAGAGAACATTTATGAAAAACAACTCGCTGTTGTTGCAAAAAACGGCGGGGCATATCGACCACTTGGTGCCATTTAAAGTACACGTAAAAAATTTTTACAAATCAATGTTGTAAGAGAGAAGTTTTATATCTTCTCTATCGATATCCATCTGTCTCTAGGTCGCGCATTTTATGCATTTATATGGTATTACAAAGCATAAACGAACCGTGTTCATATTATCTCGAATCTATCGACATTTTCAATCGCAGGCATTAAATTCCTTCTGAACGTCCCTTCAACGCTGAACGTACCGAGCTATAAAAGTAACAGGCACATGTTGCCTCATAAAACTGACCATTAACTTTTCGACATAGATAGATTAATACTTTTTACAACTAATGTCGAGCTGCGTCCATCGACGTATCAAAAAATACATCATTCCGTTAAAAAAATGAAGTTGACCTTCACATGACCTTTAAGCGTCCACCCACGAAAAGAGAATGCCTCATTCGATACCATTCAAATTTTTGCTGCGAAAATAACAGCGAGAAAATCAGGGTATCAAAATCGAGTGACACACCCTGTATGTATACAAATAGAAAGTCTACGCTTAATTTTTATTTTGAAAACACTATGAAATCAGGTTTCAAATTTTAGGAAAACATTTGGGCGTACCGTGAACAACGTAAAACGATATCCGATTTGTTCCCCACCCAGAATGGCCATTCGTCCCATTGTGCAATGGCGGAGGCGTCGCGTGAACGCGATGCTACGTATCGTCGCCGACGAGGCTAATGCTCCGGAGACAAATTGTGAGCGTCATTGACCTAGCGGAAAACGCGAAAAAACGGCCAGCGACGATCCGCGAATTAGTCGTGTTCCTAAAGGCATCGGCGGCGTTCCGAATGGAACCGGAAGTCGGTGGAACGCCCCCTGGTAATTTCAGACGCGGCGTCCCGCGATAAACGCGAGGGCCACGGGAATTGCGAAACGAAAAGAAGTCTGAGAGGCCGCTGCGACCGGCAGCTCCTCCACAGTCGAGGGGAATAATTAAAAACGGGGCGTACGCTGGAGCGGAGCGCGCGGAGCGTTCACGGAGGAGAGGAGCAAGAAGAAGATGACAACGAAGAAAATTGCGTGGACAGGGCGCGGTGTTCGCGGTTTTTGTCGAAATCGTTCAACCGGTCGGCGCCGAGGAACGACTCGCAGAGTTTTTCATCGGCGTCTCTCGAGTGCGTTCAGGCACCAAGCGCATTTTCTCTCTCGCCACTTACAAAACGGTTCCACCGTTTACGCATTCCTCGCAGGCTGCAGTCTACGCGTTTCCAACTGCGACTGTATCTACAAGCTCCCCTTTTCCCCCTTTCCCGTCATGCCCCGCGCTCCCCTCCGCCATCCCTTGCATTTTCCTATTCTCTGTCTTTCAGCGCCCTCCTCGCACCGCTCGGCACGTCCTCTTCTTTGAATAAACGTCTTCGGCTCCGCGTCGACATGTGTGCAAGAAGAATGCACCCGCCATGCCGCTGCGAGCCGCCATTCCGCTCGTTATTTTGCGGAATCTAATCGTCGCTCTGTGCTACATCGTACCGTGGAAATAGTTAAATAGATTTACGGGCGCGCTCGATTCACGCAAACAAGATTAATCTCGCGCGTGCTCCATATCGGAGGACATCCGAGGCAATGATTCCTTTCTAGGTTGATGACTCGCGCTGATCTATTTCATATACATATGCCGATAATTTCGTTGTAACGCTCCGGTGAAATGACGCCGGCCGACGCCATCTTGCAACGTCGCGTCGCGGCGAGACGCAACCATTATGGACTGCTTTCGACGGTGACGTTGCCAGGACTTTAGAACACACGTGTAACGCATTCATACGTTATACCGGGTTGTAATACTAACTAATTTTAACGATTCAGTTGTGTCCCATTGGAAATGTAGGGAACTGTGATTAAGTAAACGCTGCCTATGGTTAACGATATCAACCAACTGTCAGAACGAACATTTCGAGAACGAAATACAGCGATTTCTCTGTGTATGTCGCCAACGCCTGGATGATAAACGTCGCGAAAGTATCCCCACTACCACGAAGTATGAGTGTCCTCGGACGCCGAGGAGTGTAAACATAACAGGGCTCGAATATAGAATATATTTATTTTGTTAGATCAGTTTGTGACATAAATAGAGATAGTATTGTTATTAAAAAATTATTAAACTATTAACTGTTTTAACTTCAATTACTTGAAGAATATTAAAAAACCAAAGTCACTAGCGACGTCAATAACTAACACCTGATGAAAATATTCAGTA
Source organism: Halictus rubicundus (assembly GCF_050948215.1). Classification (NCBI taxonomy): domain Eukaryota; kingdom Metazoa; phylum Arthropoda; class Insecta; order Hymenoptera; family Halictidae; genus Halictus; species Halictus rubicundus. The sequence goes on from NC_135151.1 coordinate 20,187,662, forward strand.
AACAACGCTTATTATAAAACAATCACATCCTTGTATGGGCAGAGTGAAGTTTATATTTATTTTGAATACCTTATTATAAGATTACGAGTATAAAAATGCGTGGTGCTTGTCTCTTCTCCCCCTTTTTAACCCTAAGAAGATGACCTTGGGTCGTTACGTAAAAGGGGGGCACGCGGAACCGACCTAGGTTTATTATAGTTCCGGTTGGAAAATGTTTTTGCGAAATGAAAATTTGCCTTTTCAAATGTTTCTCTTTTTTCACGAGCATTTCGAAGGAATTGATACTTTTGTGTATATGTCGGAAGAAATAATATAAATATAAACTCCGTGAATTTTCCAATATGGTTTCCAGTATTGGTTGAGTCGATCGATTATGCTAACAAGCGTTTACAAGCTTCCACGATTGACTTGGCGACCGACTAACGATATCTCAAATATACAATAATGTTACTGTTTTCTTATCTTTCATTCCCGAAGCATGATATCCGTGCAGACGTCAAATCGCATATTCTTAATCAACATCTTTGCCAAACTAAATTAGGTTATAGCAACCTCGGGGTTGCAAGCAAATGTATCAGGAATAATTTTTAATTGTTCTACAGCTATTTAATTGTTCTAGAACAATTCTATTTTTCAGTAGAACTGTACTCATTGAAGTCTTACATATTTTTGTACACCGCTGATCGTTTAAACTAAAAATTAAATAACTTTCAAAATCTGAACCTAACCGGTTTTCGCACCAAGGTCTTCAATTATGTCACTCTTGTCTCGTGCTAGCAATGTTCCTCTACTTTCTATTATAATTAGATTGCAGATCTTTAAATAAACATTTTCTGCATCAGTTGCAAGAAGTAAGGCCCTACTCAATTATGTCACTTTTGTCTACCAATGCTCATTTAGTTTCTATTATAATTAGATTGCAGATCGTTAAATAAACATTTTCTGCATCAGTTGCAAGAAGTAAGGTCCTACTCAATTATGTCATTCTTCTCTACCAATGCTCATTTAGTTTCTATTATAATTAGATTGCAGATCGTTAAATAAACATTTTCTGCATCAATTTCAAGAAGTAAGGTCCTACTCAATTATGTCACTCTTATCTACCAATGCTCATTTAGTTTCTATTATAATTAGATTGCAGATCGTTAAATAAACATTTTCTGCATCAGTTGCAAGAAGTAAGGTCCTACTCAATTATGTCACTCTTGTCTCGTGCTAGCAATGCTCCTCAAGTTTCTATTATACCTAAATTGCAGATCGTTAGATAAACATTTTCTGCATCAATTGCAAGAGGCGAGGTCCTACTCACGATTTTGCACACACGTACCGGAAACAGTACACGAAAGTCAGGATTTATAACATGCGCAACGTTTGTTTTTCCAGATATGCAAAATGTAGAAGAAACATGAAAGGTTTTATAGTTTTGTCGAGCAGCGTAGAATCAGCTACTCGAACAACCTCGCTAAGAGTTGATAGCAGCGGGGCAACAACGATAGTGGCAGAAAGCATACCGAGACACAATGAGCCATAGAAGAAACATTCTCTCGGCTTGACCTCACGCACAGCGTGTCAGTTAGTCACCGAAACGCTCGCGCGTATTCCCTCCTACGTATTCATGCGCGTTCACGCACGTGCTCCGCGCGCCTCGCGCCACCAACACAAACACACACAGACACACACACGCACACAAGCACACATTCCCCTCGGATCGCACGTGTGCGTATGCCGCGGATACGTGTCTTTAAACCGTTCCTATCCGTCGACGATCGTCGTCTAGAAACGCCGCTGTTTTTCCACGGGTTCGCGCCACTTGCCGTGGGAGTATTTATGGGGGAAAGTCCATTATCATCGGGCATAGCGATGCAAAAAATAGTTGCGAAGCACGTGTGCTTGCTAAACGCCGTGTCGCGTGTCGCTTAAAACATTCTGCACGGTAGGTGTTCACGCGACAGATCAAAGAGCGAGTCGGTTAGTTAAGCCTTCCGGTCGATTATATTGTTTCTGTGCTATTCGTATCAAGCTTAAGATAATAAAAAACCCGTTGAAATCACATGCAATTTGGAATTGTGTACTCACTTTTTCATTGTTCTCCGAGACGAACATGCGAATGAGGGATAGCGGTGATTTTGTCGACCACTGTGTGCATTTGTTTATTTGTGCCTACTGAACAGAAGTATGAAAAGCGAAGCACAGTAATGCCTCGATGTACGCGACGGAGATGCACACGATATTTGTGAAAATGTAGCCTCGTTATCGTGGAGTATAGATTTTGAGGGGTTCAGGGGATGAAATATGTAAAAAAAATTTTCTTGCGTTTAATTGTCCCTTTATGAAACGTTCACCGATATATTTGTGACATTTTTTTTATTAAAATGAGCCCAAACACGATACAATTCGGATCGTGTTTACTTGCTTAATTAGCGATTCTGTAGAACCTCGATTATCCGAACTGATGACGTATAAACAGTTCGATCTAAAGCGTTCCACTGACTAGTACGGATAATCGAGGTTTTATCGTGCCGAGAATTAATTGTTGTCATTTCGATCAGAAAAATGTCACTGCTGGCGAAACTTTCGCAAACAACTAATTGGAAACAAAACTCTGTTGTCGACGATCACGTCAATGGCAAGAGGTCAAGGAGCAGCATCTCTGCACGATACAAGTGACATTTCAGTCCCGAAATTTTCACATGCATCGAGACACTATTGTACGTCGTTTAATAATTATTTCTCGACGGAGGAGGAAACGGAAGTCACAGTCGGTATTGTTCATTATGAGAAACATGTTTAATACCTTCACTCTTAATTGTTAGTTATGCACGGAAAGCACCACGATTCTTGAAGGTATCATTTACGAATTTCTCCCGGGTCTCGGGTTACTTCGAACAATAGTTTAGAGTACTCTGACAGGTCTAACTAGACTGTCCCTAATACTTGACGTGTTAAAAGGTGTACAATTGCCGTGTCACGCGTCCTTGTTCCCTCGCTGCTCAGCCCGATCTGCTCCGTTTTTCATTTTGCAAACAATCGCGCCGCTCGCGCACATTCGCACGCACGAGAAGGTCTCATTAATTCCACGCTTCGAAATTTCTTATTAGAAGCTGAATTACCGGGGGGGGGGGGGGGAGATGTATTCCACAACTCGTTTACGTCATTGCGCATTATACTTTTCACTGACTCTAATGGATCTGTCACAGAACGTTATATGTAAAAATCCACTGACAAAATTTAAATTAAATAATACAATTTCTGGCCGGAAATTATCAGAATCTAGCAGATGAATTTTCTTAGACGTAACTTCGGCCTCCGTGTTTTTCTCGGCGAAACGATTGTAAAATGTCAACGTGGGAAGTAAATTATATCGAGCTGCACGTTGTTATAAAAAAACACGGTTCTTATCTTAATTAATTACTTTGTTGGTAGCGCGCAACGAACACACAAGAAAATGTCAATGGTATTCAAGTTCGAAGGTAACCGTGCGAAAATCGATGTAAGCGCACAGGATGAGCTAACGCGGTGCCAGCTGCCGATCATTCTTTTCCCCTCGCGGAAAGAATATCAAAACCGTCTACACTTATTATGTAAACCGTCTTGTTTATCGCGTACACGCCGCGCCTCGCTGATTCTGCATGCCAGACTGCGTTGCCGCCTATGCGTCATTTTGATCGCGGGCACAGATCGTCGATAACACTGTCGAACAATTTGTTACTTTTTTTACGTTTCGTAACCCAGCGCGCTAGTACTGTACACATACTTTTTTCCACCACCTTCCATTTCTAAAAACATTTAATTTTCTAGAAAGAAAATTGGAATTTTTAGGGGCCAAGAGTAGTCACGTGACTTTTGCAGAGTCGGTAACTGCTGTATAATTTCACATTTGAATGTACAGTGATTTCTCTATATATGTCGCCAAGACCTGGATGATAAATGTCGCGGAACTATGGTCACGAAGCTCGAGAGGTCTCGGACGCCGAGGAATGTAAACATAACACGGCTCGGGTATGTCCCCTGGACGATATATGACGCTGGCAAGACCCGTGTTGTTGACATATATCGAGAATTCACTGTGTACTGAGGAAAGAAAAACGTATCTTCAGATTCTCGCTTGCTAAATCGTGAACAAGAATCTTAGAATAAAATGATCGATGTGTTATGAAACTAGCTTTAAACTTCTCGCTTTAAAATGAGTCCTATAATTTTTAAAACGCTTATATTACCAAATATCCGCATAATCTCGTCAGCTGATGACCAGCGCCCGCTAGATCGAACCTTCCTCTTTCGAACGAGCCCTTTCCCGGCGAAAAATATTTTCATATAAGGACGAAAAGTTGGGGCACGTGAAACCCCATTTTTCGCCTATTTTTGTCGGTAACGTGGTCACTCTACCTTATCGCGAATCTACGGAGTCTTGGATTTTTCCCGCATTAGCCGCAGAAACTGCACGAATGTTTCTCGTACGAAGCAACTATACTTAGAAACTCTTCCAATTACAACGGTACCCAATGTTTGAGCTGTGAGCAGCGTGGAAAGAATACCTGTTACGTGGTATACATTTCTCCGCAGACGTTTATTTTTGAAAATAAATTGGAGACTATCCCAGGGAATTGGTGTAATGAGTGTTATATAAAATGTTTAAATATTTATAATGCTGGACGAAAATATACTTGCGTTTTTGGGGAAAGTCTGTAGAATCGTATTGCGTAAGAAATGTTTGCTTTGCTTTTACAGTTACCGCACAAGAAATTCGTGAAATTGAACTTTTTCGAAATTAAAAAACGGTTTTCGAATTCGCGCTCAGCGTACCGAAACCTATCGGAATAAATATTTGATCGTCGGAGCGCAAAGAAAAGGTAAACATTTGTTGAACAGATGATTTTTTGGCGTCTGGCGCCGAATTTGGAAATATCCTGCTTCGATATTGTGTCCAGCGCACGCGTTATGTAGGTCGAAAGGTCTTAATGGGATATAGGTCGAGCAACAATGACGGATGGAATCCATCGACGTTCCATGCCAGTGTAAACTCTCGAATAACCGAAACCTTGAAAAATCTACGTTCACTAGTCGCCACTGTTGCATTTTTGCTGCCTGAGAAAATCGCTTTAAAAGGTAGCGCTCGCGTGCCACGCGAAAGAGGATCATGGTCCTCTTTGCGATGACGAAACGGAACGATGTAATCGATAATTGTGGTTTCATTAGATACGGTATCGATTTTCCAGCAAGAAATTAATAAGAAAATTTCATTACCCTTGCTAATCAAAATGTGTAGAAATATCGGGGTGGAACGAACATTCGTGGCGTTTTTAAATCGAAATGCGGATATTTATGCGAAATAAAAATTTCTCGCAGCAATTACAAACTATAGAAACCAAAGAAAAAGTTCTTAAATTTTTTAATTATTGTGTAAGTTAAAAAATATAAAAGTTAAACATTTTTTAATACTGTTTCAAATTGCAGCCTCACATTGTTGTCATAAGTCCACTTGCGAAATAATCGCCTATAGATATTGCGTTTTAACCCTCGACTGACGGGAGTTGGGTCTACTTTGACCCAACTTACAAATATCCCATACAAACTCTGACTCTTTAACAGCCACTTTAAATCGTTATTTATTTACATCAAGTTCGACAAGAGGATCAACATTGATCTCAACAAAACAGCTTCAACACTAGATTTGACCCGTCAAAATGACGGATTCCAATATTTTTAAATTGCGAATATTGTGATTGTAAAAATGCATCCATGAGCAATTATTTAACAAATTGATTTCTTTGGGTACATATTATTAAAAAAATGACTACAAACTTTGATAGATACATTCATGTTATTTTTATAAAGTAATCTAAAATGGTCATTTTTAGTGCTCCGTGAACCTAGCGTTAAAATGTTTAAAAGAAATACGTACACGCAAGAATTCGAGCGGATTTAAGTATGGCCGCCACGGAATCGTGGAAAATATAGACACACGATGCGCTCAGCTGTTTCTACAATTCTATCGATTGTCGCGCAATTTGCATTTGAAAAAACATTCGACGGTTTCGATTGTTTCGCGGCCACAATAAAAACGGGACCCACAAAGGAAAACAAACCTACTGGATTCGCTTCCTTTTTGTTCGGAACGGAACAAAAGGGAACGATCGTTTACAGCTGAACGATGGCGGCGGGAGAGGGGTACCATATGCTCCCATGGATCGGAACGATCGGAGGACACGAGTCTTATGGCATAGTGTTCCCAGGATCAATCTCGGCCTCGAATCTGGGTCTGGACTCGTGCGAATTATGGAAAATCGGAGGTACCGTTGCGAAAACAATATGCAAAGGATCGAGTGCCGGCGATTCGCAGATTATTGAACTCTCTGTCATTATTCCCCCCCTTCTCGCAAACGCATTTGGCAGCGTGGCACGAAAATCTTGGGTTCCCGGCCACACGCGTGTCCACCTTCGTGCAGAACCCGCACAAAGAACACTCATTCGCATTATTGCAGAAAATAATGCGTCCCGCCCTGACCATGAGGCGCACGAGTAGAATTGCATGTAGGGTGTGCACGCAGCCGTGATGCACACTAATAGGCGCACACATACGCGCGCGCGCGGGCGCGCTTGTGTCGTTACCTTTGTGTACGCATGTAACTGAAAGAGAGAGAAAGAAAAAGAGAGAGAGAGAGAGAGCGTTCACCAATACACGGCAAAAGGTTCCCACAATCAGTACACAATCGGTCTACGACGACGGTGACATACACGGTGAACCGGGAAGTAAAAAATGATCCCGGTTTGCCTTTAAAGCTCGAGACGGGGTCCGCGGTGGACACGAATCCGATATGCGGGTAAAATGGAGCGGGAGTGCCTCGGGTATGAAATACAGAGAAACGGTTCGAGTGCCGTTCCAGTGGGAGAATTGTTAGTTGAATCCACAGGGAGCAAAATTTTTCAAAATGGTCTTTGCCGGAGCTCCGCAGCTCCCATTGTAACGAGAGTAATTGTATTTTCAACATTCAAGCGCGACGCGTTCGTTACCGTTCGCTTGACCTACTGGCGGGTTACACGCCAGTGTATTATTTACCCTGTGTTTACGCGATACCGGCACGTCGCGTGTAACTGCATAAAATATTTTCTGTGAACTACAGGACACTCTGTTGTAACGAGCTCTGGTCGAGAGCCGTGAAAGTATCGCTAAGGGAAAATGCAGGCAATTAATTTGTCATTGCCGTCGGTAATTGCTCGGAGGCGAAAGCTGCGCGCGGACGGGAGATCCTGCGGCAGGACATGTACAGGATATGTATCCCGGGAGAAGGAATTCCTCGCGTGTCATTCGACAGTTATGCGAGGAATTCGTATCACGAGGGATGGTAACCGTCGGACGGTTTCTCGCGCGTCACCCTGTATGCACAGGTACGGAGCCGTGCACGTGTGTAGCCTCTGTTACGCACACGCACGTAATGCCTTACGCACACGGCCAACCGTAAACCTCCAGTCTTTCAGTTGATGTCGGGACCGCGTAGAGTGTGGACTCCCCTGTTCCCGAAATCGCAGTTCGACCGTCGTGGCCGAGTATCACGAATTCTTCCAACATACTTCCCCCTTCTCTTTCATACATCTTTTCGTTTTTCTTCCTCGTTCGTTGGTCCGGTTCGACCGGAAGAACTCGTCGCCGCCGCATCGACCTCGATAAAATGCTGGCGTACGTCGTCGGATACGTTTACTTTTACGCGGAGATGCTTCGATTCGAGTTGCAAATACGCGTGCACCCGGACGGATACAAGCTCGCGAGGTTCATGCTGTGAGACAGGAACCGGAAGTGCACCCCCGCGGGCAGGACGTTCTTCGAAGGAAAGACGAATCCACGCTGACACGTACAGGATAGATCGAATCATCAGATGATCGCCTGGAATCGTCCTTGACGCGCGGTCGACCTGTTCAAGGTAAAATCCCCGCTTTCCGCGCGAGATCGATACTGATTTACATGAAGCTCGACGATGCTGGCAAATTTTAATTAACGCCACCGCGGAACGGCCACGGGGCGGTTTCCGCCTCGCGAAATATCGGTCTCGCTCTTTGTGCCGGAACAATGAAACCGATAATGAACCGCCCGAGAGAGTCGAGGAGACTGTTCGGCGTTCGCCGCGGGTTTGAATTTGATTAAACGGTCCGGTGTTACGATTCGCGGGACGCGACCGGGGGTGAAAGGTCATACTGCGAGGGACGCGGCGGAGCCTTTGCGTTTGTGTTTGAACGAGCACATTTCCGAAAAGAGCGAGCGTCGTTCTCTCGGTCGATGAGTGGACGATTGCGAGACCGATAATAATAGAGGGAAGAACAGTTTAACGAACGTTCACAATCGGAGGAAAGAGCGTGTAACGTCCGCGCGCAGAGCGGCGCGAAGCGGTGGCCGCAGCGGAACGAAAGAGGCCTCGCGAAGCCGGGCGCATCCGGAGATACGTCGAGAAGTGAAAGTGCATTTTGCAAGATGACTGTAACACTGGATAATGGCGAGTGCAGCCGGCACCGACGCCCCAGTGCGTCCGTAACAATCGGCGAGGGCAACGGCGGCGAGCTGACACCCGGTTTTTCGTCCCCCTCGTCATCGTCATCGTCATCGTCGTCGCCCCTTCCGTGACACGTCTGTCAGCATGCGTCGCCCCGGAACGTTCCTGCTCGCAACGCGGAAGAAGCGACACGCAGTTGCAATCGTAATTCGACGAATTAACGTCAAGTGCAAACTCGGCGACCCGGCGACCCCGTTCGTCATCGGCGTTCATCAATAATTGATGAGTGGCTGGCTTTCCGCCGACAGTCGGGAAACGTCGAATTCGTCGTGCCGGTTATGAGCGTGCTTCCCCGCAAGGTCATCCGGAGCCTGTCTGCGAGAAGGAAGAGGAAGTGGAAGGGCCGCGACCCTTCGAGCCACGTGGACCCCGGCACAACAACAACAACAACATGGAGACTATACTGAATTGTAATGATCCGACAAAACTTTTCTGGAATGTTTTTTCGAAGTTCGACGCGACACGGTATCCGGTTGCCAACGGTTGTCTTCGACGATTTTTCCTGCACGATAGCGTTATCGTTATTAGCACGTCTTCTTCTTCTTCTTCTTCTTCCCACCTTCGTCTCCCTTCGATCGGGGTCCGACTTTATCTTCGGTAAATAACAACACGTCGTTCCACCTCGTTCGACGAGCAGATAACAGTGCGTCCTATCGTTTAAGCCTGACGAGCGAAATAAGGGCCGATTCTTCTTCCCTGCTATTTTTGTCCCCCTTTGAGCACGCCGGAAGAGATAGGATATCCTGCGATCTCTAACTCATCCGGGACTTTTCTTTTTTTTTTGTTTGCCTCTGTACACCGCAGACTTGAATCTATGGAACAAGAGCATCAGCCAGAGATGGAGGAAGCTGAGGAGGAGGTGTTCCGTGCAGGAGACGCCCGAGCCGCAAGAGGCTTTGATACAGGGCGGAACGACCCAGGGAGTGATTCAAGCGGTCAGATCCAGTCCAGCTAGCAGAGAATCCTCGCCAGCCGCGAAGAGCCTTCAAGACGGCAACTCCCCGAAGAAGCTGTTGCAGACCAGCTCGTTAAGACTACCAGGTAAGACTCCTCCAATTATCAACCGCAACGAGAGAGAGAGAGAGAGAGAGAGAGAGAGAGAGAGAGAGAGAGAGAGAGAGAGAGAGAGAGAGAGAGAGAGAGAGAGAGAGAGAGAGACGAGAAACTAAGTTAATCCGTTCGGTCGGTGTTCTTGGTCAATTGTTCAGGCACCACCAAGGGCATAGCGGACATTCAGAACGTCCTCCGGAGCAAGTTCAGCAAGATAAACGCTGGGATCAGGAAGAGGAAGGCACTGAGCGTGACCGAAGTGTTCTCGCAGAAGGACAACGCGTCGAACTTCTACGTGCCGAGCCCGCTGACCTCGTCGTCCAGCCAGGCAGTCCACTTCGACGGCGATGGCTACGACTCCAGCGAGCCGACGTCTTTGCCCCCGTACCCTTACCACGACAACCTGGAGACCTTGGCGGAGACCAGCGTGCCGAACTCCCCGAATTGCAACAGCACGCTGACCAGCAGCAACAAGACGTTCTCGTACTCGCAGAACAGCAGCGCCTACGACTCGCCCGTCCTCAGCCACGATCACAGCAACAAGGACATCTACGAGAACGTGGTGTACGCCGGCAGCTCGTCGCCGGGCTGCTACCCTAGATCCAGGGGCGTGTTGCAGCGCAGCAACTCGGAGAACCGCGACGCTGTCAGACATCATGATCACTCGTACGAGAACGTGCGCTACCAACGGGGTCACAGGTCGGAGGTAGCCTCGGCCGTTACCAGTCCTCAATCGGACAGGCATCTGGCGAGGAGCAACTCCGAGACGAGGGATCATCACTCGTACGAGAATGTACATTTCCAGAAAAACGGCAAAGGACGGAATCATTCCGAGCCCGCGTTCGACGAGATTCATATACCGAGGGTCACGCCCAGGAAGAGGGTGACGGACTTCAAAGTCGGCGGACAGGTGAGCAGCTACACGAACGGGTCCGGATCTGGCTGCGCGAGCAAAGAGGACGGCCCGTCCAGTTTGGGCGCTGAAAAGAGTCCCGGCAAGAAAACGACCAGGAGATTGAATAGCAGAAGCGTCGCCAACATTCCTAGCTCCTCCGGTTCCGGTTTGAAGACTTGGCAAGTAAGTCGGTTTAATGTCTGTGCATTCGGCGCGTTCGCTTTTTCAGAACCGAGACTCCGTAGATTCGCGATAAGGTAGAGTGACCACGTTACCGACAAAAATAGGCGAAAAATGGGGTTTCACGTGCCTCAACTTTTCGTCCTTATATGAGAATATTTTTCGGAGCCAAGACTGTGTAGATTCGCGACAAGGTAGAGTGACCACGTTACCGACAAAAATAGGCGAAAAATGGGGTTTCACGTGCCTCAACTTTTCGTCCTTATATGAGAATATTTTTCGGAGCCAAGACTGTGTAGATTCGCGACAAGGTAGAGTGACCACGTTACCGACAAAAATAGGCGAAAAATGGGGTTTCACGTGCCTCAACTTTTCGTCCTTATATGAGAATATTTTTCGGAGCCAAGACTGTGTAGATTCGCGACAAGGTAGAGTGACCACGTTACCGACAAAAATAGGCGAAAAATGGGGTTTCACGTGCCTCAACTTTTCGTCCTTATATGAGAATATTTTTCGGAGCCAAGACTGTGTAGATTTGCGATAAGGTAGAGTGACCACGTTACCGACAAAAATAGGAGAAAAATGGTTTTACGCGCCCCAACTTTTCGTCCTTGTATGAGAATATTTTTCGCTGGGAAAGGGCTCGTTCGAAAGAGGAGGGTTCAATCTAGCGCGCGCCTGGTCACGAGCTGACGAGATTATGCAGATATTTGGTAATATAAGCGTCAGAAGTAGGCCAAAAATTGACGATGCGCGTGCCGTGGAGTCCAAGCATTTTTATACCATTGGATGAGTTTTCTGGATGAAATCGAGAGTAGCGCGCGATAGAAAATATCTCCAGCTACAAATTGAGCTGTATTTAGTCTTGATTCTCTGCGAAATAAAGCCAAAAACTTGAAGCACGTTTCTGGCGTCAGAATTCATAATATCGATAATACAGAGTAAAAAATGTGACATGTTTAGTCACAGACTTACGACCCGTCGGATCAAGACCAAGACGAATCTTAAGTCAGAGACTTAAGGATTTTTTATTATCATTAGACTGGGGATCTTACACGTTTAATTGATGCAATTCAAAATAATGAACAAATTAAAAGAATTAAAAAATACCAATACATTGTCGAGATCATGAAAGAAAGATAGGAACTTTAATATGGCTACCGTTTCTTGCAATTGAGACAAACAATTTTTATTTTGCATAAAGAATCCGCAGTCTAAGCATTGTCATAGTTAACATATAATAGGAGGTTAACACACTTGTCGTACATATAATGACGAGTCAGACTGGTGATAAGAATTTTAAACAAGATCTATGAAACATAAATATTATTCATTTCCTTTAAATTGAAATGAAATTCTGTTCTTATGTTGTCGTTATTTGAGCATTAAAACAAATGTACCTAGATATACGATGAGTATACATTTTTTGTCACGTCTAGGAAATTGATGAGAAATTACTTTTCTTTCGCAAATGTTATCATAAACGTTAATCCGTATTTATAAAAACTCGTATGTGTGAGCTATAAACTAAATTGGTATAAATGCGAGTTTTAGAATTTTTTATTTTTTTTTATCATATAACAGTGATTATTAGTAACCTGAAAATGTAATGATTAATATAAACTTTTTCCACATTTTGTACAATAACACTGTGTCATATGTAGTGCTACCTTGTATTTTAGCTCTGTACGCGGATGATGATTTAATTAAGTGTGAAAGACCTGTATCTATTATATTATCATTTATAAAACAAATGACAGTTTAATTAAGCGCGAGAGACGTGTATTTATTCGTTTCTTGTTTATCAGATGAAAAAGTTGAATATCACGAAAACTTATCATTATTCAAAATACTTTTTACATCATCAAATTTGTTTGTATTTAATAAATTACTAAACATTTTATACACCACTATCGTATGTATAACGCGAAAACAAAAATATATAGAAGGGAAATATTCTAGGACGGAAGAAATGTTTCGTTTTGGAGTTAACATAGCTTCGACTGCAAACGGTTAAGTATGAAAATCCGCTGCGTACGTATGCTATTATGGTAAAGGTACGGTTCGTCGAGCAATGTATAACGCATATCGTGTTTATAAGCAATGTTTACGCGACATTTCAAAGTTATTGACTCTAAAGAAAATCTTTAATGGCCATACAAATTTATTACATCAATTGTAGAATTGTTGAAACTGATTACCTTGCTGTCGTATGAATTGTTATGCCCGCATCATATTCAGTAACGTCTTTTGATTGTTCAAGCCTTCAAACGCGTAATTAATACTCAATGTTAATTGGTACTGACTTTTTTCATAGTTAAGATATCGAGAAGAAAAAGTCGGGCCAATTAGTATACAGCGTTGATCACGCTTTCGACACTGCAAAACTTATAATGCCGTGTAAACATTGCTTGCAAACACGATACACGTGATACAGGGTGTTCGCGCGGTTACTAGCCAGAGTTTTTCTTGCAAATAATAAATATTAGCAAAAAAGGCAACGTAATGTCATTTGTTTGTGTCTACACTATTCTTTTAGGAATGAAGGTGACCTACAATATTTTAACTGGAATGCTATATACTTTTTATACCAAGACAAATTCAAGGTCAAACAAGAAATAGAAATAGAAATCTTCAACAGAAATAGAAGGAGCATTTTCAATATTTCGTCCTAATGTGATTTCTTTCGTACTGTACAAAAAATATATAGCATTCCGCTTAAAATATTGAAGGTCACCTCTATGCCAAAAAAAAAAAAAGTAAATCGGCTTTTTCTTCTTTCACTATTTTCTCTAATATTTATTATTTACGAGAAAAATGCTAGCTGGTAATAGTTTGAACACCCTGTATATTGCTCGACGAACTGTATCTAAGCCATAACAATATACGTATCCAGCGGATTTTCAAACTTGATTTTTTCGAAAAATATTTTCTCCGTTGTTTTCTTATTTCTCCAGAAGGATTTACCTAATTTTCGCTTAACATGTTATTCGGCCAGATACCGCATAACAGACGGTTTCAAATTTCAGAACTCTAACGCGAACGATTGCCAGTAAACAAATATGGGTCAAATATTTTTCCAAGAACCATTTCTCGCATAAATATTGCACATGTTATTCCACTTCGATATCTCTTTTCTAACTCCTCCGTAATCTCCCACGGAGAAGCTTCCACATATTTTGTGGAAGATGTTCTGTAAACCATTTTTAGAATAGTGAATATAAGATTTGTTTATCGATTGATGACTGACCCCCGCAATACGTGTCTTCGCAGGGTACACAAGACACGGACGAAGGCCTGAACACCGACTCGGAACTCGAAGACATCGACGAAGCTGGCGAGGGTGAAGAGTCGAGGTTCTGCACCCTGCCAAGGCCAGGCAAGGGTGGCGCGTCATTCACAATACTGACTGCCAGATTCTATAAGGGTCCTGGGCACAAGGGACTCGGTTTTAGTATCGTAGGCGGCACGGACAGTCCCCGAGGGACCATGGGGATTTACGTGAAGACTGTCTTCCCTAATGGGCAGGCTGCCGACCTTGGCACTGTTAAAGAAGGTACGATCAATTGTGCCTCCGAAAAATTAATTTCATCAAACATCATTCACTTCATTAACCCTCTAGTGGTCAAAAATATTTTTCGGTGACATCTCTTCTAAAAACTCACAGCTCTTACATAATGCTACTGTTGCTACACTGCATAAAACTATAAAACTAGAATTCTGATAAAACTAGAATTCATTTAAGCATTCCAAGATAATTTATAGAAAATTGAAACGGCACAAATCAATTCATGGATCTCACAGACCCAATACGTACAGTAGAGGGTTGACCCCTGGCCTTAAAATGGCGTCACTACATTATCTTATTTTTCTAAATTGTCAGGAAAGGGGTTAAGTAAAACATATGCTAACCATAAAAGACTGCAGTACACAGTGTTTACTCGATATATGTCCAAACTTCGGGTCTAGCCAGTGACATACATCGGCCAGGAGATACTACTCTTGGAAGTTCTAGAGGTCTCAGTTCATGGCCCCTCAGAGGGGCCTTTTATCACCTAGGTATTTGGGACATATATGGAGTAAACACTGCAATCTCTCTTAACCTAAAAATCAGCATCCATTTTCATGAAAATTTGATCGCATCGACGTTATTACTGAGAAATGAATAACAACGGAGGAATATTGTTTCAGGGGACGAAATTTTATCCATAAATTCGAAACCTCTTCACGGGATGACGCACGCCGAAGCAATCGCCGAGTTCAAATCCGTGAAAGCCGGGGACGTGGTCCTTCACGTTGGCCGGCGTGTGAACAAAAAGAAAAGGGACTCGTTGACCCTACCACCTGTGGCTCCTCCGGCGCCTCGTCAACAAGTCCAGTGAACGATTGATCGTTTACAACCACATTCCGCGCGAAGGCGTGCTACAATTCCGTAGAGAAAGCGTGCGAGCGCCGAACCTTCGGCTTTAACAAGTGCAATGGCATGTGCTTCGCAGATGCTGTGCCCAACCTGCGAGCAATATCGTTTATTATTGCTGGCAATAATAAGAGCGGGAGCGCCGCGACAAGCTCGACTGGCTTCCGCAGGTTGTTTCCGATGACGACGGTGATGTTTCTAGTTCAGGATCGTTTCATTTTCGCATGCGTGTTCGTTCTCGAACGTTCCCGCCGCCGAGAATGTTGTTTTTCTTCCGCGGTGACAGTATGAAAATTCGTTGAGCACCGTCCTTGTTTCGACAGCGACGGGGAATTGCCGATGATGTGCCAACGCGTTTATGTGTGCATGCAGAGTATAATCCGATCAATCGAAATTCAAGAAGTAGAGTATGGTTGCCGAACAAAAGTTTCTCTACCCGTTAGAGATTTCAATGCTCGCCGCTCGGACGGAGGCGAGGAACGAGCGAGTATAAACGAATCAAAATTCGATGTAATCCTATAATCTGGTATGTGTATTTGTAATCGTTGTACCGCCGTATTTATCGATAACTTTTAATCATTCTCTCCAGTAATCTTCGAAGCGACTACGGCAGTGCACGCTTAAGTGTCCGCTTTCGGTCCCGATCGCGGACGCTTTAAGACGGGGTAGATGGCTCCTGCTCTGTAATTTTTTGGAATTGAGGGTAGGGGCCAAGCGGCGGACACTTAAGCGTGCACCACTGTACCGGCGTAAAAACGGATCGTGCGAAAGATCCGGAATTCGTACTCTTTCTCGTATATCGACATTCACGAAACAATGTATTTTTCGAGATAATAATCGGATTTTTAGACTGTTCTCGGGAAAATGATCTATATATTTTAATAGACGAGATCGCGATATCGGATCGAATGAAACGGACGCGGACGGGGGACGGGATCGGTGACCCCCGGCCCGTGGTTTATAGCAACTAAACAGATTTATTTTTGTAAAACAACGATCGAACAGATGGAGAAGGAACCGTGCGAGCGAAATAATCAACCGATCTCTAACCGCGATCGATCGTGCCGGATCGACCGGAGCTCCGTGAATGGCCTGATCGAAACGGGAGGCGCGCAACAGGACCGGCCAAAGTTTTCCAGGTTGCCGCGAGTGAGAATCGAATTATTTTTTTTAACTACCGCATAGAATGTAAACGATGATCGCCCAAAGATGAAACCCAAAAAATATTTTTACTACGAGACGATTGCGACGGGATGAGAGTGACGATGAAACAGTGCATATCTATAGAACTATATATATAACTATCTATAGAACTATATATATATATATATTTTGACGGAACGACGAGCGAGGACGAGTTTAATTTAAGGCGAGAAATGTTATTAGTATCTAGTCCATCTGTAATATTTTCATTTCGAGATAAACTTTTCAATCCACTCGATTCTTTTGTTCATTTCATAGCTATATATTGTCAGAGGAAAGAAAAACGAGAAAAATATATATATATACACGCATACGGTGAGACATATATATATATGTATACAATTATATATTTCTTATATCGACTTTTAAAAGGCGAGAAAAGATGCTAACGTAACAAGCGATTAATCATTAAATTAGATTTAAGGTGTCGCGCTACCTGCGACGATGTCCCTCGTGTTTTTCCGCGGAGGAATTAATTCTAACAACGAGAGACACTTTTTTCCTTTTTGGTTTTCGAGCGGACGAATCACGGCTCGGGACCATTTCTTTTCTCTCCTTTTCTATCCTCCAACAGGAGGAGTCGGCATCGCGGACGAAGAACGCGTTTGCAGCAACTTTCTTTGTCTTCCACGGATCGAAGCGACGTTCCAATTAAGTTAGAATTAATCACTCCAAATTCGCGCGAAGAACGACGCGCGCTCGCGCACGCCCTCCCGACAACTGCGATTCATCGGAAGAGAGGACTGGACGAACGAAGACGGATCGAACTGTGTTGTCTTTTTGGCTTTATTGATTATCATCTTCCATGCTACGACGATGTTACAATGATCGGTGATTACAGAGAATTGGCCTGTGTAAATTTTCCTTGTCAAACACGATTGGTCCACGTTTTGGGTTACGTTCGCCGATTCCATCGGAAGGAACTACTGAATTCGAATTCTGTTTTGCGCTCATTCGACTGGGGGATCCGAGTCGATCGTTCGACCAGCGAGTTGATCGTGCCCGATCGAGCACAGCCCGCGATCTATATCACGATACGATTCTTTCTGTATACGCGCGGCAGACTATAACCTACCCCGACGAACATCGGAGACTCCGTCGACAACGTTCACAGGACGCGTACAGTGATTTCTCTATATATGTCGTCAGGGCCTGGATGATAAACGTCGTGGAATTATCCCCACTACCGCGAGGTATACCGGCCGTGAGGGACCGCGAAGCTCGAGAGGCCTCGGACGCCTCGGTGTATGTTTTATATGTCTCCTGGACGATACAAGACGCTGGCAAGATCCGTGTTGTTGACATACATCGAGAATTCGCTGTATTCGCTGGCGAGCGTGCGTACCGCGACGCAACGTTGTTGTCGCGCACGCATACAAAACGACTTGATAATGTTACTGTATTTTCTATTTGCTATGCGGGCTCGAATGCAAATAAAATAGATCGTATAATGGAGTCCCGTGTTCCCCTCCGCCCCCTCTCCCCCGATCTATAGAACGCATTGCCCACATCCTTCCTTCGATCGGCCGTAGCCTTTTCTCCGCTTGTTCCCTCCGACACAGTCGTTACAGAGACGGGGATCGTTCCTGGCATCGAACAAAAGAAGCTTCGCGTTGACGAAGAGAAAACGGACGATCACAATTGCGAGAGATCATTCTTGTCGGAGCCGATGCGGGCACACTTCACCTAGCCTCCTTGAAATATACGAACGACAATTCTTAAGCTCTCTAACGCACGCAGTGGTCTATGTCGAACAATGTTTCAACCGTTGTTTTGTTCGTTAAGAAATGGACCGTTTACGTTGAAAGTGGTGCAAGTCCATTTTCCGTTGATACAAGGAAAAATACGAATATACAAATTATGTTGGTATCTCATTTTATAAAATATAAAATGGACTTACACCACTTACAAAGTAAACGGTTTAAATACAGTCATTTCTCGATATATGTCGCCAAGGCCTGGATGATAAAAGTCGTAGAATTATCCCGTCCCACAGGGTATACCCCGTGAGTGGCCTCGGACGTGGATGAAAGAATAATAGTATCTCCTGGACGATACATGTCGCTGGCAAGACCCGTGTTGTTGACATATATCGAGAATTCACTGTATTACTCGACAATCTGTTCGCGAGTTGTTCGCGAAAAGGGACAGACCGCTGCGTGTTCAAATAGCTGCACGCCTACGGAGGGTTGCAGCGATTCTCCTGGTTAGTTGAATCGTTGGATAAATAATAGTCAGGAATTAATAGCAGAGAGAAGGATACAAGAAAAATAATAAGATAAACCTTCCTAACGCGTCATGGTAATACAGTCTACGTGCAGTACCCTAAATTCTACGAACATTAGAAATTCCAATCTCGACCGATCGCGTCGAACCGGAGGAACGAGCGTTCTCAGATCTCGTTCACGTGCTGGTGTATGTTGTACGCTCGGCCGCCTCGTCTGGACTCTCTCGGCACCACGGCTAGGTGTTCGGAAACGGTATCCTGAACCCTTCTGTCGCCGGGACTCGTCTCGGCCAGCAGCTCGGACGGCTTCGAGTAAACGAACGTCGTCTCATCACCGATCGATCGGCCGATCGTCGCCGATCCCTTCAGAACGTTGTCCTGCGCGCTGAGCAGCTGTTTGAAGCGCTCGTCGTTCTTCTTCTCCTGGTCCCAGTGTGTGCGAGCGGATCTAGACGTGGTGGGCGCGTCGGCGCGCTGCTGGCTAGCCGCTTGATTGTTGTTCTTGTTGGTCAGGTTCAGCTTCGGGTTCAAGTTCAGACCCAACCATTGCGAGAACAGCGCTATACCTTGCTCGGCGCTGGCGGTCACCGCTGCTATCAGTTCCTCGGTGTTCAAGGAGTCCTCCTCTTCCGTGCTCTCGGTGGTCTCCGTGGTCTCCGTGATGCTGTGAAAGAAATCGTTTCGATGAGAGTTTCAAACAAATTGTAAAATGTCGCAGCGCCGGCTACTTAAATGTCGTCGATAGTCGATAGAAGCTTTTAACACTCGGCTAGATTCCAAATCGGTGATGGACAGTTTGGATGATGTTGGGTGTAATACAAATCCGGGTAATGCGGAAGCCTGCCTAAGTTTATTAACCCTTTGCACTCGGCACTATTTTCAATGTAAAATTGAATTTTTCTTCCGTCTTACAATATTTTCAATTTATTCAAACGAAACTGATCCGATTTCTACATATAGTATTTGTATGTTTAGTAATCTATTAAATACAAATATTGTGATGTAACAAATATTTTGTAATATTTTTTGTAATTTCTTTGAAATAATGCCACAACAATTTCTGGTGGTGCTTCAGAGTCACCATTCGAGTGTTAAGGGTTAAGTCTATATGCAAACTGTGTTATGAGTAGACTGCGGATTTTATGCATTCGACAGCTGCGATTTGGAAGATTAAAAGAATTTAAGAGCCAAGGGCAGTCACGTGACTTTTGCAGAGCCCGCAGGTCGGTCACTGCTGTACAATTTCTATAAGCCTTTCCCCAGCGAAAAGTATTCTCATATGAAGACGAAAAGTTGAGGCATGTGACACCATTTTTCGTCTATTTTTGTCGGTAACGTGGTCACTCTACCTTATCCCGAATCTACGGAGTCTTGGCTCGAGTACCGATATAGTACTTTCATCCATTCTTTAACACTAGGTTTACGGGACCCGTCAAAATAATGGGTTCTAATATCTTTAATCTACGTGGAATTACTCAACAAATTTATTTCTTTAGGTATGTATTATTTAAAAAATGGCTAGAAACTTGAGTAGACACGTTATTCTTATTTGTATAAAGTAATGTAAAGTACTCGCTTTTAGTCCTCCGTAAATCTACTATTAACCTCTTATCATACCCGCTAACTCCCGATTGCTCGGGCCACAATAAACAAGAAGGTCGGTCACGCGTCGAACCATTTACCTGTTTAGTATACTCGCGCTATACGCGGTATGTATAGTATCGCGAGCCACGGCCTGACTCGTGTTGTTTACGTTTGGCCTCGAGCATGACTCGTGTTTACATTTGGTTTTTCATACCAGGAGTCTTACTCGTTGTTGTAGTCTCTTACAACGGACGCAGAAGATCCGCAGTCTAGTTATAAGCATGTCGTGTTACGGGATAGTTGTCTCAATTTTTCCACCGTGTTATAAGAAGCTCAATAGTATAACGTGTGAGCTCTCCATTTCACGCTAAACGGTCGATATCGTTTCTAGCAAATCCCCCCGAGGAGAACGGGGAAACATTCGATCCGTGAAAATGGCGTGAAAGCGAGCCACGAAATCCAATACGGATTATGCGCGGCCTGATCGCATAACGTTTTCGGGATCGTACTCACGCGGAGACTTCGATTTGCCGCACCACTTGATTGAAATTGAAGCATCCCATGTGGTAGGTGGCTTGCGGTGTGCCCAGCAGTGCGGGCTCGATCACCAGACACCCGTCGTAACCAGCGTCGGATTGTTTGATCGAGGTAAATTTCGCGCATATTTGCGCCAGATCTGACAGAAGGTTCATGCACGTCGGCTTGTTGGCCGCGTCGGCTGTGGAGCATCGAAATCGATCACTTTGGCGAGGTTAGCGTTAACGCGAATTTAGCAGCGCGAGGCCGCGTCCAGACAGCAGTTCGCCGAACATGCTCGCCGGCAGTGTGGACAGTTTTGCGAACACATCGGCGAACAGCGACAGGTGTTCGAAAGGCGAACGTCAAAGGCTTTATCAACACTTTATCTACCGGAAGTCTATTCAGGGCCGAAGGCAGTCACGTGACTTTTGCAGAGTCAGCAGGTCGGTGACTGCTGTACAATTTATATAAGCCCTTCCCCGGCGAAAAATATTCTCATATAAAGACGAAAACTTTCCTTCCGTGAAACCATTTTTCGTCTATTTATGTCGGTAACGTGGTCACTCTACCTTATCGCGGATCTACGGAGACTTGGTCCCGTCAGAATGACGGATTCTAATATTTTTAATTTACGAATATTGAGATTCTAAAGATGCATCCATGAAGAATTATTTAACAAATTGATTTCTGCGGGTATATATTATTTAAGAAATGGCTAAAAATGTTGATAGATGCATTCGTGTTATTTTTATAAGGTAATGTAAAATAGTAATTTTTAATCCTTAGCTATAGACTTTCACAAGTGATGGAACAATCGGCGGTAGATAATGTGTTGAAATGCGTTACTCTGCAACCGTTCGCGAACTTCAGTGTGGACGAGGCCTAACGTTGACTCACAGTTTCTGTGTCCAATGAAGCGAGGATCAGACGTCAAAATTTGACATCAGGAAGATTTTCAATAATTACCTATTTTACGTCTAGAAATTGTACTTTTAAGACATAGTTTGGTCCTACTAAACCTCGTGTCAAATCAACTTTGAAAGAACACATTATTTAAACGCTAGAACTTGCCAAACAGTTGAACAAAGAAATTCCTGAGCGAATTTTCTCGTAATATACAGGGTGTATCTAATAAGTGGGCTGAACAATAACTTGGTTGTTATTTAACATAGAACAAAATTATACAGAAAAGTTTTGCATAGTTTTAAACCACGAAGAACTTTCCTCTACAACTTTTCGCTATCTTCGATAACAACCAAATTATAACTTAGCTCAGTTACTAAATACAATACAGTCAAACCTGTTTTTTTGCGGCCCTTTCCATGCGATTTTTTTTGTGCGATTTGTTTTGTGCAATTTTCTCTTATGCAGTATATGAATATAACACCTTTGTAATGTCCTCATCACAAGAACATGCGCGTTTTGGAATACGACGATTAGTATTGAATTGTGCATTTTGAAAATTTCTCCATGTTCAAAATGAGAAATTAAATTTTTTTTTAAATGTTTCCATGTGTAATTTAATTATTTATTTCGTTTGGAAAGCACTTTCTCGCTATTTCGTAAATCTTTGACATATTTTCTGTCAGACTTTTTTTATACGGTCCCTCTCCACCGCATAAAAAAATTCTCTTTAACATGTTGTAAAAAATTATTTGTCATAGCTATTTATGAAGTTTCTGAATATCTTTTTGTGCGGTTTCTTTCATGAAACCCAATCTACCGCACAAAAACAGGCTCGACTGTACTGTATAAACGAAAAATCATACAATAGTTTCCGACAATGTGAAAGCAACATCTGGTGTTCATCTTTCGAACAAATTTGGCAGTTCCGGCGTCAAGCGTATTACCAACGCAACGTGCGTTAGGGTACTGCATCACGGACTATCCCTCACCGATCTTAATAGTTGCATTGTGCACAGGATTGTCGCCGTAGCTCAAGTTCAACGAGACGTTCTGCTCCTTCTGCTTGACATTGATGCAGGCGGGCCCGCCAAGGTCGATGGTCGCCGTCAGGTTCAAGTCGACGCAGCACAGACAATTGGAGATCTGGCAGAGGCATTGTGACTGCGCGGTGGTCGATCTTCCACCGGAAGCGGGCAGTTCCCACGAGAGCAGCGTTTCTGTTTTCAGGGGGGAGAAAAAAAAATAACGTTCGAGAGAAACTCGCGGAGAGAAATTGGAACAAAACGAAAGTCGTCGCGATCGAAAGTCAACGAAGAGAAAAACAGAAAAAAAAAAAATCGTTGTGCTTTCCATCGATAGTCCCGACGTCGTTTCTGAAATGATCTCCCCTCGCGCGGGCTGACACCGTTCTCTGAAATTCGCAACCGTGCCGCGAAGTGTGTCAAGCTCGTCGATCTGCGTCAGGAAGAAGACTTCGGGCCGCGTACTTTCTCGCCATACTGGGACGTAGGCACGATTCGCGTCTCCGAATTCGAGTCGCACGGAAAAACCGAATATTAACGGGCACGAGCCTGTCGAATTGAACGCGGAAAGGGTACCACACGACCGAAAACCAAAACACAACCTCCGCGAAAGGAGACACAGGGTAAACACCAGCGTTTGTTTACTTTGCCGAGGCTCGGCTCTGCCTCGGCTCTATTCGACGTGTTTGCGCGGACAGTTCGCTGTTGGCCTGTCAGAACCGAGGAAAAATCACGAGAAACCATGGGAGCGTAACTGGCGTGTCTGCTCACCGAGAAATCCAGCGGAGGACGCCATGGCGACGACGGTGGTCAGCAACACCAGGATCGTAAGCCTCACAGCCATCGTTTCCTTCTCCTCGTGAGATCGTCTCGGACGTGGTTATTATTCCTCTTTGACGGCGTTCGTTTTCGTGGAGGTGCTCGGCGGCGACCGATTCGACGAAACGCGGGACCGCTGAAGTCACCGCGACAGAACTGTCAAAAGGATACACACGTTCCTGAGGCTGGAGATCCTGCCCAGCAAGGAAGAAGCTTAAATCTGGGCACAAAGCCGGGCGCGGGTCTCGGATCGGCGATCGGTCGGCAGTCGGCACGAAAACTGGCGACAGGATTGGCCACGGCGACGATGAGGTGCCACGCCATTGGCCGAGGTGCGGAGGTAACAACGGGCAAGGAACCTCATCTGGGTGACCGGGTGACCTCCTTCGGCAACCTGGTACCAAGAGAGGACTTACGCCACCGTCCCATCTGTGGTGTCGGGCCTCCGCTGAAAAAATCAGCAGCCTGCGTTCTTCTTTTTCGTAGCGAACGATGGCGGCCGCCCGTTTACAGCTCGACGGGAAAACCATTTTCTTTTCCCTCGATTTCCTCGCGGACAATTTGCAACGAGTCCCTCGCCACAAACGTGCGAGTAAAAGTGAATATTTTTGAATCTTGAATCAACTCGAATTTCAAGTTGATCATTCCGAAAAATCGGGACACACCGGAAATCCACGTTAGACGCATATGTACCGACCAGCTCGAAGCTCTCCTTTTCGAGGCGCGGTATGTCGTGCTTATGGCGCGTAATTACAATAATACGCGCGCCAGAAATCGATGCCCGACGATGATTAGACACCGTCGTAGCGTGAAACCGTTTCCTCGTTTCCACAGTTTCCTGGCCATTATATTTTCACCGCCGTTATCCGGCCGAGCGTGTGCTCGAACAGCTTCGCTTTTTCCAGATCGATCTTGACACTGGCATGAAAACGTCCAACGAAAGGAGAAGGAGTGTATGCTCGGTTGGACGAAGAAAATCGGTTATGGTTACGCTTGGACACTCCGGAGTCCTAATTACTCCGACGCGGTCGGCGTCGTCGTGTTAACCATGATGGACAATGGAATTCCATGGAAAACACAGAATGACGTATGAAACCCCTCGATCGAAAGATTTCGAAATTGATTCACGTCCAAAATAAATTTCTATATGAAACAATGGTTACACGATACAATGAAATTAAACTTTTCCGGTTCAACACCTAGACGAAAGCTGAATTATAAGAATGGGGGGACGTTGTTATATTTAGACCGTGGATGTTTATGCAAAATAAAAATTGTCTGTATTCGTTTCAGGCTACGGTAACACGAACATACATTCTTGTCTTAATAATTGTAATCAGCTGGGAATAATACAATAATATATATTTAAACTCTGTAAATGACTTCTTAAGAAGATTTGAAGGGAAACTACATTTTCTTACGACTTGAAAAATTTTTATTCTGAAGATCCGCAGTCTATTAACAATAAACACGTATCGAACTGTTTTATTACAACAGTTTGATGACGACAGTTATTATATTTCAATATAAAAGACTGTAAGGAATGCGCATCTGAATTAATTATATGGAGGTTTCAGTGCACTGTAAGAATGGAGGACATTCGTACAATTTATTGTGAACAAATAATAAAAGCTGCTCGGTTTAGTCATATACGAGGACAAAAAATGTTCGTCATACACGAGCACAATTATGTTCAGTTGAAAATAATTGTGTCGACCACCCGGGAGAAAGGTGATCTCATTAGAAAAAATATTTTCTCAAGAGCTGTAAACAGTTGTTCTTTGTTCAGTTCGTTCTTGTAGATTGTAAATGAAAAAGATGGAATTGGAGGAGAAATTATCGATGCGGTTCCGTAAAAACTCGTTCCCTCTTATCCTGACCCACTTCTCCGTTTATTTACCTGGTCCCGGCGAGCGACGGTTTAGAATCCCGAAGAGCGTGTTGCCGGAAAATACATATTGGTAGAACAGAACGGACGGTCGTCGACAATAATTGTCCGGCGTAGCGGAGCCCTTCGACGTTCGAATTCCATTGTAGAATCTCTACGCAGTGGGACAAGTGTTGACCAAGGCAAACCACTCCTGACCACTACTTTCTTCGACCCACTAACCGGAGAAAGACCCCTCCTCGATTACCAAAACACCGTTCCTCCTGGAGATGCCAAGGATCTTATCTCTCCTGTACAAATATCTGTCGCGCCGATTAGCCGAGAGTCGATCCTATTATTAATGACACGTCGATTAGTCTCTCGGAGCATGTTTGGAGACAACATCTTGCGGTGGTTGCAATGGCAGACAGAAGAAAGACTAAAATTGGAATTTCTGCATACGAGTACAATCAATAATAATTCCTGCCACACTACACGACATCAAATTTCAGTTTCTTTACTTGTTTTATTGTTTTCAATATTTTTTATCAATTTTCCATTCCTTGTTGTAATTTTCTCGCTTCCATTATTTTATTAGATGTGCAGATATTTATTAGAAATTCGTTGCAGTATTAAAATGAAATTTAATAGGAGTGATACTATTAAAAACTGTTATACTATTTAACAATACGTTTGCGGGACTCGTCAAAATGACGGGTTCTAATATTTTTCATTTACAATGATTATGATTCAAAAGATACATCAACGAGGAATTATTCAACAAATTTAGTTCTTTGGGTACATGTTGTTAAAGAGATGGCTAAAAATTAAGTAATGTAAAATAGTCACTTTTAGTGCTCCGTAAACCTAATGTTAAACTTTCTTTTTTCGCCATTGTAGTTCGACCGTTGCGTACGGAACCAACGACCAGTTTGAAGGTCGGTGAAATGTCTCGGCGCTGCGTTAATTGTAACGTGTAAAAGCGAACTGCACGTTCGATGAATGAAGAATTTCCGTCTCGCTCATTACGGATGCACCGCGCGGACACCTTTCTTTCGTTATAATTTATAGCGGTAGAAATTGCTTGGCTCGGAGCGGGGACTGATGATTAGGCTATTGGGGTTTGTGTGCTGTGCTGGGGCGTGTGCAAATTTGTGTACATAGAATCCACGCGTTTGTTCGCAGCTAAAAATACGTTACGAAGCGAGGAACAATGTGCGGACGCAATAAACGCAACTCAATTAACTTTTACCCATGCTCGTTACCGAGATGCTACTTGCTTGGAGGATATGGTTCGCGCAACGTGAAATTAGTCTCTAAATTTGACCTGTTTCCTATAATGAGCTATTAACTGTTAGGGAGATCAAATCTAATTGTAGCTTATATTACGGTCTATCGCTTTAATTACTAGACGGAAACAGGATTGATAGATTGACCAGTGTTAACACTTTGTCTACCGGAATCCTATTAATAATATTTGTAGTAGTTGTGCTGTACCAAAAGGAAACTTCCAAATTTTCTGTTAATAAGATTTTCAATAGTTGCACTGTACCAAAAGGAAGTTTATAAATTTCCTATTAATAAGATTTTCAGTAGTTGTACTGTACCAAAAGGAAGCTTAGCAATTTCCTATTAATAAGATTTTCAGTATTTGTACTGTACCAAAAGCAAGCTTAGAAATTTTCTTTTACATTATAATCTCAAACGAAATTCTTCCATGATGTTACTAGAGATGTCTTGTTGGTTCACAATTGACGTTGCTGTTGCTGTTGAAGGATTCATAAAAAAGTCCTTAGCCATGGACTATGGGCTTTTAAAAATTATGAAATAATCGCCGGTATCTAATGTGTTAACGTCAGCTTACACTGGTCCACAAAACTGAAATTACTTCTTCCTTCTTCCTCTAGAACAATTCTATACACTCTCCCGAACACAATAGTATATTTTTGGGTCATTATGAGGCGCTTTTAACGCTAGATTAAGCTTTTAACAGCTAGAATACTAGAAGAATATTTTACATTAGTTTATGAAAAATAACAAGAATGTATTTACTTAGATTTATGGCAAGCTTATCTTCACAATCTTCATAATCGCAAATTTGACAAGGAACTCTTCAAAATGGCGGGTCCAGTAGTGCCAATTTTCTTGGACATT
The DNA here is from genome assembly GCF_050948215.1 of Halictus rubicundus. NCBI lineage: Eukaryota > Metazoa > Arthropoda > Insecta > Hymenoptera > Halictidae > Halictus > Halictus rubicundus. Next base: position 20,215,045 of record NC_135151.1, read on the forward strand.
TACATCACGCGATAGAGCGTGAGTAATTTTTAACCTACGCTCGTTAATACTTTTTTTTTTGTACAGAATGTCAAGGTGTATCAACTGGTGCAATAAAAAAGATATGCTGCTATTTAAACAAAAAAATATTGATGAGTTTTATTCGTCCACTATGTGTCCACCTCAAAACAAAACCTTCAACACCCAAATGTGCCTCTCCTGAAATCATTCAATTCGGTATAAAATATTATTCGCTACAAATAATAGGTCACGTGAGTCGTAACATTTAATAAATTACGTGTATGGTTACAGAAGATTACAAAAGTGTCTTATGAAACTTTGTCCATCATTCAAGAAAATATGTGAAACAAGTCGACGATTTTTCCTTCTCAATGAAATTACCACCTTTAAATTTAGTGTTTAGAAATTTAATGTCGAAGTACTTTCTGGGTCCACTGTATGTCTGCACGGATCAACTACGCAATTATAAAATCCTAAGCACTCGACCCTGCTCTTTCCGTTACGAAGTCCGAGATTCCTTCTCGGCAAACAAATGATCGCGAACATGTGAACGGTCGTGTAAGTAGTACGAATAGAAAATCGGTCCATCGAAACTTCTAGTTGAACGCGAACGTCGAGTTAACTCCGGTTAAGAGAACAGGAACCTCGAACGCGCACGCTTTTTGCAGCATCCATGCTTTTTAGCTGGCATCGAGTTTAGCTAATAACTCAACCGAATCTCTCTTCCTCGATAACGAAGCTTTTGTTTTTATTTCCGTTCCTGAAATTGCATCACGCGGAGAGCGTGCGATCAAATAATTAGCATTCGCTCGCGAGGATGAACCGACAGATCATCAAGATTCCCTGACCGGATCTTGCCGATCCGAATGTTATGGTCGAGCGTTGAGTCATCTTTGCAACGCTCGAGCGTAAATCGACCATGGAGGACCCAAGGCTGACATCGGCACCGGTTCAACGGGCGACGAAAACGCCGCTTCCTGGCAACTTTCGTCGTCGGGACGACAGCTTTGGAGTCTGGATCACCTGGGGGATCTCAGCTGGTGGGGAATCGTCGTCTCATTTACCTAGACTGTATTAGAATGCTTAATAATCGGAACGTCGAGCGAGGTAGGTGGTGGTGGCTTGACCGACTTTTAAAGAAACCTTTGGGGGGAGTTGGGCGGCAACTTCAGTTAGACATTGGCCTCCGTAAGACGAAGAGTCGGAAAAAAGAGCGGAAGGGTGCGACGAGGAGAGACGTTTTTTTCCGAAGGATCGCCCGGCTATCGATCACATTTTTACCTTGGATTTCGTCCGTCAACGCACAGGTAAGTCCCCGTCGTTTCTCTGAACAAACCCGAAGAACCTCTTCTCTTTGCGGACACTTTCCTTCGTGGCCACTGACGCAATCTTTCCATCAGCTTCCGGGGGCATCGTAAACGCTTGTTATCTCCGCGCCGGGTACTTGAATCGAAACGATTCACAAACATCAGCGTTCTCTAGACGACGAGAGAGAAAAAGAGACATCAATGAAAACCAGTTTTTTTTTCCCTTGATGTTATCAGCATGAGACAGGTAGATTAAACATACCGTGGCCGTGCCGTGAACCGTTTCCCCGCGTTCCAACCGTACAATCACGGCCGCGAAGACAATGGGAAGCATGTGCGTCCGCAAACGTGCTTCCTTTAATCGAGTCACCGAAGTGCCCAGCTGAACGGCGCGCAACTCGTCTTTGACCGTGACCGGGATTTAGGTCAACCGGTCGCCGACTGACGGAGGAGCTTCCAGACCTCGTGCGAGCCGGCGCGGCGGCTCGGCGCTGAATTCTCGGCAGAAAAGCGTTCCTCCCGCGTGCACTCTCTGCTCGAAATGATTGCTCTCTGCGCGAACAAACGACCGAGCTTCACCCTTCGCGATACGTTATCGTTAACGAGCGTAACACGCGGTCGTATTGTTCGCACCGTTTTGCCGCATCCGCTGTTTCCGTGTGACACGCTTCGCGGTTCCGTTAGCTTTCCTGTCAAGCAATTTCTGAGTGGCTCTTCTTCTCTCGCGCCGGAAAAGAATCTCGTCGCAGTCCCGCGACGCTAGTGCTCTCAAGCCGAAGGTAAGTCGCTGCAAAAGAACACCCGAATGTTTAATATATTGTATTGTATTCTATTGTAAATTTTAAAGGTATTGTACCGCTTCCGTGACACCTGTCCTCTTGGACCCTTCAGTTAACACCTTACCTTAGCCGTTGAACACCCTACACACTTCTTACCGATCACTCGACTGCAAATATTTCCCTCTCACCGGCTCTGTTTCCGCTTAACCAGCTGTTTCGACCTCTTTGAAGAATGTGTACCTAAATTGAGTCGTAAAAATGAACCTGTTTCGACGAGTGTACTCGTCGTAACACAAAATATTGCCATTTCTTCGTGACGTGTGTACCCGTCAAAAACAGCTAACTGGTTAACGACGGTCAGATCATACTAGGCTGGCCAGACGCTGAAGGTGTATAAACACTAGATACAGAAACAGGGTAACCACATTCTGTCGGCAGATTTAACAAACTAACTGGCTACCGGTCGGTAAGCGTCGGGGACAAAAAGCCGATTAGGCTAGCGGTCGGTAAAGTGTTAAGACGCTGTACGAGAGACAGTATTTCCGAATACGATGGAACAGCGTCTTAATATTTTCAGTGTCCCGGATGGAACTCGTTTACACTTTGCACAACAATGCGCCGCGATGCAACGAAAGCGGGACCTAACGCGTCCTTTATTGAAACCTTATTTATTAAATACAGAAAATCGTGGAACGTTGATTGCACGGTCGCTTGACTTATGCGAGCCCGCCACGGGAACGACGGGCGCACGTGTCTTCGCATATAGGGCGACCGTGGGAGACACTGATCGCATTCTTGATCTTTCCGTTGCAGAGGAAGCAAGAAGATGCGGATGTCGGTGGTCGTCGAGTTGCTGTTGATTCTGCTGTTGATCGCGTTCGCAGCTTACGGCAGAGTTATCGGTAATGATACTATGCGCTCCTTGTATTTGTTTTTGTCAAGTTCCCCGCTGAAAGGGAAGCAACGGTAATTAGTATGTTAGCATATCAGAGCTGAATGCTCACTGTCGATGACACACTGCGGAAGAGGGTTTATTCACGCTTCGTTTACCGAAGAGTCGATTTACCTGTGCAACGTGTAATCCACTTTCACGTGTTTTGTTACGTAGAACAGTAAATATTACTTGCAATTATCCAATTTCTACTTAGCCGGGTTTCGATGCAATCGTTTGACCTTGGATTTGACCTTTTCTCGATTATTTTCTTCTTCTTCTTGGTCATTGGAAAATTAATCGAACTTGCAATAAAACTATCCGAACAATTTGGAATTACTGATTTTCAGTAACTATATTTGTCATATTATTTTTAGTCGCGGCAGATTTGCGAAATTTTCTGCATTTATTGCAAAATGCGGATATTATTTCGTTTCTCGATCGTTTTAATCAGTCAGACGCGGTACAACGGCATTTTTAAATTAGGCACGAGCGCATAAAACTATAGTTTGTGCGCCTATAGCGTTAAGAGGTGTACATAATAGCAAAGCTGGAATGTTTTTATAGATCTGAACCAGACCGAGCAACGAGCCATCAGCGACAATAGTTCGAAGCAGAGCAACGCGGGCGTATCGACGCTGTCGTTGAAACAAGCGACCGATAATGTCAACAGATACTGCACTTGCAACGAGAACATATGCAACTGTTGCCGGGACTTCCATATACCGTTGGTGCAACTGCAGGGACCAGGTAATTACTTCGTGATTTGATTACAGATAATAGAACGCGGACATAATAGAAAGTATAACAGCTCAGATAACGATGTAACGCGTCCGCGGCACGTTATACTTGTTTCTTCAACTGTGCCCGCGGAAGAGATAATTACGTGACATGGATTCTTGAATTTTAGGATGCGCGTCCTTGCAGTACCTCCAAGGAGACAACTTGGCGGTTCAGCTCAGCTTCGGTGACAACATCTTGACCAGCACTATCGTCAACGGTAAATATTTTCGTTTCTTCTGCCCTGATAAATCTCCATCTTTGGAGGACAAAGAACTGTTTCAGTTTCATCGATTAATTAAAAATCATTTTTATGCGATATGAAATTTATGTTAACTAATTTCGAGACACAGGAGCTGCGTAGACGTTTATTTCTTTTTTCAATGAGCAGATTAACCCTTAGCACTCGAAATTGCTGTATCATTATTCAAAATATTTTTTACATCATTAAATTTGTTTGTATAGAATAAATTACTAAACATTTCATTACTCTACGAGTAAATTGCACTATTTTCGTATGTACAATATGAAAAACTATATATAAAAGGGAAATATTCTAGGTCGGAAGAAATGTTTCGTTTTAGAGTTAAAATGGCTTCGAGTGCAAAGGGTTAATAACAGAAAAAGTGTGCTTCGGGTTTGAAATATCGGCAACTCCTTCCGGGTCTTTTGCTGTATCATTATTTAGAACCTTCGCCGGGTTTGCGAAAGGAGCTAATCATCCGAAAAGTGTGTTAATTGTTAAGTGGTTCTTTCGACTCCTCTCTTCCCCCCCCCCCCGGAATTTGAGAAACTCGTTTCGACTTTCACCGATCCCTCGTGCACAAAGGCAAACGGTGGATTTTGTCGGTCAGGGGTTCGCGGTTCCGAAAAAAATTCATTTCTCTCCGGTGTATGAGCGTCGGGCGCTTGGGCGTCGCGTCGTGTCAGAGCGAAGTTATTCATAACGCATAGGTGTCGCCTGGCCGATCAACGTGCCCGGATCGACCGCGCGCCAAGGTGAAAGTTTCGCATACATTAAATGATCGCACAAAGGAATGCGTTTTCTAAAAGGTTAGATCTGTCCAACTAATAATAACGGCGCCGGCCTGATTTTCAGGAAAGAGCCCGCGACCGGTGTGCGTCCCGTTACCCGGAGGATTCACCAAATTCTGCGGCCGGATCTACTCGATCCAACGCGAAGCCAAGAACCACTTCAAAGCCTGTCTCGGGTTGGAGCTTCAATCGGCGACGGAACTGGAAGCGAGTCTGCGTGTCAGCTGCTTCAGGTAATCAAATTTATTTTTTCCAACTCGTCCAGGTCAACGGAAAGCCTGAAAAATTTTTTACAATTGAGGGAGACATAGAATATGGCAGAAACCTTGAACCGAAATGAACCTTGGTCGTTTTTAGACCAAGACAGATATTTTAATCCAATGTCCCAAGTATCAAGATAAAACAACACCATACACAGGCTGTCCCAAAAATGTTGCACTTGAGAGGGGTGATTCCTGAGGTCATTTGAAGTCACTTTTTCCTTTGCGGAAATGTTCTCCGCGGCTTCGTTGAGGAGTTATTAGCCGAAAAACACGGACCAATCAGGGAACAGGTACCGCTGAGCGTGGCGTTGGCATTGGCCGAGCCGGAATCCGCCCGTTGTAGCCGCGCCCTGATTGGTCCGTGTGTTTTTGTTCACAACTCGTCAACAAAGCCGCGGAGGGAATTTTCTCAAAGGAAAAAGTGTCTTCGAATAACCTCAGGAAGGAAATCAATTAACCTAAGTAAAGATAGCATATCTTGAAGACTACTATTGCAATGCTTCATTGAAGAAACTGTTCCTCCTTATAGATTTGGCCCTGATGGCCTCAAGCTACGCCCGGCAGAGCCCCTGCCAGTGGTGGAAACAGACACGCCGGAAGAGGACGACGACGACGACATCTTCGGTCTGGGTTCCGACGACGACGACGAAGAGGACGACGAAGATGACGATGCCGACAACCCTTCGGAGATTTCTCCGTTGACCAACTCCGTACCGGATTCGTCGGCCGAGGACGAGGACGACGACGACGACGACGACGTTCTTGGATTCGGAGCTTTACTGGACATCATAACCGGGGACGATGAAACCGCCACGAAGAAACCGAAGGTCACCACACCCGCGCCTCTTCTTGAATTCACGATTCCGCTTCTGACAAAGCCTACGGCCGCGGCGCCCTTGAATACCGAGCCCCTAATCGCCGGGGACAGCGCAGAGGTCACTAACGACGAAGAGAACGAGTACATTCCAGTTCAGAGTATTCAGCCGGAGGACAACGTCGCGGAGGATTCGGATGAGTTCTCCGTCACCGAACCGGTCTACGAGTTCGCGGACACTGTCACCGAGTCGTCGAACAAAGTGGTGGCGTACGCGAAGCCAGGAAAACTCCCCACGAAGAAGGTGGTGTTGCAAGTCAACAAGGTGCCTAGTCTGACCAGCGCGAGCATCAACGCGATCGAAACCGAGACGGATCAGAAGAAGAAGCCTGCGAAGAAACCGGTTAAAGGAGACAACGAAGACGACGACGACGATGACGATGATATCTTAGACGACGACGACGACGACGACGACGAAGAGGCAGAATTGCTGAGCGGCGATGACGACGAAAAAGACACCGAGGAGGAAGACGAGTACGAGGACGAGAAAGAAGTGACGGAACAGGAGAATGCCGAAGAGGATGACGAGAAAGCTGAAGATCTAGAGGACCTGGACGACGATGACGACGAGGCGGAGGACGCTGTGATCAGTGCGCTGGTCTACGACGAGAAGGACAATGCGAAGAAGAGAAAAGTGAAGAAGAATCACGAAAGCTCCGAAGCGGACGACGACGATTACGAGCTCGGCCTCAGCGGACTTCTGGCGAGGAGCAGGCATTCGCGAAGCGGTCGTCGAAGCAAAGTCATCAGGCCTTGAGCTGACGACCGTTCTCGCGCCAGTCATTCGATAATCGGGACTATAGATCTATAGAGATCCGTCGATTAGACAGGATTCTCGTCACGGAGAAATTTTGTCCAAACGGATCACTGTTGGCTAGATTAAGGAATATTCGAGACTGATGAATTCTTTCTATTTGTTTTTTGTTTGGTAAACGATTATCGACGAACACGAAAGGAACGTTGAAAATATCGATACGAAGACGGGAATCGAACATAATCAGACGAGTCGCGAACGGCGTCCGCGACCCCAGCCATATCGGATTACTCGATTAGTATAATATTATATTATTTAAGACATGCACGTATTTATATGTACTTATTTAATTAATTTATTGAATTTGTAATTAATTTATTGAAATTGTAATTAAACGAATCGAATAAATGTGTACTTTTACAGAGTCCAGTTTTCTTCAACTGTAAATATGAACCCTTGTAATCATAGTTAGTCTGACAGACAGACAACAAAATATCTTATTGCCGTTCGAGAGAAAATGGAAATTGAACGGAAACTGTTCTGAGGTGCCCGGCTGTTCAATAAAATAATTAGTGTTAAATACTTTTACAATACTTGCTGTGAAATAGTTTTTGGAGCTGTACTCCAAAGAATTTTCTATTTATAGTGAAGCAGTTGCTTGACTAGTCCCAGCACGAGGATAACGTCTTCGGAATCCAAAAAAGAAGAAGGAAAATGGAGGACAGAAACACAAAAAAAAAACATTAACACATACACACTCTCGCCTGTCCCTTCGAGTCCCCCAAGCTCGCTTTCTATCGAAAGTTTATGTATAATTAATGCGGGTCGGGACATCGTGGAGTGGTCGTGCGTATCACAGCCTAATTTCAGTCTACGACCAGAACCGATCGGCATCGGACCTTTCTCTTCGGGGACCATGATGGCCAAGATGTTGTGTGTTTTCGTATTGTTTCTCGCGGTGCAAAACGTGCGCGCTGTTAAGTTGGACAATGAAACTGTTAGTATAGGTAAAAGTTTGAATATAGGTAAACACTCAGTTTTATTAACAGAAAACGAATCGAATCGAAATATTAACAATTCTATTCGAAACAGATCTTGCCAAATATAATGCCATCTATTATAACCCGGACACCGGAGTCAATCTCAAGCCGGAACTGGAAGATACTAGCAGAGATCCTTTGTCAACGAAGATCGCGTTTCGAGGTCTGCCCTGCCAATGCGAAAATCTCCAATGTAGCTGTTGCACCGGCATCAATCTGACCTCGATCAATTTTAATCGTCGCGCGTGCACAAAGTTCACCTACGACTCCTCAGCGTTGGCCATTAACATGGCGTTGACCATGAACGAGAGAGAGATCTATTCCAATACCTTGTCTGGTAAGTTGTTGTATTCATTCTGAAATATTAAGTATGAAAAACAATTTCTCTGGATTTTGAAATAATTTCTATTCAGAAATTCTCAATTGTTGATTTTAGAAAAAATTATTAGAAAATTCCCAGTCAGCAAAGTATTAACTGTTGAAATAATCGTATACCTGTATTTCAATATAAAATATTGTATGAAAAGAAATGTTAGGTTGCTTTCTATAATTTATAAAATTCCAATACCTCGTCTGGTAAGTTGTTATATTCATTCTGAAAAATTGCTGAAGTATGAAAAAAATTTCTGTTGGTTTTGAAATAATTTCTAAATTTATTTAGAAATTCTCAACTGTTGATTTAAAGAAAAATATTACAAAATTCCCAGTCAGCAAAGTACTAAGAACTGTTCAAATAAAATATATCTGTATTTCAATATAAAACATTGTGTAAAAAGGAATGTCACGTTGCTTTCTATAATTTATAAAATTCCAATACCTCGTCTGGTAAGTAGTTATATTCATTCTGAAAAATTGTTGAAGAATGAAAAATATTTCTGTTGGTTCTGAAATACTTTTTAAATTTATTTATAAATTCTCAACTGTTGATTTAAAAAAAAATATTACAAAATTCCCAGTCAGCAAAGTACTAATACCTGTTCAAATAAAATATACCTGTATTTCAATATAAAATATTGTGTAAAAAGAAATGCCACGTTGCTTTCTATAATTTATAAAATTCCAATACCTCGTCTGGTAAGTTGTTACATTCATTCTGAAAAATTGCTGAAGTATGAAAAAAATTTCTGTTGGTTTTGAAATAATTTCTAAATTTATTTAGAAATTCTGAACTGTTGATTTAAAAAAAAAATATTACAAAATTCCCAGTTAGCAAAGTACTAAGAACTGTTCAAATAAAATATACCTGTATTTCAATATAAAATATTGTGTGAAAAGAAATGCCACGTTGCCCTCTATAATTTATAAAATTTCTTCACCGTAGCTAGAAACCCGCCACCGCTGTGCACCCCAATGCCCTATCTGCCCTTCGTGAACTTCTGCATTCGTTTCTTCGATCTGTACACCGAGGGAAGAAACCTTCACGCTTGCATCGACTTGGAAACTCGTTTTATTGGCTCGCCGATCATGACCTTGCACTTCAATTGCGTGAAAGTCGGTGTCGATGGAGTCTCTTGGACCCAAATCGGGAACGCTACCGATGCGGCGGCTGTTGAAACGTATACGGTAGTAGAGGAACCGGAAGTGTACGACGAGGTGGAGTTCGAGCAGCAAGATTTGGAGGCTTACGTGAACTATACGTCGACGCTAAGCCCTGAAGAGGAAGCTCAGATTGGGCAGCTTAAGCTCTGACCCTGGACGAACTATGCTCCGTCTAACTAATTATAAGATGTATCCGAATTAATTTATATTAACTATTTATCTGACATTGATTGGTATAGACATTACCCATAATTGTGACAAGAGCCTGGATCAAACGAATGTTATAGATAATGTATATTTACTGATCGAAATATCATTTATATTTACTCAGGGACTTAAATATTATGTACATATTTTCTATGTAAGTTGAATAACTAGGCCACTATTTTTATAACGTGCAAACTATTTAAATTGCTTATACAAATCTTCATGGTTTTCGGTATTCTCTTGTTCCACCAAAATTTTGTTTGATTGCGTTACTATTCGTTCCCAAAATCTCTGAGATCTCAGTTCATCGTTTATCACTTGGACCATTTTTGTAACTGTGCCATTGATAAACATTTTTCTGAAGGTACATCTTGCAGGCCCATTAAAATCATTCTGATATTTATATAGGGTAACGTGTAGCTATTTATTTGATTTAGTCACTAGAAACTGATAATTGTACGACGATTTTGATACTGCGGGTCAAAATGTACCCGGGCACCGCTGTCGGGAGGAGTTAATCTAGCATTGAATATTGTAACGTGAACCGTACTGTTAAGATTGTAGATAAAGCGTTATCTGAATAAACGAACAACATTTTGTACAAATCCAAATTGCATGCTCCCTCGCGAACGTACTTTCGATTTCCCGGCGAAACTTGCCTTCTTCCGGAGTCCAGCTTCCAGAAAAGTTGACCAAACGATCGAATATGGATAAACAGCTCCAGCCAAACCTAAATTTCTCCATAAAACGAGGTCACCGTAAAGATATCCGTTAACCGGTCAGTCGAGTTTCGATCGTTCGTCGAAGATGTCCTCTCGCGGCGACTGAATTCGCAGACAAACAATGAAGATCTATTGCTTCCTTTTCCTCGTTTTTCTTGTTGCCGGAAGTTCCGCGAAGAGGATTCACGAAAGGGTCGTCGAAGAGGAAGAGAGGTCGAAGAATTCGGTGAACAATGCGCTTTCGATGGAGGACTTCAAGAAGATAGCGGAGTTCGCGAGATTGCTGAAGCAAGCGAACAATACTGCTACGAACCATAGTACTCAGGTGACCGCGACCAGGCAAGGACCTTGCCAATGCGGCGGAGGAATCTGCGGATGCTGCTCGAGGATTCTGTTCGACACCTGGAAACAAAAGGCTTGCGTAAATGTGACCTACGACGCAGACGAGTTCAGCTTCACCGCAAAGGTTTCGATGAACGACAGAGTTCTGTACACGAGAACGATTTCCGGTAGGTTGATCGATCACGCTCTTCAGCATAAAACAGTGGCTCGCGAAAGTAGACTCAGGTGTACCAAAATGGAGGGTCAGAATAAACGGCAATTGTTTCAGGGAAGAATCCTCGGCCGTTATGCGTGCCAGTGCCACGACTGCCGATAGTTAAGGCCTGCATCAGGTTCTACAACATTTATTTCCAAGGAAGAAACATTCACATGTGCGTGAACATGGAAGGAAAATTTCGAGAGACCACCTTGTTCAAGGTAACTCGCCTAAGCCGAGATTATTCCAGCTATAAGATTTCCCGTTAGTCGGTTCATTATGGACGCACACATTTCCAGGTCGGATTAGATTGTCTGAGATTCGGCTCGAACGGCTTAGCTCTGGTTAAACCTGAGGATGGAGGTGGAATAGGTCAAGTAGTGCTCTTACCAGATGACGACGACGATGCAGAAGAAGATTACGATTACGACGACGACGACGACGACGACGATGACGACGACGACGACATACTTGATCTATGAAGAAACACAATATTTTCCTCTGTCGCGAGTTACGCCCTTCCTCAGTTTTGTTCTACAGAACAGTAAATAAAATCGTACATTCATTTTTTAAAAATTGGTCTTCAGTTCCCCGCCTGCCACGTCATGTACAGGGTGTCAAAAAATTATATGTCACGGCCACCATAGCGTGATTCTACACCTACGATTTGGTGGAAATTGAAATAAAAAAACTCCCCGCAAAATTGACCTTGACCTTGAAAGTCTAGGTCAAAAAAACAAAAATTTTTGTTTTTAATCGTGTTCTACTGGGTCATAAGGATCAACTTTGTGAAAGAAACCATGGGTCGCATCTCAACCGTTCTTTTAAAAAATGATGTTGCATTTCTTATAATTTTTGCAGCTTCTTTATTTGTAAATTTTTTACGTCCAGCGCCAATATATAAGTAAATAGCGTACTATCATACAGCGGGTACCATCAGTAAGCTATCTCGTTAGGTATGAAATTATCATAATCATGATACTCCTATTTCCCTAACTACAGAATGAAAGAAAGAAGCTGCAAAAATTATAAGAAATGCAACATAATTTTTTAAGAGAACGGTTGAGATGCGACCCATGGTTTCCTTCACAAAGTTGATGCTTATGACCAGTAGAACACGATTAAACAAAAAAATTTTTGTTTTTTTGACCTTGTTTTACAAGGTCAAGGTCAATTTTGCGGGGAGTTTTTTATGTCAATTTCCACCAAATCGTAGGTGTAGAATCACGCTATGGTGGCCGTGGCATATAATTTTTTGACACCCTGTACAAATCTCTTAAAGGAAAACGAACTTTGCGAAAGTAGAGGCCTCGAGCTTTAAAATGAGTGGCTTATGGTTTTACGAAATTATCGTAATTTAAATGTCGACCATTTTTATATCATCCACTCTACATACTGTGAGAGAAAATTATTGTTTCATGTCTCTTCCATTTTGGAGCAAACTCGATCGTTCACTTTCTAAGCACCATCAATTGTTGTATGTGTTATAATTCGAATTTGTAATTTATAAATAATTATAAATAATTTATAATTCAAAATACTATGAGTCATTAAAAATGTACTGATATTTGTTCAGCTCTTTATAATGGATATATCAAATTCGCAGTTTAAAGTACAATGTATCGCGTTCGAGAAAATATTGCGAGACAATTGAATTCGACATTAAACAATACGCGTTCGAGAAAGCGGCGAATAAACATAACAAACAGGTGCAGCAAAGAAATGATTTCATTATATCTCGGTGATCATCCTGCACGTTCTATGGGGAAATCACCGAGCCGAGGACGAATCTGACAATATTGTTTAGTGGAATAACAATCGGCGGTGCTCGCTGGAATCGAGAGAGGTGCAACCTGTATTGGTAATAGAGTTGTGAGTGCACCATAGTGAAGCATGCATTGGAACACTCTGAGCATGAATTTTAGAACGTGCAACGCCCTAATTTCGTTTTGGTTGCATTTCTTCTTTCACTGGCCCCTTACTGTCACAGAAGAAAGTTAGTATTTTTTTGTTACGTCCACTTCCTTGTTTCGTGTTCATTCTTTTTGAAATAGAATTAAATGAAACGTGTGATAGGGTATCCGATCGCGAATGGATTTTTGGCTTACAAAACCGTGACGAGTATTCGGCCATCTTGCACCTGTCCGACGTCTTACGCGTGTTCTTGTTGCCAGATTGTGACCATTTTGTTCATCAAGGCTGAGAAAAATCGTAAGTGCGTAATTACTTAACGTAGTGGCGTTTATTATTCGCAGAGTCATTACTTCTTCTTCTTTTTTTTTTCATTTAAATCTGCAATTTGTGCAGTTTGCGTTAACTTCGTCTACCAGGGAAACGGAGTGAGAATTGACGTGACGTTAAACTCGGACGTACTGAAATCCAGAAAAGTTACAGGTGACTGCAGCGTCGTTATTTTTCCAAACACAGTGTTTACTCGATATATGTACAAAACACGGGTCCAGCCAGGGACATGTATCGGTTAGGAGATAGTATTCCTTGATCCACGCCGACCGACGGTCTAAGACTAGGACTTTTATCGGCTAGGCATTTGGGACATATATAGAGTAAACACTGTACACATCTTCGGAACTGATTTCTCCGTTTCGCAGATTATAGTCCGCTGAAGTTTTGCATCGATATACCGCGCTGTGTTTTCTCAACCGCGTGCATAAACGTTTTGGAGCTTAATCAGTTCTCTAGGTAATGTTTTGATATTCAGATGATCTCGAGTGCCTGGTCATTAAATATTTTTTTTTAAGGTCGATTACGGTTTGCCTTCGACTGGACATCTACTCAAAGAAACGAATATGGCAGCTGAATTACGATTGTGTTAGTATATCAACGGTCCCTGAAGCGATGACCGCTGGCACTACTAAAATGATGAGTAATTCTACTACCAAAATGATGGCTGCTACTACCACTAAAATGACGGGCAGTGCTACTACTGCTACAACTAAAATTATGGCCGCAACAACTACCACAATGAAGCCTGGAATGTCAGCAATGTCCAGCAGTCAGATGACGATGACTACGATGACAACTACCGCTATGACAACGACAACGATGTCGACGATGGTACCGCGTAGAGCGGAAACCGAAGAAACCACACCGGATGTGGAATTAATAACAGAACCGGGAAGTGAAACGACGATTATAGATATTGATTGATTAATATTTATACGTAATACATAATGTATTCGTGACTCTATAATATTTCAAGTTAATGGGGGCAACCTCGTAAATGTAATGATTCGATTTTTCATTGAGGTAACGTTTCATGAGGTGTAGCGATCATTTCGAGTGCCTGAAGTATCGATTGAAAATGTAGGTACAATTTTATTATAAAAAATATATTTCCTGCATAGTGAACAGTTACATGCTTATCGCAACTTGCGCTGGATGAAGCGCAATGACTTTGACCTTTATGTTGTCTTAGGTTCCGAGATAATCGCAGAAAACTTTGTAGGTTTGTGGATGAATAGCCCCTCTAGCTATCCCTAGCTTGGTGTTCCTTCTCGAGAAATTTTATAATTGATTATTTCTCATTTCTAGAGAGGTTCCAGTATTTCTCGAGAAATTTAAATCTAGGAAAATTCTTATGAATCTCATTTGTTTTATAACATATTTTCGAAAATGAATTTTCAGTTAACTCAAAAACTTTCGAGAAATATAGTCCTATTTCTCATTTCTCGAGAAATGAAAAATGTTGAGAAATCAGGAACACTAGGTATAGCTGAAGGGGCTATAGGTATAGCTAAGACCTACATAGCTATATCTATAGCTCTTCTCCCCCAAATCCGCCACTTACTTCAGTACAAGTACAATAATATACAAAATTTCCAAGAGAAGGTATACATAGTTCAAGTTGGTTGGAGTTAGCGTGGTGAGGTGGCAGACCCGACCATACACACAAAAATTACCTTAATTAAATACATCTTCCACACTGGGTATACAGACATTTCAACACTTACCGTTCTGTTTTGATTTCTTATGTTTCGTTGACCCTGAAAGTGGCACTCATACGCAGAACACTGCAGAACATACATAGAAAGATTGCGGAGAGATATGCGAGCGAATATTCCTCGATTAGATTAGGTTTCCACGAACGTATTGACGCCTATTTCATAATGAGATTGCTTTGTTCGTTAGAACAATTAAGTAGGTACTGAATAAACTAGAAACGCGTCTATAGTCACTAATCCACAAAGATTTTTGTATATTAATGTACAGGAAAAAATTGTTCAAACCAACGTCCTTAACAACATAGGTCGAGGTCAAAGTCGTTGGAGATTGGTCCGCTAAATGTAATATTTACCAGCATCAACAAATATTACGTAGTAACATTCTTTGTTTTAACGTACATAACAAGTTCACTATAATACAATAACATCCATAGATGCACACGTATTCAATATTCCCGACATACATTACGTTATTTGCAGTCATTTATGAAGTGGTATTGTATGAATTGTTAATATATGTAACGTTAATGAAATTGTACAATAAAATTAATCGAGAAGCTTAAATAAGCTTTACATTGTAAAGTACATTAATGATACATTCTTAGATTGTAAGGAAATAGTTTAAATGATTACTCATTTATATAATTATATCATAGTATAAAAATTCAAAGAAATGTACTCATTTGAATATCATGTTCAGTTAGTTTATCCTACATGCAATTACAAGAGAGATACCAAGATGAACATTATTCTTACAGTATTATTTTCAAAATTAAGACTCCGAACGAAATCATTTTGACCATCAAAAAGAGCAAAAAATGTAACTCGTAAAACATGTAAAGTGTAATTTTTTAAGTGGTCTGCTTTGGCTCCGAGGTCTAGGTACAGGCAAAAAAGAATTTTAAATCGCATCCGATGTAACTTCAATATTTTATATTTTTATTTACCAAACATTTCATCGCTTACAAAATCATGAACAAGGTATTCAGATAAAATTTTACATTAACTCTGCGGTAATTGAACGAAATAGGACTCGTCAGAAATGGCCGCTTTTCGAATTAAATCAAGAAAATTTTAATCATTTGGTAACGTGAAAAACTACAAATTT
This sequence comes from Halictus rubicundus, assembly GCF_050948215.1. Lineage (NCBI taxonomy): Eukaryota > Metazoa > Arthropoda > Insecta > Hymenoptera > Halictidae > Halictus > Halictus rubicundus. The sequence goes on from NC_135151.1 coordinate 20,230,884, forward strand.
TCAAAGTGAGATCGGGGAAGTATAGTAGTCCGGAGGAGGAAAAAATCGCACAAAATCGATGGCCCGCAATTCGTCGATTTTGCCGATTTACCCATGGTCGGTGACTCACTTTTCCAAAGTCAAAGACACCGTTATCCAAGTGGTATGCGATTGAAATTTAATTGATCAATCAAATAGTTCACAGAGACCGAAACGAACGAGCAAGGAAGTGAAGACACCACTAATCACTGCCACAAGTCCGTTTGGGTCCCACGGTGAAAATAAATGCAAACAAGGCGATAATAAACCCGAACGTGTTAAGAAGTTAATTGATTATAATTTGTATAAATATTGGGTCGATTTATCAATTTGTTTCTTATCTACAGAATTTAGATGATGAGAAAAACCCGCAGGTGTTTCGAGCAAATCCGCTTCTTAAGTATCTAAAAGCTAGAGCGATGAAAATGCATAAAACTGATAAAAATGACAATAACAATGCTGCGAAAATGGACTGCGATGACATTGTTAAAGGACAGAAGTTACAAAGTCCTAACAAAAAGAAGAAGAATACGGAAGTAAGTATAATATACGGTTCAAGGTGACTCTTTTCTTCGTGTTTCTTGATCGACGCAAACTTCATATTGCTAATCGTTCAAACATAACATTCTTCCTGCGTAAAATATTTCAGATTTGGAAGAAACCACCGTTTGTACCGTGTCCAGTGTAGAAGATATTAGAGAATCCTAAAACTCCATCCACTTCGAACAAAGACACGAGCGGAAGAAAGAAAAAGATACAACGCGACTTTGAAACTGAAAGAAAAGAAAGTGCAAGAACAGAGGCAACTGGAGCTTGCGGTTAAACAGAAGCAAGAAGAGGCAGAAATTGCGCTCCTAAGGAAGCAAATGGTCCATAAAGCACAACCAGTTCGGAAATACAAATTGGGTCTCCCAAAGATACAGAAATGATCATTGACTGATCCTCAAATCCCTACAACATTATGACGTCGCATAGATATTAATAATTTAAGTTAACACTAGGTTTACGGAGCATTAATATTCTACATTACTATACAAAAATAACCATCGCGTGTTTATAAAACTTTTAGCGATTTTTATTATGTCATTTTGACAGGTCCCGTAAACCTAGTTTCAATACAATTCTGTATATCTGTATAATATCAATCTACATAATAAATCTGATCTTAGTTCCTGGAATCTAGGATCTGTACACGTTAACATGTTTCCGCACATAGTCACGTATACATAAACACGCCTACAATAATTTGTGTAAAAAACTTGTTGGAGTGTAACACTTCATTTACTGGAAGATTGTGCTACAAAAAGCAGGAGTTTAAAAATTGTCTTTGAAATAACAATCTACAATAAAATTATTATATTCTATTACTGACACTCAGTTAAAAAAATTTATTAAGAAATCTTTAGTTGTGAATCATAAATTCTTGTCATCTATTGAACAACTACCTGTAGGTAGTACTGTGTTATACGGTAGATACCTTGTCAATTAAGTAGAAAGTTCTCAGATATAGTATGTAGATTATTGATTTGGTAAGAAATTGTACACGGTTAAAAATAATATTCATTAAACAAGAGATTGAATGTAAATTATCGCTTCCTTTCAAATTTCCATTTATATATTGGAGCAGAATCCTTTGTGCCCTTAACTATTAATTTAGGTTTAGTAACTTTCTTGTCTTTCAGTACCCTTTGCATTTCTAACTTCTGCTGTACAATAGTTAATTCTCGTTCTCTATCAATCCTTTTTTGTAACTCCTTGTAAGACATGTGTTTTTGCTGTTCAATTTTAGCCAAAGTCTTTTCATCGATTTCTGGCATCTTCATGTCCTTCAATCTGCTTAACCTAGGCCTGTTTGTGCGCCTATTTATTAATGCTGGATGTGTGTCTAACCTTTTCGCCAAGTCAAAGTTTTTTATGTCCTCTGAATCATCCAAGAAGAATATGTGTTTATTTGGAACCTCGTTTACAGCATCAATCATGTGTAATTGACTTTGAAGCTTATCTATTTTCTTGGCTTCTATCGTTCTTTTGTGAGTAACATAACGAATGTCTTGGGTTTCCATCAGTTGTATCTGGTCTGGCGTTGAGGTATCATCTTTGCTCTTTTCTCTATGCACTCCATCCTCAATCTTAGAGTTAATCATATGACAGTAAAATTCATCAGGATTTTTATTGAGAGCACGTTTCCGTAGAAGTTTCAACGTTTGTTGCTTTTCTTGGTAGTCTCTTGCCCTAGCAACATAATCTTTCTTCTTTTCCAAAAGACCTAAATGCTTACGAGAATCAGGCTGATGTCTCTCTCTATGAGTTTTCTGTGTTGATTTTGCTGCTTTCTTCCAGGACGACATGACCTTTATTTCTAAAAGAAGTTAATTATACGAACAATGTGATCATACTTAATTATTATCACGAAAGAAAAATTCCAACGAAATTTTAAAATTATGCAATATTATGTAATGAAAACACATACCTAAATACTCTTTGTGAAGAAAGTTGTTGTATCAATTTATCGTTAATAGCGTGACATTGAACAACATAACCATGTTTACGTATACTCTGCGTGTCGCACAGTGTCGCGTGCCTCACATTCACTCGCATCAACTCACATTGGAGTGAAATCAGTGATGAGATATCGGCCAGGTTTTCTCGCGCATGTGCACCCAAAATAGGAACGTATCTATATTATGAGAAAAAGGTAGTGGAACAGTGATATTGGCGGGAAAGTACCGGAACAATTTAATATGTACATATGTATATTAAATTTTAATATTTTATTACAAATACAAATACAAATACACATTTTATACATTTTTCAAAATGAAATAATAACAATTTTTTAAAATTTTGCTAGGTTATCAAGGTACCCTATTTTATCTAGAATTTTATATTACTGATGCTAAAATCGCCGCGCATGCGCGAGAAAACCTGGCCAATATCTACACTAACCAAGAATGCGGCTGTAAGCCATCCGATTGGATCATTTTCGATTCTAGCCCCATTATTGGCTAAAGTGTGTGACGTCAAAGCCTAACCATTGGTTGCGAGCGTGGACCCCTTTGCCGCTGTGTCGTCGCGCAAGACTTCTGATCTATGTTGTCTGTGTGTATGGTTTTGGTTAGGTTTATAGTATTTTGCTCTCATTTATCCACAACCATGTTTATCCGAATTAACCTATAAATCTTATAAAGAAATAAATAGTATTGACACGCAATATAATTAACAATGGGAAAAACGTCAAAAGACAAACGGGATATATATTATCGTCGAGCGAAGGAAGAAGGTTGGAGAGCAAGAAGTGCATTTAAATTACTTCAAATAGACAATGAATGCGACATATTGGATGGTTTGTATTTTTAGCAAGAATATCGAACTGGTATAAGTTCAAATTCAATGACTTCCTAATTTCATTTTTTTTTTCGTAGGAGTGAACAAAGCAGTAGACTTATGTGCAGCACCTGGCAGTTGGAGTCAGGTGTTATCGCGTAGATTAAAGTGAGTGTATTATAAAATTCAAGAATTTCTGAATAATGCAAATTTTACTTAATTCTGTATGAAGCAATTGACGTTCTTTAGTGATTTATACTTATAATATATTTCTACACACACAGTGAGAATTATAAGAAAGCTTTGGAAAATGGAGACGCGAAAATTCCAAAAATTGTTGCTGTCGACTTACAAGCAATGGCGCCCCTGGAGGGAGTTATACAAATACAAGGCGATATCACCAATACTAATACAGCAGAGCAAATTATTGCACATTTTGACAATGAACATGCTGATTTGGTAGTGTGTGATGGAGCACCCGATGGTAATTTGCAATACCAATGCCCAGAGAACAGTAGATTTACAAATGGATGAGCAAAGACTATACTAATTTAACAATTAACTATAGTTACAGGCCTTCATGACATGGACATTTACATTCAATCACAACTGCTGCTAGCTGCCCTAAATATTACAACTCATATACTCCGAAAAGGAGGCACATTTGTGGCAAAGATATTTAGAGCCAAAGATGTTTCGCTACTTTACTCTCAGTTGAAAATATTTTTTCCATATGTTTACTGCACAAAACCTAGCAGTTCACGGAATTCAAGCATAGAAGCTTTCGTAGTGTGCAAAGATTATTCACCCCCCGAGGGTTATACACCTCATATGCTAAATCCTCTTTTGACTCACAAACCATGTGATTTTAATGAGCTGACAGGGGTCAATAGGGTTGTTGTACCGTTTATCGTCTGCGGTGACCTTAATCAGCCAGATTCCGACACCTGTTATCCTCTAGATGTAAGATATCTACATATGTCAGTAATGTAAATATAATTTTTCCACGGTATAAAAGTTTTGTAAATCTATATGTGATTGATTCCAGTACGGAGGGAAGGAGTACGAGTACCATGAACCAGTACAGACACCAATCGCGCCTCCATATGAACAAGCCTTATTGTTATTAGAAAACAGAGACACTGATTTCAGGAAGCCTGATGTTAGTGTTGTAATAGAGAATATAGACTCGATGTCTATTTCAGATTTTAAGAAGCTAGCAAAGCAAAAACGCAAAGGAACAAATGAAAAAGCAGTACAACCAGATAGTCAAGAAAGTAATAGTAAAGATACGTTAGGTCTTTCTGAACTGGCGACTGCTTCATTATCTGATAGTAAAAGTGAAAATAACGAATGAAAGACATTCCATATTATACAACGTATATAAAAAAAAATTGAAAATATCATTGTTAAATTTTGTAAATATATTCCTATTTTCAGATTTCTGGTCATCATTTTACACCTTTCCTTTTACAAATATAATGAACAATTTTTTGAGGCATTTGTACTTAACAATTCTTACTTTCGTTTATTCGATATATACTAATCGATTTCAAATTCTGCCTCCTGCTGGAATCGTTTTTTTTATTGCTATTAGTACACGTGCACGTCCGTGTACAGCGCATTGTCTAAGATGAAACAGTAAACATTGAATCGTTCCAGTTGCGGTGACCTAGTCGAAACATGACACCAGCCGAGGTATTTATCGAAAGAATTATGACATATTAAAATTTCGAACGTACGAAAACCCTAATGTAGTGAAAATTTCCTGTTTGGCAGCCAAGTCGAGCTTGTTGCGTGTGCAAGAAGTTATTCTGTTGTGTCCAGTGCCGGGAACGACACGAGAAGAGGAAACATACGGAGCAGCAGCTGAAGTGTCCATTGTGTACGACCCACAAGTTTCCGTTACAATCGCTCGAAGATAAATCGCTGTTCTGTCACATAGCGACCGCTCACCTGCCTCTGCATTGTACTCTTTGCGGGGACATATTCAAAAAGTTAAATGACTTGGAGTCGTTCGGTAATTCTTCTCATACAGTTTACTCTTATTTATATATAATAAATATTTCATCAGGATAATCATACTTCTCTCATTTGTGTTTCATACCAATAAAGGCACCTGCAAGTGGTGGAAGTCTCGACATCGCAATTCGCTGACTTCCGACCAAAAGTCCCTACTGGGAACGTCGCCATTCATAGACGGAAAGGAAAACGGATACAATGGCAACTTTGTTTCCTTGACCTCGCCCCCGGAGCTCCAGAGGAATACGAGCACCCCGATGGTGGTCAGCCAGAAAAACAATCTAGAATTGAAGACTCCAATAGTTCCGGACTTTTCATTGAAGACGCCGAAGACCAACTCGCCGTCGTTGAAGAGCCAAATCCACAGCGACTTCCGGGACAGCGGAACAAGCTACTACGTGAGCTTCCCGTCTGCCGTTTCACACAAGGAAACGCCGTTCCGTTCGGTGTCCTCGAGTCGCGGAAACGCGGACAATCTTCCCAGAAGCAATTCCATGCAGCTGGCCGTCATGAAGGAGCAAGAAGAACACAATTCCAACGACAACCACAGAGTCGAGGACATGGAACTCACCGGTGTCGAAGGCGAAGTACTGTCTGACACCCGCGGCTTATGCGTCCAGGAGAACTCCAGGAGACGATCGGATTCCCTGAAGAAAGTGCGATTCTCGGATCAGTACGAGTCTGCTGTGGAGTCTAATACGCGCAATAACTACAACGTGACAGAGAATGAAGAGTTCTTCGAGGCTTGCGACACTATGACCGACACGCAAGAATCCCTGGACAAAGCGCGGATACAAATTTACGAGGAGAACGCGAAAAATATACAGAAAGAAAATTACAGACCAAACATACCTAGCGTGGATGATAATCGATCTTCTAGTACGACGAGGTTCGTGATGATGATGGTCATGGAGGACAGATCCAACCTTTCGACCAGCGATCTTATAAACTCTGGCTTGAAGAAGTTTGAGGGCATCACTTCCAATATCAATATGTCGAAGAGCGACCTAAACTCTATTGGTTGCAGCTCTTCAACGAAGACTGTCAATAGTCATTGCAGCGTTTCGAGTCACGAGTGTTATTCTACTTCGATCCAAATGATCGACAATATTCGAAGAGACTCAAGCTCGTCGAACAGTAGCGGCGGCAGTAACAGTTCCAGTGGACTCTTTTACACGGTGGCTAACGCTGTGAAGTCTGTTGTAAAAAGCATTTCTGGTGGGTATATTATCATTTTCTTGGAAATTTCCAGAGGAATTGTTTTCACCTAATTCTATGTTACTGTATGCGCAGGCATGACAATGTCCGGTAATATGGAAAGAGAACAAGTGTCCCAGAGGGAAGACATCGTTCCAAGACCCTCTACATCGAACACATTCGTTCCGATGTCACAGTTCGCGGCCTCGCTCTTGCAGAGACCGGGAAAACGTCCCAGGGACACTTTGGATAGCTCACCCTCGTCGAAGAGGCAAATCGGTTCAGAAATTTCGCAATTTGAGCCTACAAGTCCACTTCACAAACGGCATCGCGGGTGGTACAGGATCAAGGGTCGGGAACCGATCGCTAGGATGCGAAACAGCCATCTTACTTCTCCCAGAGGAGTGTCCTCGGAAACACAAGTTTTCCATCAGGGATCGTTGTCCGTTGGCGACACGGTTCTCCCTCTTCCTTCCAGAGCACACCAATCTACTCAGACTGATTGACACCAAATTGAAATTAGAATTTTTTTTATATATTTTTATAGATCTCTGTAATCGTTTGTCCGATGAAACCCTCCAGTGTCGAATTGCCGGTTTCGAGTGGAGTGGTTGAAGATGAGACGGATAATTGCGTCATTAGCGATAATTCTAGCAGCGACCACTGTCAGAACCTTGAATATAAAAATGTTGAACATTCTTAGTGTTTTTAAAGTTCGATTGTTTTATGTTAATATTTATTCGCAAAATAATAATTACGATTATTGTATAATACATACGTTTTTACAGTTAAGTTATCAATATAGATCATCAATATCATGCGCGCAGCACAATACAGAATTTTAAGTTGTATCTCTAATGATTTAATTATTTGTAAATATGTACAATAGTAAATACAGAAAAGCTGGGCAAATTGTGATGGCACACTTTTCGAATACGCGTTTAAATTATTTTCTACAATTTTGTATTTTAGAAATTAAATACTGTTGTACTTTTAATGGCTAATCATTGTTTAAGACGTCCTTGTGCAAACCCCTCTTCTAACGTATTGGTGCGATCGCGTTAGTAGACGTTAGTGTCGCCAGGTGAGGGGAGGGTGCACGAATTGAGGGGAAAGTTACCCCCTCTCCTTGGGAATAGCGCGGTAGAAGGGGGAATTGAAGTGGGGGAACAAGTCTTGATCTGGTAACACTGCACTTTGACTTGCCCCTGATTACTCGCAGCCGGTATGGCTGCCCCTGATTACTCGCAACCGGTGTGGCTGCCCCTAACTACTCGCAGCCATTGCTCCCCTTTAGAGTTACGTATAAAGAAATTAAAGTGCACGGGAGTTTTTCACATCGAATTTAATAAATTAGCGTTTATCTAATTTTATGTTACTGTTTATTCCGTATTTGATCCAAAAATTTATATATTTGTTGTTGATACCAATTTGAGTTAATCTTTTAAATTTATAAGCAAGATTTCGCAATTGTAAGAGCTTGAAAACGACACGCTTCTGATACTGTTTATGTGTCCTACATAAGCCTCATAAATCTTCAGGACTATTATTTTTCAATTAGAAAATTCTACCTGCTGTCCGTAAATGGGAAAAAAGAACTGGCATAACGTTCCCTTTACTTTACATTATAACCGCAATTACAGTTACAATTATCGATAATGAGAAGTGCTGTTGTATTACTGTTACCTAATGAAATATTATTGCCACCGTGAAATCGCTTACGATGCCGCAGCCTTCATGAAGATTATATAAAAAAAAAAAGATATGGTAGAGTCATGTGATCGATAAATTCACTCAAAACATAATTTACTTGCGTATTGCAAAATTGTTTATAGAGGATACCTACGGTCTAGAATATCGTCGTAAAAATAGTATTTGCTCAGAAGATTACATAAAACGCTCTCATCGGTAAACAGACAAAACAGATATGTAAAATAAAAATCGACCGCATCAATTGCAAGATACAGGACCCACTTTGGAGTTCTTTTCTTTCTGCAACAATAAAAAAAAAAAAAAATTAAAAATTACATATACTCTCTAATTCTTTTGATCTTTCTACCGTTTAAATTTCTTCTGCTGACTTTTCTCATAAATGCATACAATTCGCAGTCTATGTAGTCATTACTATTTAATCGGTGCTCTGTAAATGTTTCCTGTGAGGAAAAGAACGTGGATTTATGGTCGCTTAAATCGCTCGTCGTTGATGATCTTGCGTAATTCCGTGTTTGCCGGATATATCTACGATTCCACTGCGATTCCGGGGTCGTAGATCGGATATCGCGCATATCCCGCACAAAAATCTGCACAGTCCGCATCGAAACGGATCAAACTGTTTGTTTCCTAAACCGTTGTTATTAACCGCTATCGTGGATTAATATAATCTTCATCGAAATACACGTTCCGAGAATGCACGTACAGTTCCGAACGATTCTACCGATCGTTATCAACATTTCTAGGAATTTACGTCCGTTTAGAGCTTCCGCTGCTTCTTCGCCGATTACATCTGTTTCGGAATGTTGACGTCGTAACCGATGTCTTATCTCTGAAAGAAGAACACTATTAAGTGGCACTAAGCCCGAGATTTACAGACTACGTGGGAGTATCAGATTCTTGTTTATTCATCGAAAGGATCGTTACAGGTTAAGAAGCGGTGACATAGTGCATTCTTGGCATAACGATATTCAAATATATGACACCGTAAAGCGAAGCTGCTCACCGTCTGCCCCTACGGGCAACGATTTTCTTGTCCTGGGAACGGCGATCACGATGCCACGCCCCCTGCGGGCAAGGCTGCATGTATTTGTCACACGCATCGCTGCTAGGATTATGCGACAACCCGAAATCTCGAGATTCTCGACACTCGGGTCGGGTCGGGCACGCTCGGGCGGGAACTACAGTGAATTCTCGTTACGAGTCAGTTCCGCCATTCTGGTAACTGACTCTTATACGAAATCCGAGGTTCTAAGAGTCATATCCGTCTACATGTCATAAGAAACCTATGACCACTAAGCGATAGTGACAAGAAGACTGAGAAAATGTCTTTCTCCGATACAATGTTGCACGGAGAAACGAACATTGTCGGCTATATCGGTGTGAGACCAGAAAACCACTACTAATCCAATTACAAATCTTCTTTATTTTTCGTTATTTTTTTTATGAAACTTTTACCAACATATTCGTGGCACTTTTCCGATCAAAATGAAACCAAATATGATATAATTCCGATGACATGTGCTTTGTTTAGACTGCGGATTTTATGCATTTATAATAAATATGAGCAATTGAAATACAATCCTGTCAAGACATTAGAAAAATTATGTACTGTTGTATTGTCGTTGACGTGTCGAAATTATGCGACGTAGAAGAACATGAATTTTTATTTACGGTTGCGTTGGAAACTTTTTGTTTTCCATAAAGATCCGCAGTTTAGTTATTAAAGCGTTGCCAAACGACAGCTGACAAATATTATTTTAGAAACTTGTTGCGTGCAACTTCCTGTTGCAAAATCTATTTTCCGACGATCTTTCCGGGCAGTTTGACGATCAGCGTCTCGTTTGTTTTCAGATGTGTTGCACGCATTTCCGATGGAAAAAATTCGATAAGGAAAGTGCCGATCAGCATCCTCGTCATCGTGTCGGTCGCGTCACGATGCACACTGCGGAGCACAATTATGGCACCACTAATATTTTCAAGACTTTCGAACATGTGTATGATGATTTCGAAATGTTTGTAGCATTGCGTGAAAAGCGTTACAAAAAGAAATTATATTATTATAGAAAACAGAGTGTAACTATTAGTCATTTCAAACAAAATGTAACAATAACTACAGTAACAATAACTAATATAACATAACGATAGCCGCCGCCGCCGAGGTGCGTGAACATAACAGGGTCTCGTCGGCAGCATTTCCCCACTGCGACTTTGACAGATAACTCATAGGACACACGAATTACGACGTGTTTCCGGACCGCGGCGAACTGGAAATGGCGGTGACTATCGCTGTCCTTTTTTACGCTCGGCACCGCATCAAAGAATTGTGTCGCGACGACAAGACCCGGGCTGCTGACATATTAGGGTTACCCATAAGTAATTAATTATTTGCAAAGAATTTGTTTTGCCTTTAGTTCTGTACCGATCGTAGAAGAGGAAACATGTATTCTTTTACAGTTTTCGGTAAAGCAGCCTGTCTTCAAAATATATTAAAAAGTATAATTTGTTTTTACAATAATAAAATGGCGGCCATACCTTCCGAGGATCATATACGTCATTGCATACTTTTTCATTTTCATGCGGGATTTAATGTAACAACAAACGAAATTTGTAATGTTTATGGAGATGTATCGAAGGTCAACAAGTGTCAACGTTGGTTCAGAAGGTTTGTTGCCGGTGATTATGATCTCTCCGACAGGCCTCGAAGTGGACGACCAGTTGAATTTGATAATGACACCCTAAAATCTCTAGTGGAAGCTGATCCAAAATTAAGTATACAAGAATCATCGAGAAGCCTTGGCACCGCATGGTCAACCATACAAAGGCGCCTACACGAAATGGGAAAGGCATATAGGCAAGGAATATGGGTACCGCGTCAATTATCTGAGACCAACGAGAATATTCGTCGATCAATTTGCGCTTCATTGCTATCCAGATTTCGTAGAGATCCATTTCTTAGCAGAATCGTTACCGGAGATGGAAAATGGATTCTTTATGATAACATAAAGCGTTCCAAGCAATGGCTTCCTGCAAATCAAACCGCAATATCAACCCCTAAACCTAGCTTATCACTTAGAAAGGTGTTACTGTGCATTTGGTGGGACTGTCGTGGCATGATTCACTTTGAGTTGTTGAAACCTGGAGAAACAGTTACTGCTGAGTTGTATCGTCAGCAATTACAACGGCTGTATTCAGAACTATTGAAAAAGAGGGCATCTTTAGTCCACAGGAAAGGTGTAATACTGCAAATTGACAATGGCCGGCCCCGTACAGCGAAACTCACTCAGGAAAAAATCAAAGAATTGCAATGGGAAGTTTGACCGCACCCCCGTACTCACCGGATATTGCTCCCTCTGATCTTTTCAGATCTCTGGAGCATTATTTAAGAAATAAAACATTCTGTAGAAGATGTTAGGAGGCACCTTGAGTCATATTTTGCTTGACGAACCCTGGATTTCTATAAGAGGGGGATTGAAAATTTGCAGGAAAGATGGCAAACTGTCCTTCATAATGATGGAGATTATATAATAAATTAAGAAATGAAAAGCTGAATTTACTACAAAGTTTGTTTTAGATTTCAAAATAATTGATTACTTATGGGCCCCTCTAATATAATGCGGATTCGCTATAGTTATGCGCCGCAGTGTAGGCGCGGACGTTCGTACGGCCGACGAAACGTTTTCCGGCCTGATAACATGCAGATATGCGGCGGATAAAGTTGCGCGGGGGTACGCGGGCAGCGTTCTTTGCATAATGCACGAGGATCCTTGCAATAATGGAAACAGGGATTTCTAATGTGCCCACGGTCCGTGAATTTCAAACGAGGCGTGGCCGTTTTTTAGCATCTCGAGATCCGTCGTTCGACGCGTGCGACCATGATGCAACATCGATACACATAATTTAACAACGACTGCCGTTTTCTAATGTACCTCATGCTTCATCGCCGGTTCGCGAAGACCTTTGGTATTCAGCGAATGCCGATAACTCGGGATCTGCGGGAATGTAAATAATTTCAGCGGGAGGAACGACTATTTTAATAACTTTTTTCCTCTTCATCGATCTCCATTATCACGGCTGTCGTCTCCGGACTGAAATCCGGCTCCGAACCGTCGTCGCTATATCATTCTAATTGCTATTTGATAATTCGATGGCATGTCGTTTTTTTTTTTTTGCCGATTGTGCGCGAATCGTTCGAAACTTTGTTCTCTTAACTATCGCGCCGTTTCACAGAGTTCTGCGAGCGTGCCACTAGCCTAGTTCACCTCGGATCTCGTTAGTCGGCGGGAACTTCTGATTCCAAAGAGTTTTTATGGATCTCGCGAAATGATCGGAATGCTCACGGAGATTACAACCTGTCGACGAACGATCTGGGGAACAGGGGTTCCCGCCAATTCGTGATCCGTTTCACAAAAAGTTTTCTAGTCGCTGGCCTTGATGCACGAGGTCTGTCATCATCCAGCTAAATCGAATATACAATAATTAATCAACGTAATAGCCTGCTGTATTTAATTGCCGACTAGCGAAGATACCGAGTTCACTAAATTATGAAACTTTCCGGTAAATTATGAAACTTTTTTTTCCTATCCAAAGTCACTCGAAGGAGATGTGGAAGCATCCGTTTAATTTCGATAATTATGGATTAAGAAATATGAATTTTGTCGCGGCACAATCAATCGTTTGAACAATTATGCAACAGCCTAAAACAATACTATTACCTAATACTATTTTTTTATTAGAAAGTTAATCTTGCGTCTACACATCGTCCACGTGTCACCAGAGTTTCATAATTTTGTCGAATTTGCGATAGATCTGTGATTCGTGAGTGTAGAACGAAAGAATATGCAAAAATCATATTTGAAATACGTTATTATTGCATTATTCACGTATGTGGAACTGTGGGTTCGACATTCGTTTCCGCCGAGTTGTATTCGCCGTTCCCTCGTCTGCTTTGAATCCCGCCTCTAATCGTCGACGCGACTTTGTTATGCAGAGTAATCCGTATTTGCTTCGTTCCGCAACGAAATGACTCAAACATCATCAAACACCGCTCGATTTGTACGGGCACGAAATTATCTATCTGCCTCTTATTGACTAGCTCTGCTAACAATAAGTTACAGCCGGTCGTAAAATGACTAGCATTTGCATTCAACGTTATCTTGTAAACAATTTCATGTTAAATATACCGCGGATTATCGCGAGGGACTCCCACCCCCGACGATATGGTGCATAATAATCAGCGAATCTGGTTCTATTTGCTTCACCGCGAGGCGGAAAATGGAAAATTTATAAAAACGGCATTCCGTATGCGTTTAGCTACGTACCCAATAATGAGATCGGAAAAACACCGGATTCTTTTACGCTTCCAGCGCGAAAGAAACATAGCAAACGGATAATCGGATAATCGGTTAGTAAGCGGATCGCATCGATGATAAATCTATGCCGGATTTACGGACCGGCGCGCAGTGTGCCAGAGAATCGGAAAAAACCTGTGCAAAATTCGTGTCTCTGTTAATTGTACAGTACTAATTACTAGGGGAAGATAAAAGGGATTTAAGAATGTCGAGGTAGTGATCTACTGACACGAAACTTTTTAACACTAGAACGACCGGAGCAGTCAAAATGACTGCTTCCTAAGTTTTTCTTTTACAATTACTGAAATTGTAAAAATGTTTTCCTCGGAAATTTTTTAATGAACCTCTTCATTGAAGCACATATTACAATAAAAGTTGTACGAAGTCTGAATGGGCACAGTCTTGTCACTGTTCCAAAGCAATATACGTCAGTCGCATTTATTGCTCGGTCGTTCTAGTGTTATTTAGTTACACCTATTTTACAGAAACAGTCGTCCGTGCGGCGCCGCGGTAAAATGCTGAAATGAGAACCCCCGAGGGGTTATCGCGTCGCGACGCCAGAAATACTGTCAGTTGCTGCCCCCGCGTTAACAATAGCTGCCCCTTATGACAGATACGCGCCTTGAAATGCTCCAACAGAATGTTTCTGGTCCGGCGAGTTTGCCGTTCGCGGGGATTGCATAATGTCTTCGGTAAACATGGCGCGTGCATGCATCGCCGACAAAAAGTTTAAAGTCTGTTTCCTGCTTGCGCGGAGGACGCGTAAAATTCCGGCCGTACGACCACAATATTACAATTCCATCCTCGGTGTGAAGTATAATTAACCCCTTGCGTTATGATCTTTCTCGGGATTCCGCTCGTTGGGATTACTCTGTCGCTACTAACACGGAAGAAAAATAATCTAATCTCGTCGTTGGAATGTGTCTCATTACGTGGAGACTAAGTGATGATAATAATAAACTAATATTGTACTTTGGACTATGCGAAATGATTAACATTTTTGTGTGTACGTCGCGTTCATTCGTCGGTGGAAAGAATTCTTCGTTCTATCGAGAAAATAGCGCCTATGGTTTATCTCCGCAACTGTCGCAAGAGTCTCTACCGTAACTGTCAAAATTTTATCCCCACCACTGGGGGGATCCCTCTTGGAACTAGTCGAGCGGCGAGCGAGCTCATCGATTTCAAAATGGCGTCTCGGGACCGACCATCTTGTAGCGGTCCGGTGGTTGTTCGCGTTAATTGGAATTCTAAAATGACCCAGATATTGTTTTTGGTCGCGCGGGATTCTACGACGCCATGTCACTCAACTCGCGCTTTTATCTGCTGATAACGTCCACGGTCGCTGGTTTCTTCAAAAGATATTGGCTTAATGCATTTCATCAACGGTGACCTTAATCGAGACGGTTTTGCAACGAGCGCCTTCCCGTGCTAGGACACTATGCGCCGCGCTCGCGGACCAACCATGAAAGAATTCATTCTGCTGCGCGCGTGGTTCTGCATGCGCATCCTGGCTGCGTTGCTACCTAGCCCGACTAAAAATATATACTACTCGCGTTTTCGTACAAGGCTTCCGAATCACGGAAATCCCTGGGCTAAGTTCTTCATCTTCTTTCGTTCCTTGACGTCGCATCGACAGCTTGCGCATTAGCGACGACTGTATCAGTTCTCTTTCGATATAAGACGATGTTGTTTCCCTCGAAATAAGAAACTCGCCGCGTCCTCTTCTACTTTTGAAGTCGCTCGCACGACACTGGTGACACTTGACAGCCCTACAAACTTAGAATTTAACAAATTAATATTACAAACTTAGAATTTAAAGTTTATTTCTCGGAGCATTTTGAACAAGAATCTTACAGACATGTAGGATTTGTAATTGCAAAGAAGCTAATACAAATAGTTCTGCACGTAGCTCTGGAATATTATGAACAAAACTAGCGAACAGTCGAATTGACTATGTGTTTGTAGAAGTATGTTTCCGTGAACCTGTCGGAAAGATACAGAGCTAGGATAATAGATAATATCGCAGGTAGCGATATCTACTAATTATTTTAATGGTACTTAAAAATTTTGATCTGTTTTAATCTAATCTAACTTAAACTAATCATCCTCCGGCAATCTAACCTAATTTGAACAACAATCATCGATTCCTCAAGATTGATAGAACTATTATAGATAGAGAAAGGTACAGTCGCTTCGAAAGTTAACGTTTCCAATTTGTATGGAAATTGTATAAAAGTGTCTTATAACCGTAATTATAACAAAAGTGCCCGTACCTGATCAAATTATTCTTCTGGTTTTGCACATGTGCGATAGGTAAACAAAGAAAATATGTGACATTGTTATTAAACGTAATTATATTTAGTGCCCCAGAAACTACGATTGTTAACTTAGAAAATTAACCTTGGAAGGGGGGGCGGGGTTCCCGAGGTTATTTGAAGCAACTTTTTGCTTAGTGAAAATTTCCGCTTCGGCTTCGTTAAGGAGTTATTAACGGAAAACACGGACCAATCAGATTCCGGCTTGGCGACAGGTCGCGCTGAGCGTGGCGTTGCCATTGGCCGAGCCAGAATCCGCCCGCTGTAGCTGCGCTCCGATTGGTCCTTGCTCTTTCGTTAATAACTTCTTAACGGAGCTGAGGCGGAAATTTCCGCAAAGGAAAAAGTTGCTTCAAATCACCTCAGGAACCACCCCTTGCAAGGTTTCCCGCCATTTTTGGGACACCCCGTATATGTACTGTTCTGAACGGCCGTCACCTAGAGAAGCTATGAATATTTATTCCGCTTGCATGGGACAATCGGTCAGTCGCTGTCGGCTAACAATGAGTCCAGCAGACGCACCTTCCGCAGCCAGAGGTCGCAGGCAGTGATCCGTCACCGGTAGTTCGTGGTAACGCGACATACGCAGAACAAGAAGAAGGTCCCTTTATACTACTGTGAAGGTTCATTTAGTATTTTATAATGTATCTGATTATTCCATATTACAGAATTTTTCGATGGTACAACCGGCCATGGGTGGACTCCTTATGAAAAAATAAATCGAAACTGTGTAATAACAATTTCCTATTTTTGCACTCGTTTTTGAGAACATTATGTTCGAAAATTGCTCACATTCTATAATGTTTGTGACTTCAGATAGTAGCCGGACTTCGCACACTATCAAAGGCGGTGATAAAATAAAGCGCAATGGAAGGGTACTAATTCAATGAATTTTTCATGACAACAGAAAGTTCTTTGCGAGTTTACTATCGAGTAATCGGAAATAATGATAAAATACTATTAACACGTGCTTCGACGGTGCTTTCGTTCTCCTCGGCTCGTGCACAGCTCACCGATAGCATAAACGGAGCATAGCATGTTGAGTACCGCATAGAAACCCTAAAAGAGACAAGGTAGTTTGATCGGTGAAACCAAAACTGGAAAGTTAAAATTCATCCTAGCGGATGTTACCTTAACCTTATTTCGCGTCGAAAAAATCCTACTAAAATTCGGCTTATTCGACTATACCACAATAAAATGTGACATAGTCTGACAACTTAGTCGGAATTAGTGTCCCCCACAGATGACTGATGTGGCGGTCTGATTCACTTCATTCATTTGGTCAGATGCGCTCAGCCGGAAGATGGCAGGACGGATGTTTTCGGGGAAACACCCGTGTTCCGCGGGAAATGTACGGAATATTATTATGCGCGGTGCGAAGAAGGTCTCCGGCCAGCCCTGACACTGTTTTCACTAGGAAACGCGCCGCTCTGAATTAATATCGTTTGACATTGCCTGACCAATAAAGTCGGTCCATAGGAAACGCAAATGCGACGACCTTCCCTAACGACCGAAGAACCTCGACGGACGACCTATCCTTCCATTTGCGAACGCGGGTTCAACCGACTTATGCTGAATGGCTGCGGCCAACAATGCCGTTTGTCAGGCGACATGTGTGACGAACCTCGTCGTTACGTAGCGCATAAATTACTTTATCCATTGTCGGGGACAGCGCGAAAATGTTTACGGCAATTTTCGTCTAGGCACTGTGTCATAGAAGGTGGAGTTTTGCTAGTTGATGACCCATAATGCATACATTAACTCTAAAGTGGAGGTGATAGTGTGTCTAAATACGTACAGTGGATCCAAGCAGTATTCGAGTAACACTAAACTGTATTTACTGTATTTATTGTATTTATGTATGTATTAAAATGAGCTGACATTTTAATTTATTAATAAAACGTATTTTTTCTTTTGAAAAGTATGAATGTTTTTATTTTATTATAATGTACAGACCTGGAGGTTATGCGTGGAACACAATATCTGACAAATGGCCGCCTCGTCCCTGTTTGCAAACGTTAACTCTTTCAACGAAATGTTCGATTACATTTTGGCATAATTGCGAACTAATTACGTTGCTGGATCATGTAATTCTCCATGACTAAACCTCAATCCTTCCTGATGCCAGTTGTCAAAGTACTTTATGTTCGCCACAAAAAAAAAAAAATGGCGAACAATTTAAAATGTCGGCTCTATTTGGGACGCTCTTTATATCCGGAATCATTTTAAAGCTTGGAGCCTCTACTTTCCATCGTTTATTTTTGTCCGAGACATTTTTGACTGAACACGCTTTTTTGGTCCAAAATGGTACGAATTGAAACCTCTCTGAAAACATTGAAAAATTGGAGATTGGAGTACCTCCTTTACAAAGAATGCTTAAAACTTGATCTACGATTTTCTCTGATCGATTTATTGAGCTTTGAAAGGTGTACTGTCATCATTTGAATTGCGGTAATAAAATTAATGGCACTGGACATCAATCTATTCGTTCTGCATAAATCATGGCGCGAGGTGTACACTTAATTATGAAGTAGGTGGCAATAATGATTCATAACTCCGAGAAATAGGCAAGACTTGTGCGAGAGACACAAAATCGACGCGGCAGTCGACGCGTGAATGGCCCGCTCACAAAAGGCGCCGAACACGACACAGTTTTCCGAGTGTCCGTGACGCGACCTTTACCAGTCGCGCGAAACTTGCGGGGAGTAAAATACCGTGTCCACGTGTCTGTCACGAAAACCTCACGCTAATTGAATGCTCAGTTGCGGAACGGAATTAAGAGAGAGAGAGAGAGAGAGGGAGATTACTGGTGTCGTCTTGAGTTGCGTTTCCTGCGCTCCATTGCGAGATCTATCCTAAAACGAATTCCAGCTCAAGGGCATTGTGTTCAGCGCGTCGTAGGATTCTCGAAAAAGATGGCGGTTCAACCAGGGAATCAGGTTTCGTATTTTCCGGGAACCTGATTGTTCTTCTGTTTGCAAACAATCGCTCGAAAGGAATCGCACACACTTTTCTAATCACATTGATTGTTACAAGAAATGAAGTATAAATCGTTCTCCAATGGATTCTTCCCAAATATTTTCTGTCGTCTCTAATTAATTGTGAGAAGTATAATATCAAAACTTGTCATGTCCATTTGTTTTTCAAATTTTTGGAGGAATATTGTGAACTATTTGTTTGCCATCTGCGATTTGATTGTGTCAAAAGTTAATCTGTAAATTTATGAAAATGTAGATTAACATTTTAATTGGGGACGACGATGTGTAAATGCGAGTTCTCTATCGGTTTTCAGGAATTTTTCATGTTTTTCTTACTTTTGCGAATCACTTCATTGTTGATTACAGTGACGTTTCTGTCGCCTCAATTTCACTATGACTGTGCAGCGGCGCTGTATTATAGTTGTTGGAAAGGTTAGTTGTAAATAAACATTTCCATGCTATTGAATACCCTTAATTTAGAAAATCTATGCAGGAATGTGCGATGAAAGGAAATAAACGTTACACTTATGTTAATCGTAAATAATTAAGATATATATTTAGACAGGAAAAATTATCTGACGTTGACAAGCTTTTAAACAGGACATTATGGCAATGATTGGCGATATATCAACGATTTACTCTGCTACGTGTAAATGTGTAATTGATGGATAAGTTACAACCGTTTTCGTTGAGGATTTCCAAGAGGAAGAAATAAGCGGGAAAATCAAACAATGTAACTGCTTACAGATACTAAACATCTGCCTCAGCTTTTCTTTATTGTCTGAAATAAAAATATTTTTACATTTTCCTTCTCTTTTGCAATTTATTCAATTTTTATTTTTCTCATCCGCAGTTAACGCATAAGCAATAATATTGCTCGGTAAAACGAACGGTTTGTTTAATTGGAACATTATTCGTGGAAGGTTGTATTTGGAAATGCGGAAAATAAAAATAGGCAAGACTTAATGCAGAAGCGGATTGCAAGTAAATAATTCAGGATTCATTGGTAACAGAATTACTGAGATAACCAATTACTGCAAGGTCTGCGATAAACACGTTAGTATTAGTAGTATGATTCATATGTATACATAGTTACACTATTAGATTAGTAGAGCATTGTAACATATGTATTTCGTTCCCAAGGTACAATGTGCAAAAAATGAATGTTTACACACATGCATAACTTAAATGTATCTACCGATCTTGAAAGCGCAGCAAGGAATGATTTCTAGATACATAAACTTAATCTAAGCAGTGGTTGCGATTAGTATATTACGGTGAACTATATATAAATAATCTAATAGATTGTAGGAGGGCCTATGAAATCTCGATATTAGATCACAGAATTTTTTACCCTCATGAACTCTTACCCTCATTATTAGTAATCACTGTCTCATTAAAATGATCAAATAATATAATCATAAATCACGAGGACGAGAAGTCGAAAGTAGAAGAGATTTAACCCGCGTGGGCGCGAATCTATTTTTAACGGGTGAAGCAATGCATTGATCAAATCATGATACTTCGATGATGACTGACAGTCAATTTGCTTTGATTAAAAGCCCGATGAAGGATGGATCTCGATCGGAACTATTTGCACATCGCACAAGAGATTATAGAAAAGTTATATAATAAGGAACTTCTTGAACGATTTTTTTATATCTGTTCTTTCTTCAAGTCACAACATTAATTTTCTGAATTTGTATCCTTGGTTCTATATGCCCGTTACAGTGCACAAATTATCATTTCATAGTGTAGAAATAAGTAAGTCAAGCCTATTGCCAATCGGCATGATGTCTGAAGAGGCTCAGGAAGCTCGCAACAAAGACATATAAGAAGGTTCAGGATTGGCCACACAAGGAAGTGGTAATTACTTCTGATCCCATCATAAATTATTATAGGGTGCAACCGCAAAAAAATACAAATTCGCCACCAAAAGGTGTGTTACATCTACTTTTAACAAGAACTTCCCTCTAATCCCATAAGTAACTTAGTTGACAACGACAGCGATATTAGATAAGAATTATTTTTATATTGTTATACTTAGGTATTACTGTTACACTTATTGAATATGATATGTCTTATTTATTTTTACATTTGTTTCTATAATTTATATTATACAATATTTCATGACCTAACAGAAAATTTCAATCGGTTTGAAGAAGCATTTTTTTCCAGCTAGAATGGCCATTCGCCAGACTGTGACTTCTTATTGACTTTTACATTTGTTTCTGTAATTTATACAATATTTCATGACCTAACAGAAAGTTTCAATCGGTTTGAAGAAGCATTTTTTTCCAGCTAGAATGGCCATTCGCGAGACTGTGCGTAGCAGTGTCGAAAACTGAATGGGAATGGATGGGATCGTGCGAGAGTCTCTGGAGAATCAGCCGGCTCGGTGGTCAAGAATCGACTGTTCGACGGTTCATGTTGTGGAAGAGCGTTTTGGGGGCATAGTGCGCGAGCGGAATGCTCATTCCCGAGCGGAGCCGAGGCGAGCGCGGCGAGCGAGACGTGCGAGACCAGCGACGCCGCTCTACAGTATAACTCGGTGATTTCGCCTGGAACTTATTTATTTCGAACCTGAAACTCGCCGCGGCAACCGCGTGCTACGATCGCAGCTACCAGTCGGTCAGTCAGTCAGTCATTCAGTCATTCAGTCATTCAGTCATTCAGTCATTCAGTCAGTCTTTCCTCTGCCATAGAATCGACCGCGTTGCTCGACCAGGGGCACAGACACTGCGACAAGGAAGAAAGATAAAATAGCCAGAAAACGAAACCGCGATTAGCCGTGTACCGACCAATAGGAAACAAGCTAATGAAGACTAAAGACATATTGTGCAGGTTGCCGATCGAAGTGGTTTCGTGTTCCTCTTTTGCAGCGTTGCACCGGTGCATCGACTAGATTGCTATAATCGACGACGACTCCCGTTAGCGGCTGTTCCTCCAGCACGTGTTACGATACAGTGCGTCGAACCGAATAGAAAAATCACTATGCTCGTCGTGTGAACCCTCGGTGATCAGCGTCTGTGATACCGTTCGCTAGGACCCTTCGCTGTGACCTGTGCTTCTTGTGATAGTAATATTAATTAGCAATTTTTACCGAACACATTTCGTTCCAGCAGCTCGAACAACCTAGCTCGTCCTACCAGGGAGCAACGACGGTGACATAGGTGAGTTTTTCGAAAATAATGCGGTCGCATGCAGCTTTCAGAACAACTCGTTACTTCGCTCCGCGATCGTTGTCTGTCATTCGCGCGTTGCCAATCGAAAAATTGGCGGTCGACAGTGGCTCGGCCTCGTATCGTATCGTATCGTATCGTATCGTATCGTATCGTATCGTATCGTATCGTATCGTATCGCTCGGTTTCCCTTCCCTTCCGCGACCCATCTCGCATTGTTTACAATCGCTGTCTTCCGTCACGCGTCTCCGTGTATGTAGTTTCGTGAATGCAAACGTCAAGCTCGAAGGACTCGTGCTTTCGCAGCTGGCATGTCCACTGGCAGGTTATGTCTAAATATAAAACAGAATATCACCGGTTCCTCTTTCGGTATTTCTGGAAGTTACGAAGGTTTGACCTTTGAAAGCGGAAACGTCGAATTAAATCGATCTCTGAGGCTATAGCAGTGAACTTTTCCAAAATATTTTAACTGTAAGTGGTTCTCATGTTTTGTGGTTTCTATTTAGGAACATAGATATTTAGGTACATAGATGTCTAGAAAAGGGGACTCCGCCGATTCTGACGTGCTGGAAATACGTTGTCAAGGTCGTCGTAATGAACTACTTTTTCCTACACCTGTTACCGCCGCTCGGCCTTCGTTTTCGAGATATTTATAAAAATTTGCGGACACCTACTACAGCGAATTCTGCCCTTTTTAATCGATGGAAACAGACCTGGGCAAAATTTCGAGAAATAATATTTAAAGTACTATTTTAAATAGTATAATTCAATGTGGTTCAAATCAAATACTGCTTTAATTTATTTCGGCAAATAAAATATTTTTATTTTGATAACCAGATACATAACATAAAATATTTTAATGTTGTATTTCAAATATTTTAAATATTGCCTTAATAAGTTGAGCAAATATTTTAAATATTTCCTTAATAAGTTGAGCAAATAGTTAATATTGTAAATTATAATTTTTAACATAAGAAACTATAATAGTTAACAAAGCATTGTGCCTAGCTTCATTACGAATATTTGCATGTAACATGTTGGTGAACAGACGACAATGTCGTAATAACATTACGTGCAACAAAATATCGGAAAAGTACAAGTTACTATCGACTATTTGAAATACTATTTTACTCACCATTTTCAATATTTTCCAAATAAAATACTATTTTTAAATAGTATTTCAAAAACTTTTTCTTATAAATAAAATAATTTATTTGGACGATTATAGGTGTGCTTTAAAAATAAAATACACTATTTACTATTTTCTGTTTCAAATACTATTTTGCCCAGCACTGGATGGAACATTTGTCCTTGTTCCAACATTTTTTTTGTTTTAGGGCATCTGCAACTCCTCCCCGAAACACTTAGCCCCCAAGGCCCACCAAAATTCGTTTAAAATGGCGCGGGTTCGCTGTAATGGACCCAACAGTTTTTTCTTCGCAAATATTTCGGAAACTAAAGTCGAGCTGCGGAAACATGTGTAGGGAAAAGTTATTTGCAATTACGGCCTAGATAACACAAGCTTATCAAAGTCGATAAGGGACCCCGTTTCTAGATTGTTACCCCACGGAGGGTTAGGTTTGTACAGCTTGTCATTGCGTTTTGGTTAGGTCTAGGTTAGATTTCTTGGGGAGGAGGTATGCAACAGTATGCAGGAGTATGTGCTATAGTCGAAGGTTAATTTTTCTTCAAATCCTGAGTATTAATTAAATAATAGTATAGTGATTTCTCTATATACAGTGACCCTCACTAATATTCGGATGCTCTTAGAAATCGCATAACTTTGTCCATATTGGACTTTACTACTTGAATTTTTTTGAGAAGTTAGAACAATTGGGTCGCTACATAACGTGAAAAAAATGTTTGATTAAAATTGCAATTGGTCGAAATTGCAAAAAAAGTACTACAAATTGTATTTTGCAACTTTTTTATGCGGGTTTATATTAAAAATTGAAAAAGTACATTTTGCTCCTGGACGATACAAGACGCCGGCAAAACCCGTGTTAGTGACATATATCGAGAATTCACTGTACATCAGTTTTGAAGGTGTTGTTGTCAAGGGGAAGCTTCAATATTTAAATCTATAGTGGTTTCAATCGAGAAAGAATTTTTCAAAGTTTCCACAGACGTTCGAAAGTACAGTATTTTTGAGAAAAAACGCGTTTCCAGTATCTCGCCCGCTAAATCATAAAATTAAATCATAAAGTAGTGGCTTCTACCTTAAAAATAATCATTTTCTACGAAATTGTCACTTTTTAACACTAGGTTTACGGGATCCGTCAAAATGGCGGGTTTTAATATTTTTAATTTAAAAATATTAAGATTGTAAGGATGCATAGATGAGAAATTATTTAGCAAATTTATTTCTTTGGGTATATATTACTTTAAAAATATTGCTAAAAATTTGGGTAGCAGGTCTTGTTATTTTTATAAAGTAACGTAGAATAGTCACTTTCAGTGCTCCGTAAACCTGGTGTTAAATATTGGATTGTTTACTCGATATATGTCCAAAACACGGGTCTAGCGACGGACATATATCGGCTAGGAGATACTATTCTGTGATCCACGCGATCGAAGTCCCTCGAGCTTCTTGGCCTCTCATATAGTTGTGGCACTTTTATCGGCTAGGCATTTGCGACATATATAGAGTAAACACTGTACCGCGGGGTATACCCCGTGAAGGGTGCTTCGTGAAGGGCCACGGAGGTCGAGAGGTCTCGGACGCCGAGGAGTGTAAACATAACACGGCTCCTGCAGGATACAAGACACTGGCAAGACCCGTGTCGGTGACATATATCGAGAATTCATTGTAATTTTATTTTTAGTCGTTTCCAACTTGCGCAAAATCGGCCGCCGAGTGGACGCTGCCTTCGACGATTCTCGTTCGCGATTCTTCGCGTCGCCGATTGCGAAGAGGGCCTCGCATGATCGCGAAACGGCTCGTGCTCCACGATCGTGACAACAGATCGCGTGACCGTCGAACTTCCCGACAACAACAGTTGTCCGCGGAGGCAACGAACGCCTTGTGGCCAGAATCAGTCCGGCAACTGTCACCGGAAGTTGTTCCCACCGAGATAGACGGATCTCGCAGCGAACGCTATACTTAAAAATAGTCAGGGCGCCGACCGTGATATCGACGCGAACACTCAAGTGAACCGGCGCGCAACGCAGCGATAAAGCGTTGCCGTTGTAAGAAAGACGAGCAGCCGGATTATTAAACGCGTCGCGAGATTATGATATCCCCGAAGGCTCTTCTAATCGCCAGCGACGCGTTTCTTCATAGCGAAGTTGCCAAACGTTATTGCATAGATCAATCGTAAATTTTCCTCGGAGATAACGCGGATCGTCTTCCGATCGAACAATAGTTGACACGCCGCGTCGTTAATTGCAAAACCGATGGACAATGATCGAGGTCACCGAAATGACTGCCGTAGAACGTGCCGCGGGAAATGGCAATGTCCATCGCGGCCCTAGTGCAACGTGTCTCAAGGACACGGTTTTAATGCAATTAACGTGCCTGACTCGCGAACGCGATATCTCGGTCCTTCCTGCTTAACCTCTTCAGGGACGAATTTTCTGAACTAGAAAGAAACGATTAATGATTTCTTGTTTGATTAAAATACCATCGCTTTTTGTTTTTATCGTTAAGAAATTCTGTAGTCATTCTGTTGTTCTGCGACAAATTTTGACTTCGTTTTGCTTAGTAGAATAATTGTAATTAAAGAAATAGGCACCCAGTATACCTGAAGATGTTGACGTCCGCTTTTCACCCCGTTCTGGACCTAATTGTACATGTTTCGCTTATTTGAATTATTCTCCAAATTCTTGTTCCGAGCCGCCGTGTGTACAGAATTTGTTAAACAGGATCGCCCACGAAGCAATTACGCTAACGATTTCGATTGTCCAGCCTTTCGTAATTTTCACAATTCCATTTCACTTATTTCATGAAGATGTAACGTCGTTAGCATCCAGAGTAGGGATTTCGCATGTCACTGTTACGATTCAATTATACGTGGGCTTGGAACAATGGACCTTATCCATTTCAATGTTTAATGCATGAAGCAGATACGCGGGTCCGCGCTCGTCTAAGAAATATTTCGTGCTACACATTGCAATCAGAGGTCCTAAGAATATTCATTCAATTCGCTCGGATCTCGCGCCTCGGCGAGGAAAAAATTATTCTCTCTAAAAGGGAAATTGCAGTTCGAGCAAATACTGCTTGCAAATAGAAACGAACTCTTGGCCGTCTAATTACCGAGCAGTCGGGTAGCTGCAATTAACTACACAATCATAATAATGCGTTCTTACAGTATGTAATATCACGGAACAATTTAACTATTTAAACGTCTACTCAAAATTCTCCAAAAATACAAAACAAGAAAGAAACATTCAAAATCCCGCCAACTTCGAGACTTCATCACGAATAATTTACATGGCAATTAACACTACACCTACCAAGCATTAACAGTATCTGGTAAATATTGCCTTATAAAAATTAAAACCCTTTTATTGAGATTGTTCGTCATTTTCAATAGAATAAATGCTTGGACAAGGATTCCACTATTTCCCATAAATGAATTTTTATAATTTCAATAATAGTAAAATATAAAACCGGTCATTTGACCGTGGGAGGTCTAGCGTTAACTCCATTTTGTTTTTAATTGATTTTTCGCGCGACACTGATACATAGCTGGATCTCTTTCTGGATTCAAAAATTTTATACTGAGAACGTTATCTTGTATACAATAACGGCCTTCATCTTCAGGGTGCAATGTTCCCATTTAGTTTTTAGGTTTAGTGTTAAGCCACCGATTCAAATCAAGCTCCGACTCTCCCACTCAATTTCCGGTAATTCCAAAATCTTTCTGGTCGGTTATCGCTCGGACAAAAATCGATTTCGGTGACGTCATAGTGCTATCGGGGGCGTTTCGCGAGACCAGCTGTTGGCGCGCGTGTTAGGGTTCTGTTACCGTACGTTCATTTCTTCTCGCGAACTCTGCAACTCTAATCGAAGCTGCGTGTTTGCGTTCCAGTGTCAAGACTGTCGGCCGCCGAACCGCCCACTGATTTCCCAAGGAAGCTGCCTGCCAGCTCGGAAGATCCACGGAGGCAAGCCAGAAGATCCACGGGGGCAAGACAGAAGATCCACGGAGACGATCCGTCCCGGGAACAACACCTGAGACCTTGTTCCTCTCCTGTACCGCGAGCGATCCCGTGAAATCTCGCTGATAAAGCCGGGATCAGATAAGAGCGGCCGTCGAACAGGTGGGGTGTCCCGGCAGAAAAGAGTATGAAATGATCGGGCACCGTTTGTACCTGTCCACACGGTGATCCGACGCGTCCACGCACGGTTATTCCCGCGAGGAAAGCGGGAAAGAAGTTTCTCGAAGCTCGTGGTCGCCGCTGTTACCTGCCATCGTTGGAAGCTATCGCGCGGCTGTTTGCTCCCAAGACGAGGGACCCAGCGGAAGAGTGGAATCCGATTTATCTGTGCCCACGTAGGTCGTGGATCGCGTGACATTGCACGTATTTCGCTGGAGAAAGAAAGAGAGCGCAACACCGTTCATTTCAGTGAACACGGAGGTCACTGTGGTTAGAGGAGTCGGTTCACTAATTTGCGAATCGGCCGCTACTACCATTATTCGCACAAACAAGTCATAATCGAGCTATTGGAAGCGTAGAAAGAGAGAAAGAGAGAGAGATTCCGGAACCTTGGCCAGCAGGGAAAGGCCTTGATTTTGAACTCCGGCAAGAAACGCCGCCGAGGGAACACAAGCCCGGTCGAAGGCGAGAGGCACGCGGGTTCGAGCGGCCGCGATCGGCGCAAGAAACCGTGGACTAGTTTTTTCGATAGAAATCGCTGATCGCCGGACCTTTCGCGCTCGTGGATCTGCGTTGGCAGCCGGGATCTAGGCGGCCGGAAGCCCTCAGCCTCGCGAGGTGACGTCGCAACGAACGGGGAAGTTTCTCGAAGCGCGCAGCTGGCAACGGTCTTGAAGACCTCTTTTGACGGCAACGAGGACGCGGGGGCGAGGGAGCAGAGCCGAGTGCGTCATCCCCGAGTAAGGGGAAAGGGGAGGACAAGCTTTGACCAAGTTGTCGTCGTAGAGCGGATTCAGAAAGTCCCTTCGCTTCGTTTAGGGCTGATCTACTCGAGGCAGAGGAGCGGAACAGGTAGAAGAACCGTTTTGGGGGAAGCAGGGCTGAGCCGAGAAGGGACAAAGGGCACGAGAAGAATACCTCGGTTATAGTTGAGGGAAGAACCAGCTCGCAACATGTCGAAGAGCAAGGGTTTGCCGATGCCCGACCGGCGCAGCAACGATCTATTCGACGACGAGTCGATCGCCGTTCGATCGCGATGGCGGAATTTGGCCGCCTTCTGGATGCTCGGACTTTGCAACAACTATGGCTACGTGGTGATGCTCAGCGCCGCGCACGATATCCTTGAGAGCAAATTCGGCAAGGCGGTGAGTAGAACTGGTTTTCAATAACACTAAACTTACCACCGCCGCACAGTGTGACGAATGGCCTTTTTAGCTGGACAAAATTCTAAATCGCCTATTTTTCTATATTTATCGATTAATATGTTTACAGTTGTAGAAAATATGAACAATTCTAAATTTTTTACAACATTTAGTTGGTTTTTGTTAATTTAACAATATATTTTAAGCGATTTATAAATTAAATATAAAATACAACAAAGTTAGTAATGGACCGATGTAACACAGAATGATTTAACAAGTACTAGATATTATCGAAGAAGACGTCATTTTTAGTTATGCACAAAAAGAATGTAATTTTGGAAAAATTATAGTAAATGTTACTTTTTGGAGATTCATTTATGGGTTAGGTGTTCGTCTTTTAGGTGAAGTTTACACGCTCTGTAAACATACAACAAAAGAATTTTAAGTTTCAATATTCAAGGGTTTTAATACATGGTTATTTTAGATTATATTAGCACAGTTAGTTTTTGTTTATTTGAAAGTTAATTTTGTCCAGGTAAAAAGGCCATTCGTCACACTGTGCGCCGGTCAAAATGACCGTTTCAGATTTCTTGTTTTACGATCACTGAAATTGTAAAGATGCTTTCGTGCGATATGATTAAATAAATATAGATAGGAGAGCATGTATTATAATACGAATCCAAATTATAATACGAATACAAAATCCAAATAAATTCAATCTCGTCGTTTTTATGAGACAACATGTATTAGTCACTTTTAAGGCTCGGTATTCTCGATTATGTCAACAACGCGGGCCTTGCCATTGTCTTGTATCGTCCAGGAGACGTACCCTAGCCGTGTTATGTTTACACTCCTCGGCGTCCTTGGCCTCGTGGGCCCTCACGGAGTATACCTCGTGGTAGTGGGGATAATTCCGCCCCTTGGCGACATACAGTGACTCCCAAAAATATTCGGACACTAGCTATAACTAACTTTACGACTTGATAATTCCTTTGTTAATAAAGCAATCGTCCCGGGAATTGTTTCTAGCAATAAAAGATCTATTAATGTTGATAAACATAAATAATTTATTTCAAAAATATACATAAATTCCATAATAAAAATTAGTAAAAGAAATAATGTACCATTTTTGGCTCACAAAAATATTCGGACAATATTAATTTTTCAATTTAGATAATGTAATTTAGCATTATACAATTTGTTTAATACTTCGTGGCATAACCATTTTGTTTAAGAACATGTCTTAAGCTGTTTGGCATATTGTTTGTAATTTTTTTAAAATATTCAACAGTTATATTCGACCACTCAGTTGCAAGTCTTTGCTTTAATTCAGCTATCGATGTAATTGGGGTTTTTCGAATTTTTCTATCCAATTCATCCCATAAATTCTCGATAGGATTAAGGTCCGGTGATTGGGGCGGCGAATGAAGAATTTTGGGGCAGCGTTATAATAAAAATTCTTGCACAATACGTGACTTGTGCTTGGGGTCGTTGTCTTGGTAAAACTTAAAAGTATTATTAAGCCCTATTTTTTCAGCACTTTGAATTAAATTATTGTTGAGTACATTTAAATAAGGATTTTTGTCCATGATACCGTCAATAAACACTAGGTTACCGACTCCATATGACGAAATGCAACCCCAGACCATTACGCTGTCTCCGCCGTGTTTCACTGTACCTCTTGTATTTTCAAAATTAAACTCTTTATTCGCTTTCCGCCACACCATAGTTCTTCCGTCGGAATTGTACAGATTGAATTTGCTTTCATCAGCAAATATGACATCCTTCCACCATGTCTCATCCTTAGAAATTAGCTCTCTTGCAAAATTTTTTCGTTTATTCCTATTCTTTTCGTTGATAAATGGTTTTTTTCTAGCTACTCTTCCATTGTAACCAGCTTGCCTCAGCACTCTCCGAACTGTTTCGGCTGAAACATTTTTGGAGCTTTCTCCTAATAGCTCACTAACTAGTTTTGGGGCACTTAAGCGCGGATTTTTTTTTCACTTTCCGAATAATTTTGCTTTTCTCCCTCGTACATAAGAGACTTGGTCTTCCAGTTTGTGGAAATAGAATCAATGCGATTCTCAATATAAAATGGTCGACAGATATCTGCAGCAGTACTTTTACTTATACGAAGCATTGCACTAATATCGCGATAGGTTTTTCCTTTTTCTCGATGAAAAATTACAAGCTGT
The DNA here is from genome assembly GCF_050948215.1 of Halictus rubicundus. Classification (NCBI taxonomy): domain Eukaryota; kingdom Metazoa; phylum Arthropoda; class Insecta; order Hymenoptera; family Halictidae; genus Halictus; species Halictus rubicundus. The sequence goes on from NC_135151.1 coordinate 20,261,640, forward strand.
CGCACATCGAAACTCGTATTCTTTCCTTTGCGACCCATTTTGAACGAATTCACGTTTACTACTGACAGTAGTGAGGTGGCATGGACATCTAATGGTCCACGAGATTCTGTTTGTAAACAAACGTTTTCCCGTTCTTGGAATATCGCGTCCCCAGAAGGCGATTGCCAGAGAAATATAATACGTGTCCGAATATTTTTGTGAGCCACAAATGGTCCATTATTTCGTTTAATAATTTTTATTATGAAACGTATATATATTTTTCAAATAAATTATATATGTTTATCATCCTTAATAAATGTTTTATTGCTAGAAACAATTTCCAGGGCTATTGCTTTATCAACAAACGAATTATTAAGTCATAAAGTTAGTTATACCTAGTGTCCGAATATTTATGGGAGTCACTGTATATAGAGAAATTACTGTAGTTCTAGTAGTCTAGAACCGCTTATTCGAGGATTCCACGCGATTCTACGGGTTTGTCCGAAGAATTCCGTCGGCATTCACAGCTGCAAACGGAGAAGTGAAATTTAATATCCCGATGGACGAAATACTATTTTTAGAGCTCCATAGACCTCAGCGTAGTGACGGAGGTATAGTGAACGGTACCGCAACGGCAATCGCAAAGAGTACGGTCAGCTAGAAGGACCTACGAATTATAGTTGATCCACTGCACCATTTCCGGTTGTGGGTTCCTAAACAATGAACGAATTGGTTCTTTGTGTTTCGTTTTAGTTTCGTTCGGTTCTGAGCTGACTTGTATACCAGATAAAAAAGAATGTGGTATTTGCACAGATGGCAATTGAGCTTTACTGCCAAGCTGAAATTGAGTGTACTCGTATGTTTCCTTGACTTCTCCGGTAGAAAATCATGCAATGAGGCGTTTCGAACACAAGAATGTCTAAAATACTGTGCTTCGATAACAAGGCTGAAACGAAGTAAAGCAAAAATATACAAAAGATAAAATGCTCTGGCCTTCAATGCGTCGTTTTAGTTGCATTATGTTTTGTGGTTAAACTCCTTATCGCGTATCTACAAAACTTGTCTTAATATTGCTGTACAAAACTACAAAAATAATACTGACAACACCGATTAATTAATACCGATTCTGTTTCACATTTTTGAAAATTCGTAGCAGTTCAAATCAATTATTTGTATTATTTACAATATAATAATAATTTATAACGGTTTCATGTGTACAGAGAGATAAGTAACGAGAATGCATACAAACGCCGAGTATATAGTACTTCCAAGAAGTACAGTGCTTCTAAGAAACGATAGAGATATTGCAATCGAACGGAATAAAAGAAAAGGGCGCGACAGACAAAGTGTCTTCTTGTGTCTTCTGCATCTTCTCCATCTTCTCCACATTGGCGCACACTCGACTATCTAAGAATTTCCGCCGATCAATGTGAACAGCCGCGAGGAAAAGAAATGAAAACAAATGGAAGATAAATGGCGCAATTACTTGATCGTGATCAGTCCGGTCGTCATCGATATATCCATCGTTTCCGACGATCACGTCGCTGGATTTATGGTTCTTTTCGTATTATTAGAGGCAGTTTCTCGTTCGCCGGTCGTTCACGATCGACAGGCACGAATAGACCGATTACGAAACCGACTGGCAATTAACGGAGAAATCTGCCGGACGCCTTGAAACCTTTCCAATATTCTCTTGTTTTCGATTACGTTCACGACACCGCGGTAGCCACGAGACAATTAGATAGACATACAACGCGATAAAGGTGCGCTGCACGGCTTACTCCGAATCAACGAACTCGAAACGTGATTAATACGCGCGCCTATGCGCGATCCGATGAATCATCAACTTATCCGGCCGCATTACAAAACTAGCGATTAGGTGATCCTATCGATTGAATTCTTGCCGTCAACCGACGACGCTCCGGTTGCTGATGGCGTGGAGCAATAGGACAATACTATTGAATGCGATCCCCCCCCCCCCCCCCCTCCATCGAACGAAACAAATAACAGGGGTCGGAGTCGGGGCTCGTCCTCGAGTTTACAATATTTTGTTAACCCCTAATCGAAATCTTCCAAATATACCGGAAAAGTAAACGGAAAGTGAGATTGCAAAGTTTCATCCGAATCCAGAAATTTGATTACTAGTCACGCATTAAATAATTATTAGCGCATATTTAAGTGGGGTCGTACTGTTATGCCGCAGGAAGGGGTAGATGAAGAGTATCCTCGAATAAACTCCAAACTCTTCCAGCACAACTTAGGTTTATTTGGGAATAGGTCGCCAAGCAAGAATACAAGCGATTTTTGTACACGACGAATAACTTTGTAACAAACGAGTCGACTGACGGGCTACTTGTAACTTCTTCTCTGTCTGTCTCTGTCTATCCGCGCCCTTTCGCAGGGCCTTATATAAGAGTACAACTATGGAAGTTTGGTGGGGATGGATGACACTAGCCCTTAGAGATAGGGAATGACGTGGAGGTCGGAGTTTTCGCAGGGTTGGACTTTAATCTGAAATCTCTGTACCGGTGAGTAATTTTGCCTTAGTCCAGTAGATGAGAAAGCCCGTGAGTTCTGACTCATCTATTTGTCTGACTTATCTATAGAGAATAGATAAGTCCGGTAGTCTCGCATAACAGTACACTACTGTAAAGTTGGCGACCACATCTCTCATTCGAAGCTCGAAAAAACGACTGAAATAAATCGCAAATCGACTTTTAAGATGTCGTTTCGAAGAGGAAGCATCGATCTTTAAACCTACGGTGGTTTCGGTTACGAGAAAATTTGTTTAAAGTTTTCACATTTGAATGTACAGTGATTTCTCTATATATGTCGCCAAGGCCTGGATGATAAATGTCGCGGAACTATCCCCACTACCGCGAGGTATACCCTGCGAGGGGCCACGAAGCTCGAGAGGCCTCGGGTATGTCTCCTGGACGATACATGACGCTGGCAAGACCCGTGTTGTTGACATGCATCGAGAATTCACTGTATACTGAGAGAAGAAAAAAGTATAAGTAATATAAAAGGGAAAGTATATCAAATATTGTTACACATTGTATTTTCAACTGTTCTGAAAATTTTCGTGCTGGCACGGAGTTCCAGAATATGCTAATAATCGCTGAAGCATTGAAACGTGAGGACCGATAAGTTTCTGGTTCATCGGCTCTTCGCTTATACTAAACAATAAAGAATAAAACCGTAGTTCGTTCACCCTGAAAAACGATATGAATTCTTCCGACGACGAGTCGTACGGTCGCATTGTCTGCGGTGCTGTTGATTAACTTGCAGTGGAGCCAAAAACAGTTTAATGCTCCGTACGCCATGTCGGAGTCATTCGTGACCCGATAAGATATAATTCTCGACAAAGTCAAATCGCATAAGTATCCTCATCCGAAATAAGACGAAAGCCGGTCCCGAGTCGTCGTCTTATATCGGAAGAAAACTGTGGTATGATAAAGTTGGCGGCACACCTCGCATTCGAAGCTCGACAAATCGACTACAGCGATTTCTCTATATATGTCGCAAAAGCCTGGACGATATGCGTCGCGAATTATCCCCACTATATTGCGGGGTATACCCCGTGAGGGGCCGCGAAGCTGGAGAGGCCTCGGACACCGAGGAGTGTAAACATAAGACGGCTCTTGGACGATATAAGACGCTGGCAAAACTCATGTTGTAAAGGGGAAGCTTTAATATTTAAATATTTCAATATTCAATATTTATGAAAAAAAATCATGGCTTCAATATTTATATAGTGGTTTCAATCGATACAAATTTTTTTCATAGTATTCACAGAAGTCCAAAAGTATAGCATTCTTAAGAGAAAACGCATCTCCAGTTTCTCGCCCTCTACATCATGAAAAAATCACAAAATAAGATAATAATATTGAATCATAAAATAGGAGCTTCCAGCTTTAAAACGAGACCAAATTTATTGTCGTACCATCCTTTTTTACGAAATTGTCACTTTTCAAATATAGGAAACTTTTCGGGTTTTTGGGGTTCAAATACTTCTTGGATCCAGCGTACACAATCGGATTCATTAAAAAGAAAAAAAAACCGTGCAAAGATGTTCGAAGTGCACGCGGTAAAAGCAACCGAGAGATAACACAGAAAATTTCGACCCACGTTCAGTCATTAAATCGTTGTCGCGAGACACGAGTCAATTAAACGTAATCTCGAAACGCGCGGACGCGTGGTGTAATCGGCATTCGATAGGCAATTACATCGAATCCTTCGCGGTAGCGGATCTCCATTGTTTAATTAGCCGGCGCGTTGTACTCCGCAGGAATCCTTTAAGCACCGGAGCCGGGAGTCGTTAGTACAACGAGCAATTACGCTTGAATTACGTCTCCGAAGCAGAACAGATTCTGTCGTGCAGGAATTTTTGTTATGTCATCGACAAATCCATACGAATCACATTGTGTAATCGAGATCCTCCTCCTCCCCCCACCCTCCTCCCTCGCCGTTGTTCGACACAACTCTTTTACCACGCGGACTTCTTACGTAAGCCGCGAGCAACGATGGAAATTAATATTCCTCGCGTTCAAGGCGGTAATGTCTGTGAAAAGAGATACCGGCACCGATAGCTTCCGCAGCGAAGCCGAATTATGTGAATTTTACTGGCGAAGTCGACTTTCCGGTTTACGTAAACACACGCGAACCGAGACAATGCCGTACGTCTACGTTTCGATTGTTCTCCCCCAGCTTCTCATTTTCCGTGTGCACGTATGATTTCAGGACATCGACGTTATGCCAACCAACGCGACGACCAACACCACCGGGATTCGTGCTTGCAACACGCTGTCCACCGGCGCCATTTTGCTGGCGGATATTCTACCCTCGCTGGCCGTCAAGGTCATAACACCGTTCTTACCGTTTTACGTGCAGTGAGTATTCGTCCTTTATCTATCCTCACGCACCCATCACCCATGACATACTCGTAAACATGATTCGCGCGAAACGTTTGCCGAATCGAGCCAGCCAACACCGCAATACTGCTGTCACGCGTTCAATTAGGAAACGATCATAACCTTCCTCTATTCTCAAAAAAGAAGCAGGAAGAAGAATCACCGGAATAACCAACTTTGTACTGCGTTTATTGTTTACGTCTGATCTAGCCGTGTCTCGCCATCGATGGCACACACTTTTGATCAGAATAACTTTTTTGGAAATGCTCCAAACGACTTGAATTTTCTGCCAAGCTAAACAGACTTGTTTACTGGATGATGTGTCATGGGCATTTTGGACAATTTCCGTTTAGTCAGGACTGCGACAGAAACGGTAATCTGCTGAACACATTTTTCAAATATTCATTACGAGCCCGAAATACAAAGTGTGAGAAGCAACTTTTACTGTTTTTTTTTCTTCGTAATCCAGCGCTATTTCCCCAAATTTTTCGTTACGAAACTTTCGGTAAACTAATCCATCCAGCTCGGCAGAAAAACTGAAGTCGTTTGGTCCATTTATAAGAAAGTTACAGTGACTTCTCTATATATGTCGCGAAGGCCCGGACGATAAACGTCGCGGAATTATCCCCACTACCGCGGGGTAGACCCCAAAGCTTCAGAGGCCGAGGAGTGTAAACATAACACGGCTCAAGTGCGTCCTTGATGATACAGGACGCTGGCAAGGCCCGTGTCGTTGACATATATCGAGAATTACTCCGATTAAACCGTGTGCCATCAATTATGACACTGACAATTATGTACGCGAGCCAAAGCATTCCAATCGTTTTTCCGACCGCATTCGATTGAACGGGTTATCTTATCGATGCATTTCGACCGTTTATCAGCATGGTCTTGAAAAGAAAGACTATGATCGCCGAGTGGTACAATTCGCGAAATTCGAGGATCTACAAGCTGTTCCTATTTTCGCGTGATCAGTTCGAACGAGAACGTTCGATCAAACGAAGCAGAGAAATAATTCTTCGATTCCTTTTGTCCGCCATTTCTCCGTCTTTGTCCGTCTTTCAGATTCTTTCTTCGGATACAATGACACTCGATGGTCGCGTCATTCATTCGAACGGTCCAGATCCCCGTTACCGTGACGTCATTCGCTTACGCGTTCCGTGACGTTCCTTCTTGCAGCATCGCATGCCTCCGATGCGATTAACAATTAATGCAAACGGTACTTGAAAAACACGAGACTCCGAAGCTCGACCGATGGGATTTGCGATTCACGTACGAAAAGCTAACTGCGCGGATTAGTTTTCTGCTTCGTTCATTAACACATTTGGTCATTGAACACTGTTTTCCGAGGCGTAATTTTTGCCGGAGTTGTGACATACACGCGCAGGTGACGACGAAGGTGAAACAGAAGTCTTATTCATGAATGGCGGAGGGAACGCAGCGAACGTGTTAAAATATTGAAATGTGAATTACGATCTCGGAGGCGTAACTTTCCGTGGCAGTGTCGCGTCGCTCGTCATCTTCTAAGATAGTTGGGACATGTATCGCATCACACGCATTCCAACGATCCCCTAAGTCGTGTCGTCGTCATGACGTTGCGGGGGATGAATCATCGCAACCGGAAGACGCGCCCCGCCGCGGGCACGTCGCGCTGCTGTCCCGTGAACGAAAAAACGCTAATCGATTAATCGAATCGTTAATTACAGTGCTCGACTGGCTACCTGTGTGTTATTTTCCGCTGCAGGATTCCTTGTGGTGTCGTTAAGCACTACTGAATGGCTCGCCATTTTGGGCGTCGTCGTAACGTCACTCTCTTCCGGTTTGGGAGAAGTTACGCTGTTGAGCTACAGTCATCAGTATCCCAAGTAAGTGTCGTCGTTTACCGAACATTTTCCGCTTTATAACTATCAGGGGATCCAACAATTTTTTATGGAGAAATTGTCGATGTTTAATCTGCGGTAATTTCGCAAAAAGAGGGAACGATAGTAAAGAAATAAGTTTGAACTCGTTTTAAAGCTCGAAGCTGCTTCTTTCAAACAATATTGTTACTTTTCTACTACTGAAGATCCATTTTTCCAAAAAAATGAATTGAAATCTCTGAAAACATAGAAACCCCTTTTTTTTGGCGACTGAATCCACCACATATTTGAAGATTGAGGCCAAACACCCCTCTTTCAATAACTTCTCAAAGATTATAGTACAACTTTTTGTTCTCTGTTTTGCAGAACAAAAATGGGGGGAATATTTTATTACCATAAATTTGGCAGTACGCCTTTCGTTACATCATGCAAAATTGTTTTAGTTAATAATGAATGATGGTTCATAAAAATAGAAGTTTCAAGCTTTAACATGAGACCAAGTTTGTTGTACTATTTTTTAAAATGAAATTATTACAGTCCAAATTTCGGCGACTTTTTCCAAATCGTATATTTTCACTTCAGTGTTCAAATACTTTTTGGAGCCACTGTGTCTTTTTTTTCTCTTCGTCGATATCCAGCATGCGTAAACAAATGTCTTCCTTTAAGGTTGTGAAAAGATGAATTAAGTTTAAGTGTTGAATTGAGTCATAACTCAATTGCTTGAGATCGCGAGACACTTAGCGCAAATTAGACAGATATTTTTTTCTACTTAATTACATTGACTGTCTGATCCTAGCGGTCCTGTGGAATCGCAGGCACGACTGTGTAAGTGAGTAGTGCATGTAATACGATGTGAGAAGTTTGTTGACACAGACGGTGTGTCTGCTCGGTGCGACGATACTCGGCGTGAGTATCGTTAGCAGTGCATAAATCGTAGTATTGACAGTTCAGACAGTCGCTCCATAAACGTAGCGATAAGATAATGACGGTCAGAATTGTGGGCCGCCCGATGCTCGAATGCAGAAAAACATTTTCACTATTCTAGACACTCGGAAATACGAGGTTCGTCACTAATTAACGTTGGAAAATATAGACGAAATACTTGCAACTTATCGTGACGCAAGCTTCAATACATCCGAATAATTGCGATAGTATTATTAGACATTTATCTTCAAATTTCTTACCTGTTACATTATTTTATTTTTACGTAAATACGTTTTATTTGTTCCGTGCGCAAGAGTAAAAAATTGTAGAAGACTTCACAGACTCGTAGAATATTTTACTATATTTTATCTCCGTAACTGTCGCAAAGATCTCTACCGTAACTGTCAAAATCGTATCCCCACCACTGGGGGGAACCAGCGAGCGGTCGAGTATCGGTGCGACTCACACCAATGCAAGCGAAGCAAAAGATTGCAACTTTTCTGATTCTTTATTTTTTCTTATGGAATTTTTACCGTCGAATTCGTCTCGCTTCTCTAATAGAAAAAATTTGTTTTCTTGTGCATTTTCCTACGACAGATTCTCCGTTTTCGGGCAGAATCTCTCTTAATCGGTGTCTTCTCACGAACAATTAACTTTATCGTTGTAATGAAACATTCGTTCGTTGTTTATTTTTCCACTTTTTCTGCGTCGCCTGTTCATCGATAGCCGCACACAGATCGTATGAGTCGGAACTTTGCACCCACTGTAACCGGCAATTGAATCGCGTGCCGATCGTTGCTCGACAATTGAGAGCGATTAATTGTTTCGCAGACAAGTAATCGCGACATGGTCTTCTGGCACTGGTGGCGCCGGAATAATTGGCGCGCTGTCTTACGCCGCGCTGACCACGTGGTTGAGCAACGAAGACACATTGTTGGTTATGTTAATCGTACCGATCATACAAGGGATCACTTTTTGGTTGATCCTGGTTCATCCGCCCCAAGCCAGCATACCGATCACCAAGAACGGCATCGACAGTCAAGAGCAGATCATCGAGGTCACTAAGAAGAGCTTCAAGGACAAGATGAGTCTGTTACCGGGCCTGCTGAAATACATGATTCCGCTCGGCCTCGTATATCTCTTCGAGTATTTCATTAACCAAGGACTGGTAATGCGTTTTCTTTCCGCTTTCGGTTTTGCCGAATATTCTCGAGTCATTTTCAGTTTTATTGTGGGAAAAGAAAAATCACTGCAGTAACTTTGCAGTTATTAAAAATCACAGTAGCACCTCGATTATTGGAACTTTTCATATCTGAAGTCCCCGTGACCCCAACGGGCTTAAAATTTAGAATCGACTTTATTCATTTCCTTTGAACCGAAATAAAATTTTATTTTGTCGCTCCCGATATGTAGCCATTGGTAACCGTAAAATAAGTCAAGGGGATAAATAAATTTCCCTAACCCCCCTATGGATCAGCTTAGGATCCATATGCGACACTATCGTAAAAATGACTATAGAGTGAATTTAAGTAACTGTTGTATTATTCGAACGCTCACTTCTTCCGGTGTAGTTCGGATAATGGAGGTGCTACTGTCTAACGTTTTTTTTTTAAATGAGTAGAGATTGCTATCACGCGCTTCGATATTATTTTGTTTCTTAAAAAGAAACAGTAGCAGTGCATTGTCTAAAATGGCTTTATCTTGACAGCTTTTTGTCGCCTTCTGCACAATAATACGGTTTCGATCTCGACGTTCTTTATCGCAAGCGTAATCGCAGCAGAAACGAACAATGGTCTGATCCTCTAATCTAAAAATAATTTACAGTACGAGCTGATCCAGTTCGACGGAATTTGGTTGTCTCACGCCGAGCAGTATCGTTGGCTTCAAGTGGATTATCAGATCGGCGTGTTTATATCGCGATCGTCTGTCAATCTCGTCACAATTAATAAAATCTGGATCATGGCTGTTCTACAGGTAACGTGTGCTCGATCGGGCACGTTTACTCAGTCAGGGACACGATCGACGGATCATCGATTCGCCGTTCGGATCGGGAACACCCAGTTTAATAACGTCTCGTGTTTGTTTCAGTTTATCAACGTGATAATTCTGCTATTCGAGACACTGTATTATTACATGCCGAGCATTTGGATCGTGTTCGGGTTCGTCTTGTGGGAAGGCCTCCTCGGTGGTGGAGCTTATGTCAATACATTCTACCGAATGTCCACAGAGGTAATGTACCGTTGTTTTCAAAGAGTATTCTCGCCCGAACTCGCGTCGAATTACGGTGCAAACAATGGCCGAAGAGGCGTTGAAACAATCGTTATAACTGTGCTCCGCAAACAAATTCAGTCGAGGTCAGCAAATATCGAACGAATTTTCTGTTGTCTCAGTCGCGAATAAGCTGATTCTACAGCATAATTTATACAAAATTAAAAGTTGCACAAAATTAAAAAAGTACAATGCAAGCTTCAGCTGAAGTAAGCACAGATTCCGGTTTCTTTGTGAACATATTATAAATAGTCTTTTAAGGGATTAGAATAAACAGTTATCTCCAGTTTTTAATAAAATTCACTGCAAACTTTTATGAAAACTTGTGGAACTTTTATGAAAAAAATGCCACCCTTGTTTGTGAAATGTCCTCATATTTTAGGATGTTTATAATAAGAGTTTCATTGGAACAAGATATTTTAAAATGTTTATTAGAACAAGTTCTACAAAAGAAATACAAGCAGAGTTTGAGCTGTCAATTATCGAAGCAAATATTAAAAATAAATAGCATGCTCTGAATATGTTATTCATATAACATATAATTTAACTGTAACAGTTAGAAAGTGTTCTGATTGTTCCGTTATCTTAATTTCTTTATAATCGGTAGAGGTAGACAGTTGATTGTTTTATATTTGAGAAAAAGCGAAACAATCCAATATCGTTAATACATATATACATATACTTCAACAACTATACTCTCGATTTTGATCGAACATTTTCTGTCAGGGGTAGTGTCGCTAAAAAAATAATTATAATTACTTCACGTATAGGTTAACGTCATACTTTTTAAATTATTTAAAATTAAATTTGTTCTTGTTGCAGATTCCACGAGCAGATCGCAAAATCTCATTGGGAATCGCAACGATGGCCGACGCGATCGGCATCGCGTTGGCGGGATGGATGTCGATGCCGGTTCACAACGCAATTTGCAAACTGCCGCAGCCGCATCGAGTGGGCAGCTAGGACAATCCTGAAACATAGTATTTGACAACGATCGTACGACGAATCAGAGCCGTACGCTCCGCCGTGGAATCGTTTCCGACATTTCCCGTCGAATCGTTTTCGATGTTCGGTCCACGGATAGAGCTGCTAGCCGAGTACCTATAGGTTAACGTCGTTCCTAATTACCTAGTATACTACACACTTTCAATCGCACAGCGCACAGGCTGTGACAATCCGCTTGATACCTCGTTCGTACTAACTTCCACTTTAACGACGCCAGGACAGCACGGTAAAGCACTTTTATCGTCGAGGACGACATTACGTCGGAAGCTGGAAACATGAAGAGGACGATGTTAGAGACGATGAAATGTCCATAGCAACCGATTATAGCAGTGCACACTTAAGCGTCCGACGCTAACCCCTCGAATTCCAAAAAAAAAAAAAAAAACAATGGGACCTCGGAGTGAGCTTCCATCGGGCCAATTGAAACTTGATACGTGCCAAGTATCGGCATTTCACTAAAAAAAAAAAACGCATCCTCTGCCCCACCTTCAGAAGCCACCTCCACCACTTAAGTGTCCGCATTCGGTCCCGATCGCGGACGCTTAATTGTGCACCACTGTAATCTTTGAGTTGAGCTTCCGGTCGAAACGGAACCACGAACGGTGCTTTGTGACACGGACGTTCCTGCGAATGAAATTCAACTCCTTAGGGTATAGGTTTCGATCGTTCCGAGATTTATTTGGTACAAATATTTAAAAGACTAGGAACAGGAATGGAATCGTACAAAATTGTCGCGTTCGTGACGAAGCTCGGAGCACGCTCGTCCACGAACAATGCCCGACAGACGGAGAATACGATCTTCCTGTCGAGTTTTGCGAGCTTGTTTGTGTGAATGTGAGTACGTGCGCGCGGGTGATTGCATGTCCGCGATTTGCAAACTAACGACGGACCAAAGGGTATCGCAGCGATACCGCGGACGCGTCGCAAAGTTTCCCGGCTATTGCTGCACGCGTCGCACTTTCGTCATGTATTTCATAGCTGTTAGGTTCTACGTCGTTCCGTCGCAAACGACACCAGTATTTCTAGATAGAACAGCGCCGATCTTTTGTCACCCCTGTAGCAGGTATTCTCGATGGAACATAAATTCATCATTAGAGCCGCGAATCAATAGCAAAATATTTTAAAAAATGCACCGACATTTCTGGACCAATACGAAGAAATTTTTGCTTTTGCTAATATTCGCACGCGTTTCTCTGTCTCCGTTTTATAAACTTTCTACGATCACCGACAAATAAGTTTTCATTCGCCACGTTCTACAGTAGAACCTCGCTCGTTGAACCAGCGATTTCCACCTCGACCAATACGGAGTGGGAAGGTGACAAAAAGAGACCACGTGATTGGTTAGCTCTTTCGCTGCACAACCTCGATTTTCACACGCACTTTCGGCCACGTTTCGTGCAACGAGCGAGGCACTACTGTAATTGTTTTAGCAGCCAGGCGTTCGGTTTTCTTGTTTTTCTGTGTAAAAGAAGTTGTGCATTCTGTTGCATTTTTTAGATCGCGACTTCGCCCCCTCCATGTAAAACGTCGAACATTCCTCGCTGAGAAGTTAGAGGCGCATGCGTAAAGTATTATGACCGAGTCGTGGAGAAACGAGAGAACCAAACACAAGAGATTACGGTAATTACGTGATCACGCGTTTAATTCGAACCGCTCTCGTTGGTTTCCTCGACACCTGGAGACATCCTGTTTATTTCTTTTCTATCAAAATAATTTGCCTTTACCTCTTGGAATGCGTATTGTGTAATTGTGATATACCGATAGTACTGTTTCCTACAATTATTGCAATATATACATATATATATATATTTATATGCGAGATATTATATTGTTTACTACGCCATAATATATTTTTGTCGTTGTTGAATTGGTTTTGTTTTTGATCGCATTCGGGAACGGACGTTCCGCGGTTGCCGATTCTGCCAAGTTCGGTTTCTTCGCTCGGATTCGTAGCGTGTGAACAGAACAAACGATCGAAACGCTGTAATAAAATCGCTAAGACCTTTCTCCGAAACGCACGCTGAATTGGCACTCGACGTCGAAATCAAAGTTAACGAACAGTGAACGGAATGTTCTTTGAGCAATTAGGAACTCTGTTTTCTTTCTTCGTTCTTTTCAGAGGCGCGTCGCATGCGTTTTCTTTTTTTTTTTTTTTTGTAAACTATTCAACCGAAAAGTTTGCCACTTCGCGCTGAACGACACGCACAAATTTCCCTTTCACACCTACCACTCGCGAATTTCTCTAGACGCACGCACACTCCTCTTCGTAATTATTAGATTAGATTATTATTCAGCGCGTTGTTAAACACGGATTAAAAGTAACGCGTCTGCCAATAAAACTTACGGTGGGATCTCGATTATCCGAACCACCGATGTTTCAAGTCTCTAGTACTGTATGTGCCTCGCAAGAAGTCTTATGGGACAGCACAAGGTCAAAGGGGGCCCTCGTTTGCTCCGCCCATCCCCACCGTTCACGCTCCAGTAGTCCAATACTTAGGCTTTGACGTCACACGCTGTATAGTATGTGCGCCCTCTGTAGCCAATAGAGCAGCTAGAGGCGTGCCCCTTCCACTCTGACCAATCAGCAATCATTCCTTTCAAGGGACTTCTTGTGCGGCACGCACAGTACAGGCATGTTTGCCTCCATTGGGGCAAAACCCACTTATTCTACTTATAGTTTATTATAGTCCCCACCATAGCGCCGTTACCATGAAGAAAGGACGAGCTTCGGAGGTTCCCATCTCGAACACGTTTGAAATTTAAATAGCGTGATCTACGGCGATGCATAAGCAACACTATTCATCGTATAAATCAGCAAAGATTGAATCTGGCGTTGCAATTAAGCGACTGATTTATTACACGAACTCTTATGGTTCTCCGTTCCGTTCAGATAATCGAGGTCCTCCTCTTGTACTACGTTTGAGATTCAGAACCCTGAATGAACTGGACTGATTCGATTAGGCCGTTAATCCTTACGCATACAACTATTCCTACAGGCTACTTTATCAGAGCAAGATAAACTTTGTTGATTAAAGATATCATTCGGCTCAAAACAAGATAACAGAAACCGTTAGACGTATTGTTGATTCGTCAGTTTCGTTGCGCGCTTAACGCGTTCGCGTGCGTCACGCGAGCTTGCGAACATAATTTTCTCGCTTGCGTCGCGCTTTATGGTTTCTCTAATACTTACAGAGAGGAGGGCGCGAACGAAATTTAATCCCCCACTTTTCCCCGACGAATTTTTCTAATGATCTACGAAATCGTTTGATATCAGTCGCTCGTATTGTCTCGCATCGACACCGACAAATCGTCTCGGAACCGAAATGATTGAACACGGGTGCGAATGCCGGACACATTGTAAAAATAACTACGTGTAATTTTGATTGACCTTGCACACGATCACGCGCATCGCTCGAGAATCAGTTTCCCGGACTCCTCGTACTCCTGCCGTGACAGCCACATCTGCTGGAAGGATCCGAGCGAACTGAGGATCGATCCACCGATCCAGGCACCGTAGCGACGCTCGCTCGTGCTGTTCGCGCTAATTATTTTCAGTCTCATGCTCTGCGAAACGACGGCTAATCAGTGTCTCTATCGGGGCGGCATCAGCATTTTTAATCTTGAAACAGAACGCTTACCGGAGGAGTTTTGCTAGCTAGATCACGATTCAGTCTTTCGCTAAAACCTTGCAGGCAAGAGTTGCCGCCGGTGACCACCACGCTTCCGTACAGGCTCTGAAATTAATTAATTAGTCGCTCTGCTTATTTGATTATTTCGAATGCGAACTCTTTGTGCGAATATTAATAGATCACGGAGTTTAGAAAATTTTTTAAGAAACTGACTCTTGTGAATATTTTGAAATTAAGTATCCCCCCAGCGGTGGGGACAAACTTGCGACAGTTACTGTAGAGACCTTCGCGACAGTTACGGCGAGAATACTGTAGAAATTTCGTCCTGATGATTTTAAGAAGTTCAAAATAGTATGTCGACATTGTCCAATCGTTTTAATATCTCTTCTGTCTTAAATGACACCCACTCATTTTTGTCATAAACTATTTATGAAAAAGCCAAAAATGGTGCGTCGTCTCCGATTAATTAGTGAAAGGTTACGTTCGGAGTTACTCTATCGGAAGATGCGTTTCCCTGTGAATAGTGAACTCACTGGTCTGATGTCCATGTCACACATGCCCACGCTGGTCGTGACGAGTGGTCCGATGCCGAGGATGCTCGCCCCGACGCCCTTCACGTTGCTAGGGTCGAACAAGGCTTCGGGAATCATCAGTCTCACCGAGCCGAAGTCATCGTTGTAGCCGCTCGGGAACTCGTAACGTTTCATTGGCAAGGTGTTGGCCACGTCCTCGTCGTATGGACTGTCCGAGACTTGAAGGACGTTCATTTGGAAATCCTGCAACAGCTCCCGGACCATGTAGCTTAGCCAGGAGGAGGACGGTTGAGGACCGGGTTTCCTGACCCAGCGGGGTGTCTCTCTTTCTCGCACGACATCTGAGGAATTCATTGATCTGTTACTTGTCTGTTACGGTTTTTCACCCGTTAGATCATTAACCCCTTCCCGTGCCATTTAGTTCAACAGTTGCAATACTAGCCGAAATGTAAATACCTGTGATACAGTCCTTTGTAAATCATTCCACGTCTCCGACTCGTGATGTTTACATTTGGCAGATTTTCAGTCCACGAGTCGTACTCGTGATGTTCACATTTGTGCCTAAATCTTCATCACGAGTCAGACTCGTTGAAGTACGGGAAGGGGTTAACAAGCTCGTTACCGACGCTTTTTCTACTGCGGTCTGGATCCAACGACCTGTGATATTATGAGCTTTACGTGACCTTGAGTATGAAAAACAAAACGTATTGACTAGAGTCACCGAAAGGAGAAGAATTTGTATCAGTGTTTACAATTTATTGTAAGCGCGTTTAC
Source organism: Halictus rubicundus (assembly GCF_050948215.1). Lineage (NCBI taxonomy): Eukaryota > Metazoa > Arthropoda > Insecta > Hymenoptera > Halictidae > Halictus > Halictus rubicundus. Next base: position 20,277,524 of record NC_135151.1, read on the forward strand.
AGTCATTAGTCAAGGTTCAAGAACGTTTCTTGAAACCCTAGGGTGATCATGTCATCGTTATTTCACTATTTACATCAACTGCCCTACTTTTATGAATTTTTCATACTCAAGGTCACGCGAAGGTCATAATGTTACAGGTAGTTGGATCCGTCTTGACCTCGGCTATCACGTATAGCGATAATAAAAATATATCATTCCATTTAAAAATGCTTCGATGATCTCGAAATCTCAAGAAGTATAACCTTGAACTTTCTTTGCCTATCACAATATTTGCCCCTCTGAACCGACTAATGTTTTCGTCTGACATTTTTGTCAGTCTGTCGAACCAACTGGAAAAAGACAAAAAGCTTCTAGTTTACTCCAGTTTGTTTGCAGTTCGAGAAGTTGTTACTTCGCACGAAGATCCGCAGTCCACGAATCAGACGATTATGTTATCGTCGGATCGCTGAATAGCGTCGAATTGAAACGCCCGAGCATAACAGAGTTATGAAACACAGGAAGCAAAGTAGTAGGCCTGGAATGTGTCGTGATGATTGCTATTTGCGGTTGCAATAATACACGCATGGTCCGACCACAACAAACGGACAAAGCGGGTCTAAAAATAGCCGAAGCTTTCGACCGGAGGGTCCAGTTTAGAAGTCTGCTGGGACCTAAATACTTGCGGAGCCATTCAGCTCCGTAAGTGCTCGTAAAAGCGTTCAATAAAAACGTGGTGCGCGTGCGACGAAGCCGCGCGGACGTTGAATGCGCGCAATCAACGTATTACGAGTCAAGTGCTCTGTACACATCGCTTGTTCATCGTACAAAATGCGCGGCTGACAAGGACTAACTGCCCTCTTTGTGTCCGAATGAACCGTCGGCGTCTCCGTTGCGCTAAACATTCTCTTTTGTGCCGCGTCTATCCCTGTGGCGTCAATTGAAGCCAATGTTTAACGTGCGTATCGACACCGTCGTCAATTGAAAGCCAGGTGTTCTTCGGGCCGTAACAGATTTTGTTATGAATAACAAAAACCGAATACGAGAGCAACGACCCGGTCGAGCTGAACGACAGTCGTTGAACGATCAATAGAAAACTGAGAATAAACGTATCGGATCGGAGAGCGACGCACTATAACAACGCCTATTACAACAGTTCTCGTATTGTAATATTCTATTAAATAGCAACGTGTACTCTTGTAAAATATGAGAACAGATTTTCTCGCAGAAAAGTTATAACGTTATCGTGAAATTGCCCACATTTAAACTGTGATAGTTTCATAAATAATCATCGTACGACAATAAATTTTGCCTCATTTCAAAGATAGAAGTCTCTAGTTTGACACTCCATGGATTAATTTATTTTCAGATATTTTTCATGATCCGGGGAGAGAGAAATCGAAGACACGTCTTTCTAGAAAATGGTGTACGTTCAAACGTCCGTGGAAATTTTGAAAAATTTTTTTCTTGACTGAAATTACCATGGATTTGAAGATCGAAGCTTTCTCTTTAAAACGACACCTTGAAAATTGATGTACGATTTTTTCCAGTCGTTTTATCGAGTTGTGAACGAGACGTGTGCCGCCAAGTTTATGATAGCACAGTTTTCTTTCGATATAAGACGATGGCGCGGGTCGCCTTTCGACGTATTGCGAATGGGGGTACCTGTTCTCTGGTCTGAGAGTTTATGGGCCCCATAAAGTTTCCCGACAGGGGGGCGGGGATTTTCCTGTTGCGGACAAAACATCGGCGTCATATATCGAGAGAAAACTGTACTTTCTCGGCTCCACTGTACGTGGCGCTGGTCGCGAACGCGTTAAATGGCAATTATGGTTGAAGATTTGCCTTTGCTGGCGACAAGACAAGCAGGAGATAGCTCGACGTCCTTCTCCTCGAAGAATTGTCTGCATTGCATGGTGATGAAGTCGCCACCCAAGGGACTCTTCACGATTCCTTGAGTGATCACATAGCCATCGTGCACCGGCACTGCGCTAGTATGCGTGGCGCCGCTGTCGACCACCATAGCTGTCGATCTTCCGTTCGCATAAGCTGCCAGTACAGCGTTCTTACAAATGTACATCGCTGGGACGTTAAACTTCTCGAACATCAGCTCCAGCAGTTTCTCTCGTTTCAGCCTCGTGTTCCATGGGCATTCGGTCATCAAAATCGGATGGTGTTCCGGAAGAGCGTGCAACTTTTGCTTGTAGGTGTACTCCGTTAGGCGCTCGAACATGTCCCAGCCTTCGATCATCCCATCCTGCATTAGGCTAATCAGGTCCATATCTGAAAAGCAGACAACTATTTGTTTGATGCATCTTTGACGTGCTGGGGCTGTTAGCTTTCGTTCGATATAAGGCGATCGGTCGGGACGGCTTTCGGCTTATTGCGGATGAGGGTACCCACTTGGCTTGACATTGTGCTTGGCCGGCAGTTTATGGGCCCCATAAACCCTCTCGTTGTGGCACTAAGCGGTGTCGAGTGGACAAATTCAAACGAGAAGAGGGGTAGACATTTTCTTGTTGCAAAACAGTAAATATTGTCGTCTTATATCGAAAGAGAACTGTGTACCGGAGGAAGACATGTTTGAGACATTCACAGGTTAAAACCACTTTTTTAGTTTTCTTATATTTTTCTGCCAAAGCACTTTATCAATTTTTATCAACTTTTTACATTTAGAATAAATTTCCTTGATCGTCGAATTGCTAGTACCGAATTCCTGTCAAAAATTGACAGAACATCTGCAGATAATTGTACGCTATTTCATCAATTTTCTCTAGTTTTTATTGTTTGGAGTTAATCGATTTTGCAAATGAGAGGCTCAATTAATAAACTGAAATTTTCGTCACAAGTCTGACTCGTCAGTGTTCTGGAAGGGGTTAATAGTTTTAATAGCTAAAAAATGATATATAAACATTCTCAAATTCTTTTGACCTTCCTACTGTTTCAAACTTCATCTACTCAATTTTATTATAAATGTATAAAATCTAGTCTGATGATTCAAGTTGAAAGAGTACATTTAATGTAAATATTGGATATAATCTGACGACATTAGTAGCGATAATCGAGTTCAATGATCTCGAATAACAAATTTAACTGGAATTACTTGCTATTAGTAAACACATGATTGCTTTTACGTTCATTATATTTCCAACAAGTAGACTGCGAATTTTATACACTCATGACAAAACTGTAAGGAAAATGCAAGGATGTAAAAACATTCAAAGATTTTAAGAATACTGTAGTATTATTTTATATTTTTGAGGTATCATTGTAAATCCCCAACTTATTAAAATCAACGTTTACGTAGCTTCTGTTTGCATAAAAATCCGCAGTCTGCCAGCAAGTTTATAACTAGACAGCGGATGTTATGCATTTATGAAAAAAATCTTCAGTCTATTAAACTTATCAAGAAAGAAAATAAATTTCTATTTCACTCCAGTTTGTTGCAATGCCGGTAGAAAATTGTTATTTTGCATAAAGGTCCGCTGTCCATTTATAACACATGTTCCACCTACGATTCTACTTCTTATTTACGTCAATAAAAGTCATTCTCGCATTTTACTTCGGAAACCACGTGCCAGAAAATTTCTTTGCAATGTTATAAAATCAAAAAAGTTCACTGTTTTTATCGGAGCAAGTGTCTCCCATGCTCGTCTATGGTGCGCGTCCATTCAACTTCGGACGATTTGTGTACAGACCGATTCCCTCTCGGACCGAATGAAAACCGGTCACGGATCACGGGCGAATATTAAGAAAAATCGATTGTTTCGAGTTTCAAAAAATAATGAACGAAGGTCCGTACCCTTTTTCCGCACTTGTATAGCCGTGACGTCGATGTTGTAGTGCTTCCTGACGGCCTGATTGCCGTCTGGTGTTTCGATGGTGTCCTCCCATATTCCGAGGGTGGTCGGAATTTCTGCCTTCGGCGTGTCCTCACCGCCATAACCCACGCGAAGGCTCTGGTGTCCGACGTCGAAAATTATAGCACCGACCTCGTCTGCGGGCAAACCGAATTATTTAACAGGCCTGCCAGCCGGTATGGCCACGTTTTTTCCATGAAAAACCCGGACCGTCTCGCACATACCTCCGCCGTAAATACCACCGCTCATAGTATCTGAGAGGAGAGCCGCGGCGCGCATGCTCCGCAACCCTCTTCGACCTCACCGGTCCAAACCCCTTCTTCCTCCTTGCGAACCGTACATCGAGGATTCTGCGACCCTCCGACGTTTCTGCATTCCTCCTTTTGCATATCCGAATCGATGATCGGGAGGAGGACGAAACGCGATCGATTCCCGCCGTTTGCACAGGCGACGCAATGCACCCTTTGTTTCGAGGAATTTCTGACGTTCTCACACAACCAGGGTAAGGGTCCCAATTACAGTCAGTCCCATAAGTATTCGTACGCACTTAAAAATCGCATAATTTTGTCAATATTGGACTACTTGAATTTTTTTTTTTTGAGAAGTTAGAACAATTGGATCACTACGTGAGAAAAATGTTTGATTAACACTAGGTTTACGGGACCCGTCAAAATGACAGGTTCTAGTATTTTTAATTTAGAATTATTATGATTCTAAGGATGCTTCTATGAGAAATTATCTAGCAAATTTATTTCTTTGAGTATATATTGTTTTAAAAGTATTGCTAAAATGTGGGTAGCACGTTCTTGTTAGTTTTATGAAGTAATACAAAATAGTCACTTTTAGTGCTCCGTAAACCTAGTGGTAAAATTGTGATTGGTCGAAATTACAGAGAAGGTACTAAAAGCTGTGTTTTGCAACTTTTTTATGCGGGCTTATGTTAAAAATTGAAAAAGTATATTCTGAATATTTCATATAAATCGGTCAACATTGCACTGTGCTACAAACATTTTACGATGAAAACTTGAGGGCGAAAGTCGCAGAATTTTGGCCATCTGCAACGTTGACCGATTTTGATGAAATTCTGAAATGTATAATTCATACAGATCTAGAAATCGTACTTTCTAAATTTTCAATGTAAGTTCACATAAAAAAGTTGCAAAATACAACTTTTAGTATTTTCTCTGCACTTCCAACCAGTTGCAATTTTTATAAAAAAAATTGTTCGCTTTATGCAGTGATCCAATTGTTCTAACTTCTCAAAAAAATTCAAGTAGTCCAATATTGACAAAGTTATGCGATTTTTAAGAGCTTACGAATACTTATGGGACTGACTGTATATTAACACTAAACCTACCATCGCCGGTCAAAATGACCGGTTCCAGATTTTTTATTTTACAATTACTGAAATTGTAAAAATGCTTTCGCGGGAAATGATTAAAGAGATGTATTTAGCAGAGCATGTATTATAATACGAACCACACAAGATCCAAGTAAATTCAATATCATCATTTTTATAAGACAACATGTATCAGATACTTTTAAGGCTCGGTAGGTTTAGTGTTAACAATTTGAACTCGGCGCTATTCTAATTCTGAAACGAAATTTTTCTTCGGTTTTAGAATATTTTCAATTTTATTCATACGAAACTGATCCGATTTCCACATATAATATTTGAATGTTTAGTAATCCATGAAATACAAATTTTGTAATATTTTTGGTAATTTCTTTGAAAAAATGTCGTAACAATTTTTAGTGGCGCTTCAGAGTCGCCACTCGAGTGCAAAGGGTTAATTATACTTACATTTAAAGCGTAATGAATATTAAAGAAAGAGATACGCATAACTGATTTTAATGAACAAAATTTAATATCTCTTTTTCAATATTCATTATGATTTAAAAATAAGTACAATTCATATAGGCACAGTAATTGGGTCCCTTACACTACCCTTAGTCGAAAACGCCTTTTTTGATAGAAACATTTATCCGGACGTCTGTACTGGTTAAAATTGTTCAACAGCTGTTTGGAAGTTGTTCGTGAACAGCTAAATACCCTAGGTTTCTTTCTTTCCATATGGTGTCAGAAGAAAATTTTAGTTAATCATTTATATTGTACACCTGGTTGTAAATTTCTGCATGAAAATTCTGTACTGTATTACAAAATTTATTTATTATAAATTGCCATGCGTCGTTTTTCCTCTTGTCACTTGTAAATCTGCACAGGAAGTGCGTCTGAAATGAAAACCGTTCTGCTGTTCTACTATTTCAAGAAAAATTTTCTACAGTCAAAATTGCTCTTAAATCAAAGTAGAAACGTAATCGGTAAATTGGTTAAAAATCCAGATAATTATGGCACAAAAAAAGGAGTCCTAATTCAGTTTTTATTTTATAATTGTTGAAATTACAAAGACACTTCCATCAGAAATTATTAAATAAATTTCTCCATTCGAGCAGATATTCTCATGAAAATTGAAAGAAATCTAAATAAATTCAGTCTTGTATTTTCAAGCAACGTATAGTAATGTATAGTGTCTATTCGCCAGGGATCGCGTTGTACAGGGTGGAGCAAGCGGGCAGGGGATGATTTTACATATAAAAATAAGTCGAAAAAGAGGAATAACATTTGTTCGTTTGAGGTCTCGTTTTCGAGAAAATCGAGTTTAAAGATCGGTTCGCGTGCTTTAATGTATACAGGAAGTGGAATAGGTTGGCCATGGTCAGACGCGTCAGACGATTCCTATCTACGTGTATCTGCTGCGTCTTCGAAATCGGTTTTCTCGAAAACGGGGCGACGAAGGAAAAAATGTTATTCCTTTTTTTCGGCTTATTTTTGCACGTCGAATCATCCCCTGTCCGGTTGTACCCGCCCGACCACACCCTGTACATACAACGTCATCAAATTAACACGTATTAGTATATAACCGACAGTGATTTTTGACTGGGTTGAAAAATTCATTTTTATTCTGACATATCCAGATAAACCGAATTTTATTAGGATCTTTCGAATTCGAAAGGGTTAAGACAGCATCCCCTATAATACATTTTACATGTCCAGTTTCGGTTTCATTAATTAAATTACACTGATTTTGTGAGATTCTCCGGGATTGATTTTTGGCACTTAACGCGTTAAACGTGTGTGAAGGATAGAAAAATCAGAAGACGGTGGGTGGTTCCATTATGGAATTAGTGTTGTATATTTTACAAAGTAAATAGAATATAAACAATCTAAAGTCGTCTAAAACACAATAGTACGAATTTCGTGGTAAATCATTCTTCATATATTATAAAGTATACGATTTGTCAACAGATCGATATCTTTTGTTTTTTTCATTTGTGTCCCGCGGTGTCGCCTTGGGCTGGACCCGGGTTCCGACATAACGAGAGAGGGGGGGGGGGGAGAGATAGAGAGTCACGGGACTCAAAAATCATCTTCACATTGCCGAGTGAACGTTGCGAACGGTGAACTGATTCGATGGCAAGATATGAATAGGTGTGTGCGCGTGTTTCGCCATTTGTATTTTTTTCTTCTGTGTTTCCTTTATCTCGTTTTTGAATTAACGTCGATCAAGCGTGATCCGTCGGTACACTTTCTTGGGTTTAATTATCGCGTCGGTCCGTCGATCGTTAATCGAATCGCGTTTCGCGCTTCGGGTGAGGTACACGTACGTACAAGTTAGCAATTGTATTACAGACACACTTTACAGACGATACGGTAGTTTTATTTTATTTTATTTTATTTTTTTTTTTTTTTGGTTTACTTAATATGCTTTTTCGGTTTGCTTCACCAACGTTAATCTGTAGTATGCTTTTTTTTTCTTCGGTCTCTTCTCCTTTACACTACGACGCCTGTCTACTAAAACGTTTCAGTCTCTCTCTGTGAATTTGAAACGACACCGATGACAACGACGAACATCATGGCATTACTTTTCTTGCATTTCACGTTAACTCTTATTTAGTTATTGTTTAAGTCGCCTATCTCCGTAGTTTCCTTAATTTTATACACGTATAACACACGTTCCCGCGGAGACGAGAGAGAAACGGTGCGCGCGCCGACTTTGTCGTTAATGACCGCGTTCTCCAAAGGAACCGACGCCGGCAAATCAGCTGATAGAAACGATTCTACGGAACTGGAAGACCAAGGAAACTCGTGGCGAACCGCGTAACGTGTGCTTGTATCGCCGTCGGATATGCGTTCGATGCAATGAAAACCGTTTTATCTCGTGCGGATCCTGCTGAAACGTAGTCTTAAGCATAGGACGATTCGCGTTAATCGACGCAGCCGCCGTTTCGTAACGAATCGAAAAACCGAGCGTTTCGTTACGGTAATAAAGGTAATAGGAGGCTCCCCTTAGCGAGCGAGCGAACTCTTAAATCACTTACAGACAAACACCTTGTTCGCAGTCTTTCCGTGAAACGGACTCAAAAAAGGACGTCGTAGTCGCAGTTACTTCGAAAACCAGTGCTGTCCGTACTTTAATAACGAGTGAATTGGACTTTTTGTTAACCCTACCGCCCTCTTTGCACGCCGCCGAACATTTTATTTACAGGGAACAGCGTTTGAACGTGTAGACCACGGATTTTTAGCGAAATCAAAATTGCCTGCGCCGGCTGCAAGTAATTACGTTTATTCTATCCTTAATTATTCAAAGAAATTCTTTGAATATTCTGGTGAATTTAGTTCTTTGATTTTTAGCACGGATTTTTAGCGAAATCAAAATTGCCTGCGCCGGCTGCAAGTACCTACATTTTTTCTATCCTTAATTATTTTATACGGTTGACAATAATACAACTTTTGAAATTTTTTGAATATTCTGGGGAATTTAGTTTCTTGCAATTCACGGATTTTTAGCGAAATCAAAATTGTCTGCGCCAGCTGCAAGTAGCTACACTTTTTCTATCCTTAATTGTTTCATAAGATTGACAATAATACAACTTTTGAAATTCTTTGAATATTCTGGGGAATTTAGTTTTTTACAATTATCTTGGAAACATAATTTCAAGCGACGACTAGAGAAAAGTTGTTTAGAATGTTGACCTTGACAACATATGTTAAGGTCAAGGTCATTCGAGCTGCCTCCCCTAAACGTAACATTTACCGATATTTGGTCTACTCATTTTTGTCATAAACGCATAAAATCCGCAATCTAGTGATAAAATTTTATCTAATGAATTGGCGCAGAGAATACAAAGACGGACATAACATTTTAATACATGTGTGTAATGAAAGACATATGTACCGAATTGTTGCATACGAAATGTTCGATGTGCGACAATAACGTTGAACAAACAGAACTTTCCCCTAAATAAGATCTATCGATCAAAGTAAGCATCGTTGTGACCAATATAATGAATGGTAAATTTCGAAATTGAATTTCTTGGTCGTTTTTCATTGTCAAGATTGTCACATCCTGAGTTCTTTTTAATATCGACCGATAGTGTACTGATTTACCACCATGTTTACGATATCTTCGTACAGTCGATATATTTATTTTTACACTGATATAAAAATTTATTTAACCCATAACCTGCCGCAATTCAAAAATACAAAAGAAAATTAAATCAACTGTATAATGATATTCATACTAACCAACTGGAGCTATTTTTGCCATTATTGTTATTATTTAAATATGAAAATTAAAGTCCGTCCCATTTTTGGGACATTGGCGGAATGTACTATAGTATACTAAAAAGAAAAAAACAAAATTAAAATTATATATTCGTTTTATTCAGTGTCCCAAAATGGAACATTGGCGGATAATGGGTTAAATACTTTTAACTAGACTGCCTAATTTATACGTTTATGGCAGGTGAAACACAAAACGGAAGAAATCGATGAATTTAATATTACTGGCTCGTTATGTACAATCTATTAAAATGATTAACAGGAGAAATCCTTTTTTATGTAACTCCCGTTTCTTCTAACCGAGGCAATTTTTATTTTGCATAAAAATCCGCAATCTACTTGTAACAGTATTTCTTCGTCAAAACGTTTCATAACATTTGCATTCTGAAATCCGACATTTCATATGCAACAATCCAATATTATTAAATAAAAGTAATATCGCTTAATCTTATGGTTAGAAAATTGTAAACGTAAAAATGTCATCAGTTCGAACGACAAAGTATTCAAAATAATTATTTATCTTTCATCGATTAAGCGGCCATCTGCTGGTGACCTCGAAGAGAGGATAAAACAATTCCAGGCGGCGTCATGCGAGCGTGTAGGCGAGCGAACGATGCCGTTTCCGGGCAGCACTGTTTCATAGGATAACATTCAACGTGAATCCGCCAACGTCGTCGGGTTCGGGGCGAGTGTAGCCGCTTATAGAGTAATTAGTTCCATCGAAACAAAATGGCAGTCGGTAAATTCGATCGATAAATTTTCCCTCGAGCGACGCGAGGACGTCGGATGCGATCGGGTCCTCGCTCGAACGGAGTTATGGCGTGTGCGATTGTTTGCGTGTCGCGAGGTCCCTCGAACCGGGGACAAAGAACACATTAGTTGGGTCAGTACGATTTGTTTCGTTTGGGAGTTGACACCGTCTCGTATCGACGTAGGCCAGGAACACGAACAGTGGGACAACAGCTTGAATTGGCCGCGCCGCGACGGCCTAAGTATTAATTAATTAACGAAAGACGGACCATAGATTTTTCATGTCGCTTCTCCACCGTGCCTTCTTTTTTTTCGTGTGTTCGCAGTTTTCCTTCCTCTTCTCGTTTTTCTCTCTGATGTTACTTTCTATTTGTTTTTTTTTTTTTTTTCGTTACACCGAGATCGTTGGAACGGGGCTGTCCGTTCGTCTTCGTGAATTTCGCGCAGCATCTTCTTCTTCTTCCGGAGGACAGGTTCACCGTAGGTTCTACATTTATTTACACCGCGATCACGAAGTCGCGGACATTTCGTTGGCTGCTGTGACCGCGATCGCACTCCGCCTCGCTTAGCTCAAACGCGTCGGAGAACCCCGAGGGTGGGTCCAGCTTGGGGATGAACAGGTTTCCCGATCCGTCACGCTCCTGGTCCCGATTGGAACAGGAATTGTGCGACTGGTGCTTGGAATTGCCAAACCCGGAGATTGGGCCGAAGTTGGAACGGGTCTCCTCGCCGGTATGACGCGCCAGCTGTAACATCCTAATCAAATACCGCGATTAGCATTCTCTCGTCTCACCCTTTCTACACACTTTCTTCTTGAACGACGATAGTAATATTTAGCTGTTGGAAATACTGTACAGGCGTGACATAAAATTGACACAAAAAAACTCCATATTTTAGTTTTATACGTTTTTTCTGTCCTTGACCTTGAATGACCTTGGACTAATTATAGTCACCGAATTCCTAATGAAAGGGACTATCATTGTAGGTGTTTAAAAAAGGGTGGTTCCATTTAAAAATGTCAAGGTGACCTTGATATCTCCAAAAAAAATGACATAAAAACAAATTTTTTTTTTGCATCGTGTCAGCCACATTGTACCATTCAACTTTGTCCTTACCATATTTTACGTATCTTTAGAAACAACACAGGTATTTGAGGTGCTAACGTTTGGTGACTCACCCTGTATATTGGCGCTGGATGTAAAAAATTTACAAATAAAGAAGCTGCAAAAATTGTTAGAAATGCAACATCATTTTTTAAGAGAACTGTTGAGATCCGACCCATGGTTTCTTTCACAAAGTTGATCCTTATGACCAGTAGAACACGATTAAAAAAAAATTTTTGTTTTTTTGACCTTGATTTTCAAGGTCAAGGTCAATTTTTCGGGGAGTTTTTTATGTCAATTTCCACCAAATCGTAGGTGTAAAATCATGTACAGGGTGAGGAGCCTAAAACAGGCCACCTGAATACAGTGAATTCTCGATATATGTCAACAAAACGGGTCCTGCCAGCGTCATATATCGTACAGGAAACATACCCGCGCCGTGTTATGTTTACCTGCCTCTCAAGCTTCGTGGCCCCTCACGGGTATACCCCGCAGGGCTAATTAATAGTGGGGATAATCCCGCGACATTTATCGTCGAGGCCTCGGCGACAATTATAGAGAAATCACTGTAACTCGGTTGCTGTTGGCGATACAGGAAAATGTGTCAGACGAAACTTGTGTGGTTTAGAGGTTAGCATAATTCCATGTTAATAGTTTTTTTTCTAGGTGGACGCGTAGAGGACATATGGAGGTCAACTCCGCTTTTTAAATTAGAATGGTATACTTTTCTATGTACTGTCGAGTGAGGCGTTTTGAGATACGTACAGTGACCTACCGCTGAAGGTCGTTCGAGATCGTCGAAGGTCAACTGCGGCGGAAAATATTCTACTTTGAGGAGCTGATCAGTTACACGGCTTGTGGTTGTTCGATATAAATCTTGTAACGGAGTTTCAAATGTCAATTCCAGAATCGGATATTGCATGGCAAAGGGTTAAAAAGAAGCATTGAGAGTAGTGTAGTCTAAAGTCTATTGTCGTGGGGAGTACCGTGGAAACGGAAGGTCACGGGCAGATGTAGGACAGTCGACGTGAAAAGTTGGTGAAGATGTGTGTGTAGATAGATTGACTCTTACTTGGGTCTTCCCCGTCCAGGAAACGATTTTCTCTCAAAAATCGGTGAGGGTTCTGTAGACGTGCTAGATTCTGGTCCATGGTACAGGAAGTCTGTAAATAGAAAACCATCCGATTTGCTTCAATGATCCGCCCCTATTGCGTACTATCTCCTCGATTCCGTTCGTTTCACGACAATAACAAGCTTTTGTGAATGCTCGGTCATATTATCGGTGCACTCTAACGAATGTAGACAGGCAACAGGAACAGACTTCCGGTGGTACTGCGGTGCGTGGAAGAAGATCTCGTGCCTCTCCTCCTCCGATTTTTTGTTCGAAACGCTGTCAATTATTCGTGACGTGGATAAATCCATGTCCTTGACAGGCATTCACGGCGAAGCAGTGTCGCCAGATTACGATTTCTCCCTCACTCTACCCTTCCCCTTCTACCACGGTATTCCCCCATATTGCGGCGGCGAGCATCCCCACCCCACGGACCGGTCACGTGACGCGACGCGCGCATCCAATGCGCGTTGCGTTTGCGTCGTGACTTACCCGGTGATGGCGGAGAGAGGGTAACTGTATTCCCCTCGATCCGAGTCAATTCCCCTAATCTGGCGACGCTGCGGCAAAGGCTAAGGTCTGCTTTAAGACAGCATTTAAGCGACGCCACGAATAACTGACGAAGATTTTACATATACACGGTTTCTGTCCGATCCTAATCAATTTGTTATCATTTATACGTTTAAGTCACGTTTGTGTAACACACGAATGGCTGGCATAATTGACATTCGTAATTTACTCGCTCAGTTGTAGTTTAAAAAACGAGTGAATAAAGTATTTTCGTCCATGTGTTGCGCTCAATTGATCTTCCTATATCAGGAAACACTCCGACTTCTATTTCTGTTCAATAATTACCTCGTTGTCTGGTTTGTATTGTCGATTTCAATGACCTTGAAATATGTTGTCTGTCAACGTGAACCGTATTTTGGTCTAGTCAAATGTCAACAATAATTAAGAAATATTAGTAGGATAACAGGCGTATTTATTACAACATAGAAATATAGTAGGAATACTGAAAATACGTATAGGGTCAAGTATTTATATTTTTAAAATGTTGTTTAGTCTCCGATAACATGCCCAGAAATCACTGAAATCTGTAACGTGGACCCTCATTTGTATAATTACCACTTTTCTTGTTAACAACTCTTTGACAAACGACCATCGACTAAAATCTTGACAAAATTACTCAGGTCAATGACCTTGACCAATACATTGGGGCTGTTGCATACGAAATGTCCGATTTTAGAATGCAAATACTATTACAATCTAACCAGGTTCATTAGACATCCTTGTTGGGTACAAAGCTGATCTTCAAGGTCTTACCTTCTGTTTTTATTTTGTCGTCCAACTTTGCTTTTCTACAAAGGTCATTTCAATGTCAATCAACGTTATTGTCGAGTATTCTTTTTATACGTGTGAACAAATAACGTATTGACAATTGCATTATGCGATGTTTGGTCAAAATGTATCGATTAATTAACAAACTATTCGTCGATGGTAAAAAAGACTGAAGATGGCAATCTTGTAAATGGAGAACGTGAACGACCTAAATATACAATTTCTATCCTAATTCGTCTTGTAATTCATTGACAACAAATCGGACATTCATATGCAACAATCTAATATTAAAAAATCGTCGAAATCGGAGTTGGTTCCCTTTCTTTAAACATTTATGCTCCTTTGCAGGCCAGCCTACAGTTAGCTCGTCGAACAGATGCGGTTGCTTCCAGTATCGCCAGATGAGGGGAGGGAGCACGAATTGAGGGGAAATAGTTTTCCCTCTTTCTCTCTCTGCCAGTATCGAGACAGAACGCGTCACGTGACCGGGCCGCGACGGAAGCGTGGGGAATAGCGAGGTGGAAGGGGGAATTAGAGTGGGGGAACGAGTCTTGATCTGGCAACACTGCTTCTCCTCTTCGCCTGCTCTTCGAGTCGCTCCCCACCACCGTCTTTTCCTTCGCCACGACCGCTGCACCGGTAAGGTTACTCACCACTATTTCATGCACTATACGTCCATGAGGAGATGGCAGTGATTTGGACAGTGGGGCGCAGGGGAATCCGCGAGTCCCCACTCTTGGCGCCAGGTGGCGGACCCCACTCTTACGCTTAGGCTCTGGCAGGAACCGTCGCCATAGGCGCTCAGGGTCACCACATCGCTCTGTTCCAGTCACACTCAGTACGTTCTTTGCTGTCTTCGTCATGTATTCGGCCAATAGCACGCGTACCGCGAAGTGGGGGTATCACGTGGTACCTACAATTTTCTCACTGCTATCTCCTGATGGACGCATAGTACACGTGCATGACGAAGGAAAAGTCGGAGCTAGCGTCTTCAGATCGAGAAAATCGAGGGGAATACAATGTACCCCCTCTCCGATGACCAGAGTAATACACGTTGCGCGTGCGCGACGGGGACCGAGTGGGACACCAATCGTCGCCTCGATCGCGCACCACGCGGCACGTCACGTGACCAGTCTACGGGCCTAGTGGGCGACGTTGGAGTGTGCTCGTGGTGGTGGAACGGGATAGTGGAAGGGGAAAAGGAGGAGAGGGAACTGATACCCAATTGGGCATCTTCTGGCGACACTGGTGGGAGTGGACGTGGTGGGGACTGACTCGCCGAGCAGGCGAAGAGGAGTAGCAGTCACATCTGTTCCGCGAGTTTTACGGAGTAGTTTTACGGAGTAGTATTACGGCTAGTGATTAGTGATTTCAATACACCCGTAATTGTACAGCCATCCGAGAACCACCGTGCAAGAGGCTGGCAACGATCAAACTCGCTAGTAGGCGAAACGGTATATCGAACAGTATCTGTCACGGGTCCCAACAGTCGCAAGTCCGGAGAAGGAGAGGCTACGCGGATACAGAGAGAGAGATGGCGGAGAGACAGACACAGGTCCAGACAGATCGGAGAGATAAAAATAAAGAGATAGAAAGAGAAAGAGTAGGCATAAACCGATTTAAAAGGATGAAAGACTGCATACTGTGGACTCGCGAGTCGGCCGCAGACACCGAGTGGTGCGAATCGACGAGGTGATTGGAAGACTCGGTTCGGCTGCTGGTCCCGACTTCCGTGTCGCTATCCGAACCCAGGGTGTCGTATTCCTCCGACTCGGACTTGCCCTGACTGACTTTCCGCGTTTTGTGCAACGGCGCAGAGGACGAACGGCCTCCGCGCACCTTAGTGTACCGGTTGCAATCCGACTGCAATCAGACGGAATTGTTTTTGTCGATGAATTGGCACATCGCACGAGGAAAACGAGGAGACGCGCCACACCGATCTTTCGCTCAATGCCCCGCCCCTTCTACCCACAGTTAGGCTACTGCCTCTAGATCAGAGCCATCGTCGATTCGATGCTTTCGAATTACCGTTCGCGCTATCAAAAACGTCGCTATTCGCCGATTGTCTCTTTTCATTTTATTGTGTAGTATCTATTAGGCTCTTCTCGCATTTAACCCTCCGACGGCGGATCTTGGGTCGACTGAGACCCAGAATTGCAAAACGGTCCCTCCAGTGGCCAGTTCAACTTGTGCCAACTATACTAAGAAGAGATGGTCGTCGATCTCGAACAGGTACAGCTTTCTTTCGATATAAGACGATGGCTCGGGGCGGCTTTCGTCGTGTTACGGACGAGGGCGCCTATTCGGCTTTTGACATTGTTCTTGAGTGGGCTTATGGGTCCCATAAAGTTGTCCGGCAGACCATGAAGTGGTCGGCTCTGCAGCGATATTTTTCGTTGGAATATGACACACCCTCTCGAAGAAGAAGAAGAGGGGATAGAGATTTTCTTGTTGCGAAAAAATAACGTTGTCGCCTTATATCGAAAGCAAACTGTCAAATACGTAAAATAAAACCGATGCGCAAGTATGCGAATTTATCTGGTTGCCGTGAAACCGTCATAAGCATCCGCCTTGCGAGGGTTAACCGGAGAAAGTTGATACTTTTTTTTTTGTGAACTGGTTCGGTTAAATAATGCCTGATAACGAAGTGATAGTTAGTAGATACTGGCTTGGTACCAGTGCTGTCCAACTATGATTATCTAGGGGACCGAGTTCTTTTTTACCGTTAATGATTTTCACTATTGAGACACGTCGCACACTTTTGTTCGCTCTAACCGCGGGACGTGATGAGAAACCCAAGCTATACTATAGTTAGTTCTATTCCGTCTCTACTACAACCTGACATTACCCGAGATCGACGAACTTCTTAACGATAGAAGAAGTTTCGAGCAATAGTGACCAGAGACTTCTAGTTACAAAGCAAAATTATATTTCTATTTAAAGGAGCAATGTACACGGTGGTCGACTATAGGCGGGAGAAAATTTGAGGGGTGGTTCTCCAAGACAATATGAGACGAAAATGAAGAGTAAAAAAATTGCGATTTCGGCTTCATTTTCTAGTTATTATCGATGAAAAGTTCGCCTGAAATGCGGCAACCCGACCAACGTACGTTGCTTACGTCATAGAGGCGCGCAGCAGTGGCGTATCAAAGGGGGCCCTCGCTCGCACCTAATGGCTAAAGTATGCTACTCCAAAGTCTACCAATTGGGTGCGAGCGAGGACCCTCTTTGATACGTCACTGCTCCCCGCTTCTGTGACGTAAGCAACGTACGTTGGTCGGGTTGCCGCATTTCAGGAGGCTTTTTAATTGATAATAACTAGAAAATGAAGCCGAAATCGCTATTTCTTTATTCTTCATTTTCGTCTTACATCGTCATGGAGAACCAGCCCTTAAATTTTTTCCTACCCGTAGTCGAACACCCGGTATATTCAACAGGGAAACAAACCGGTGAATGACTAACTGCTAACTTAACCTTAACATTGACTTAAATAAGAAATTAAAAGTACAGAGTCGACGAACTTAAGACTATCTTTATATTCTACTAAATTCCATACATTCCTATTATTCGTTATTATTTATAAATTGATCGAATAAAAGTTTGTTCATCTGTACAGGGTGCAAAGAAATGTTCGGTCTCGACTGCCATAGACGTATTCCACATTTTCGGATCGTCGAGGATCTGTAAAAAAAGTTGCCGCAAAACTGTCCTTGACCTTGAACTTCAAAGTCAAATGTATTTCATCGCATTGTATCCCACGCGTCGTGTCAATACAACAAATTTGACCTTGATGTTCAAGGTCAAGGACAATCTCGCGGCAACTTTTTCTCACAGATCTTCGTGGATCCGGAGATCGTAGACCACGCCTATGGCAGCCATTTCTCTGCATTGTGTACAGTGCGACGGAAATTGTTTACGAACAACACTGGTTTAAACCTGACCGCCTCATCTTTCTCACGCCTACGCAATACCTTTCGAGAACTCTCGATCCAAAGAGCAGATCAACAGAGACTCGCACGAGATCGAATGGCACTGATCTAGCAACAATACGCACACTACGTCTCTATAACGCAATCGAACAACGGAAACATGATGAATTAATTGACAGTTGGGTGAATTAATTGATTCTTATGCTACAGCTAGACGAGCTATGACGATAGTTGGCGAGAGATGTGTAGAATGGCGGACTATACATGTAAGAAAGTATCTTTCGTATCGGTGTTGCGGTTCCTCGATGGACTGATCAGGACAGATGCGAAACGAAGCAAGGTGGGACCAGCAGTCACAATGATCGAATTTCTCTATGATGCACATCTGTTCTACTCGATCCGAACACGCGCACGCGCGCCTCTCTATTAACATTGTTGCTAATATATATATTTATAAACGTTACGCGACGTCGCGTGTCTCTCGACATCCTGGATTGATTCACGGGACAAAAAAAAAACACGAAACAAAATATTCGATAGAAATAAACGCTGTCGTTAAGCTAGAGAATTTTTCAGAGAGCTCCCCGGAAGTGGACGCGGATGTGCACGCGAAACTGTGATCGGGATTGTGCGATGACGCGAGTTAGAGCAGAGACCGATGCAGCATGCTGATGCGAATTTGTACACCCTTCCTTTATCGTTACGTGTCACAGGCTTTTTTCTTTTTTTTTTTTTAATTATTGGTTCGATTTCTCGGTCAGTCGGGAAACACTTCGGGGGTGGGGAGCAAAGCTTTAAGAGGAAAGTTTCCATTCAGAGGAGATAAAAGATCGTACGTGTTCTTCCTTTTTAGCGTTGCGCAATGACTCCGTGATGCACCGTACATTTCAGACGGTATTACAAGTGTCCCGGTTCATGCGAAGTGGTTTGCAGAAATCGCATAGTCTGTACCGAGCTGCTTGGAAAGTAGCGGCGATACGGACTGGTTAATATCGATAGTTTGTAGAGGATATTTAGTCGAGATCTAGTGCAATGATCTTTTCAAATCTACTGGCTGGTGTAAATCCTATTACAAATTTAAGGGAACAGAAGGATGAAATCTGTTTTGGAAAGAGAGTGCGCCTGTGAGCGGGCAACCCGATTTCCCCGATGCAGTGCGTACAGTATACTTCAGTGGGACATAGTATTGTTACTGATACAAATGGATGGCTCCCGAGTCGATCAGTGTAAGTCCAATTTTTTCTGAAAATGACATGTGTAGTTCGAAAATTGTTTATTGTAAAAATTATCGGTTGATAAGGCAATTTAGTCAATATTTTCAAATCAATCAATGCAAGTTACCTTTTTGTTTCTTTTGTCGTGAGAAATTATACGTCGTTTTACGTATACCATTATTAGAATAAATTCAAATACGAAGTTTTTGTCATTAGAAAATGGCCCTTTTTGATAGTGACTTTTTAATAATGGTAAACGAAATATTTTCATATATTCTCAAATTACTATACTCGATTATTGCTGTATTCGTGTTCAGGGATTTACACTGATCAGCTTCCCCTCCGTACGTATACGAACATTTCATGTAAAAATTTTGCAACTCACGAACGTCTTGAAAACGTTTTGCTACATGGATACTAGTCAATTTTTGAGGCTTCAAAGAAACGAGACACCCTATATAATGCTTTTCTTTTACCAAGACCATACATTTCTCTTCCTTGACACATTTACTGCAACGCGGATCTTACGGTACTTACTTTGTACTTCCGTTGTACGAGAAAAAAAATGTGTACCATTTGTTTCAATGAAAAAGGCATTACTCGACTTTTAGAAATTAAATGACCGCAATCTGGGAGGAATATGTGAATCTTACTGAGAACCAGTTGAATTTCTGCCACCGTATCGTTGGTTTATAGAGTACAGTAGTGTCCCGATATGTGTGCAGAAGATGTGCACGATATTTGTGCACAATTTATCCCCACTACCGCAGGTAAAAAAGTAATAACTTTTTTAAAATTAGTCGCAACAATTTTGAGTTATTTTGGCATATTAGAAGCATTAGTTTTCTCAATAAAAGAATTTTGAAAAAATTGCTATTGGTCGGATTTGCGAACAAAAAAATTAAAAATTCCATAGCTATTTCAAAGACATGCTAAAATATTTTTTCTAACATTAAAAAGAAACTTGAGACGTTTGGCCCAATTTGGAAAATGTTTTTGGAGTGTGTCACTCAATTTTGTCGCCCGACTGTAAGCGGGGGACTTCTTATATCGAGGCATTACTGCACTGTGGCTGGGACAATAACCAGAGACGATCGCGCACGGCGAAATTTAGTCGGTGACATTTTCATCGATCGATTAACGTACGAACTTTTATCTCGGATACTTAAACATTCAGCGTTCAAGATAGTCTGCGTGCCTGGACGAAGGAAGGGCATGCGGTGTGCACAAGTGTGTTTTCCCAGTGGCTCGATGCTCGGGGTGAATAGATACGATAGGTGAATGGTGGAAAAGCGATCGTGAATGACAAAAGCAAACTGAACGGTGGACGATACCTCTCGTAATTGAAGAGTGTCGGCGGTGGAGAGACGGGGATCGTGATAGACGAAGGTCTGAAGTGGCGCGGCAGAATTACATCGACTGTCGCCTCCTGGCGGGACGCTTGCCTCCAGCTGGAACGTCGCGTACGGGTATATGTCCTCCGAGTATTCTGCAATCATTTTCCAATATCAGTCCCCCTATCGATCACCGATTCAGGATTCTCCCTGCAAAACTCTCGCCTTTCCTAGATAATTCGCATCGCGCCGATCACCAGACTGCGGATCTCTATCCAAAATCAAAATTCCTTGCACCGAGTTTCAGGGGAACTTAACCTTCGGAGATTCAGGATAAATGGAAAATGTTTCAATGACAAGTCAAGGTCACTTTGACTTTTTCAAACGGCGCTATATACATATAAGACAGTTATCTATTACACAGGATTTTCAAGATAAACTAGAAATTGTTTCCCTGTAAACCAAGAAACGACATTTAAAGTTTATTCTATATCTCACTTCTCTATTTACACTTTTGTTACTCTCTTAATTTATGAGCATGTGCTCTGTTACGTAATCATCCATCTATCTATCTCTTTCTATTAGTCCTCCTCTCTGACAGTAGACACTCTACAACCACTCTACACTCTATGCTTTACAAAGCGCGGTAAAATTTGAATTAAAGACATACCATTTCTTTACATACGTATTATACAGGGTCATCCGTTTTTAAACGGCCAAACGTCAACCAGCTATAGAGGACCCCAAATGGAACAACTTTCACCCCTAACACTTTTTTTGATTCGGTCTTGATTTCTTAAAAATATTTTAAACAATACGTACCCAAAAGATGTATTTAAAATCATTCTTAAAACTTGAGTCCCGTTACATTCCTTGAATATTGAGGTATTGCTGTAAAAACCAAGATCCAAAGGTCATACAAAAAAGTTGACTGAATAAAAAAGATGCCCCTATTTATTTTAAACCAAACAAATGAAAAATCATCAAGATACATAATTGCAGTCCTAATATATTTAATCTTAAGTGAACGCAAAAAATGACGGGTTTTTGCAATTATCTAAAAATCAAGACCGAATCAAAAAAAAGTGTTAGGGGTGAAAGTTGTTTCATTTGGGGTCCTCTATAGCTGGTTGACGTTTGGCCGTTTAAAAACGGATGACCCTGTATATCAGACCGCACAGTTTTGTAGGTGATTTCAAGGTGACTTCAATGACTTACTGTACTATGGCCTTGAGTTGACCTTTGAAAATTGAATCGCCCTGTACACGAACTGTTCTATACTTTCGGCCGCCACCTGTGAAATCGAGCGTGATTGCTATTTACCTGGGATCTTCTCCAGAGTAGCCATTTCGTGGATGGGCGATCGAAGCGGTTTGCGCACGGTCGCGTAGTACTGCTCACGCTGCTCCATGTTTTGTTTATTGTCTAAAGCGGCGGCGGTTTGGGCGTCATGGAGGCTCGCGATTTCCCCTATAAACGGACCTACGGTCATCGTCATTAACCGATTACGGCCGCGCATACAGACGAGCAGGTCGCAAGTGTAACACGAGCATGTAATAGGAGGTAAATACGGGCCACGGAAATGGTGGAGTCTACTAACGTTTCCGGAAACAGTAAAAGACGGCGCCAGCGGCGGTGATAATAGCCAGCGAGCACAGTATCAGCGGGATAATCAGCTTCAAATCCGAGTAGACGGAGTTATGCGGCGGAATGAACTGATCGATCTCCTCGGACGGCACCGTGCTGCTCGTGTGAGATTGCAAGGTCGTTATTCTGTACTCAGCAGTCGAGAAGCCCGCGTTATTGTGCGCCCTTATTCGTATGTCGTACGTCGTTCCGGATTGCAGCTCGCTGAGCGTGTACGTCTTTTGTACCTGAACAACGAATAGCACATACTTATTACCAGGAATCTCCCGGATTCGCGTCGTTTAGTCGAGCGTCTCATCGTGTATCGGCAAATCTATCTCTTCGAGAGGACACTGCTTAAATTCGATCGCTTGAAAATTATAAACATTATAAACCGGGTAAGAAACTCTCTAAGCTACTATTTTACCTGGAGGGGTTCCGAAATTGCGAAGCTCCGAGAGGAATGTTAACAGTGTAATCATGGAAATAATTCGCTCAATTTTGAGTCTAAGTCAGTTTGCGAATAGAAATCAAGTTTGATTTGGCAGCATTGCGAAATTCAATGTATATTGTTTGTAGTTACGAACATGTTAAAGTACCATGATCGTGGGCTAGATGCCGCTTCGTTTCCGCGACCGTGGAAAAAAGCGCGCGTAATCGAGAGGAGTGTGGCGTCGAGATTAGGTTATGTTATTATGGCCGATGAATAGACGAGAGTGGATGGAGCGTCGCGAGTTTCCATTATTGTATGTGTGCCTAATAAAGTTGGTATACTTTTGTACAGTACGTGTGTGAATGCTTAAAACCGTTATTTTTCTCCCAACCTGACAGTTTAAAACAAACATGTAGTAATTTTACAAATTTATACAAACAGCTGAACCACGTAATTTGTCAATTTTTTAATGTACATCGGGGTAACAGTACACAAAAACTATTTTATTTTGTAACAAACCGTCGGCTTCGACGAACACCTCGCCTGATTTAATCTGTCGTATCGAGGTTCTACTGTTCGTTTTAAAATTTAAAAATTTAAAAATACAAAACCGTTTTTGAAGGGTGGAAGCTAAGCAGCAAACATTTTCAAATAAAAGCTCCATCGTTTCATCGTGGTTATTTTTTGAAAAATTTGTGGTATTGATTTCGATCTTTCTAAGGGGTGGCGTTATCCGATCTTCATCTGTTTTTACTTGCAGCATTTTCGCAATTGACTGACTTCTGAACACGGATCGAACACTCGCCGAATCAAAGAAATCGATGTCCTTCGAATACATTTCCCGGTGGATGTCGTGAGAAATATTAGCAGATCTCACCTCGATGTTATTCGACACCAAGGTCCAGATGTCTTCGCCGATCCTCCGGTACTCGAGCTCGAAATATGTGATCGGACAGCCGCCGTCGTCCCACATGGCCAGGTGAAGAGTGATCCAGGACACGTTCACCGTCACGAATTTGTCGGTGTTGCTCGGCGAGTCACTCGGCTTTGATCCCTTGGTAGTCGCTTTCACGATCTCGCTCGGCGATCCCATACCGATCCGATTGTACGCGGTCAGATACATCTGATAATCGTTCCCGCACCAGAGCGGCGACAACACGAAACTGTTGATTTTGTGGGAAACCTTCACCTCCTCCCATTCGCCGGCCTCCCGTTTGTAGTGCAGAATGTAACCCCTGATTGGGGCTCCGCCATCGTCGCCGTTCTTCCACTGGACGTTGATCGAATCACTGGTAGCGCTGGTGGCGTGGAGCAACGGGGCCGCCGGCGGAACTGCAAAACGATTCGCGACGAAATTATCATTTTAACCACCTTGCCCGTTCACAGACGCAACGGTGTCCTCCCCCCTCTCACGGTTCTACCAATCGAATTAATACGTTTCCGTTTCCCCGACGAATCTTCCGGTAATTCGCAAAGGATTACGCCGACCGTGTCGTTTCATCGATTGATGATCGGGTCATTCCATGCGAGTCAATTTTTTTTTTTTTTTTGGTGTCTCGGATTTTGGTGACACTGACGTACGCCCCCGCTAGGAAGTCTTGAGACACCTATGGACCTTCCTATTTTAGGGAAACTCGCGTATTTCGTATAGATTATGAACTGTATTAACACGTTGAACGACACGTCAGTCATATGTGGCTGACGGAATTATTTTTCTGCAGGTTTCAAAATGAATTTTTACGTTGATATATTTTTACATTGTACTAAACTTAATTAGGATCTGTAACATGCAAGAAAGTTGGAGGATTACTCAGTATCATTTAATTTTTTGCAATTTTTATTTCATTAAATAACTTAGTTTGATTTTATGGAATTTTTGAGGGTTTCTAGTTTGGCGTTCAAAGTGTCGACCCTTTGCGCTCGGCGCTATTTACGTTCTGAAACTAAATTTTTCTTCCGTCTTGGAATATTTTCATTTCATTCGTACGAAACTGATCCGATTTCCACATGTAATATTTAAATGTTTAGTGATCTATTGAATACAAATTTTGTAATGTAACAAATATTTTGTAATATTTTTTGTAATTTCTTTGAAATAATGTCACAACAATTTCTAGTGGTGCTTTAGTAAAGACAGTAAAAATTTCAGTGAACTGCAAAAATAGACAGGCAATTTTTCTTGAAACTAGTTGTACTACCCGAAATCTGATTAGACATAGACAATAATAATAAGCTAACTGTCATTAGTAATGACAGTGGGTCATTACTTTGAAATGTATATTAATTACAAAAACTTAAACTTAATTACTTAAACTTAACTTGTATAAAATTAAATGAATAAAAATTGGCTTTAAAATTTGGATGCTATAGCGTTCATGTCATTTTGCATCACTATCAAAACGAATGCTACAGCATTCACGTCTGCGAACGTGTTAACTACGTAATATAAATGTCCTCATATGTTCAGTAAAAGTTACAACTTGAATGAAGTAATTCATTAAAAATTATGAAACAGCAGACAGGTTCACCAGATTTGAACCCCATAGAAGGATTATGGGATGAAGTGGCTCGGAACTTTTGACCAGACCTGGGCAACATTTCGAGAAAAAATATTTAAAATACTATTTTAAATAGTATAATTTAATGTGGTTCAAATAAAATACTACTTTAAATAGAACGAAAAATTTCGGCAAATAAAATATTTTTATTTTGATAACCACGTACGTAAAATAAAATATTTTAATGTTGTATTCCAAATATGTATTTCAAATATTTCCTTACAATGAAAATAAGTTGAGAAAATCGAACTCTGCCCATTTTGCAGGTGTAAATAATAAAACCTACGTACCTCGGGTTTTCCATTAAAGTATTTAAGATTGTACTTATTCTATTCCCAACGACAAGTTCATTTTTGAGGTTATGGCCACGATCTCGCGATTTCTACTGCCGAATGGAATGACCCTAACGCGAACAGCCACTTACCTTCCGATTTCGATCATTTTTGCGAGATATTCGGATTGTTACAGTTTTCTTTCGATGTAAGACGATGGCTCGGGGCGGCTTTCGCCGTATTACGGATGGGGGTAGCCATGGGGCTCGACATTGTTCTTGCGTGGGTCGAGAGAAAGTGAATGTTTGTACGAAATAATTATAACAGACATTTCTTGCAATCGTGCATATGCACTTGTGTACAGGACCTTTAACACAATCTTAATGTCGAGATTTATAACATATAGCAATAATCGAAATCGGAGAGTAGATAGCTGTTCTGCAATTTCATCCGGAACCGATTTTCGCGTGTTTCAACAGTTCGAGGGATTCTATAAAAATTCACGAGCGTATTTTCAGATTTTTTCTCATCTCGTTATTCTTCTTCATTCGGGAGAGAGAGAGAGAGAGTTCAAAGGGGAAACGGGTAAAAAGAAGAATTCCAGTTAATAAGATGATCTTCCTACTGCCGTCGTTTCTACTCCTGAGGGTAAGATACTTAATTGTGTAATTTCTTGGCTCGGCTGTTTGAAGATATTTTATGTTCTTTGCTTGTACGCAAGAGCAACGATAACGGAGACCGCGCGGCGGTGGGAATTGTTCTTACAGGTTAAAAGGGCCCCCGAGAAATTCCGAGGCGTTGAAACAGTGCGAATGCAAATGGCAAGGTCGGGTGGTTAATTCTCATTGAATTTTTCAACGGTGGAATTTCGACACGGATACCTTGCACGGTTAAACGATGCGTGATGTCGTCGGAACCATGACGGTTCTCCACGTAGCACGTGTAATTTCCGCTGTCGTCCCTGTGAAGATCCATGATCTGCAGCGAACCATTCTGTAACAAGGACACTCGCGCTGACGATTTCACCGTTTGGCCCCATTGTTTCCACGTCACCGACGGTTCTGGCTTCCCGACGCTTTGGCACGGCAACGTTACGTCCTGCTTCCACGGAACCACCAGCACCGTGCCGAAAGAGTATATCGCTGCCCGGACTGTAATAATCCTCAGCATTTGTTCATGTTTCGACGCGACATGGTTTTTCTTTCTTAACCCTGGAACGACACTGGCGGGGTCGCCGGCAACCCCACCGAATTTTTGTTTTTATTTTTGGTTTAGAGTCGCGTCGATGTCGTCAGTTATTTGCGACCACTGTGCACGCTGGGTCTTTAATTTGTAACAAAATTTTTTCTTGAATGTAGTTTCTCGTTAAGTGTTTTTTTTCTCACTTTTCGATATTATATTTCTTTCGTGCACGATTTAGAGTTGAATAGTTTAGGAAATAATAAAGAAATTATTTTTTTGGATATTTTTATTGCTTTTATAGGCTTTTATCTCGAGAACTGTATGTTAAAGTATTTTGTGTAAATTATATATTATAGTAGTGTCGTTCTAGGGTTAAATACTTACAGTTCATTACAACGTTTTTCATGAGAGAAACTATTTAATTATTCTTTCTTAATCTTTAAGTGTCCTATGTTCAATAGAAAATTATTTTCATTTGTCAGAAATTTCACTTTTTCCATCGATCTGTTTCTATTGAGCTTAACTGCACGTATGACCTTGAGTTAACCTTGAACAGAGACATGGACACGGAAAATCGGAGTCTTGACACTAAACAAATCACAATAAACCGTTTCTCGATTTTTTTTTTCATTTAGTTTAAAAGTAATTTCATTTTCTTCAGGAACAGAACGATTTCAAAAAATTATTTTTACGAAAGTTGTTTTACTACCGAATGAACTAGATCAAATATTTTGTCGAGAGTGCAATTTAAAACACTGAAGGTGACCTTGGCTGGTCATGAAAATTAACATTTTTTTCAAATACCGGAAAACCGATTCATTTTTGTTGAAAACAAATGCCTCAAAAATCACGGCAACTAAATTTTAAACAGCTCTGTACAGGTACACTTTTCGAAGATGAAACAATTCTACACAATAAATTGATCATCTCAGCCAATGAATGTCGAAATTAATCTGTATCTATTTTCTTCAAAGTCACAATCATCGAATTAACACTGTACCTACCGGTCACTAAAAGTCGAATTTAGACTTTTTGCCACTTTTATTATGTTACAATAAAAATTTGCATCATAGTACAAAAAAAATTGTGAAATTTATTAAATAATTTCCTACGAAAACTCTTTGTAATTTTAACAATTTGAACATAATAATTCGTGACACCTTCTCAGCTTTTATTTTTTTAATTATTTATCTTAAAATAATAAGTGGCATGGGCATTTATCAAACCGTTAGAAATGGTCCTTTCCCGCAAGATCAATGTAAAATGATATAAATTGTGATCGAGTGAATAATGTAAATAAAAGTATTACAATTAAATATGAAATATTTGGTACTAAAATTGGCGTGGGCATTTATGAAACCGTTAGAAATGGTCATTTCCCGCGAGATCAATGTAAAATGGTATAAATTGTGATCGAGTCAATAATGTAAATAAAAATGTTTAGACTTAAATATGAAATATTTAGTATTCAAATTGGCGTGGGCATTTATCAAACCGTTAGAAATGGTGATTTCCCGAGAGATTAATGTAAAATGGTATAAATTGTGATCGAGTGAATAATGTAAATAAAAATATTTAGACTTAAATATGAAATATTTAGTATTAAAATTGGCGTCGGCATTTATCAAACTGTTAGAAATGGTCATTTCCCGCGTAAAATGATATAAATTGTGATCGAGTGAATAATGTAAATAAAAATATTTAGAATTGAATATGCAATATTTAGTATTAAAATTGGCGTGGGCATTTATGAAACCGTTAGAAATGGTCATTTCCCGCGAGATCAATGTAAAACGCTATAAATTGTGATCGAATGAATAATCTAAATAAGAGTATTTCGAATTAAATATGGAATATTTAGTATTAAAATTCTCGAGTGTACACTTACCCTCGCTGGAAGGCGAGATGGTGATAGGCTGGGTCCGGGGTCCCTCGCCGACGGAGGTAACAGCGGCGATACTGAACTCGTACTGGTTCCTCTTCTGCAAGTTTTCGGCCTGATAGCTGGTCTGATGCGGTTGCAGCGAGCGTTTATACCATTCTCCCTCCGGGCCGACTCCGTGTATATGAACGTTGTACGTCGTGATGTTCCCATTGCTACGGAGGGGTGGTTGCCAGGAGACAATAATTGACGTCGCCGAGCTGACGACGGCCTTGACGCCGGCCGGTACGTCGGGCAAGTCTTCCTTGGTGACGCAATACAAGGGCGAGGAGGCGACACCGTCCCCGGCCCTCGTCGATGCCAACACTTGGACAGAGTAGTTCGTGTACTTGCCCAGCCCGTGGATCGCGACAGTCAGCGCGTTCGTCAGCGTCTCCGACTTGGTGGTCTCCGTGAGCGCGTCCATATTCTCCCATATCACCTTGTAACCGTTCAAGATCCCGTTCAGACTGTAGTCGGGTGGCGCCTCCCACGAGACCTGCAGTGATTGCGAGGAGAGCGCCGTGCACCGTATGCCTTGGGGCGGGCTGCTCGGCACTAAGGACATTTCGATGGTGTCAGAAATCAATTACGCTTGTCTATCGAGCCAGGACCAGGTGGAACAGTTCGGCCCGGTACGTGACGGAATCTTTAACCTATACAATCCGGCCCCGAAATATTCTCCTTGCCAACGGAATACAGCGATTTCTCTATATATGACGCCAACACCTGGATCATAAATGTCGCGGAACTATCCCCACTACCGCGGGGTATATCCCGTGAGGGGCCACAAGACCCGTGTTGTTCACGTATATTTCGAGAATTCACTGTATCATTTAGGAGGGTACGCCCATTCAGCGTCAATTTTAGACAGTTTATGAGGAAAAAATGCTTAGGTTATTATTAAACAAAACAAGAAAAGCTTTGATCATTATTGCCATTACGTATCAAACGAGAAATTGACAAAAGTGGAGTATCAGATACGTGAGGACAATGGTTTGAACAAGCACAGTGATTTCTCTGTATATGACGCCAACACCTGGATCATAAATGTCGCGGAACTATCCCCACTACCGCGGGGTATATCCCGTGAGGGGCCACAAGACCCGTGTTGTTCACGTATATTTCGAGAATTCACTGTATCATTTAGGAGGGTACGCCCATTCAGCGTCAATTTTAGACAGTTTATGAGGAAAAAATGCTTAGGTTATTATTAAACAAAACAAGAAAAGCTTTGATCATTATTGCCATTACGTATCAAACGAGAAATTGACAAAAGTGGAGTATCAGATACGTGAGGACAATGGTTTGAACAAGCACAGTGATTTCTCTGTATATGACGCCAACACCTGGATCATAAATGTCGCGGAACTATCCCCACTACCGCGGGGTATATCCCGTGAGGGGCCACAAGACCCGTGTTGTTCACGTATATTTCGAGAATTCACTGTATCATTTAGGAGGGTACGCCCATTCAGCGTCAATTTTAGACAGTTTATGAGGAAAAAATGCTTAGGTTATTATTAAACAAAACAAGAAAAGCTTTGATCATTATTGCCATTACGTATCAAACGAGAAATTGACAAAAGTGGAGTATCAGATACGTGAGGACAATGGTTTGAACAAGCACAGTGATTTCTCTGTATATGACGCCAACACCTGGATCATAAATGTCGCGGAACTATCCCCACTACCGCGGGGTATATCCCGTGAGGGGCCACAAGACCCGTGTTGTTCACGTATATTTCGAGAATTCACTGTATCATTTAGAAGGGTACGTCCATTCACCGTCAATTTTAGGCAGTTTATGAGACAAAAATGCTTAGGTTATTATTAAACAAAACAAGAAAAGATTCGATCATTACTGCCATCAAGTATGAAACGAGAAATTGACAAAAGTGGGGTATCAGATACGTGAGGACAATGGTTTGAACAGGCACAGTGATTTCTCTATATATGACGCCAACACCTGGATCATAAATGTCGCGGAACTATCCCCTCTACCGCTGGGTATATCCCGTGAGGGGCCGCAAGACCCGTGTTGTTGACGTATATTGCGAGAATTCACTGTATCATTCGAGAGGGTGTGCCCATTCACCATCATTTTTAGGTAGTTTATGAGACAAAAATGCTTAGGTTATTATTAAACAAAACAAGAAAAGATTCGATCATTATTGCCATTACGTATCAAACGAGAAATTGACAAAAGTGGGGTATCAGATACGTGAGGACAATGGTTTGAACAGGCACAGTGATTTCTCTGTATATGACGCCAACACCTGCATCATAAATGTCGCGGAATTATCCCCACTACACGCCGAGGAGTGTAAGCATAACACGGATCGGGTACGTCTCCTAGACGATATACGTCGCTGGCAAGACCCGTGTTGTTGACATATATCGAGAATTCACTGTATCGACTACAGTGGAAAGATTGACGTTGTGTTCGTTGAAGGTCGAATGAGTAGCATACCGTAATTTAATAGAAATTAGATAGTGTATCGTACACATTTCTGCTAGCAGTTTCAATGCTGTTGTTGCAACTGTCAAAAACGTTAGAGTATTTTTTGTTTAAAAATATTACCTATAATTTTGACAAGATCGACTACTAAGAGTATTAGAATATTATATAATTATTGAACAGTACAAGTAGGTAATACTCTTAGTAGTCGATGTTGTCAAAATTGTAGGTAATATTTTTAAACAAAAAATACTCTAGCATTTTTTACATTATTCTCTACATACAATATTATATAATTATTGAACGGTACAAGTAGGTATGTAGAGAATAATGTAATGTACCAGTAAAGAATACGTAAGTAAAAACTTCAAACTTCAAACTTCAAACTTCTTTATCCAAAAAGGATACTTCTGGACACTTAGGTCAGCGTGTATTTGTAGCGAGCAAATACGGCAAGCAGTAGATGGTCAGAAATGTTACCGTAATCGAAAACACGCTGGTCCAACAAATGTTGAAATTCGATTCGCTCGGAAACTTCCCCGTTCCCTATAGCGGTCCACATTTCCAATTTATTTCGCGGGTACACTCCGCGACAAAACTGTACATATTATACGGGGTAAGTCGCCTAAGACCTTCGACAAGCTACCTGAACAAGTTCAACCGTTTTGCGCATAGAAAGAAATGTATGATATAACGTTAAACAAATTAGTACAACATTAGTACATTATCACATTAGAACAAGCACTAAAAGTAACTGGTAAACGTTGTCTAATCAGAATAACAACATTGTATTAATTTAAATTTCTTTCTGTTACAGTAGATGTTTGGACAAGGAAATTTATTCCAGCATTTTTCATGAATGCTTTCTTGTAATTCTATCAACTGTCAAATAAGAACTAATAGTTTGAACAGGGAAATTTATTCTAGCATTTTTCATTAATGCATTTTTGTAATTCTATCAACTGTCAAATAAGAACCAATAATTTGAGTGTTGATGTTGAAGAATATAAAAACGGCAGATGCTAGTATACTCATATTATAGTACAGTATATTCATAGTATATTCATAGTATATTCATAGTATATTCATTTCTTTGTATATATATATTAAGGTATAAGTTAGGGTAAGCGAAGATGGAAGGGCGGCGATAGAAGGAGGTGGTGTAAGGGAAAAGGAATTGTAACCCTTAGGGGAGGCAAAATAAAAGTATATATATATATATATATATATATATATATATATTCATTTCTTTGCCTTCAAGGTCATCCGAAGGTCATGGTATACTATATCGTTGAATTCGTCTTGAAACGGGCTATAATACTGTCAAGTCAAAAATACAAAGTGCCATTTAACAAAACGAAGGTGACCTTGACAATACTAAAAAAGTAACTTTTCTCGAACTTATTGCAATGTATAGCAAATCGAAAACTGATCAATTTTTGTTCAAAATATTTGTTTGTCAGATCATCGCAAGTACTTGAAACATCGTGAAAAGTTTTACGTGGGACACCCTGTATAAATGAACAAAAGTATAAACGAATAAAGTATATTTACAATGAAATATATTTAATAAAGTATATTTACAATGAAATATATTTAATAAAGTATATTCATTACTTTTTAAAACCATCACTTGTCTCTGCAGTGTTCAGAAGTAGGTGTTTCCACTTTAATTTTATCATTATAATTTTCGTAGCTACAAATTGCAGCGTGTCGGCAATTCTTTTTTGCAAGGTTCTGTGTGTGTTACCGTGGAGGCTATTGTCAAATTGTTTGGCAGCCTGACCGGTGTCCGTCCTGCCTATTTCCATAGAGTAAAACGTTCCACGATATCTGCCCGGCCAGCCGGTTCCGTTCCGCTTCCGGTTGCGTAATGTAATCGAGGGGAAGAAGTTTTCGAAACGGACCGAACTTTCTATTATTTCGCTATCGTGACGGTAAACTGCCGTCGCCGAGGCTGGTGTGGCTGCTCGAAAATCTGGAAGGAGATTCGGCCGGCGAGCTAGCACGGTGGTGGTGGTGGTGGTTCGGCTCCCGGAATCTGTTTATTTCGCGGCAAGATATCCGTAAGAAACACTCCGCGGCGGAAGTTCGAGGCGCGGAAAGCACTTTGGAGTTTAACCGGGCTGCATTCACGATGCCCGGGATTAAAGAACTTATTTGCAAGCAGATCAGTTCCAGGCAGCCGTACTCGCCCCCGCTTTTGAATTTATTATTTATTCGAAACTCGACCGGATATACGGTGGTTGGTATTCATAGCGGAATCCACGATAGGCCCGCGCGAGCCTCCAGCATTATACTGTGTTCATGAATTTTTGAACGCGGTTCGACCGCATTCGTTAAATCTGGCCCTGCTAATACCGCAGCCTCTCCTCTCGGTCGCGGTGGGGCGAACCCATTGATCCGGAATCGAATATGCCGGTAATCAAGGCCAGAATATTCGATAGAAACGTAACCTGGGCTAATCAGCACTTTAATCCATCTGCGGTTCCGGGGTGAGTGCTGTCGAACACACTCTTACCGGAAGGTAAGCCTTCATACAGGACGAAGTCGCGATTCTTTTGTCAACGCAATACGGTAGAACGGTGCCGGGCACATTTGTCTCTGAGGCGAAACCCTCCCCACCACAGCGCCCTCTGACCCCTTCCAGTGGGCCCCGTTACCATGGAGACAGAGCCCCGCCTCTCGCTAGTAGCTATGAAGGTGCGTGGAGTGGGGCAATGAAGACGCGAGACATCAGCGAACGCGATATAGGCAGTGTTGCCAGATCAAGACTCCTTCCCCCACTCTATTTCTCCTTCTACTGCGTTATTCCCCACGGCCTCTGACGCGGCCCGGTCACGTGACGCGTTCCGTCAGAGAGGGGGTAACTCTTTCTCCTCGATTCGTGCTCCCTCCCCTCATCTGGCGACACTGGTGCGAGCAACGGAAGTTGGTGGGGGAAGAAAGCGTTGGAGGGGCCGCAACCGTGGACAGCCCTACAGTAGAACCTCGGTAGTCGCACGAAACTACATGCAGAGGTTCCTGCAACCAATCAACTGTACGAAACCTGCCACTTCCACTATGTCGCTGCTATGTCTCCTCTCTTCTCTTACTGTCGCGTGTCACGTGTTTTCCGTAACCAGGCAACTCGGCGAGTGTGCGACTACCGAGGTCCTACACTCCGCGACAATACTACAGGGTGTCCCAGAAATAGTGTCGGAGAAAGATTCTCGCCTAATGAAGTTTGCCCTTTAAAGTATACAAGTCATGTTCGCTACGGTTTGATTAAACTTTTCTTTCTTGCAAAATTTTGTACGTACGACAAGTTGTCGGGTTCTGAAAATTGGAAATTTATTGTTTGAAATGTACTACGACAAAAATCGAGGTACACCTGTCATCCGCTTGGTATTGTGAAGGTTGGTAGACGTTGGCGCAAACATAGTCGAACAAGAATCCAGTACTTACCGTCCTCGAGAGTCGTGGCAACCACTTCCGGTGTCATGGGACCTTGGCCGAGGGCATTGTAAGCCTGGACGACCACGCTGTACTGCGTGAACTTCTTCAAGTTCGTCAGTTCGTATTGTCTTCCGGGCATCGCGGGCCTCGCTAATCCCAGGGCCACGCTGGCTGTGGAAACTGGTCTCTCGACAGTCCTGTAGGTGTACTGGTCCGCTGCCAACCTGGACATCGCGATAACGTTTAACTCTTTTCGCTGTGGAACTTTTAATAGCCGCTTATTACAATAGACCGCGCGCGGCCCGGCCCGGCGTACCCGGGAAATTCGTTAATAATTAACACGCTCTCTGTTCCGTAATCGCCGTTCGCGACTACATTCTCGCGCTGAACACTTCAGCGATGGACTAACAATGACCTCGTAATATTTAGAATTTAAGAGACTTTACGTTTCTTCGAAATGGCTCGAGTTTCGGGTTTTAGGGGACACTTGGTTCATTCAAACAGTGTATAAGGTCAATTTTCTTGAAAATTAGAAGAGATACGACAAAATCTATCGAAGCCTGTGCGATCTAGCATGACCTACGATAAAGTAGGTTCACGAACTCTATCAGGCTATGGGAAAGGAAATACATTGCCCCGTTTATGAAGATTGATTTCACTTTGTGGATATCTAAAGATTTAGAGTTTAAGGAAACAGCTTCTCTAAAATAAGAATTCACCTGAATACACTATCACCTTTGACAATCTCTTCATCTTCTTCTTAATTTAATGAATAATTCTTTCGGGTAATTGTGTCACAGTATTTTTGCTGGTATACACTATACTGTATTTACATTGATGACGGTAAAATTTTGAAAATTGCAAAGACATTCAGTTTAGAGATTAATATTTTAAGGAAGCAATCTATTCACAATGACAAACTAGTTATACATATCATGTAGTATGAAGTTGAGTAAGGAAATCATTTATTTAATCATTTCCTATGAACACACCTTTATCATTTCAATAGTTAAACGATAAAAAATTCGAAACCGGTCATTTGACCGCCAGTGGTAGGTTTAGTGTTAAAATGATATTTTTGTTATAAAAAGCTTCTGGTAGGTAGGAAAACAGTAAAAGTATTAAAAGAGTTTCGAAATGTCTATGTACTATTACCACCATGTTGAAATGATTGAAGGAAGAGCGACAATTTTATTTGCCTCGTGTTTCGTACAATCGACGCGGACAATTTATATTTTGGAGAAAAATCCGCGATCAATTCCGTTATTACGGCGATCCGATAATGGCGAAAAAATAGAACGCGGACGGAACATGCGAACGCCGCCGGTGGACGTTGCGGATATATTTCAGTGTCAATGTTTTCCGAAGGAAATAAATGAGAAGGTCGGAGGCGCGATCCGGTTATTTATCACGGGGCCTGGGAAGTATAGAATATCAGTGTTATTCGAGGAACACGCGAGCCGCTCGCAATTTGGTATGCCGCGGCGGAACAGGAAACGTATTCGTAGCTATCGGGAACCGCATCGTTAAAGGACGCCCGTTCCCTCCGGATCGTTACCGATGTTCCTTGTAGCCGACGTGATAACCGAGTATCCCGCCGTTCCATAAATCATGATCAGGTGGATCCCAGGTGACGTTAAACTCGGTCGAGCTGACAGGATCCACCTTGAGATGTCGCGGCGGCCCGCCGGGCTTCTCCCCCTCCGTGGTCGTTTCCAAAATCTGAAAAGAAAGCGGGATGCGCATCGTGCGATCCCACGTTAGATTACAGGAACCGCCTTCCATGTTACCTCCTCAACCCCATCTCTACTGTTCGGTCGTTCACACCGGAGCGCAAGACTATAATCCATTCGACTCCGAACAAACTTGACATTTCCGGAAAATACCATACAGGGCGACTCATACCAAGTAACCCTCTCGAGTATCACCGAAATTATCAGCGATATCGAAAAATGTTACAAACAAAATTACGCACGATTGAAATGACCAATTTTGCACAAAAATCCGCAGAAACGGAACTGATTTTTCGTAGATTTTAATCAAGACTCCGTAGATTCGCGATAAGGTAGAGTGACCACGTTACCGACAAAAATAAAATAAAAGTTCATAAACAAAGTTTATTGAATATTCTCGACTTATTTTCTTATGTGGAACCACCTCCTCCTTATTACATTACATAGTAAATTTGTTCAACAAATGTTGAGATGTAAGTAGACGTTACATTGAACTCTTTTTCTAGATAATTATGAATGAAATCAAGTTATCGTCAGTAAGAGGAAAAGATTTTCTTAGGAATACTTAAATTAGAATAACTGCATAAAATATATACGGTTCCATTTGAAAAATCAACGTTGACCTTCAGAAGTCCTTGACGCGGCAACCACAAAAAAAAAAAATAATAACACCCGTATGTGCGTCTGCGAATAATACTAATGACGTGTATCATGGTAACATATGGTGAATCACCCTGTATGTACAAACTTTGTAAACTTTGTAATCATTCCGTGGATTCGCGATAAGGTAGAGTGACCACGTTACCGACAAAAATAAAATAAAAGTTCATAAACAAAGTTTATTGAATATTCTCGACTTATTTTCTTATGTGGAACCACCTCCTCCTTATTACATTACATAGTAAATTTGTTCAACAAATGTTGAGATGTAAGTAGACGTTACATTGAACTCTTTTTCTAGATAATTATGAATGAAATCAAGTTATCGTCAGTAAGAGGAAAAGATTTTCTTAGGAATACTTAAATTAGAATAACTGCATAAAATATATACGGTTCCATTTGAAAAATCAACGTTGACCTTCAGAAGTCCTTGACGCGGCAACCACCAAAAAAAAAAAAAACTAATAACACCCGTATGTGCGTCTGCGAATAATAATAATGACGTGTATCATGGTAACATCTGGTGAACCACCCTGTATGTACAAACTTTGTAAACTTTGTAATCATTCCGTGGATTCGCGATAAGGTAGAGTGACCACGTTACCGACAAAAATCGGCGAAAAATGGTTTCACGCGCCTCAACTTTTCGTCCTTGTATGAGAATATTTTTCGCTGGGAAAGGGCTCATTCGAAAGAGGAAGGTTCGATCCAGCGCGCGCTGGTCACGAGCTCACGAGATTATGCAGATATTTGGAAATATAAGCGTTAGAAGTAGGCAAAAAATTGACCAGTGTAATCCAAGCATTTTTATGCCATTGGATGAGTTTTCTGGATGAAATCGAGAGTAGCGCGCGCCAGAAAATATCTCCGGCTACAAATTCAGCTGTATTTTGTCTCGATTCTCTGCGAAATAAAGCCAAAAACTTGAGGCACGTTTCTGGCGTCAGAATTCATAATATCGATAATACAGAGCAAAAACTGTGACAAGTTTAGTCACAGACTTAGGACAGTGGCCAAACTTAAGTCAGTGGTTGAAGGCTGTGAATGGAAATTATACAGCAGTTACCGACCCGCTGACTCTGCAAAAGTCTCGTGACTACGCTTGGCTCTTAACAGTTCGCAAAAACCGTTAATCCATTTCTTTCCCGTTCCATACGAAAGCCATATTATTTTTATGAACCATGGTCAACAGACACCTGCTTTAAAAGCGATCGCGAACGATCGCCTCGGATGAAGGAAAATTTGTCTCGGGGCGATCAGACCGCGTGTCGCGTCGCGTCGTTCCATTCATTTGTAATCGGGCCGGATGTTTAGCGTTAAAAGCGGATCAGCAGAAATTCAGTGAGCAAGAAAATTGCTGGTTAATGCGTCGGCGGCGATGCTTTTTCAGGCAACGGATCGACGTAGCCCGGAATAAATCGACTTCCGTAATACGTCAGTCAACGGTGTCAAGTAAAAATGGCCCCCGTCGCTGGGAATAGGGCCGATCTGGCCAGCAACAAGTAGGAGAAACGAAGATCGATAAGAAGCGTTACGGACGCGATACTTACGTCGCTCGGCTGGCTGCGACCCAGTTCGTTCTCCGCGTAAATTCGGAACTGATAAGCGACCGCCGGACGCAAGCCGCTCACGTGCGCGTGGGCCTGGGTGCCCGGCACCGTTGTGTGGAACGTGTGTTCGTGCCACACTTCTGTAAAACGAATTGCCTCGATTACCGGGAGAAACAGCCTGCAAGTGGAATTATCCATTATCCGTAACCGGCGTTATCTGAATCCTGTACTATCCGAGAGCTTTACTGCTCGAACGTTTTATTAGACGGATAGAGTGTGCTGCCTCTCCGAGCGCCGAATTTCTCGACCGTTCTCTCTACACGAACCTATCGCGACTGCGATCTGTTATGTACGAGATGTTAACGAACAAGCGTCACTTTTATTTCAGGACTCTTCTTCAGAACAAATTAACTACTCGCCGCGTACTCCGTGCACTGGAGTTTTGAGATACAGCAGACTGCCGTATAACGCGATCAAATGAACGTTTATGCTATGCACGGTATTATCTCCGTAACTGTCGCTCAGGTCTCTACCGTAACTGTCCACATGTTGTCCCCACCACGGGGGGATCCCCCTTGGAACCAGTCAAGCGGTAAACACGCTCCAGTATCGGTGAGAGTCACACTAATGCAAGCGAAGTTTGCAACTTTTATAATTGTTTATTCCTCTAGTGAAACTTTGACCGTCCTATTCGTCCCGTTTTCCTAATTAAAATGACACCAAACTGGATATAATTACGATTACAATCAGTCGTGTGATAAGCGATTCTTCTCGAAAACAAAGCGTCAAACATAAAATTGTTATTCCTTTTGTTCGACCCGTTTTGCTTGTACGAGACACCCTGTAACTTCCGAAACACCCTGTATATGCATCTTCTATGGCAGTAAGTCGTCTAATTTGTTCGTTCATGCTCGTTTGTTTCACTTTAAGAACGTGCTATATTTTCCAAAGGAAGTAGCTTTCCTTGTATTATGGGCAATAAGGTAATTGAAATTTGTAATTGTTCGTCGGGAAGTTTGAAAGTGGAATTTTAGATTGAGAGCTCGAACAGTTTCTACAATGAGAAGGCAAATACTGATTATTCATGGTGACTTTCGTTTTTAACAGTAATGCGGAGTTTAATGTTCTCAAAAACTTTGTCTCTCATGCTACGTGGCGGCTTCGTGTAACACTTCCAGTAAAAAAAGTAGTAATGAATAATACGGTAAGGTTTCGAGCTCGGAATATGCAGATCACTGAAAAGGAGTTGCATTGTCTCCGAGTTTCGCGTAGCACGAAGAAAAACTGTTGTATATTACGGGCGAAACGGTAGCCGGATGCAACAATACACGCTGTAAAACTTTTCCAAGTCTACGTGAACAATGAAAATATGTTTTAATTTTAGCCTGCACAATTTGCCGGGCGTTGATATTATTTATTAGAAATTGACTTCGACTTGCTCGAGCGATCTACGAACACAGAAACTAATATGAAAGTGTCCAAAATGGTAAAAACAAATTGTTGCGTCGGAAAGAAATAATTTATGTCAGGAAGAAATTAAATAATCATATCACCAAAAACTCATTGCATAGAAATAATAGAAAATTGAGAAGAGTGTACAGTAGAATAAATAAAGGTTTATTGTTTTACAAGTTTTTCTGTCTAGTAAACCTAGAGTTGTGGTGACCAGAGATTAAAATAAATTGTTTTAAAAAAGTTCTGTTTCGTTCGAGAAAAGAAAGTTGCTGCGGAATTTTTATGAAAAGAAACGTTACTCTCAAGAACTTCTTTGAAAAATGTTCTCATGCAACAAGTATCTTATAGACTGTATAATAAAAATTCCAGGAAGACAAGTTGTTCGAAATAGTTTATTAAAACGAGTTTCGTAAGAGAAACACGGACAAGCTTTAAATTGCGAATTATCCACGGAAATATTACAACGTATAAGAATATAAATTTAACCGTAGTAATTATTTAATATTGTCGCGGTGTTATTCATTGATTAATATTCTGTGTTTGTTACAGCGATTAAAAACTTCTTTAACAGTGACGAACAAATCTGTTCCCGTTACAAGAAAACTTTTGTTGTCGCGTTTTGTACGTTCCATTCAAGCGAAAACTTTTATTTTCAAAAGCTTCTCTTTCTCTGTTCTCATTGGACGAAGTTCAGTAAAAAAGTTCTACGGTCTACGTTTTAAACAGAATCTTTTATGAAGTTCCACAACTCTTTCGATCGCTCATTATAACTTCTTTCCAGTGATCAGCATATTCCGATCTCATAATCCCGCAGTATTATTCGTTGCGAATACAAAATTGCACATGTGTCTCCCAGAAATGAAAGAAACTAAAATATTCTCTCAGCTGGAAGTGTAAAAATAGAAAAATCAACAGAAGTACAGATGTATCTATTACAGTTAGCAATAGTATTTTCATTTATCCTTCGAGCAAAAATTTATTACTAACAAAAATAATGACTTCCCTTTGGAAGTTTTATTAGAGCAGCATGATTCATTTATTTACTCTCACCAGGAGGGTCCTAGGAAATGTCCTTTACGCAGGAGAAATCGTAATTTCAGAGAGTCTCAGCAGGACAAAAGCTTTTCATCCACTCAATAGAAACTGTATTCAATATTGTGGATTTATTTTCCATTAGAGCTTTCGCGTTCGCATTGAAGACTCAACAGCGAATCCAATTGCTTAACAAAGTTCTATCTGACTCTCGATAAGGACGGATTCACTTAATAAAGTTTCATTCTTCCTTCATCTTCTACATTTTTCATCAGCATTAAATCTACTAAAGTTTTTATCTCGAATACACAGGGTGTTCGACTAAATATAACACCCTGTACATATCCTGTATAACATAAAACGTCGACTTTCTCATTCAAATGTTGGTGCAAACACTACGCGAGAATTTTTCTAAATGATCTCGGTAAATAAAAACAATAAAAAATTATGAAAGTTGCAATCTTTCGCTTGACTTGCATTAGAGTGTCGAGCGTGTTTACCGCTTGACAGGTTCCAAGGGGGATCCTCCGGTGACGGGGATAAAATGTTGACAGTTACGGTAGAGACCTTCGCGACAGTTACAGAGACAATACTGTATATCACTTTGTAGCAAGTTCTGAAGTAAAAGAGGAGAGGTACGTTGAACTAAAAAGGCTTAACAATGACACAGCCTTCCTACAGAAATAGCTCTAAATAATGATAGCTTTAAATAATGATTTGCGAATACTAATTCCAACGGACATGCGGCTCAAGTGTGCACTCACTGGACAGGTGATCCTAGGTACGATTGAATTAACATTTACCGAGTAAATTCGAAGTTACAGTTATTTGGCATCTTCCCCCGAGTTAGCATCGACCCTACAGGAATGATCTATTGAAATGATCTACTTGCCGGACTCGGTTTTGTACTGGATAATGTATTGCGTGATCGGGCTGTTGCCGTCCTGGCTGGTCATCCAGCTGATGTTGATGTACCGGCTGCCTTTCTCGACGACCCGAAGGCTCCGCGGGAAATCCGGTGGCTCTGTTCCGAAGCGAGACAAGATCGTTAGCGATCGCCAGCCACGATCATCCAACCTAGGATGATCTACACAGCTGCACGATTTCTACACAGACGTTGTTATTACGCGACGCAAAGAGTCCGGTCGAAACGCATTTCATTTCGCCGGGGGAACGCGCGTGTTCGCGCGCCGCTTAGTGTGCAGGCACATTATACTAAATGGACGGAGTTGCCGAGCGCCAGCAGACATTACGATAATTACGCCACGGCGCGACAATATTATCTGCAAATATCAAGAACCCGGAAACATTATCGGAATTGTTTCGTCCCTGCGACTCGCCGCGTTATGCCGATAATATCGTTACCGAGAATTATCGCCCGCGATCGATGCAAAAAAAAAAAGAAGACGCCCCCCCCACCCCTCCGTTGAATGTGTCTGCAATTTTCTGCTCGTTTTATCGTGAACTTTGAGGCGGAGGTTCTGGCGAATGGCGCCGATGCCCAAGGACAAAGCTAATAATTAATTTACGCACCGAATCGGTGATTGCAAAACAGGAATATGGTATAGGACAATATAGATAACATATTCCATACAAAATTCCTTAAATTTCTACGTTTGATATTTCCATTTACAGTGAATTCTCGATATATGTCACCAAAATGGGTCCTGCCAGCGTCATGGATCGTCCAGGAGCGTTATGTTTACGGTAGTGGGGATAACTCCGCGTCATTTATCGTCCAGGCCTTGGCGACATATACAGGTTGAGTCACCTAACGTTTGCACCTCAAATATCTTTGTTGTTTCTAAAGATACGTAAAATATGGTAAGGACAAAGTTGAATGATAAAATGGGGCTGACACGATGCCAAAAAAAATGTTGTTTTTATGTCATTTTTGTAGAGATATCAAGGTCACCTGAACTTTTTAAAATGGAACCACCTTTCTTTAAACACCTACAATGATAGTCCCTTTCATCAGGAGTTCAGTGACAATAATTATTCCAAGGTCATTCAGTTAATTCTATTTTGAAAAAGTTTTAGTTTTAGTTTTGAAGTTGTTTTAGTTGTATACGTTTTCTCTGTCTTTGACCTTGAATGACCTTGGACTAATTATTGTCACTGAATTCCTAATGAAAGGGACTATCATTGTAGGTGTTTAAAAAAGGGTGGTTCCATATAAAAAAAGTCAGGGTGACCTTGATATCTCTACAAAAATGACATAAAAACAACATTTTTTTTGGCATCGTGTCAGCCCCATTGTATTATGTTTTACGTATCTTTAGAAACAACACAGATATTTGAGGTGCAAACGTTAGGTGATTCACGCTGTATAGAGAAATCACTGTATATCCGTTCTGAGAATTTCCAGATGAAAAAAATAAAATGGGCATCCGATATTCCTATCCTCTCTTTTACATATACTCGTGACCGGTTCGTTAAAATAGAAAATGATTGATACATGACATAAGCTACCGTGACATTAGTTTCTATGAAACTGTGAATACCTTGTATATACAGATGGATTGTCATCTCGTCGTTGCCGTGCACGTTCGACGCGATGCAGACGTATTTCCCGCTGTCCTCGCGGCTGGTGCTGAAGAACTCGAGGGTGCTGATCATCCCGTCGGTTGTGTTGTCCTCCTTCAGCATGTAGCGATAATCGGACAGTTTCTGCTCCAGCTGCAGACCGTTCTTCTTCCAGAGTATTTTTAGGGGATGATCGCCCTTCGCCTCGCATCGCAACGACGCGTTCGAACCCAATTTAGCTGTTTGATTGCGGTGCCTCTCGACGAACTTCGCCGGGACTGGATGCAAATAATCCGGAACGTCAGTCATTCGTCGCTTAGTTAACGCGAAGGATGATCAAAGGGATTGGGATTCGTTCGTCGTTCATATTTAAATCGACGGTCTGGAATACCTTAAACGCTATTGCGCGCTTTTGGCAAATCGATTCGTTTCTGTTTAAACGGTTTTCCACGTCTCACTCTTCAGGATTTTTACGTAAGGTAGTCTACCTTTTGTTGTATAATAGGCAAAATTATTTTCCAATTTTTGGGTGCTTTCCGAGTCCAAAGCCACTCGTTGGGGTCTGGAGAGAGGAGACTGTGGTCGGCACAGAGGCAAGAACCTTGAACGTGACCTTCAGATAGGGCCCAAGTTGACATAATCGTGGCATTTCGATGTATGTCATGTGGGGGCTCAGCGACGCTTCAAAACATTCCACGACAATTCTGACCGGTATTTATAGGCTGACCTAATCAATAAGACCCTCATTCATTTCTAATTCCTTCCGAGTCCCGATAAGATTTTCGAATTGCCCCCTCCCCTCAGCATTTTGCATACGTCATCCTTTTTGTTTGGATGTGCCGAATACGAGCATGACTTTCGCTTTAGACGGAAAATATTTACGTGTTCAATACATTGCTTTAA
Organism: Halictus rubicundus; assembly: GCF_050948215.1. Classification (NCBI taxonomy): domain Eukaryota; kingdom Metazoa; phylum Arthropoda; class Insecta; order Hymenoptera; family Halictidae; genus Halictus; species Halictus rubicundus. The sequence goes on from NC_135151.1 coordinate 20,321,512, forward strand.
CTCGTCGACAATTGAAAAATTGTCGGCTCCTCGCACATGCTTCAATTATTTAACCCCTTAACGCACAGTTTTTTTGCAAAAAACCGGCCAAAAAAAAAAAATCAATTTTTGATATACTGCGCTTTTATTCCATGGAAAAAGGCTATACTTTATTCTTGAATAAATATGTGTTATAGCTTACAATCCCATGTAAACGATAAATATCAACAAGACGATTTTTTCTTCTTTGCTTTCACATTGTTATTTTCAATTCTCGATTATATTCGAGCGTGAAAAATTACAGCAGCATAAAATACAACGCCGCTCGAATTATCTCGAGTGTGCACAGTTTGGCCTGTTTAGCGGGCTCGAATTAACTCGAATAATTAAGTTAAGGGGTTAATAAAATGTACATTTCCTTTTCCCCCATCCACACAGTGTCCGATCTTTTCGTCGCCGACTGTAATAGCATAAGAACCCCGACCGCCGCTGTCAGCTGTGCACACTGTTACGGTCAGAGTTCACCGTCCTGGAAGTTTTTCGCGAGTATCTCGGGGACTCGCAATAACCGCCGAAAACGAAAGTGATACTCGTATTCGTCGCGTCGAAACGAACAGAATGACGTATAACAAGTGCCAAAGTTTCGGTGGGGCAATTGTAAAGTTTAGTCTCTTCTCCCCGGACCGGAACGACACGGACATTGTCTGCTGCTCACCGTTCACGGTGAGGTGGACGACTTTGCTGAGACCGGCGCCGATTCCGTTGACCGCCTCGCAGAGGTAGAATCCTTCGTGGTCCTCCTGCACCCTGCCGAATACCAGCGAGCCGTTCGAGTGTATCCTGAGGTCCTGCGCGTGTTCGTGCGCGAGGATGTCGCGATAATCTCCGGGCTGTTTGCCGCTCGCGCGACGCCACGTGACCGCCGGCGGCGGAAACCCGTCCGCGTGGCAGTGGAGCACCAATCGCGACTTTCCCTCGGAGGCGTGAACGTCCTGGGGCTCCATCACCCAACGGGGTGGCACTGTTTCGTAACACCGGTCGTTAGTTACCCCCGCGTCGAAGCGATTCGCACGGTAGCGATTCGCGATGCCATCTGAAATTTTGCCGTCTCGTTCCCCGTGGAAGATTTTACTTGCAGATCTCCGACGACTTTTAATCGACCCGACCGAGAACGGTAGAAACCCCCTCCTCCGACCCACCCCTCCACTCCCCCCTCGCTTTTTACCCCCTTGATTCTGTTACCGCCGACGACGCAATTATCGCAGACGGGGTCGTTAGTTCGCCGCCGACGATTCTTTTCTCTTAATTGAACGATATATCGAGAATCGGAGACACCTCTATTCACCACCGAATGGCAACGGGATTGTTTTGGACCGGCGGAGAGAATTTTGTAAGGGGCAATGCTCCTTTCCGTATAACCTTTCGTTAAGGATCTCGTTATAATTGTTTTGTATGTAGGAAGGCCGTTGAGATAAGAGAAAATGAAAGAATTCAGCAAACTGCAGATTTTTATTTTTCCTACCGTGAAGAACGTGATGGTAAAGGTGATGACTAGACTGCGGATTTTCTGCATTTCTGACAAAAATTAGTAATTCGAAACAGCGAAAAGATTAAAAGAATTTTACAATGTCAATGTACCATTTTTAACGTGTAAAAATGATTAATGAGCACAAGAAATTTTTACTTAGCGCCTGTAGATTGCACTCGATGTACAGGGTGTTTCACCTAACTCGCTTGTTTTTTATAATAGAACAAAATTTGTTCAAGGTTATATTGTTTTTGAGATTTCAAGGTCAACGAAGTTTTCTTAAATGGAATGGTATATTTCTATTGTCGCTATATGATAGCCGAGGTCAAGACGAATCCAACGATCTGTACTATTATGACCTCCACGTGACCTTGAGTATGAAAAATTCATAAAAATAGGGCACTTGAAATCTGAAAAAATATAACCTTGGACAAATTTTTCTGTCTATCATAATACTTGCCCCTCTGAACCAACTAATCTTTTCCTCTGAAATTTTCTTCAATTATAAAAAACAAGCTAGATATATTAGATGCTCGAGTTAGGTGAAACACCCTGTACATCAGCTGCAATCTATAGGCACTAAGTAAAAATTTATAAAAATTTTATTTTGCATAAAGATCCGCCGTCTAATGACGACACCTGTAGGCATTTAATCATCAGCGAAACATTCTGTTGCGTTGAATTGTCATTATTTCCCACATTTACTATATTTTGTTGAATATTTTGTTGAATTATAAACGCTACGCAAATAGCACGAACATTCCTCATTGGCACAGTTACGGGGTGGTAAAGCATCGAATTACGTTGGTACTGTGAGTAATTGTAATTAAGAGGCTATTGTATTTTGCGCGATAACGTTTTGCTAGTTGTCGTTTATTTTCGGAGCGTTTGTTCCCGACAGAAGTATCAACGAAGTATGCACGCGAAGGTCCTAATTCGGTCTGGATTGAATTAACGAGTTTGATTCGCAAACAGAATGAACGGCTTCCTACAATTCTAGAGATAATACCGGTTTATATAACCAACAAGGGGGATTATCGGTGTCTCCCCGAGCGAAACAAGATTCCAAATGGCGTCGCGTCCGCGTGTAAGCTTATTGCGCCGAGGCGAGAGCGAACTTCTCGAATTGGCCTACTGCAAGTTCCTACTTCAGCGCAAAGTGAAACAAAAGACGGTGATTAAAGGGCTCGCGCGGCCGAGACAAGGCGAGAAATCAGATCAGTCTCTTCGCTCCGGCTCGCGAACAGTCGGAGAAAAATATTCGATAAATATGTCGGACGCGATTCTTTTCTTTCCTGTCTCGGACGCGAATAGAAGGCGGAACAACAAGACTAGGGAGAAAGAAAGAGTGAGAAAGAGTGAGAGAGTGAGAGAGAGAGAGAGAGAGTGAGAGAAGTGGAAAGAGGAAAAGTGAGTGAGGGGGTAGAAGATGCGGTGCTCCACGGTTTCCTCGATCAGTGACAGAAACAGGCCTAAATAACGTGAACGAGAAACACGGGGCGGCGGTGAGAGCACAGTGAAAATAGAACAATGCAAAACGTCAGTGCTGTGCGGTGATTTCATAGTGAGGAACAATGCTGTGATTGTGCATTTGCGTACATATACAACGGTGGTGGGGAAGCGAACAAGACCTTTTGTCGCCCTCGAATATTTGCATCGGCCAATTATTTCCGTAGCGTGAATTATAGGGCGGTGAAACGCGGCGAATGGTTCCCCTCGTAATCTCGTTCTCGGCCGGTCATTTCCAATCGCGCGATATTTCCGAGACCGCGCGCGCGCGCGCGCTCGCTCGCTCTCGATAATAAAACGAAAACGATCGGGGAATTATTCGCCGCGCGACGTCGATTCGACGACGCTCTGTACGGTCTCGTCGGCTGAGAGATCTCCGGGAAACAGTAAGAGGAATGTGTGTTCGCGCGGCGGGGATTCGTGCCAAGTGTTCCAGAATCGACTGAACGGAACGGCCAAGAAAAAGGGAAGAAAAAATCGGAAGGAAGGAGTGCGAGTGAGTGTGTGTGTGAGAGAGAGAGATAGATAGAAAGAAGAGAGAGAGAGAGAGAGAGAGAGAGAGAGAGAGAGAGAGAGAGAGAGAGAGAGAGAGAGAGAGAGAGAGAGAGAGAGAGAGAGTGAGGAGAACGAAAACGAACGAACAGAAGGTGTCGGTGCATATATGCGTGTGCTGATTAAGTGAACGAGCCGAGAGTCGGTACTCCAACTTCAACTTCGAGGCGGCGGCTGCTGCTGCTGCTGCTGCTGGTGCTGGTAGTACTCGTACAAAATTCAAGATGAAGTGGTGCTACGCCGAAGCCGAATTTCGCAAAAGTGGCTGGTGCCCTTTCATGCAGAATCCCTTTCTTTCGGAGAGTACCGCGATCATTGATTCCGGGTCATCGAACCCTTCAGACATGTGCGGACTCGCCGGAGCATCAATCGATCGATTTAGAAAACATTACGTTCGAGAACCTCGTTTCGTTTAACCTCGTATGGCAGTTGACTGCGGCGCATGCGTTCACTATGAATGCTCGGTGAAATTCACGCCGGTTCCGGAGCAACACATCTGCTTTTTTCGTATTGTATGCATTTTCTATTCAGGGGAATTCGAGGTGTTCCAAAAGTGTCCTTGAAATGTCCTTAAGAGAGGTGGTTCCCGAGGTCATTCGAAGTGACTTTTTCCTCAGCGAAAATTTCCGCCTCGGCTCCGTTGAGGAGTTATTAACGAAAGAGCAAGGACCAATCGGAGAGTAGCTATGGCGGGCGGTTCCCGGCTCCGCCAATGGCAACGCCGCGCTCAGCGGAACCTGACGTCGACCCGGAATCCGTTAGCTATAGACGCGCTCCGATTGGTCTGCGTTAATCCTTAAAAAAAAAACCGAGGTGGAAATTTTCGCGAAGGAATTATTTCAAATGACCTCGGAAACCATCTCTTTCAAGGTTTTCCGACATTTTCGGGACACCCTGTATGCTATAGACTCCTAAGCCTTAAAAAAAAGGCGAGGAGGAAATTTTCGCGAAGGAACAAGCTACTTCAAAATGACCTCGGGAACCACCATTTTCCAGGTTTTTCGACATTTTCGGGACACCCTGTATACTATAAAGTCTACATGGTCTTGTCAAAAAAGCGATTTCCGGAACCGTGTGATCTCCCTGCGAGGTCAAGGTAGTGGCAACAGAAAAGTGGCACTGATTCGTGTCAATTTAACCGAGCACTACTGTACTCTGCTATAGTCAACGCCAATGCTGAGGAGGTTAACACTAGGTCTACGGATTCCGTCAGAACGACGGGTTCTAATATTTTTAATTGATTGAGATTGTAAAGATGCATCCGTGAAGAATTATTGAAAATATTTTATTGATTTTTAGAATTGTTTAAAGATTCGAATTATTAAGAAGAATTATTTGAAAGATTCTTATTAATTTGATAACGTAATGTGAAATAGTCACTTTTAGAGCTCCGTAAGCCTAGAGTTAAGAAACACGTACTGTTCGTCCGTCAAATGATTTCTAGGCAAAGAATACGGTCCCACTCTATCGAGGGCCCACTACCGTCGCATGTATTGTCAATGACAAAGAACGACCGGCAACAATGCGCTCGAAGTAAGTGCATAATCCTTAAGACCTGTAACTAAAGTGATTAAGACCTGTCTCCCCACTCTACCTTCCCCTTCTACAACGCTATTCCCCCACGCATCCGACACGGCCCCGTCACGTGACGCGTTTCGTCTCTGTCGTGCATGTGTCACAATGTCACGTGACTAATCCGGTACCGGCAGAGAGGGGATAGCTTTTCCCCCTCAATTCGAGTCGATTCCCCTGATTTCGCGACTCTAGGGTAGTCAGGACAGAGTGGGATCGTCAATAAACACTTTACAGCGAATTCTCGATATGAGTCCCTACGAGCCTCGCGTTTAAAGGTCCCTGGGACTGTATCGGAACTATATCGTATTTGGTCTCATTTTAAGCGGAAAAATGCCAGGAATATGTTAGTGAAGGTCTCACAGAAAGATAATGAAAAATAAAAAAGTTTTCTACGTGCAACATTGTATCGGAGAAAAACATTTTCTCAGCCGTCATGTTCCTATCCCAGGTTTTCGGACATACAAACGAGAGGGTCATTTACATTTCCAGCAGTGCGTATTTCAAATGCAACGTTCGGCGAGAACCAGAGATTTCCTCTGAATGACTTGTATCGGGAATGACTTGTATGACTTATATCGGGAATTCGCTGTACCTGGTCGTCGTTTGGCGGACGGACGGTACTCGGAATTGTTTACACAGAGAGATCGCGGTATCTCCTTGGACACGAAGATCGGGACTGGTGCGGTTTGATAGTCGGTGCGCCTGCGAAATATACACAACTATACAAAGACAATGTGTATACGGTGATCGTGGTGAAAAAAACGCTATCATATACATATTGTGCGGTGCTGAAGTGCTTTGGTGCGTCGCGTTGCTGGCTGGGCGGCTGCGGCTGCGTTATTTTTTTTTTTTTTTCGCGCGGATCGTCTCGATTACTGAATATCTAGAGCTGCGTTTCTCTGTTCTATAATGCGCAACGTGGGAACCCGCGACATTCCTGTGTCTCTGTGTGTTTGTGTGAAGTATTTTTGGCACGCGGTGATGCACGACCGCGAGAATTTCTATGTATGTATGTATGTATGTATGCATGGATATTGCCAAAACGTTTCCCTCTCGTGTAAACGCGCCGTAACGATTTATATTCGCGTTAGCGCCCGGCGAGAAGCGAACGGTTGTTCCTCGTTGCGGGAAATAAATGAAGATGAATTCGATCCTCAATACTCGGTTGTAATCGAGAGATGGAATTACGCTCGATGAAATTCGCAGCCCTAGGTAGATTGAGACTGTCGTGCTACTTGAAATACGCGCGGCGGTGGCTGCGGTTGCACGGCTGCTGTTACGCGTGATTACACAGTGATAACGCTAACAATATAGAATATAAATGCGCACCGAGTCGGCCGCCGCAAACACACTGGTCGGACTGCGCCACTAAAAATGCAGAATGAGCTCCGAAATTAAACCTCGCGCACTCCTCAAGACTTTTAGGGCATTTTCAATGTGGGTCTCGGAATGTAAATTCACTTTTTCCAATCAGATTTGTTCTAGAAAATCAGAGTCACGAATGTTTATTATATAGAACGACAGATGAAAGAAATTTTCATCGGAGATTGAACTGTGGTTGTTTATACTGATATGTATATAACCTCAGTGAAAAAAGTAAAATAACTAGCTCTAGTGAATTTGTATAATATTTTATGCGTGGTTATAATTTTTGAAGAAATTAACCGTTTATCGGTTCCTCGTTTTTACAGCTTAATGCCTTCGATGTAAAATGGATACAATGGTAAAAAATCTATGGACAGATAAATAATTAATTTTGTAAATTCCTTCTTGAAAATCGAGGGTATTAAAATCTAACTATTTACAACTAATAGAGTGATGTGCTGCACATACTGTTTGTTCTGTGAAATTGTGTTAAATTGACACAATGAGGGATGAGGGTGAATAGCTGTGCCAATACTTTTACTCGTATATGTAGATTCTTATGAATTAATTGTCGTGTCTCTGTGAAATAATTCTATCGCATTTCAAAGAAGAGTGAAAGTGCGATTAAATTTTCAGTTCAATAATCGCAGATGATAACAGGTTTGAGAAGTCTTCAATTTACTTTCCGAGGTGATTGCGAAATTATTCACTCCCTGGTATAAATCAAAAGACTGATTAAACGTTTAAGTTGGCGGCACTGGTTCAGTAATTTTGTAAATATTGATTTTTGTTTACCGGTTTGGAAGATTGATTTGAATGAATGTTGGCCACCGTGCAATTTGAGGGAAAGCGTGTTATCGATAAAAATGTAGTACGGGTTTTTAACGTTAAAAGGAACACCAAAAATATTAAAACGCGGCTACGTTTTATTCTTCCAACGCTTCGTTAAAGAATGGATTTAATTAAAAGTTATTGAACAAGTCTGAATAAAATAACGCTTCGCGAGTTATATTTGGTAAAAACATGCCTTAAAGAAAGAAAAACATGTGTTCAAAATGGCTAGAAATTTTCCCGTTGTAGAGGTACGTATACCTATACGTGCATATAATTTGTATGTTCGTAATCCTGTGAAATATAATATTGTGCTGATCAAAATCCCAATTGGTATAGTAGAGTATGTGATAAAAACGTTACCACGAAATTATAAATATTTCTAAACTGCTTACGTAAATTTTCCGCAGAACACTTTGTAAAAACAAAAAACACACTAAAATTTTATTTTCTCTGCTACTGGCTTGACACCTTAACTGTCATGTTGCCCATATTTGGGAATTATCTCTCGAGAATTAAAAATTCAACTCCCCGTTGACAGATATCGCGTGGCAAAATTTGTTCGAGCTACAAAACATAAGAGGATTGAAAAACTAATTAATATGATAAATTTCAACCACTCGGTTTCTTTAATTTCACTCAATTTGCGTGAGTGGGCGATCGACGCGTTGAAACAATTTCGTATTTTCAAAAACCCATCATTTTCCTGCATTAAAAGCTACAGAAAAATCCGCGGTTCGCTTCTCGATTTTGCATTTTCAGCGGCTCGGCTGTTTGCGTTGTGCGTGAGCCGCTCTTGATGCGGCAAATATATATTCGAGAATATCTAGAAAAAGAAAGAAAAAAGGTGCGCTGCCAGGTGCAATAACTCAACGGAACAGAAAGGTGGTGAAGAAATTGCGTTTGAAGAGCTGAACGAGTGCCTGGTTTGACCAGCTATTACCGTTCGAGTGGTGTACAAGAACGGAGAGAATAAAAACAGAAAAAAAGTAAACGAAAAGACTATAGACAAACACGAGAAACCAGTAGGGGTGTGCGGGAACCCGAAACATCGGGTCGGGAAGACGAAATTTTTTCGGGTTTGGGACGGGTGCCCAAAAGTTTCGAGATTCTCGAAATAATCGGGATTTTCGAAAATTCCGAGCACCCATTTATATTCGTTTCAATGAATACATTCATGATTTTGGATTTTTTATTGTAGGTGTTTCCGGTAAATCACGTTATTTTTACTTGGTTAATCAATTATTATAAATTTATACAATTCGGAATATATGGAATCTGGTATAATTATTTATTGTAAATTCAAAGAAGGCTGACCATCAGGAATTATTTTCAAGGGTGTCATATGTTATATTCTCGAAATTTTCGGGAAACCCGATTGTTTCGGGAATCTCGAAATATTTGGGAAACCCGATTGTTTCGGGAATCTCGAAATTTTTGGGAAACCCGATTCTTTCGGGAATCTCGAAATTTTCGGGAAACCCGACTGTTTCGGGAATCTCGAAATTTTTGGGAAACCCGATTGTTTCGGCAATCTCGAAATTTTTGGGAAACCCGATTGTTTCGGGAATCTCGAAATTTTCGGGTACCCGATTCTTTCTGGAATCTCGAAATTTTCGGGAAACCCGATTGTTTCGGGAATCTCGAAATTTTAGGGTACCCGATTCTTTCGGGAATCTCGAAATTTTCGGGAAACCCGATTGTTTCGGGAATCTCGAAATTTTCGGGAAACCCGATTGTTTCGGGAATCTCGAAATTTTCGGGTACTCGATTCTTTCGGGAATCTCGAAATTTTCGGGAAACCCGATTGTTTCGGGAATCTCGAAATTTTCGGGAATCTCGAAATTTTCGGGAACCCGACCCGGCCCGTCCCGATCATCGGGTTCCTGACATTTCGGGTTCTCGCACACTTGTATTAGAAACCAGACGAACAAGAAGAAGAAGAGAGGAACCAGGCATCTCGGTTATTCATTCGGTCTACTTTACCACGAACGATCAATTCGGCCGTCCAGAGGACCTCGGCCACGGAATTGCGCGCCAGGCAAGTATAGTTGCCGGTGTGCGCGGCGCTCACGCGCTCGATAACTATGGTACTGGAATGGGCGTCAATGTTGGCAACGCGTAGACCGGCGGGTGTCTGCGTGTGTCTGTGACCGGTTAGCCCGGAGTTGCCAAATCCTGGCGGGCCGGCAACGGCGATCGGCTCGCCGTCCTTGGACCAGACGATCGTGAACGGCGGATCACCCTTCTCGACCATGCAAGTTACCTGAGCACGTACGCCCTCCGCGAGGTCCTTGTTAAAGCTAAAGGGGGCTATCGTGGGCGGAACTGCACAAAAAAAAGATATTCAAGCGGTGAGAATATGTGGGTGGCGGTGTGTGGGTGTCGGTGTAAGTGTCGCGGGCGATTACGCGTCGCCGCTCGAAGCACGCTGCCACTCATCCCGTTGCTCTCGCAGACTCTTCGGCTGATGACGGGTCCCTGTTGAGAAGCAGTCTCGCTGAATGATCGCTGACGTTCGTCGCCAGTCTGCTGCTCGACGTGCAACCGGGGGAGGATAATTCTTATTTGCTGTTATCGAGAGATTCGCGAAATTCTTCTTCACCTCGAGCATTTTATAATTGCCTTCACAATCCTGTCGATTCTACCGCAGGGCGTAAAGTAACGCACGCCGCGTATCCAACATTCACGTTTAACGAGCAATTTTCCCGGAATTTATCGAGTGTCTACAGCGTAACGGTTAATGTTACGCCGGCTCCGCGAACATCACCGACGTGGCAGTTTAAACTCGTATAAATTAGAGTGCTCAATGATTAAAACGTTAATCCAACGAATGTAGTTGGTTCCCTCTACAAGGCCAGCAACCTGTAATTTTGATTAGCAGACAGCGGATTTTACGCGTCCATCGCATACGCCGAGTGGGTGTAATTTGAAACGGTGGAAATGTTCAAAGAATTTGCAAATGCGGCTGAACTTCACTTCGGGAAACCAGAAATTTTTTACTTTTTTTTATGCAATCCTGTAGATTTTGGCGAGAAGATGCCGGAAATGCAAATTTTAACGTTAGGAATTAACGGGTTTAAAAGTTATGCGTGTTTAAAGTTGAGCGATTTTCTGCGTTTTTGACAAGTAAGGGCGTCATCGTATTGGAAGGTTGATGGAGGTTAGACAAAAACGTTTAAAATTGCTCAACTTTAAATACGCATAACTTTTGAACCCGTGAATTCCTAACATTAAAATTTGCATTCTCGGCATCTTCCCGGCAAAATCTACAGGATTACGTAAAAAAAAGTAAAAAATTTCTGGTTTCCTGAGGAAAAGTTTACCCAAAACTACCGTTACATTAATTTCAACCTACTGAACGTATTAAGAAAGAAAACAAATTTCCATTCCACTCGAGATCGTTGCAATTCAGGCAGGAAATTTTTATTTTGCACAAAGATCTGTCTATTGATTCTCAGAAGTACCGTCCCGCGTCAGTTGCACGACAACGTCGCGTATTTGAAAACTCTCCGCAGTCTGATAATATTCCGTAAGAACGAGTACAATCGTACGGTTAATCCGGGAGTTTATTAAAAATAAAGCGGATCAAGACAATGGAACGTACAGCGCCAGAGACGAGAGAGATTTATTGCGTTCGTGTGAAGGTACCTGTGAACGATATTGTGTTCGAGCGATGGTACCTGCACAGTCTGCGCTGCAAGAGTGTCATTCTCAAACGGCAGAAGCCTTTTCCGTTCTTTGAAGGATTGGCGCTCCGCTAAGTGCATTAACTTCATCGGGACGTACGTATTAGGTAATACCATTCGGCGGTATTAGCTGAAAGTAGTCCTCGCATTACGGCCCCCATAATGGACGGCAGTTAAGCCTAAAGCGATGTCATCAACTCTGCTTATCAACTCGACCGTCCGTCATTATGCGTGCGCCATTATTCGAATAGGATCGCGTTAACATTGACGAACCTCGCGGCGGCCGCTGCGTGCGGTTATCGCCGCGAACGAATGCTGGCCCTGCTAATAGAATGAAGCGCCTATTTATGATAGCTAATCTTATTAAAAGGGTTAATGTTATCAACGTTATTAAAATCTCAGAGATATCACCGGTCCAACGACCGATGTAATATGCGCCGTGCAATGAAGTCGACTCGCCCTCTCTTCGTCCTGCTCGCATTTCTATCCCGTGTCCGCGTGTGTTATGTGTATTGTAATTATGTCACGACTTCATTCGCAGAAATATATGTCCTATTTAAACTTGGCTGCTCCTGATCGAACGTTCAACTTTTGTTACGGAAGTATATAAAATGGTCCGAAGATTTCACTAGTTAAATGCCTCGGTAAAATACCACCGACGTCGTTTCACGTACACCTGCATGAATTTTATTTTTTCCGAGGTCCGACCTAATTTTCATTATTTTCTCCATTATCTATGAGCACGTTGCGACGAGGAGTTTAACAAAATCCCGTGTATATTTTTCAGGACGCAACTTTTCGACGTTCTAAATAAAACACATACTTCTACAGATTCACAGTGACACACGGAAGTGTCAGATTAATTACAATACTCACTTCTCAACGAGCTAAAAACGAAAGTAGAACAAGATACAGACTATCGTTTCTTCTCAATTACATGTCTCTTAATGAAGGAAGCTTAAGGTCGCTGTACATGACGCGACCGATTTCAGAATGCAATTTTTACGAATTGTTTTATTTTATAAAAATTTCAATGTTTACCGTGGTACAATAAAAAAGCTGTCTTGAAATTATGTTTGCTTAATGTTGCTGTTTCGAATCGGGCATTTCACATGCAACGACCCGATAACATTTTCAGTAGCATGCTCGCTACACATTTCCCCCTTCCGTTGAAATTGAGAATTTCAAAAAGGCAGACGTATTTGCATTACAACGAGTGAAAACTGATGGTATCCAAAGAATTATCTCGGCGGTTAAATCTCTCTTGCGAGCACGGTATGAAGGATAAATTGCTTGCGGGTATTATCAGATGCCTCGCGTATAAATGTATGTCCATGTATCACGAAGGGAGAAGTTCTATCGGCGTACAAACGAAATTGTCGGCCCTATCGAGATTTTCTTGACCGCAGACGCGAGTCTTCCGACCGGTGAAATTCGTCGCGGCATGAAAACCGGACGTAATACCGGAGAACGACAATAATAACTCGCCTCGTTGGCCCCGGCGAGAGATACACACGGGGGCTGGGTATTTAATGCCCCGAAGGTATTAGAACAGAACGTGGCGGTTGTTTGAGAATAATTGAGAAACCGTACGAAGGGTGGCAGATAGCGGCGGCGCTGTACGAGTAATGCCGAAACAGCCGGCTTTCTGTGAGCCCGCGTTCCTGCGCCGTGTTTATTAACATATCAGACACGAACGAAAGCCACGACACGGAAAAAATTCCTCGGATCATCTGGAATTTCAAAGTATGCACACAGGCACACTACCATGCGCTGTTCTGCTTGATCACTTTGCAAGTCAATGTGTATCTCCGTTCGATGGCATAGTTCAAATATATTACACTTTGTACAGCAGGATTCGAATTAGATACAGTAAGGTTAAACTTCGCCTTGGCGACCCAGAAATTTTTAACTTTTCATTATGTAATCCTGTAAGTCTTGACGTGGAAATGTCAGAAGTCGAAGTTTTAAGGCGAGGAATTCACTGGTGGAAAAGTTATGCGTGTTTAAAGTTGAAAATTGAGGTTAGAATAAATCTATAAATTCTCCTTCGTTTAGGAAATTATTAAGGACGGGGAGGTTCTAATTATTGTAACAGTGAAGAGAATCGTAAGGAAAGGAGTTAGTTGATTTGGTGCGTTGCAATGAACACCGACGCAGAGTATATCACTGTGGTCTCCAAGTGGTCTATTGATTGTTTGAACGGAATAGGGGTCCGTGTTACCGAGGATTGCCCGAACGGTCTACCAAATGCCCTATAACTTTAAACCACGTTATCTCGAGAAGTCGTACAGTAATGTCTCGCTATATGTGGAAACTTCCGGATCGAAATGTTACTTACAGTGGCGGCCATGTACTTACACTAACGAGCAAAACCGAGTCTACACTATTTGAAGAAACATAACTTTTTAAAAATTCGATCAAATGACTTGAATTTTATCGAGAAGTTAGAAGGATTAGTTTTTTAGTCGAGGTGTACAAAATTTTTGAAAAAAGTTCGAATTGGTCGGAATCGCAAAAGAAATAGTAAAAGTTGGTTTTTTTAGCTTTTTTGTCTGAGCCTGTATTGAAAATTTTAAAAATGTGTTTGATTCGCTTGAATAAATTATATCCACGCTGAAAATTTCAAGGACAAAATTAAATATTATTTCCTGTACACTTTATGTAGGATAAAATTTTACTGACATAATCTTGAGACCTCCCCCTTACTACACATACCAAATTGTTCTATACAGATTAGTTTAGTACATCTTATTTTATTCAGTAAAATTTGTAAACGTAAGCGTTCGAATACTTTCGTGAGCCAATGTACGTACATCAGGGTCTAACTCACTTAGAACTAAATTGTTGATACTATTATCTGAGTTCCGTAGAAATAAGTCAGATTTCAAAGATAAAATATGAAGTGTAAGCATACGGCCGCCATATCGTAGGATATGGACACACTATACCTTGCCGCTAGCGTCGAACGTAGAGAAACAAAAACATCGACAGCAGCTGATGTTTTCCACTTTTCTGTTCTCCTAATATTTATTACGTAGTATCGCAGTTATGCGTGCTAAGCTTGCCAGGCGTAGATTTATAGTTTAGGGTAGTTTTAGTGCAGTTTTAGCGCTTTACCTGAGCACGTATTTTTAGGGATCGAGCGTGGGCCTGAAAGGGTCATAAAAGTGATAGCGTTTGGGACATTCGGCGAAAGTCGGGGGTGTTCGGGAAAGGTCGGTAGGGGGGGGGGGGGGAAGGACTCATCGGAAAATGCGATGATGCCCAGAGTTGTAGAGTTGACGAGCAGAAGTTGTCACTGCTTTACCTTATTATTTTAACGCGTGTAATATTAGCTCAAATAAATTATTTTAGTTCCTAACCGATTCAAAATTTAATCCTACAATTATTTGCTAGGAAAACGCTGGCTAGTAATTGCGTAAACACCCTGCATGTAACGCAGACCCTTATCCGAGGTTTCCATTTGATTCTTGGACCTAGACAAACCCTAGTCCTTTCCACGACTCCCAATGAGAGTAGAATATTCTAAAAGGAGACACATCGTACATTTCCGAGGGAAAAGATCGAGACGTGTAGAGCACGCACGGATTCACAGACGCAGGTTCGTGGCCGCGTGCATCCTGCCGGTTGCGTGTAACCGAGGATGGCTGTTTCGGCTCGCCGCTTGTCACGGCACAACACGTTAAAATCGCCCTTAGGCGGTTCGTTCCGTAGGTTCGCCAGGGGCTTGCGAGCAAGAGTTTCGTTCGTTCCGCTTGCACTGATTTGTTCGTCTCGAAAGGTGGGGGGCGGCGGAGGGACGTGAGAGGGGTGAGAGGGTGGTTGGTTTTTAATGCCGACCGCCTCGTTGCGCGACAGTAGCGAAAAGAGGAAAAAGTTCTGGCTGCCGGCAAAACGGTGACAGAACGAACCAGAGAGATAGATAGAGAGAGAGATAGAGAGAGATAGTGAGAAAGAGAGAGAGAGAGAGAGAGAGAGGATGATCGACGCGTCCCGCGTGTTCGTCCTCTCTCTTTCTTACGCGTATGCAAACGAGCGTGGAAAGAGCAACGCCTGAGAGGAGGGGAAAAAAGAAAGAAAAGAAAATAAAAAAAAGGAGCATCCGCGACGCGTAATCCTCGCCCGAGGATGAACACCGGCGACGATTGATCTCTTGCGTGCTTTACACACCGGGAGTTTCGAACTGTCGGGAGAGGTCCTCGACGCGTGGCGATTAATATCGACGATCCTTTGCGCGATTTCTCCCCGTCGTTTTTCCTGTCGGATTCAGGGGTCGTTCTCGCGTCAACGGGGCAATACCTCGGCGGGCGGCGCGAGTTTGTCCGATTCAAAGCGGACCGGAATTCTGAAATTCTGTGTTCGGGCCGTTCGTTCGGTTGTTGCTGCACCGCTATTGTCGCGACCCGCCGAAGAAAATTGCCCGACCGAGCAATCTTGGCGCATTAGGGATGAAAGATCGGTCGGTGGTAAAGATTGTGGTGGTCGTAAAGAAAACTCGCGGGGGTGAGTCGAGTGAATGATTCAGGTGGTTCGAGGGATTATTCGAAGCCCCGATAAAGCAGAACGTTTTCACGATTGCGTTCCGCGCGGCACGAGAACTTCTCGTTCGAATGTGATTGCGGCTGTTCACGATACGATTCCAACGATGACGGCGGCCTTTCGAGATTCGCGCGCTACTCCGCGACGAACCGTCGAGAATTTAATGAGACAATCTCGGCCCGGATCCGAACGAATAGAGAGAAGACTTTCTGTCGCAATTAGTCAGCGCGCCGCCTTTGTACCGATCAATTTTAGCTAATTATAGAGCAATTGCTCCATTAAACCATTAACGCGGACACGGAGCGATTGAATTTCGAGACTCCGATCCGGAAATCGTCTTTTTCGAAGATCTGGATTTCTGACCGTGTCCGCGTTCATTTTCGTTTTGCTTCTCCGTCGGAAGCAGCCTCTTAATTATTTCAACGAGATCAGATTGTTAATGAAATACTTTTTTCAGATGGGAAATCGTCCGGACGCCTGTACTCCGATTGCCTGGCCATTGTAACTTGCTCTACTGATCCAACTACGGAGACAGAACTATTCAATTTGTCCGACTTAGATTACCTCTATTCTATTTGTCCTGCTAGGAACCATCCCTGTGCACCGTATCTGACTAGTAGATTTCCTGTTTCAGCAAGTTATATGAGAGTTCAACGGTATTAGAGGAATCTTACCCACATCGGGTCAAGATCTTCGAAGGAATATGCCAGGCCCTTAGGGTTTTCGGCAACTTAGAAAGTGGTTGATATCAAATTATTTGGCTTGCAGCTTTCTCTCGATATAAGACCTATCTCCCCTTCTTCTTCTTTCGATGTTATCGGTCACTTTATTTGACCCACAAACTCTGGGCCCACTCAAGGACAATGTCAAGCCGAATAGGCACCCCCATCCGTAATACGTCGAAAGTTGTCCCGAGCCATCGTCTTATATCGAAAGAAAACTGTATAGGGTAAGGGTAATAGTAATTACTGTGCCTATATTAATGATACTTATTTTTAAAGCATAATGAATATTAAAAAAGCTATATATATTAGATGATTTTTGACTAGGTTTAGACATACATTTTTATTTTTACATATCCAGATAAACCGAATTTTATTAAGATCTTTAGAATTTAAAAAATTTCTAGTTTCGATTTCATTAACCCATTTGCATTATTAGGAAAAGAAGGCCTTTAGCACCAGTCTTCCTTTTTTATTATATTTAAGGACAAAAATGACTACAAGTGAAAGAACTTCATGTTTCACCATTATAAGAGAAAATAAATTGAGCGTATATATACGCTCCGGTGATAGTCATCAGGAAAATTGAGCGTACATACACGCTAATGATGCAAATGGGTTAATTAAATTACTCTGATTTCGTAAGAATCTCTGGGAATGATATTTGGCACTTAGTGTGTTAAGTGACTTCAATGAAAAAAATGTAATACCTCTTTTTTAAAATTCATTATGCTTTAAAAATAACTATAGTTAACATAGGCACAGTAATTGGGTCCCTTATAAAGCTTGGTACAGTTTTCGATGTAGAATTAGATGATGCTCGTTTGTAGAACCCTTTTACGGTACAAACTGTGTATATACAGTCAGTCCCATAAGTATTCGTACGCTCTTAAAAATCGCATAACTTTGTCAATATTGGACTGTACTACTTGAATTTTTTTGAGAAGTTAGAACAATTGGATCACTGGATAAAGTGAAAAAATTTTTTACAAAAATTGCAATTGATCGAAAGTACAGAGAAAATACTAAAAGTTGTATTTTGCAACTTTTTTACGTGGACTTACATTCAAAATTTAGAAAGTACGATTTGTAGATCTGTATGAATTGTACATCTTCTGAGAATTTCATCAAAATCGGTCTCAATGAGCTGCAGATGTTCCAAAATGATCACGAAAGGGCGAAATTCCCCGAGAACGCCAAAATTCTGCGACCTTCGCCATTAACTTTTCATCTTTAAATGTTTGTAGCTCAGTGCAATGTTGATCGATTTAGATGGAATATTCAGAATATGTATAATCGATACAGATGTACAAAAGCGTACTTTTTAAATTTTTAATATAAGCCCGCATAAAAAAGTTCCAAAAACTTGTAGTACTTTCTCTGTAATTTCGACCAATTGCAATTTTAATCAAACATTTTTCTCCCGTTATGTGGCGATCCAATTGTTCTAACTTCTCAAAAAAATTCAAGTAGTTCAGTCCCATATCGTTAACGGTCTTATTATTTTGTCGAGCCCTGTACATTCGAGTATGTAGACCCCACACGACCCCCGCGACGATTCCCTTAGGCCAACCGCCATCGTTGTCGTCGGCACGCGAGAAAACGTTCTTGGAACCGGGGAGAATTCGTAGGGATGAAGAAACAGGTTCGTTGTAATCGCGGCCCTGCGTACCGTGAACCAACAGTGAGGCTGTGCGGGAGGTTTCGGCGGCATCGTTGCTCGCCACGCACGTATAGTTGCCGTTATGCGCCGTGGACGCGATCTGTATCTTCAAAGCAAGATAGGAATCGCCGATGTGATGGGTGGTGGCTTCCTTGGGATTCACCGGTCTGCCGTCCTTCAGCCAGGTGATCTTCAACGGCGAGTCTCCCTTGCTGACGGCGCAGGTCACGTGCACTCGTTGCCCTTCTTGTATATTGTCAGGAAAGCTAAACGGATCGATTTTAGGCGGTACTGAAAATTACAGGAATCACGACATACTTTATTTCATTACCGCCCCACTCCGGACAATCTCCTCGAATTAGTCTCTCTTTTCTTTCATTTTTACAACTTTTGCTTTTTCTTTCGTGCTTTTCGCGTTTCTTTTTCAATCCCCGTCCGGGTTCCCGTCGGTTTCGAGAGTCTCGAGCGCGGCCGCGTCACCGCCGAAAGAAACTTTCTTCCCGATCGATATACCCGGTTCCGAAGAGCTGCCAGACGACCGAAACGGAAACGATTGAAACGGAAACAAAAGCTGCACGCATCGATCGTTATCGTTCGACGCGTCGCGCCGAGTCGAGTCGAGTCGAGTCGAGTCGAGCCAGACGACCGAGAGTTTTGATCGCTCGTGTCCCTTACTTTCCCGCAGCATGCCCACGGCATTTCTTTCTCGCTCACCCCTCCGTGAGAACCGCTCGACTCGGAACCGAATAACGTTCTCCTGTCATGTGCCCTTAAACCGATTACTCGTTCTTTTTCCCTCCGCTCCGGTGTTCGGCGAAATGTTCGCGCGTTATCCCCTCGACTCTCGAGCCGAATAGTCGTACGAAATCGTTCGCGTGCACAGGCGGTTTTAGAATCGCGGCGACAGAGTTCGCTGGTTTTTGATCGAGCCGAAGACACACTGTATGCGACCGAGCCCGTGGAAACGGCTTACCGTGATTGCTGCGAGGGAAGCTTGTCGTCGATCTGAAACCGTTGTTAATCCAAGAAACTATCGATCGGGTCTCTCCACGTGAAATTGAACACTTTTCGGACCTTGTTCAAATTCGACTATGCTGCAATCGTTAATTACGTACGAACGTTCCTCAAGGGATTTCCCGAAATCTTAAAATCGACGTTTAAAGTAAGCGTCGGTTAAACTTCACTTCAGCGGACCAACATTTTTCAACTTTTTCAAATGTAATCCTGTAGATTTTGGGGAGAAGATGCCGAGAATGCAAGTTTTAATGTCAGGAATTCTCTGGTTCAGAAGATATCCGTGTTGAAAGTCGCGCGATTTACCGCGTTTTTGACAGCTAAGGCGACAAAGTAAGATAACTCACCCCCCACCCGATTGTATAAAAAAAAGTTGAAAATTTTTGGTCCCTCGAAGTGAAGTTTAACCGACACTTATTTTATCGTATCCTTCGATCATATGCCACTAAAGACTACAGCATATTCGAATTTGAACGATATCCGAAATGTCCCCAATCCAAGACGTCGGTACGGATAGACCCGAGATGATGCACAGTAAATGATGGTTTCGATGGTATCGCCGCTTCCCGCTCAAATGGAACAACAGCGTGGGTCGGGACGACTGTATCGTCGGGTTGCCTAATCAATTTTCAATGGAAAAATTGTCCAGGATATTTTCGCAAACCGCGTGGATTGTCATTTGGGGTAGGGAACGAATTTTCTTTCCGGTCCCGCGAGCCGCCGTTTCAATTTGCAAACATCGCGACGCCACCAATTCTCTATAGCCGGCAAAAAAAATCCCCCACGGGGGACGCGTAACGAATGTAAACACCTGCAATCTCCGCAAAAAATTCCGCCGATGTTTTTCCCGAAAACCGGGGGAAGAGAAAACGCCAGACAATTAGGAGATACGTCGTCGGGGACGTCGCGCGTCGCCGCGGAACACGGCGGCGGTGTCTCTGCCGCGCGCGCATACGATCTTAACGCAAAGTCGCGAACCGTGTAACGTCCCGAATGAGTTCCCTTATATAGACGACGTTGGCGTCATTGCGTTTCACCGTGGAAACATCCTCTCCGGTGTGAATTCGGATAGAGGGAAAGCCGCTCGGCGAGGCGTACCGGTGCCCTCGCTGTCGAAACATGGAAAATCCTGACAGAGCGGATCAGCCACGCAGGCGAGAGTCACGCGGCCCCAGGACACGCTGTTGTTCCAATTTAAGCGGGAGAAAGCACTTGGGCGGAGATCACGAAAAATGAACGTCGCCGGCAGGACATTACCTTTCACTTCGATATGGATCGTCTGCGAGTCCGAGAGACCCTGCGTGTTGTTCGCGGTGCAGGTGTACGCCCCGCGATCGGTGCTGCTGTCGACGTCACGAAGCACCAGCGTGCCGTCCGGCGTCACCTTCTGACGACGATTGCCTGGCAATTTTTTGCCGTCTGCGACAGAAAAATATTTTACACTAAATCCTCACCGTCAAAAGCAGAAAACTGCGGCACGCTTCTAAAGTAAAACGCGTTCACTTGATCCATCATCAACGTATCCGGTAATGCTTATTTAGTAATCTCCCTCCTTCATTTTATATTAATACCATCATTTGGTTCTGTAATGAGTACTACAGTTCCCATTTTTTTTTAATATGAATATGCACTAGTACAATAAACTGATCCGTAAACTGATCAGGAATGTTCCAGCACTACATGTCTGACCTGAAACGATCCAATACTACTTGTTCGATTATAGATGCCCCAATACTACTTGTTCGATTGTAGATGCTTCAATACTACGTGTCCGGTAATGCTTATTTAGTAATCAGTACTCCCTCCTTTATTTTCTACTAATTCCATCATTTGGTTCTGTAATGAGTACTATAGTTCCCAATTTTTTTTTTGACATGAATATGCACTGGTACAATAAACTGATCCATAATCTGATCAGGAATGTCCCAGCACTACACGTCTGACCTGAAACGATCCAATACTACTTGTTCGATTATAGATGCTCCAATACTACTTGTCCGGTAATACTTATTTAGTAATCAGTACTGCCTCCGTTATTTTCCATTACTTCTATCATTTGATTCTGTAATCAGTAGTGTAGTTCCCAAATTTTTCTTGACACGAACAACTCTGCACTAATACAATAAACTGATGCATAATCTGATCAGGAATGTCCCAGCACTACACGTCTGACCTGAAACGATCCAATACTACTTGTTCGATCATAGATGTCCCAGTACTACTCTTCTAATCTCAGGTGCTCCAATACCGTTTGTCTGATCACTGGTGTTCCAGTACTACTTGCATCACCAGGTCTACGGTAATAGAACATGTCTTATATACAGGATGTCATGTAACTAGTGGAACGAAAAATAAGTCGGAGAGAAACAGTAATGTGTTTTCGTTTAAGGCTTCTTTTTCGAGAAAAGTGAGTCATAAAATTTAAACAATTGATATAAAAATATCCATTACTCGATATAACTATAAACAACTCTATCAGAGCTACGGAAATGTATCGTCGACGTTAGCAATTCTGGTAATAACAGAAATTATAATATGAATTTAACATTACGATAACAAAAACACATCTAACTGTCCCATAATCGGGATTTTGAGACGTCGCTGAAGAACACGTGAAATTTGTAGTGGAACAATGGAAATTTCGCCGACAGCATGGCCAACGGGATGTTCCGGTCGGTGGCCATGTATCCGGACGTTGCTGTATCGTCGACGGGACCTGCGTGGACGTTTTCAATGTAACTCATAATAAAGAAGCTTTGTCGGGGGACACGGGGGTGGGGTGAGGTGAGGGGTGGGGGGGGGGTGGAATGAGTCAGACGGAGCCCGTGAATTGTAGCTAACGTGAGAAATTTCGTTTGCAGAGGCGGGATGTTTGCGCGGAATCACAGCTTCCTCCCGTCGTGCACTCGCGTCAAGTCGTCGGTGTCACGGTGTCGCGCGGCGTCGAGTTTTCAATCCGCTTTTCGTAGTCGCGGGTCGACTTTGAAAGTGTCACGGGAAACGGTATTGCGCGCACGCTGTCATGCTACAACGCTCGTAAAAGGGAGAAAGTTACGGCACCGTTTGAAACTTTTCCAGTAGTTCGGTTCATCATTACCGGAAAAAGAAAACGCTCCAACTTCTCGCCGCTCCGGGAGGAAGAGAAGGGGTGAGTAAGAGAGAGAGGGGGGGGGGAGAGGTTGGAATCGGAGTTTTCCTCGGCGGAGAAATAAAACCGACGATCTCCGAGCCGCTCTTTTCCTCCTCCCCTAAGCGGGCGACGGTCGTTCTCTTCCCCACGGTGCCGCTACGGAAAAAAATTCATTTAAACCGCTCGAAAAACCGACGGTACTTTCAGTTTCTCTGAAATTTCATTCGTTTCCTTGGCCGGAGAGATTTACGAGGGAAACTAGCCGCCGCCGACGGTAACTTATTTACCGGCTCTTTATACCCCGCACATTTCTATTTAAGCCCCCTTTTCTATGGAGCGAGGCGGTGACGAATCTAGATGTCCCGGACGGCTATCAAAAAATTCGCGGTGCTCGAGCTCGACAAGGAAAGGGGTCAACGAATAAACTGAATGCTCGGAAGAGAGAATGTTTGTTGCCGGAACACCGGCCCGACAGTAATGGAATCGGAAAGAACAGAAACCGGGAATGTTTTAATGAAACGACTGGGAGACCTTGTAACGACAATACGATTGTTGCACCAAATAAATGCGAACAAGATACTGCTGCAGGAGAGATTACATTCTTCGCCGTAATAAAAGTACAAATGCATTAACGTTGGGCGAAAGAGGCTGGTGTCGGTTTCAATGTTGACTGATTTCCTCCGTGTTCGCTTGCCTTTTTTGATTTTTGTTCTTCTAGACCTTCTTGACAACTACAGCGTTCACGATGCTTCAGACCATGTACAGCTTTATTGGGTCGTAACATAAATTGGTTACTTTCAGTATATTTTTCTATTTATTAATAAAACACAAAATCATGTTCAATCAATTGTGTGATTTTTCACTACCAGCAGGCTTTTAATCATAGTTATGTACACTTCTAACGAGTTGGCTTTTATGCTTCCAAATGAACTTATTTATGTTACAACCTAATATTGCGGAATTTGTTTTAAACATATCTTGTATAATAACACGTTCAAACAGTACCACACATTTTCTTGAATTTGAAATGAAAAAGGTAGACGAATGGTGTGTTCACAGGATACGTTTCAATTATTCGATGTTACAATAATGTAATTCACTTTTTAAATTATTATCTACATTTTCGTGGCCCATTTCATTTCTGCAGAAATCATTAAAACAGAGCCTCGTCCAAATTGTTTTCCGCCAATACAGTCACTCGACTTGTTTAAATATCTGTTATTTGCATTTGCTCCACATAGTTTTCAATATCACGTTTCTGTATTGTTTTTTATCGGCGATAGTTGATTTTGCAACACCATATTTTTTACTTTTGTTGCGGACTCTCCAGTTTCGAGTTATTCAATTATTTCACATTTTTTCAAATTGACAAACCGTTTCCGCCTTTGCGACATTACGATGTAACGTTATAGTAGTGTGCGTGCCGCACAAGAAGTCCCGTGAAAAGAACGCGGAGCTGATTGGTCAGACTGGAAGGGGCACGCCTCTCGCTTCTCTATTGGCTAAGGCGGTAGCACATACTATACAGCGTGTGACGTCAGAGCCCAAGCATTGAACTACTGTAGCGTCAACAGTGGGGATAGGCGGAGCGGTTCCCTTTGACCTTGTGCCGTCCCGCGAGACTTCTTGCGAGGCACGAACAGTATGTCACTTCGAAACTGAATCATTATGACAGATCTCGTCCTGCAATGCACATTTCTGTTTATTTACAGTACTGCAGTAGGAATATCGTTCAAATAATAGAGCGTTCATATTAGGTCGTCCCATAAGTTCGTGCTGTGGACATGTTTATATTATTCACCATTGCAAAGTATTTGAATGAAAAAACGCAGAAATTTTATAGTGACAGTACTTTTGGGTCTTTGCCAAAAAGGTCGGAAGAGGTTGTGGAACGAAAGGGTGACTACATATTTTATTTTTAGAATTGAAATGGTACACGAGTAAACGACGCGAACTTATGGGACGACCTAATATAATAGACGGTTCACGTAACGAGTGTTCATTGTATAATGGTGGTTCAAAATGAAATATATCACTGCAACATTGAAGTGACTGTACAGTCGAGCAGAAGATTCCTTTTTCGTGTCACGGAGCATGGTGAAAGAAGCTAATGGCAGAAATTTTTACTGGGTCGAAAGGAATTCGAACGGTGGTAACGTGAAACGCGACGTCAGCTATAGCGTCATCGGTCGTGCAACACGATCACTGACCTTTCATCCAGGTGATGCTCTCGATCGGGAAACCGGCGACCGGACATTTGATGACGGTGGTTTCGCCAGCCACTGCGGCGTAGTTTCCCATCGGCCGGACATGGGGGTGGCCGTAAATGTTGAGACGAGCAGAATGGTGGACCTTCGCCACCCGATTCGACGCCGAACACCGGTACTCTCCGCCGTCTTCCACGTGCACCACGCTTATGTTCACATGCGATATTACCTCGCCGTGCACCGTCACATACTGCCCTATCATAAACCTGCGAGCAAGCAACCAAGCAGACGCTGGGATGGTTATACGACCTTTACATCGCGTTGATATTTTCTACCTTTCCCGAGCACACAACAGAGCAGAACACAGTAGAACCCTTTATAACGCCATCGAAAATTGTTTGGAAAGAGTGTGTGCACGTATCTCGTCTGGCAGTATGTGTACAGAATTTTTAAACAATTTTTTCACAGCATTATACGAGGACTGTACGTTTGTCGACACAGATTAAGGGGTTCAAGTCAACCATAAAGCAGACTTCTTATCGAATTTCTTTATTTCAATGGAATTTTTTGTGATTTGCTACTGTCTGCACACTTTTGCTACCGAATTGATAATTTTTTCATTTACAAAAGCAGAACCACCTCTGAAAATTTTGCCAAATATTTCCAAATATTTCATATTCGAATTTTACAAAATTCGGTTTTGGGATTTTACAAACACATTCAAATAAACCGGTCTTTAAAAAGCAACAAATCGTAGTAGCCTAATCTGAATCTAATTTTCGTTCCATCAGAATTTGGATTAATTAACGATAAATTGGGGGATGAAAGTATTTACCTGTTTTAATAATAATTCTGAATTTTCTTTAATGTAGATGCAAAATGAATAGAGTTTAGGATTTGTTAGGTTGATTTTAAGATATTTCACTCTTCGAGAATCTTGTCGAAATGCAATTAATGCCAGCCGTAAACAAACCCAGGTCCCAATTAGAAGCGCCTTTACAATTTCTTGTTCCATAAGTCCACAATGCTTTCAAGTAGGAAGTGGTTATTTTGCTTACTGTGGAATATCTTCAAACAAGATGTTACAAAATAATTCTACGAAATAATTCTGCACTTAAATTGAAAATCTGAGTGCATATTATGTTGGTAACGAAATTGATAACAATTGTTCTTCCATCATATTCTCCCATTTTTAAAAGGTATATCGATCATTATCTATGAAAAAAATAATTCTCCACCTTCCAGTAAATAAATATTTATTACAAATGAGAAGATAATTTGCGTTATTTTACACCTGTTACTAACCTCCGGATTGATATGCAAAATGAAAATTGTCTGTACGAATTACAAGATAAAAGAACAACACAAACATTTATTTCTCTTCTTAGAAAAATAATACAACAATATTCTTAAATTCTGTGAATGTGCTTATTGTTTTTCGCTTGATCTGCTCATTTTTGTTATGGTATGTGAGTTTGCAAAGAGAAGCTGAAGGTAATAAATAGAAAAGATGGAAAGATATTGGAAAATAGAATAAAATAGAAAAAAACTAATACAATATTTACAGGCAAAGGTAACATTATGAGAAACGTAATTTTGACACTGTTATTTCCAGCTACCCATTTTTATGTATCACGTGACCAGATAAAAGTTTAATCTGCAATGAAATTTGATGGAAAAAAATGTGCAGCGTGAGCAGATATTCGATGGCATTAGCAAACGGCGTATACGTCGGTTTGCCAAATATATCATTCTAAATCAAGCGGCTCTAAAAAGTTTAGACTGAGCCGGGTTGATTGGTAATTTTCCCCTCAATTGGTTCAGAGAATCGAAGCCTGCGGGGAGGAATCCGTTCCCACGGGGACCGCGTTATAACAGGGAAGCCGGTCTGATTTTCTGACGACCGTAATACCCGCGGTTTAATAACCGAAAATAATTGTGTATACACCATCCATCGATTTTTGTAGGTGGTAACATTGCTCTGGAATTGAAGAGAGCTCGCATGACTGTCTACCCGTGGCACTCATCTAATTCTTAACACCAACGAAGCTGTTTGACGAGGGCCTTCGCACGTTCACTTTATAACGTGACTACGTTAAACATCAAATTTCTGCATTGAATGTTACTATTTTCTTTCCAGTTTAATAACTCAGTATTTCAATTCAGTATCTCGTATTTTACGATTGCAGATTTCATTTCTATTATACTACGCAAACGAGACTGAAGCTAATCGAATTTTTATTTTCATACTTCGTTTTTATAAACGTTGGTGCTTTATACAGACTCAATTTTAAAAATTGTTTGAACTGAACCGTGTGATTTTCAATATGTGAGACAATTCTGTTTTTCAGTTTTAACTTCATTGTTTCTCGTATTTTTGTTCCCGGCCATTTTCTTTTTATTACGTGAACATTTATTTTTTCTTCAATTCATCCTTTTTCGTGGGAATTTTTCGAGTTTATTTCCGGCACTCAACGTGTTACCCCGTTAAGCGTTTCATTTAATTTCGAAAATGTGTATCTGCGCACTTAATTATTTTTAAGCGATGACGAGCATACCCGACAAAAGCACAGTAAGTGCACTTTGTGTAAAGTTGAAATTAATTACCATAAAATGCGAAATTTTTGCAATTGGTTTTTCAGTTGCGAAATTTATCTCTTCGAGATTGAATAATATTGTTTACAGAATATTTTACATTTGATTAATCCGTACACAAATAAAAATAACCGAGAATTTAAAATATTTTAAATAAACAAGTATTTGTAACCTAAAGTGTAACCCAAATTTTACTTTAAATAGCAACAGTCAATTGTTTTTCTCCAGGAAGAGTATACTCGCGGTGAAACAATCAATTATCATATTTTGTGACGAGTATATTCGACGTAAACATTGAGGGGGTTAATAATTGAAGTGAAATAGAGTATCAAGTTCACTCGACATAGTATCGATAACTCATTTCGAGGTGCGAGTTCATTGAACTTGGTCGGAGCGCAGGCTACCGGGGTTAATACGCTGCCAGTGCGTTGTTAACAAACCTTGCCAGTGAAACATGGGGTGCAAGTAGGCGTACCTGTCGTTCTGCGGTAGAGGAAATCCGTCCAGGGTCCAAAAGAAGTGGGGTGTCGGGTTTCCTGTGGCGACGCACTTCAGGGAGACCGAGGGACCCTGCTGCATGGTGTGTTCGATGAATTTATGTAGAAGTTGCGGCGCTGCGTCTGCAATGCGTACGGTTAACAATTAATATCTCACAATCATTACGCTAACTAATCTATAACAATACAAATAAAAATCTCAACAAATCGGAGCCACTTCACTCCAAACCCAACCTAACCAAAATTCGTTGGTAAGGTAGAAAATGATATGATAAACAAATTTTTTTCGAGTCGCCAAAAGTCCTTTTGGGAAACATCTTTTTAATGCAAAACGAGGCTATGTGTAAAATTTCAGCTCAATCCGATTTGTCCGATTTTCGGAACTTCAGCCCAGCGCACATCCTATAGGAAATAACCAGATAAAGTGTATTCACGAAAATGGAAACGACTGGACTGATAAAAAGTTTGTTATACTGATCTTAGAGCTCTTTTCGAATCGTGTTCCAGCTTAAAATTCGATTAAAAAATTGCTCAATTGGCTTATTAACGACAGAGAATAATTAAAGCTGATCACGCTTCGTGGTGCACTGTGCATAACGGTTTCCTTAATATCTCGTCTCTGGTTTTCGATGGAAATCAGACAACGAAGAAGCATTGTGTATTTATGCATCGACTTTTCGCTGTTATCGAATCTGATGAAATTTGTAATTCGAGAAAGTTCGCAATTGTCTCTGCGGCACAGTCAACGCACCGCACACTGGAAATGAAATAACGTATCTGGTAACATTACGGCAGACCGTCGTGTTTCAATTTCACCGGGGAAATCGATCGTGCTGGAATTCGCTCAGTACCCATCGAGATTTCGAAATAATTCAATGGTGCGTGGATACACACTATAAGCAGGTAAATGCATGCAGATTATTCGCATGGGTTCGCCACCGAAAATTGTGCGCATTGCTTTCGCGATTAGGTACTCCCATCTTGCGCATGGGAAAGCAGCTCTGAAACGCGATTCAGAATCTATTTGCATCACTCTCGAAAATTGTGAAAATTTTAAATATCCACATTTCGTCCTAATGATGATCACAGACAAGTGAACGTTCCAGTAAAACTTTCTTTTATTTACAATTGAGCAGTATGTTGCGATCATGTCAACGCTCCGGTAAAATTATTAACCACAATTTGAAAGTTATGTTAAGAATGGTTGAATTTTATTTTATACTTACGTCACACCAATGTGTTTGTTAACTTGGTTTCTATTAAACATTTTAGTGTATCAGGGACTTTTTGGTTATTCCCTTTTAATAGAAGTTTTAATTCGAACTTGCTGCAGAGTGTATGTTAGTTAACTAATAAATCCATTTCAATTGAGCAAGTATATAGGATAAGTTTTCTTAGTGTAGGATATATAAAATTTTCCTTTATATGTAAATAAATTTAAGTATCTCTTGAAGATTAATCAGAAGAAGTATATTCAATAACATAAATTTTTACTGGATTGTTAATTGAAGGGTTAATAATTGCAGCACCGCGAAATCAATTTGAGAATATTTTCCAACCAGCACGTGCACAGTTTTACAAAACCAGAATGATCAAGAATTCATAGATATTCTTTTCTTGCAATCTTTTGTTTGCAACTGCACAGTTTACACATAAAAGTTACATATACGGATCTGTATTTTACTTTTCGCTATTCTCTTCCGTGTGCAGTTTCACGAGATGGAAGTTAAACCAAGTATTATGTTAACTTTTTAATGAGCCCTTGAAAGACTGCACTTTGCGTCAAGCCGGTTTGTCCACTATATCCTCTTAGGGACCAATGGCTGATAATGCACTTTAGGCCTACAGTAGTGCACACTTAAGCTCTTTCGCCCACTTAACCCTTTCATTACGGCGGGCCATAGTCGCCCGTCATAAAACTCCGTATGTTTACTTGCAGTTTCGTTGTTGAATTAAAAATGCGTTTTGTCTCCTTCACAGTGTCGACAGATTAAGACCTGTCTCCCACTCTACCCATCCCCTTCCCCCACTCTTCCGCCCGGAACTTTTTCCCCTCGATTCGAGTCGTTTCCCCTAATTTGGCTATACTACTCGAAGCGATAACCATGAATATCCGTCGTTACCCCTCCCCCTCCCCACGTAGTCGACGCACGCGGCGCGGAATGTTTTAAATATTATGTAACAGAAACTTTTGTAATGTCAACATTTCCTGTGCAAATTTAAAGCTGAGAAAGGAAAACACGAGACGTGTCGTATCATTTTATCCTGCCTCGAGGACAAAGTGTTAATATACAGGCTGTTCCAAAATTGATGTACTTCCTTGAAGGAGCTGATTCCTGAAATCATTTCAGAAGTTCTGCGCCGCTACGTTGAGGAGTTAATAACGAAAAAACTCGGACCAATCGGAGCGCTGCTACAGCGAACGGACCCCGGCTCGGCCAATGACATCGCCACGCTCGGCGGGGCCTGTCGCCGAGCCGGAATCTGATTGGTCCGTGTTTTTCGTTAATAACTCCTCAACGAAGCCACGGGGAAAATTTTCGCAAAGGAAAAAGTTATTTCAAACGACCCGAGGAATCACCTCCTTCAAGAAAATACATCAATTTTGGGACAGCCTGTATTTCTTCGTACCATTTCCTGGAAAGGGATGCTACGCGTCATCCGCATAATAGTAAGGACGCTTTGCCGAGGGTTCCGGATTCAGCCCTTCCCATTTCTAATTTCGTCGTGCGCACGGCGCACCGCGGAATCCGTTCCGGCCAAGGTCATACGAACTCCGTGTTGAAGCGAGGCGAGACGCGGCCGCAAATTCGCAGGACCTGGCCGCGTGATGAGTTACCTGCGGGCTGAATTTGGAAACGGCGCGACGCGGGCTCGTCTCGGCTCGGCGCGGCGTGGCGGTTCGGGTCCAGGTGCGTTCACGGTGTGGCGCACACAAGGAACCGGCCGGAGGTCCCGTGGAAATGACCCTGGCACGCCGCAAGGCGGGGTATTATGCACGCAGCATTTACATGACAAGCCCTGCACGCCGGCGGAACTATCGATCTGCGGTTTGACGCCTGAACTCGAGTGCCGCCTAGTGAATTAACCCCAAATTATAGAGCCGACAATAACCGAGGCCCCGGGGCTGCGCGGCTGTTTGCTCACCGCGTAAATCAGGATGCCGTACTGCCGAATGGCCACGCCCCGTTTTGCCGGCCCCTCGGTGTTATTGTATGCAAGCCGAGCCGAGCTGAGCTGAGCTGAGCCGAGCCGAGCCAAGCCGGGCTAGGCTGTCTCGTTGTCGTCTTGTTCCTTGTTCCTCCCCCGTGACCGATTATCGGAAACTTCGCCCCGCTGCCGGATATATCGTTGATACCCACCACTTCGGCCACTCACCAGCCCGCGAAACGCCGGCCTGCCCGATGCATTTCTTCTCGTACCCTTTCCACCCAAGAAACGCTTTATTGGTGACCCAGTTGTCAAGTATGACGAACCGTTGAGGGGATCGCAGCCTCCACGGAACGGCCTTGTTGCGGTCTCACTATTCAACATTGGCCTTACGTCGAACAGCACCGAAGAATCGCGTCGAACACGCTCTGGGTCATCGATGGACTATCGAGTTCGGTATTATCACTTTGCTGACGGGAGTGTTCAACCCTTGTCACTCCAACTTATTCTCGGTGTACGCTTGCTTATGTGTTTTCAACCTCCAGTGATAAAACAGCGAATTAAGTCAGACGATCAAGTAGCAGCAGTAGCATACAATGTAATAATTAGCTTTTCTCTGTCCTGCTTTTTCATCGAGATATCAAGGTCACCTGGGTTTCTTTAACGCGAAGGGTAAACTTTAATCTCGCCAGTTGAAGACAGAAGATACATTGATGTGTTTTCAACCACATCCAGTGATAAAACATCGAATTAAATCAGACGATCAAGTAGCAGCAGTATAATGTAATAATTAGCTTTTCTCTGTCTCGCTTTTTCATCGAGATATCAAGGTCACCTTGGGTTTCTTTATCGCGAAGGGTAAACTTTAATCTCGCCAGTTGAAGACAGAAGATACATTAATATGTTTTCAACCACATCCAGTGATAAAACATCGAAATAAATCAGACGATCAAGTAGCAGCAGTAGCATACAATGTAATAATTAGCTTTTCTCTGTCTTGCTTTCTCATCGAGATATCAAGGTCACCTTGGGTTTCTTTATCGCGAAGGGTAAACTTTAATCTCGCCAGTTGAAGACAGAAGATACATTGATGTGTTTTCAACCACATCCAGTGATAAAATATCGAATTAAATCAGACGATCAAGTAGCAGCAGTAGCATACAATGTAATAATTAGCTTTTCTCAGTCTTGCTTTTTCATCGAGATATCAAGGTCACCTTGGGTTTCTTTATAGTGAAGGGTAAACTTTAATCTCGCCAGTTGAAGACAGAGCATACAATGATCTGTTTTCAACCACATCCAGTGATAAAACATCGAAATAAATCAGACGATCAAGTAGCAGCAGTATAATGTAATAATTAGCTTTTCTCTGTCTTGCTTTCTCATCGAGATATCAAGGTCACCTTGGGTTTCTTTATCGTGAAGGGTAAACTTTAATCTCGCCAGTTGAAGACAGAACATACAATGATCTGTTTTCAACCACATCCAGTGATAAAACATCGAAATAAATCAGACGATCAAGTAGCAGCAGTAGCATACAATGTAACAATTAGCTTTTCTCTGTCTGGTTTTTTCATCGAGATATCAAGGTCACCTTGGGTTTCT
Source organism: Halictus rubicundus (assembly GCF_050948215.1). Taxonomy (NCBI): domain Eukaryota; kingdom Metazoa; phylum Arthropoda; class Insecta; order Hymenoptera; family Halictidae; genus Halictus; species Halictus rubicundus. The sequence goes on from NC_135151.1 coordinate 20,353,665, forward strand.
TTATCGTGAAGGGTAAACTTTAATCTCGCCAGTTGAAGACAGAAGATACATTGATGTGTTTTCAACCACATCCAGTGATAAAACATCGAAATAAATCAGACGATGAAGTAGCAGCAGTAGCATACAATGTAATAATTAGCTTTTCTCAGTCTTGCTTTTTCATCGAGATATCAAGGTCACCTTGGTCACCTTGTTTCTTTATCGTGAAGGGTAAACTTTAATCTCGCGAGTTGAAGACAGAACATACGTTAATTAATAGATTAATTATTAACCCTTAACGGTCCGGAAGTGTTTCAAGTTTACTTCCCACCAGGTCAAGACTATTTTTCATACGAAGAGAAACTGTGGACTGAACATTTTTATGTCAAGTGTAGAAGGGAAAATATTTATATTTCAGTGAAAATTTATTAACATATATTCAGAGCAATAGGATGACAACTCCCTTTACTTGATTTAAATTTGATTTTTGCTGCCATATACGAGCCATTGGACCCAGTATTGGCCCGTTAGGGGTTAACTTTTCTAATTATTTTACTGAGAATGAAGTCATAAATATTTGCACAATATGTCGCTCTCCGCATTTTTCAATTTCTTAGCTTTACGAAGAACAAAGAGAAGAACAAAGAGAATACGAGCAACGTCTCTTCTCCTCTTCTTCAAGTTCAACTTTTCATACTCGAAGCAATGTCTACTTGGTCTCCACATACGTCTCAACTCGCAAGCATAATTTACATAGCATTACAATTTTGTGAGAACCTCTTTTGTATCATATCGTGAAGACGAATAGAGGAGGCTGTTGAAATGTATTACTTCGGAGTATTTTCCCTATTAAAATGATAATCAATCTTCTGAATAATTGCAGACAAAGGAAGGATTTCTGAACGGCCTCCTGTGATCAGTAACAAAGAATATTCCGAAGACTTTCGCGCAGCTTCTAAAGGGAAGCTTACGTCTCGACGGACAAAGAACGAATCGACGAGCTGGCGTACTTTTCCAAATATTTCTGGTCGGTTACGCGTTACATCGGACAACGTATTGTACGAGATTGTATTACACCCTTGATTGGTTACAACGTTCAATTTGCGGATCGCCAGCATGAGATTTCCTTCGTTCTCCTTCGGCCAGAGATCCGAGTCGACGTAATATCGCGAGCTTGCGAAGCAGTCGCGTGAAAAGAGGGCGGGGGCGGGCTGAAAGAATCCGAGGTTCTTTCGAGAAACGACTTCTTCTTTTTCCCTGCCCTCTTTCTTTCATTTTTTTCTTTTCTTTTTTTTTTTTTTAAACGGGCGATCGTCTTGTTGGCCGTCACAAGCTCCTGCAGAATTGGACAGAGTAACTTGTCTTCGATGTCATTTGGCTTTATACATTCTGCGAAAAATGTTTCCACATACGCGCCCTGGAAAACGATCTCCCGCATACCGGGTGGACCAATAAGTTTCACCACCTTGAATATTTCCGCTACTTATATGAAAAAATAATATAAACAGAACTCGTCTTCGATGTCATTTGACTTTATACACTCTGCGAAAAATGTTTCCACATAAGCACCCTCAAAAATGAACTCCCGCATACCGGGTGCACCAATAAATTTCACCTTGAATTTCACGTTGAATACCTCCGTTATTTATGATAATACGAAAACGTAATATAAACGAAACTTGCCCGGTATAGAGGGGGAAATATTGTGCTGCAAATATTTTTAATATAGGTGAAAGCGTTTCAGAGATTTCAAGGTCACCTTGATTTCTTGAAATGCAATGACCCACCTTTTGTATCGTAAATCGATAGGTTATCTAGTTCTGCGTAAAAATGGATTCACCTTCGTAGGTCCTAAATGTAATAGTTAACGAATGAATGAATGATTATTATCGAATGAATTTTCTTGCTTCCAGGTAGTAGGTTTTGTTTACATCACTTTTTCATATCAGTACAAATAACGGAAATATTCGAGGTGGTTATTGGACCACCCAGTATACAGTTCTCAGTCTCACGAAACGTTTTAGTCGGAGATCCAAGCAAACAGTTATCTTCTGTTCCTAAAAAAAAATTCGAACGTTTACGTTTTAAATAGAACATGTTAAAAAGTTCTGCGAACTCCCCGAACCCCTGATTTCAATGAATAAAATTTGCGAGCATTTGAAAGGGAAGAAGCGTAGAATATTTTCATACTCGACCGCATTGCTTTAATCTTTGCATTTTTTATAAACAGCGCCTTACAATCGTTGGCTTTCGCATTTAAACATTATTTATTTCGTTTCTTCGTTCCATTTTAAATGTAATTTTATTCTTTATCTCTATTTACTCTTTATTCTTTATTTTTTTATTCTTTATTTGCTTTGTACTCTACTTATATTTTACGTTCGTTCCTTTCTTGCTGTTTCTTACGTTGTCAATAGACTTAATTTTTCTGAATGTACTATAACAGAGCCTCCCATATCCGAACTAACGGGGCAACAAAAGTGTTCGGACAACGGAATTTCCGGAGAACAGAACTTGAAGGTATCGAGGTGTTTGAATAATGGAGGTTCGGATACAGGAGGTTCTGTTGTATTATAATTCCCCATTCAGTTTCTCTGTCCACCGATGATTCAATCGAGATAAAGGCAGATACCGCACAGTATTAAATTCAGCCGGACTCTCCCGCAGTGTGACCCGGGCATACTGCAGCCAGGACAGAAAAGAGCATCTCGCAATTACCAGGAGAATACTATATGGATCTCCCCTGCGTCAAATTTCATAATACGGCGGCTTTGTGTCACAATTATACGGTCGTTGTCAAATTCATGGATAATGAACCCGGGATATCACGCAATTCCGTGCTATCCTATTTAGTTATTTAAGTAAATCTTTCCCAAGCCGATCAATAAAATGTCTCTATTAACACTAGATTAACGGGACCCGTCAAAATGATAGGTTCCAAAATTTTTAATTTACAATTATTGAGATTGCAAAGATGCATTTCTACGAAATTTATTCGGTAATTAAGTACGCGTGCTACTCGAGAGGAATCGTCTGACGTGTCTGATCACGGCCAACCGATTCTACTTACTGCGTATACTAAAGCACGCGAATCCGACGGATCTTTGAACTCGATTTTCTCGAAAACGAGAGATCAAACGAAAAAACGTTATTGCTTCTTTTTGATTTACATTTACATACAGAATCACCCCCTGCCCGCTCGTACATGTTATTCGGCCGTACCCTGTATATTCTCGTCAAAGCCGCCAAACCAGTGACTAAATACGTTATTTTTATAAAAATAATTCAAAATTCCACTTTTAATGCTGCCTAAATCTGCGTATTAACAAGAATTCATACGAAATCAAATTCACGGAACGGAAATAATGAAAATATTTATATTAATCACCGCTCACCGATGCAACAATTATTTCAAAGCTCGAAACGACTAATTGTTCCTATTAGATATTCGCGGTGCGTTCCATCGAGGCGTTCTTCCGCATAATTCTCGGCGCCGGTGTTACGTTATTCGAACAGTTTACTGCTAATGATATTCATAAATTTGACGGGCGCGTCACGCGCGGCGAAAGTGTGCAACGAACGTTCGCCGTCGCGCTGAAATTTTCGGGTATTTCCCGTAGATGTGTACGGCCAGGCGGGCCCGTCAATTCGTTGATACGAAACAGAGCGTGTCGGTTGTCTCGACACGATTTGTGACTCGGTAATTCGACAGGAAGACATTATTTACCGTGCCGTGATTGCTGGCCCTGCGCTCGCATATTTAGCGAGCGCGGTAAAGCGGTATAAATAAAATGGAAGTGAGCCAGCACCGCGCCGCTGGAAATCTCTCTATGAAAATGACAGCAGGACATTACCGTCAAGCCTTTGTTCGAGCCCATGGAATTGCCTTTCGCCATTAAAAAAATAAAGTATCGATGGACGAGCGCAATATTTACACGCAGGTACTAAATAACGCGACAACACCGGGAAAAACGCGACGGCCAGGATAGACGGCCGCGTTGACAAATATTTCCTCGTTTCGTCGTCGACCAATGAAATTGTCCTTTTCCTGTAAACGAACGAAATTTTTTGTCGGACCGTCGAAGAGGCGCAGCTGTGACGTCGGAGGCACCGGAATCATTCATTCGTGTTATTCGAATAATTCAGCCGAAATTCAAAGCCAACTATTAGGGGGACCCATGAGTAATCAATTATCTTGAAATCTAAAACAAACTTTGTAGTAAATTCAGGTTTTTATTTCTTAATTTATTGTACAGGGTGGTTGGTAACTGGTGGTACAAGCGGAAAGGGGCTGATTCTACGCGAAAAAAGAAGTCGAAAATATAGAATAACAATTTTTCGTTTGAGGCTTTGTTTTCGAGAAAATCGAATTTAAAGATCCGTCGGGTTCGCGTGCTTTAGTATGCGTAGGAAGTAGAATTGGTAGGTCATGGTCAGACGCAGCAGACAATTCCTATCGAATAACACGCGCATTGGCTGCATTTTCAAACTCAATGTTCTCGACAACAAAGCCTCAAACGAAAAATTTTTATTCTATATTTTCGACTTCTTTTTTCGCGTAGAATCACCACCTTCGCGCTTGTACCACCAGTTACCAACCACCCTGTATAATCTCCATCATTATCAAGGACAGTTTGCGATCTCTCCTGCAAATTTTCAATCCCCCTCTTATAGTCTCCAGGACCTGCTTCTTCTCCCTCTTTCCCCCCTTTGTATCTCGCGTTCCATAAACGTTTTTTCGGACGAATAAATTGACTAGGGAAGGGAAGAAGAGACAAAAATAAAAGACCCGGCAGATGAACGCGCTTCAACGTAACGCGCACGTACATCTGCCGTCCTTTTCAAAGTCGGTTTTTCATCGTTACAAAAGTTTGTCGCTTTGATTTCTTCCTTTTGTCGCGCCCATCCGATTAGCCTCTTTTCAATCATTTCGAGCTTCACAAAGCTCTATGGCGATAGCCGTTAGCAGTCCTCGGTTTCTACTCGTTTTTCCATTCGTGCTGCCTGCCCTGGAAGGCGTGTATTTTTTAAAAGTGCTAATAACAAACAAATATCACAGTCGCGTCGCGATGCTCGTAAGTAGGCCGCGGGTTTTTGTGCAAACTGAATATTGTCTGCATTAATTGCGTAACGTGGGAGCTACGTGTGTGTTTATCTCCTTTTTCAATAACGTCAGTGAGCTGAGAGAATTATAATGAGATTTTTCGAATTTTCACAGGTTTTTTCTTTGTGTTTATTCTACTGTTTCATTTTCCAATAATTTCAACGAACCGAAAATATTACGACAAAACTTATTTCTAGACTTTTCACATGTTTTTACTGCTTTGTGCTTGCTCTGCTCATTGTCACCATAAATACACGAAATCCGCAATTTACCCATCAGAATTGCAAGCATTTTTTAAGAATGATTTTGCTGCTCACCGTATAATTTTAATTGGGGCTAAGGTGGCCCGATTTTTTCTATTTTCTGGTCAGAATGTCCCTTTTTTTGTTTTCGAAATTCCGATTTGTAATTAAAGATGCGACGATAAAGTTTGTATCTTTTTGATGGAACACATTTCTCGTTCAACTGGAAATGCTTATTCTCGACCTAGAAGGTATCATCTGTGTTTTAATATTTCAGGTGAGGTTCAGGTGAGAAAACAATTTCCAGAAAAATGCAAAATAAATTTCCAATCATCGGCATTCTCTTTGTTACACCGGGAACGCGAGGGCGTTTTAAATTCCACGAGTTTCAAATTTAGAAAAACCGCTTCGACATTCCACGCAAATGAAACTGCAAGGGAACTGAAAAAAAAAAGAATCGATTAAGCGCGGTTTGCCGACTAAAATGACGCCTATTGTTAGGCGGATAGCGTTCCGCATTTCAATACGCGGAAAGGTTAGGGAAACTCGTAGATCCTCAGGATGCCGGAATATCTGTCCGCTTGGAAAGCAGCGAGTCGCGGCGCTCCGCGTGATTAATCGCCGTCGGAAAAAGAAACGTTATTAACCGGGACGAACGGGGAAACGATCGGCGAGACGCAACCGCGCCGATCTTTTTTCGACGTTTAAAAATTTCCACGGAACGGCGCCTCGACTGAGAAATGGAGCCGCGCGGAGAGATAAACGGGTTCCGTCCGTCTGTTCTCCGTTTCCCTAGCGTTTCGAGAGCATCGCTCAATATTTGCGAGGAGTACTAACGCTCCTCAAATAAAACCGGTTCGCCCCTTCTTCGTTAAAATCGTTCTAAGTAATTATCGGATCGGGATGTAAAGGTCCGAACGCGACTAGCCCGCGCCGCGCGCAAAGTGATTCTGACCGCCAACTATACCCCCGTGATTAAACGCGAACGGCCGACCATAATGGCGAACGGCGCTGCCCGACGCGCCATAAACAACGCCCGAAATTTTTGGTCGGCGACAGCCTACGCGCTGCGTGCGATCATTCCCGTCTATGGCTCCCTAATAAACTAGTTCGATCGAACGATTTATTATTGACGAAACAATAGACTGCGGATCTTTACGAGAAATTCGGATTTTCGCGAATTATTTTGCTGAAACCGGAATCAAATTTACTCGATCCACGAAAATATTCTTTACCGTGAGAATGAGGCAGAGCTGCCATTTATTATTTTTTTTATAAAGTGTGATGATTAAGCTGGAACGAAGATTAATTTTGAACGCGAAAATACGCAGAAAGTTACGTTTGGAATTATATCATTCGCAGAAATATATTATTCGGAGGTGTTCTTCAAATGTCTGACCACTTCGCGCTCTTTCTACTTACTGTAAATATAGACAGCGTTATCGCACGTGAGTGACATAACTGAAAAACCGTTTCTGCTGTCTGTGACCTTGAACGACCTCAAGTAAGTACAGTCATCGAATTCTTAATAAAAGGAAATTTCAACCTGGGTGTTTAAACGAGAGTGGTCCCATTTAAAAACATTAAGGTGACATTGATATCTTAAAAAGAAAAATTACGTCTAATTGTTTAAGAGCGTACTCGTCACTAGACAGCGGATTTTATGCATTTATGACAAAAATGAGTAGGCGTAATTTAAAACGGTAAAAACATTAGAAGAATTTTAAAATATCGTTATACTATTTTCAACCTATTAAACATATTAAGAAAGAAAATAATTTCACTCCAGTTTTTTGCAATTCCGGTAGAAAATTTTTATTTTGCATAAAGTTCCGCTGTCTAATCATCACTGTTAGTCAAACATCGTCCGAAACACTGAAGTCATTGATACACACAGTATCGCTGACGTGTGCTTTTAATAACTGCTCCTGGTCTTCAGTTCATATTGTATTATAGTGCTATCTGGTCAGAGATTATGCCACGGAGCATTGTAAACATTCTGAAATATTTTCCATCGGGCGCTCAAGAAGATCAACACGTCGTTCCAGAAAAATGCCACAAGACCAGATTCGACCACGGAGCTGGCAGCATCGCGACCATACAGAAATCAATATAATTCCCTTCGTGGACGTCGTTCTACGGGACGAGAGTCAACAAGACCTAGTTTCTATGTGCCCGTCCATCTTGCAGTCCTTTTACGGTCAGAAAATTACACATCACCGCTCGAAACATTTCGAATTTCGAAATTTCGGGGCATATGAGGTCACCTGCTAGGTAAAAGGCAGAAATCTGTGGAACAGGGACCGGTTAATTAACGAAGGCCGTCCGGTGAGTTAACAAATCTCGCTCGATGCCTCAGCGGAGCGTTCAGTGACGAGCAAAACTGAACACACTTGAAAGAGTATGGTCGGATAAGCGTGTACTCTGTTTATGCGAAAATGAACATATTCACGACAATATTATTTGGTGTTACAATTTGGTGTGACAATCTAGCAAGTGAGGAAGGTGAAGGACCAACAAATTCAATTTTTATCGTAGTTTAAACCAAAAACTCGTCATTATTTGACGGAATATCATTCCAATGATGGTTACCTAATCAGTAAGTTTTATTTGGAGAAAATTATGTTTGTTTAATCCTTTACACTCCGGAATTTTGTAAATACCTTTTAAATATCGAGTCCCACTCGACAAAGGATTACGAAGAGTTACTGTTAATAACAGTTACTGTTACGAATCGGACATTTCATATGCAACAACCTATGACACCCTTGACCAAAAAAATTAGGACCACATTTTCAATGTTTTTCTGGTTTTTAGTAAGATATTGGATGGATTTCAATTCCTAATTTTCCGCGCCTATTAACTGTTAATATATTTCACTTACGATTAAACGGCGAATTTTTGTGCAAAATAAAAAATTGCTTTAGCGAACTGCAAGATGTTCCTTATTCTTAACAATTTTAATTATTGGATGGTATTTTCAAATTCTTAAAATGAAAATTTAATTATCACAAATGTTCCAAATCCGCAATCCAATTATAATACTTTTATACAACGGAAAAAGTTGTAGTTCCAAGAGAAAAAGATTGTTTAAAGTAACAAATGGTTACATTAATTAGGGTCGTCCGAGATCGCAAATCTATCCTAAACTGGCAATATCTCGACGTTCATACTAAAATTGTTACGTTGTTACTAAAATATTATTCAGGCTTTTAAATTTGATTAGGTATATGAAGACTACTGGAAATACATGAGCGATAATTACAAAAATTTGTTTAGCTTCCAAAAGTGTTAAAATCGTCTAATACGACTTGAATTTTTTTAAGAAATTAGCAGAATTGGTTTGCTACATGAAGTGAACAAAAAAATTTTACAAAAATTGCAATTGGTCGAAATTGCATAGAAAATACTAAAACTTGTATTTTGCATCTTTTTTACCGAGAACTTATACTAAAAATTTCGAAAGTACGCAAAATAATTAAAATACAACTTTCAGTACTTTCTCTGCAATCTCGACGAACAGCAATTTTAATCAAACGTATTCTTTTCACGTTACGTAGCGAACCAATTGTTCTAACGTCTTAAAAACAAATTCAAGTGGTACAGTCCAATATTGACGAACTTACGCAATTTTCAAGAGCGTTCGAACGTGAGTGGGAGTCGCTGTACGACGCCAGGATGAAAATGGCCGTCGACTGACAGCGTCGTTGAAGGTAATGGATTATGTCACATGGGTAGGGCGGAGCGTCCGATTTTAAAGACGCCGACGGAAGTCGAAACCGACGCGACGTTCGCTCGCAAGGTTTTTGCGCGGGAGTTTCAAGCGTCGCCGACACATTCAGGCGAGTCAGTCCGCGGCGTCGCGTTTCTTTCACTCGGCCATACTTGCCGCCCCTCCCGCGACTTAGACAAATGGTATATATTTATTTCACAGTACGCCAACCAGTGGATTTCGCCTTTCTCTATTATGCGTCGCCCTCGTTAAGCATTTCTTTTTTTATCTCGGCGCGCCTCCCCGGTTCTTTCTTCGACTTCTCTCTCTATCTCTCTCTCTCTCTCTCTCTCTCCGTTCCTCTTCGCCTTCTACGCGTTCCGTCTTCCATTCGGTCTCTTGTTTTCCTTCCCGCCGGCTTTTTGTCGCTCCCCCGCCTCCCCCCCCCCCCGCCCCGTTCGTTCGCGCGAGAATGGACGAGAGAGTCGCGGAGAAATCGAGAGGCGCGAGTAATGAAAGAATTCAGTCCCACGTATTGAACGAGATTTCTCGAGGACAAGGATAAAGCGCGGAAAGGGGAGGGAGGGTCGGATCGAGATCGCTCGAAGGCGATCCGTGGTGTTTGATCGTGTTGTCGGGGCCACGGTATAAATTCCGGGTGAAATTCTGAGCGAAAGGGGACGGAAATTTTTCCGCTCCGCTCGATATTTCGTCGTGGCTTCGTCGTGTCCTTTGTCGCTGCTGCGAGAGCGCAGAGTGAGAGAGGGGGCGGAGGGGAAGTTCTTCGAGGCGATCGGTCGTTGAATTAACGAACCGGCGGTCCGGCGAACTTCGCCGTTAATTAAAAATATTCAACTCATCCGCGAGAGATAACGGGATAAAGCTCCGTTGTAATACGTACATTTTTATCGCGTTTAACGGGCTTACTTTCACAACGACCGATAAAAACGGCAGCCTGTTTCGCCGAAAGTTTCGCAATAGAGTAACCGGTTTGCCCGGTTAACACCGCGCCCGGTAATACCTTTAATTCAGCATTATTATTTTCAGCCGGAACTTTTATAGAGCTGCCGGAGAACTACCGCGACCGGATCATCACCATTTTAGACGCTAATCCGTCTTGATTCCAGCCCCGCCATCTTTTGATGCCCCTATTCCACGCTGCGAATATCTTGTTGACTGTTGACAACAACAAAACAAAGTTTGATGCTGACATTTTTCTGACCTGACGGTTCGCATCGATTGTTGATACGATGAGACTTTTGGCAAAACAAATTTGAGAAGTATCTTCAATTTTAGGGGATGTTTTCTTCAGGAGGAACATTCGCAGCAAATTCAGGTTTAGTGTGGAATAATTATTATATAATTATTATATATTGTGGATTTCTTTATATATGTCGCCAAGGCTTGGATGATAAATGTCGCGGAATTATCCCCACTACCGCGGGGTGTACCTCGCTAGGGGCCAAGAAGCTTAAGAGGTCTCGGACGCCGAGGGGTATAAACGTAACACGCTTTGGGGTATGTCCCTTGGACCATATAAGTCGCTGGCAGGACCCACGTTGTTGACATATATCGAGAATTCACTGTATTTGGAATTTACTCGTTGTGCTTGTAAAGTCTCTTTAAATATTTCCGCTAGGAATCTAGGCTAATATGATTATCTTCGTGACTAGCTCCGGATAAAATTTATAGGAAAAATATTTGAAATACTATTTCAAATAATCGTTATTCTACTGTTTAAATGAAATATTTAAAGTAGCTAATTGAATTTCAGCAAATGATATATCTTCATTTCGACAACTTCAAGTTTCAAACAAATTTTAATTTTATGTCATGAACAGTATTTATAACAATGCTTGATCATGGAAACTGGTAAACCCGAAGGTTAATAATAAAATGCAAGAATCTACAGTATCTGGAAAGTAACTTTATTTTCTTTTTATAATAACTATTCGTATGTTCAAGGTTTTCAAGAGAAACATAAAAATGCTGCTTATTGTCAGAAACAACTGTTCAAGGTTTTCTGGTAATAGCAATCAATTGGAGCAATGAAGTTAATGTTTCTGCAAACAAAATTGAATGACATTTCGATGTAATTTAATGGAACTTACCAATATTGAATACCTATTGATTTCTACGAAGCCGTGGAAATATACACATTAAAAATCGGTCAACAAACATTTCTCTGCTGCTTGAGGCGTATTTATTTATTGTTAAATACCCGGACGCAATAAAAACAGAACCCAGCAGCCCGCGACCGTTGTTTGTTTTACAGTTCTCGCACCACAGAGCATACTAGATTTTCAATATTTTCGTTCGATGCAGCACAGCTGTATTTGTTTACATGCCAAAAATATAATAAAAACCACGTGTTTTCAAATACATGCTCGGTACACAAACTCTGTTTGCATTTTCCATGGCAATTGAAACCTTCTAGTTATTATTACCGTGATCACTGGGAACGAATATAATCAACTCGTGCACGTACTAATAACACGAAATGATGAACGTTCCCGGGGCCGTTCGCATTCGCGATATCAATATTCATGCTGCGCCTAAATGATCGCGAACGGTCGTAGACAATATTAAAATCGTACCTGGCAATTGAAGCGGCGTTGTCGAGCCATATAAGTTAATAAATATTTCATTTCGAACGCGCGAATATACCTATCAGTTTCATCCGCGCCACTTTATCTTCCCTTGTTGCTCGCAGCTGTAACTTTTGCAGAGAGCCGTGCGCAACTGTTCGTCAAAAATTATTCTGTTCCGTATCTTTCACCAGTAATTGTACACCGTCGCGTTCTAAGCTGAGCCGTCGTGACAAATTGCATTTCCCCCCTGGGAAACTGTATCCCTACCGCCACCCCTCCGCGCCATGCTACCATTCATCTTCAGCACCTTCGCCTGATCGCCGCCTACGCTTTTATTGGCCTTAAATTTTTAACTTTCGAACCGACTAATTTCACCGAAGCTTCCACCGAAGTTTCGCGCCGGTTTCCCCGTCTCGCCTTCTCCGCTGTATTCCGATGAAAAATTAAGTATCAAATAGCTTAGGTTCGTGGGAAATGAAGAGGAACGTCTAAAGACGTTCTTGTCAAGGTCATCGAAGTTTTTTTTTAAACGGAATGATATATTTTATTATTGCTATATGATAGCCGAGGTCAAGACGAATCCAAGGACCTGTAACATTATGACCTTCACGTGACCTTGAGTATGAAAAATTCATAGAAGTAAGGCACTTGATGTAAATAGTGAAATAACGATGACATGATCCCCCTAGGGTTTCAAGAAATGTTCTTGAACCTTGACTAATGACTGTAAACACGCTTACAATAAATTGTAAACACTGATAGAAATTCTTTTCTTTTCGGTGACTCTAATCAGCACGTTTAAGAAATTCATCGGGATTTATTCGATTGTGAAAGATAACGGTACTTCTCTGAAACGATGGTGTACAGTGATGCAGAAAAGATAGAAATGACGAATATTGTGTGCCGAATATTGCAACGTTATTTTCATCCATACCATATTTCCTTATATCAGGAGCTTCATGGCAACGACTTTGAGAATCGCGTTGCTTTTTGTACATGGGCATTGCAGCAAATACAAAGAAATGAACATTTCCTTTCTGACGTTCTCTTTACTGACGAAGCTATTTTTTCTAACCATGGACAACTGAATACACATAATATGTATTATTGGTGCACTGAAAATTGGTGTCCATGGAGTGTAAATGTATGGTATGGATTCGTTGGTGATAACAAACTCAAGGTCACGTGAAGGTCATAATAGTGCAGGTCGTTGGATTCGTCTTGACCTCGACCATCATATAGCGATAATAAGAATATATCATTCCATTTAAAAAAACTTCGATGACCTTGAAATCTCAAAAAATATAACCTTGAATAAATTTTTTTGCCGATCATAATATTTGCTCCTCTGAACCAACTAATGTTTTCCTCTGCAATTTTTTTCTATCATAAAAAACAAGCGAGATATTTTGGATGCTCGAGTTAGGTGAAACACCCTGTATTCAGGAAGTAGAATTGGTTGACCATGGCCAGACGCGTCAGACGAACATGTGCTATTGATTTTTGTTTGAATAGGTATATTATATTCAAGGTATGCCGGACAACTCTACGGTCTGGCGTTACATGTCGAGAACAAAGTTAAGCCGCGTAGGTACCCTCATCCGAAATAAGACGAAAGCCGGACCCGAGCTATCGTCTTATATCGGAAGAAAACTATAGTTATAATATTAAACCCATCCGGTAATATTTTTATTTAAAGTTATCTAGTGGAATTATATTTCTGAAAGTATAATTGTAAATTGTACCCCACTGCTTATTAAACATTCGTGTTCCACTATCTTCTACTATCACGCTGTTGCGCAATGTCGTCTCGTTCCAAGAGTTCATTGTAGCAGTCTAATTCGATCGATGAAGATTGTTCATTACTCCGTATCGAGTTACGTGTCTGAATTATGTCAAATGTAAGATGGCGGTCCAATTATTTCCCATTGGTCCGATACTCACCCCCGAGGCGTAATTCTGCAGTGGCCTGGACCATCTCATAATCGTTCTGTGCGAAACACTGATACATCCCTTTGTCGTCCCTGACGATCGAGGATATCTGCAGCGTGGATCCGTCGGTTCCCGTGATCTTGTTCCTGCCGGAGGCGCTCTCCCGGACCGGAAGTCCGTCTTTCGTCCACGTGATTACTGGCGTCGGCTGCCCGGTGACGGAACACTGGAATTCTGCGTCTTTGCCCAAGTCCACGGTGACCTGAAACAGTTATCGATTTCGGGGGTTATCCGGAGCACGTTCGCCCATAAACGTCACTTTTAATCCCCCAAACTGTCCCCGGAGCTTAACATTGTTACCCGGGGAAGTTAGCCAGTCGATTGTATCGGGGAAATCTGTTTTGCCAGGGACGGCTACGAATATAAGCCACGAGGTTTAGAGGGTCTCTCCAGGACTACACATAATTTCGTTTCGAAACGTTGCCACGTGCTCCTTCTCTTCGTTGCTTGAACTGTACCGCATAATCTATTTGTTTAGTCGCAGTCAACAATCAAACGGTATCATCCTTTGTAAATAAATGTTATTCGTGAAACTTCTAACTGTAAGTCACGGTTAATAAAAGTTCTGGGAGATTGTACACTTTCGAGCAAATATTTAGGGGCAAGACAGAAATGTTTCTCCGCATTTGGGGGGGGGGGGGGGGGGGGGAATTAAAAGCAGGATAAAAATAGGAGAGAAAGAATATTGTAATATTCACGCAATTTAATTGAATGGTTCAAAGTTTCAACTTCAGATTTATTTGTGTCGTGATATTTTTGGGAAATCCTTTCGTCACATTTTTAGCTTCTTCAGAGCGGGGTAAGTGTTCCAACTTAATTAGGGGCAACCAGGGTCTGTTTTAAGCTCTTCGCGATAACACCTCCGACTGACTTGATTAGTTCTACCAAGATTAACCACAACGACTGCAATCTCGTGACAGCACGTTACGTTGTATTATTATAACAACGTTATAAGATGCAAACGGCGTGAATTTTTTGCCCACAACTTAAGGCAAGGATCGCGTGCCGAGAGCGATCGTGTTCGCATAAACGGAGTCTGCGAGACGTTGTAAGATCGGCGCTTTGTGTTCCCCAGCCGAGGGAATCGGCAGACAAATGTTCTCCTCTAGTTTCCCGGATTGATGTACGAGTACGCCTATGGATCATTTGCCTCGTGGAGTATCCTTTGATCTCGGCAAACGTTCATCAGCAATATGATGAAATGATTCATCGGATCCAGGAGTTTCGAATTAATGACCACGAATCCCAGGTAAAACTTGATCTCGCACGTGTTCGTTGTATTTACCTGACACTGGCGACGGATACGTGATCCACTCGGACAGAGCCGGACGAATTCCAAGCGGATAGAATACGCGCGCGCGTGTCTCGAATGTCCCGGCAAGCAAGTCCACCACTTGCAGGCTTAATTGCTTCCGGATCACGCGAGCATCTCCCTTTGATCAGCTCCGCGGTCCCGACTCATTTATCATTAAGAAGACTCGCTTTAGGTAAACGGGAATCGGTCGTCTCATTTAATCCCTTAACGTTCCCGAATCTCATACAAGCCCGTACAGCGGGACTCCGTTTATGCGAACCATAATTCTTGCGTTCATGCATCATTCATTCATTGCGTTCATTGTACCGAATGCCCGATTTAAAGAGATCGTCGATGAGCTTCCATTATACAAATTTTAGTGCACGAATGTGGCCTGCGAGATCCATGCATTCAGTCAATTAAAAACTTCGTTGCTTCTTTCATAGTTTTATTGAGTTATGTGGTACAAATTAGGTCAGGGAGATTGCACAGCTAAAAATGAGACGAAAATCAAGAGTAACAAAATTGCGTTGGTGGTTTTATTTTCGAGAAAATTGACTTGAAAAATTCGTCTGGTTCTCGTGCATTATTATTGACAGGAAATAGAATGGACAGGTGAGAAGAGGTGACCCCGAGTTCCATATCTGCACTGTTATTTTTTGTTTTGTTTGTATGCCAGCTGACTATGCTGGAAGAGGTCATATTTACTCCTTCCATTTAAAAATATCGAGCTCGTTCCTCGTTGAACAAGCGGATCAGAACTTTCGATTAGGATATACAGACTCGTTGGACAGTTTAATACAGTCCAGGGACACGGTGTTACCTACGGCAAGTAGAAAAAGCTTGACCCAGTCAGACGCGACTGACCGCAGCCCGTGATACAGATAGCGGCGGGATCGAATCAATTGACCTACTGACATTTCCATGCCCAGCCTTAATTGATCCCCGATTGACAATGTCGTCCTTTGATCCGGCCAGGATTCCGTCTTATGTATTATTAAAGAGGCTCGTTTAGCGAGCACTGGGGTGGACAAAGGGAAGAGCGTGACAGAGATGATTGTGCGTCGGTATGTATTACAAGCGACACGCTAATAAGCCACGCCACACAACCGTGCGTACACCGTGTGCTAGCCTGTATGCATTTAGATAGTTGTGGAAATATGGTCGAGGAAACCAAAAAATTTTAACTTTCTTTCACGTAATACTGTAAATTTTGGTGGGAAAATATCGAGAGTCCAAGTTTTAATCGTAGGAGATCAGTAAGTCAAAAGTTATGCGCGTTTAAATTTGAGCGATTTTCGGAGTTTTTGACAGGCAAGGGCGCCGCCATGTTGGTATGTACTCAGCGTCGCGCGTCGTTCAACGAGCGGAACCGCTAGATGGCGGCGAGAGCACACGGTGATGTCGATAACGTAGTTTCCTCCCTCCATACGAACCTAACCTCGACCAACCTCCTCGCGGCTCCACTCGTTAGACGATATCTGAGTACATGCCAATATGGCGGCGCCCTTATCTGTCAAAAACGCTTAAATATGCATAAATTTTGAACCAGAGAATTCCGAACGTTAAAACTTGGATTTTCGGCATTCTCTTGTCAAAACTTACAGGATTCCATGAAAAAAGCGAAAAATTTCTGGTTTCCTGAAGTGAAGCTCAGCCGAATTTCAGAGTAGCGGTGTTATTTTCAGCTTTTCGAAGATATTAAAGAAGCTTACGTACACACTTTAGCAATTAGGTTGCATGTATCCACTTCAGGATCTTATACACAACTGAGAATCGAAAATCTGCAGCTATCATTTTGTCCCGTTCGCGGACCACAATATTTACGTTTTCGTTCCTACGATTCTGTTGACGTGAATGTTGTGGATAATACTCGGTACATTACACATATCGACATGTCCGAAAATGTAGACATACTAAGACATGAATTTTCTTCAGTTTACGGTATTCAAACGAGAGAAAATATGTGACGAGCTATCTTTTTGTCCCGGAGTGTAGGCAGGTTTCACGCGACAGCGATCGGTGGGGCGGATTCGAACAGCGATCGAGGAGTGTCAAAGGATTTTGGCGGCGAGTTCTGCTGCCGTATGGAGCGTGGGCCGATCAGCGCGAGAGAGGGTGAGGGCTGAAGTTCTTACGCGGCTGAAAGCATCTCAATAAAACGGTCGAACCGCGGGATAAACGGGACCCAGCAGTCGATTCGGTGCACGGGTCCCGAGGATTGCTCGCGGTGGATTTTGCCAGGCAAAGAAATTCGACCGGCCGCCACGTTGAATCGCATCCACGGCCATTAAACGTTGTCGAGAGCGTTGCTCCCCCTCCCGGGCCGCTTTTGTTCCGCGACCCTAAAGGAAACTTTCTTTTAAACCGAAGGCGGTTTTAAATATCCTTTGATACGGTATTCAACGGGCGGAGACGGAATGGGAAATAAGACGCGCCAAGGTGGCGTCTTCGGGAGTGTCAAGTGAAAAAAGAAGGCGAGCCGAAGACGTTGACGAGCTCTCATCCATCTGTCTTTGCTCATCCGTTGTCTCCTACTCGATCTCTGTCTCTCTCTCTCTTTCTTCGCTGTACTTTCACGTTGTTACGTTCGTACGGACAACTGTATTATTATGGCGAGCAGCGACGCGTTTATACGAAACACGCACACGTACACGCGGCACATGTGCACGCGCCGCCTTTGTACGACGACCCCCTTTGATACGGTCCGCGAGCAAATCGTAACGGTGAATAAAAGAAATTATTGTAGGAATTTCGAGAAAAATAGAGGACAAGCAGTCGTAAATTCTGAGAAAAAGCGCGCGAGATCGTGCCACGACAAGCTCTGGAATGCGAAGACATTTTCTCTGTGCTCGTTGCAGGAGACGCTCCTGGAAAGCATTCCGGGGAATACGACAAATGAATTGCAAAGCGGCATGAATGAAACGACTCCGCAGTTAGGGAGGCTAAATAAATCAAACGTCGCGGCCGACGCGATTGAAGCGTCCCGCCGACGGCTAGCGAGAAATACTTGCTATTGTTGCGGATCGTGCAACCTTATTTCAGCGGTTATTATATCGTCGAATGTCATGCAAATTTTCCGGACGCGTAGCGCGACTTTGATGAATCGATGCGATCAATCAGACAATTTATTTTCGCCGCTGACGGATATAGACGTTCCAAGCTAAATTACGCGATGTTTTCTACAATCTGAATATAAACTGTCCCACTTTTGAAATAATCAAATTTTTGAATTTATTTTGGTTCAGACCGTAGCCGGATTCATACTAATCAATGTCCTTCCTCATTTTCTTATTTTCGATTAGCAGAATGATCGGAATCATGGCAGCAGTCAATATATCCTTCTTTAGAACTTAATTAATTCATTATTTTTTAAAACATAATTTATATACTTCAAGAACGCATAAACGTGCGTGAAAAATCGTAACGCAAATAGTATAATAGCTCTTCCGAAAAAAATTCCTAAAGATTGTTATAACACGATACCGAAATATCATTTTCCGAAAAAAATTATCGATCAGTGATAACGACAGTGATTATTGTGAGTGATTGATAGGCTTCCAGTGGACGAGCTGTTACAACGTCGAAGAAAAAAGTGGTATAACGGTGTGTGAAATGATCCCATAGATTGTTAACGAACTTTTAAAGCAACGCAGCGGCAAATTGATTTCTCGCAAACGCGTTTCCGCGCTATTAGGCGATGATGAGCCGGGTATAAAACATCACTGAGCAAACCCCCGAGCCGGAACTGCTGACGGAAGATTGATTGAATGGGATTCTTTGAAACCGGTGCGTAACGAAAAGCCGCGACGGTGCATTTAATAAAGCGCAGACCAAGTCGACATCGTTAATGGAAGGAAATTGTAGGAGCGAATGGCAGCCAATATATGAGAGAATCCGCCCGCAATAAGCGTTTCTTTGCTGATGACTGCAAAAGTTATGCGAGAAGCTTCCGGTGAATGGATGCTATTTTCATCGACTCGGTTCCCCATCCCTCGCATTCCATCCACGACACCTAACCCGATGGTATGGACCATTCGTCGATCCCTATTCCCTTCTCTTATACAGGGTGTCCCGCGTAGTGTGGACAACCGATTCGGAAGCAATTTTGCACGCAAAGGAAGATCCGTCGCGTTATATTAGGGGGACCCATAAGAAATCAATTATTTTGGAATCTAAAACGAACTTTGTAGTAAATTCAAGTTTTTATTTCTTAATTTATTATACAGTAGAAACAGGGAATATTATAGGGAATATTTTTGAACATTTTGCGTAACAGAAAGAAAGCAAATGAATCTTACACGTTGAATTTTATTTATTCCATTTTTCTGGGTTCAAGGTCATTTGTAGGTCATATTGTGTTACATGGACGAATTCGTTATTTGTCAACATTTTTTCCCTGACACCGTTACAAGTGGCCCTTCAAATAGTGTAACTTTGTCCTAAGAAGTTTTCTTGTACAACGAAAAGTAACGCAGATATTTATGTGTTCTGTTTCTTTGAAATCACCCTGTATACTCTCCATCATTATCAAGGACAGTTTGCCATCTTTCCTGCAAATTTTCACTCCCCCTCTTATAGAAATCCAGGGTTCGTCAAGCAAAATATGACTCAAGGTCAAAATTCTATCGAATTTTATATTACGGTGATTTCTCGATATATGCCGCCAAGGCCTGGATGATAAACGTCGCGGAACTATCCCCACTACCGCGGGGTATAGGCCTCGGACGCCGAGGAGTGTAAACATAACACGTTTAGGGGTATGCCCGTTGCACGATATATGTCGCTGGCAGGACCCGTGTTGTTGACATATATCGAGAATTCACTGTACCAGAGTCACCATATCAAGACTTCCCCCACTCTAATTTCTCCTTCTTCCCCCATGCTTCAGAGAGGGGGTAACTTTTTCCCCTCAATTCATGCTTCCTCCCCTCACCTGTCGTTTTGTTTTGTGACTTGAGAATTGAGCTTTACTCTATGTCTTCATTCCTATTCCCGATCGCTAAAAATACAGCCTGTGCGCTTGTTTAAATAGATTGCTATCAGGGGTACCCATAAGTGATCAATTATTTGCAAAGAATTTGTTTTGCCTTTAACTCTGTACCGATCGTTGAAGAGGAAACACGTACAGTGACTCCCGCTAATAATCATACGCTCTTAAAATACCTTTGTCAATATTGGACTATACTACTTGAATTTTTTTTTTTTGAGAAGTTAGAACAATTGAATCACTACATGACGTGAGAAAAATGTTTGATTAAAATTGCAATTGGTCGAAATTGCAGAGAATATACTAAAAGTTGTGTTTTGCAACTTTTTTATGTGGACTTACATTGAAAATTTAGAAAGTACGATTCGTAGATCTGTAAGAATTATACATGTTCTGAGAATTTCATCAAAATCGGTCGCAATGAGCTGCACATGTTCCAAAATGATCACATAAGGGCGAAATTCCCTGAGAACCTTTCGTTCCCTTTCGCCCTTAAGTTTTCATCGTTAAACGTTTGTAGCTCAGTGCAATGTTGACCGATTTAGATGAAATATTCAGAATATGTATAATTGATACAGATGTAAAAAACGTACTTTCTACATTTTTAATATAAGCCCGCATAAAAAAGTTGCAAAATACAACTTTCAGTACTTTCTCTGCAATCTCGACAAATAGCAATTTTAATCAAACGTATTCTTTTCACGTTACGTAGCGAACCAATAGTTCTAACTTCTCAAAAAAAGAAAAAACAAAATTCAAGTAGTATAGTCCAATATTGACAAAGTTATGCGATTTTTAAGACCGTACGAATATTAGTGGGAGTCACTGTATGCAGGAAGTAGAATCGGTAGGTAATGATCAGACGCCCCAGCGAATTTTCAAACTCGATTTACTCGAAAAGGCAGCGTCCAATGAAAAAATGTTATTCTCTGTTTTCGACTGACTTTTGCGTGCAGAATTACGCGGGACACCCTGTATATCCGGGAGGCCATCCACGACAGACGGTGGTACACAGACCAGTTTCTCGCGCTTTCCAACAGATTGCGACGCTCGACTGTCGCATTTTCCTTTCGGCCGACGTTCGAACTGATGCCATAACCGACTCAATATATCTGGATACGCCAGCCTCGAACGGTACTCGAACTCGCGCGATCTGTAAGCTCGATTCGAAATTTTCTATCAAATCGACCGGTGTTTGTTACGTACAGCGTTTCAATCGAAGGTATAAACGTGCGTCGCTGGAGATGCGAAAAAATAGTTGTTCTAAAAACGGACAGAACGCAAACAATTAACCCTTCGCGCTCGAGGCTATTTTGAGTCGAGAATTCGAACGTTTCATCTCAACTGGAATATTTTTGTGTACGACCTCTTTCGTTTTGTCCGGAGGAAATCGAGTTTACCGGCTCGTCCAAATTTGCGCGTTTAGCAATTTATTGATCGTACGACGGCGGGACCTGGGTCTATTTTAACCCGGCGTACAATAATTCAATTTCTCAGATGCCGGAGAAATTTGTTAAATGAAGGAGCGAGTAGTTTTCAACGTCCAAGGGTAAAATACGAAGACATTCAACAAACTCACAGTTATAGTACGATCGAGCCATAAAACAATAACGTCGTCCTAACTGACAAATCTAGCGTCTAAGTAAGCACCGCGGGCGCAATTAACGATGCTCGTGTAAAGATCGAAACAACCGGGAACAGTACGGCTAAGATTGTTGTTCTAATTAACGGGTGTTAATACTAATTAATAGATACGTTCAGTCCTTGTTAGCCGTTGCTCCTTGGATGTTTGCGGAGGCCGGGGAACACGGGAGACGTGGATGCAAAATTGTTTTCAGAACTCGTCGAGGCATCCGCGGGGGGCACGCCGTTATTCGATGTTGCGTCGTGTTTATCTGTCCGCGCGATCCTTAATTATCCACGACGGCGGGAATTAGTCGGCGTTTCGCAGTCGAAGGGAATTTATTCGCGGATCAGAAGCCGCCCGTGCTCAAGGGATCGCTGCTCGTCGACGGGCAACAGGGACGAGGGGATATCTCGTCGACTTAACAAAGTCGCGGGGCAACGAACCGTGTTACGTTGCCCGGGATAGTTTGCAGATCTGCTGGAAATAGAATCGAGGCTCATTCAGGAGTCCCTGCTTTGCCGGGTGGATGCTGGATCGGGTGGGCTGAGTTGCAGCGAGAAGAAAAAGTAACTGCCGAGGAGAGCCGAAGGCCCTCGAGTTGTTTACCAAACGGAATAAAGGAAATACTAACAGCTAACCTGTTGAGGTATCAGATGGATGAAAAGAAGCTGCTTACTATCGACAACCACCATTCCGCACCTCTTCCCCCCACCCGATCGCAATCGCGCGGAAACGACTATGCGAAAAGTTCTATCAAAAGTCCATTACACGAACATTACGTGAAGATTCACTATTCACTTTTCAAATGAACACTTTGTATTAGGTTGGCAAGAAAGTAATTTCGGTGTTTTTAGGTGAAATAAAATCCAATTTTTTGATCAAAGCAATGAACTTTAATCAATAAAAATTTTCCATCTTGTTCTATGATCTTTTGCCATCTTTCTGGCAGCTTCATAATTCCGTGCTCATAAAACTTCTGATCCTTTTCGGTGGAAAACTGATCCAAGTGCGATTTCGGACCATCATCATTAGCGAAAGTTTTACTAGTCAAAGAGTTTTGTAAACTTCGGAATAAATGATAATCTGATGGTGCAATGTCAGGGCTATATGGTGGATGTGACATCACTTCCCAGCCAAGCTCCAATAACTTTTCACATGTTACCAGAGATGTGCGTGGCCTAGCGTTATCATGGTGGAACACGATTCCTTTGCGATTTGCCAATTCTGGCCGTTTTTCTTTGATTGCTATGTCCAGTTTTGTTAGTTGTCGATAATAAACATCTGAATTGATGGTTTGGTTCCTTGGGAGCAGCTCAAAATACACAATACCTTTGTAATCCCACCAAATTGACAACATGATCTTCTTTTGGTGCAATTCAGCTTTCGGCGTGGTTTCGGCTGATTCATCGCCCTTCGACCATGATCGTTTTCGAGTTGTGTTATCGCAAACAACCCATTTCTCATCACCAGTGATGATTCGCTTCAGAAAAGGGTCGATTTCGTTTTGTTTGAGATGCATATCGCATATGTTGATGCGTTGCGTTAAGTGAATTTCTTTCAATTCGTGTGGAACCCAACTATCGAGCTTCTCAACGATTCCGAGACTTTTTAAACGATATTCTATAGTTGTATGCGAGACATTTAACCTATCTGCAATCTCTCGGACAGTTATATGACGATCCGATTCAATAATGGCTTTCATTTGGTCATCGTCAACTTCAGATCGTCGACCAGAACGTTGGTCGTCTTCAAGTGAGAAATTTCCAGAACGGAATTTTTTAAACCAATTCTGGCACGTGCGTTCTGTTAAGCAATCCACACCATAAACTGCACGTATATCTTTGTGAGCCTCGGCAGCTTTTTTACCTCTACGGAAATGAAAAAGCAATATGTGCCTATACTGTTCGTCTTTGCACTCCATGTTCAAATTGACACAGAACTAACAATTTTAATCAAAATTACGTGTAATTTGCTTGAAAAGTCACCTAAAAGATGCAGTTATGAAATGTCAGAAGGAAAACGAACGCAACGTTAACAGAAATAAATCGAACAAAACATAAAGCCATCTATTAGTGAAAACCGAAATTCCTTTCTTGCCAACCCAATACATACTGTACCATGCATTATTAAAATTATTGAGATTATTAAGATTATGAAGATTGAAATTATTAGGAATACGAAGGTTGTAAGAATTCGCGAACTAGTTAAGATTATTAAATGTAAATCGAGGTTCTGGTTACCTTGCCGTGTAGTTTTCGAAACTCGGAGAACGGAAGTCTCCGGGAAGATCGCACGACGCAATAAGGGAATCGGGAATAAGTAATCGAGAGTGACGGGGAGGGAATCGAGATTCCTCGAAGCACCAGCGCCCAGGATTATCGGGGGTGAAACCGACCGGGGAACCGAATCGCTTGATTCGCCGCCGAGATCCAATCGACGAGGAACAGGATACTAACCTGTTGAGGCGTCAAATGGATGGGGTGTGGGGCGGGGGAGGGGGCGGGGGGCGGGAGGGGTTGTAGAGTTTTTCAAGGAGTCTCTAGGAGATCCCATCACCTGCACGGTTACGGGCACAGAGAACGGTTATACATAGATTCTTCGAGTCTTCCCGAGGATTTCGGAAATTTCCGGGACTGCGTGTTCGACGCCTCGCTCGAATGAAAGGGAATCGATTGGCGGATGAAATCTAATTGAGGAAACGGTGACGGTGGCCTGTTCAGACGGAAGGCGAACGGGGAAAATAGAATGCCGGCTGTAGATTAGTGGTAAAACGTTTCAACGTGATGGGAAGGCAGTATTGATCGCTTCGGTGGAGATATTTCCGAATGATTAATTGTTATCCGCGGGAACGACCCGAGTGCAAATATGCTGGTTAACAACAACATTTGGAATACTGCAATGTATATCTTTCACAAATTGCAAGGCCGACGGAAATTCTCACCAAAATATTTTCCACTGACGAAATACACCGGGTAGTCGATGACGACAGCGACGAAGACTGATGCAGCAGAAGGGTAAAAACCCTTCCATGGAAACACATGCATATCATTTAGAATTTGAAACAATATCCATCTAAGAAATCAATTATATGGGTCATGTGAAAATGGTACCGGCATGGAAAAGGTAAAAAACAGCGGATTTTGATTTTTTTTAACTATGTGCCTCCACTGTAAAAAATCTGGAAAAATTATATGCTAACAATTATATGCCAAAACTGTGAAAATATAAACTCAGTACCTCATAACTTCTTCAAGAAATCGGGATTTCGAAACGTTTTTATTTTTTAAAATTCGGTTTCGGAGCTAAAAATTCTGAAAAAATTCATAGATGTGCATTCTAATAGCTAAAATATGCCTGATTTTTTCGGAATTTTCAATGGAGGAGGATAAGAGAAACTACGGAGAAACCGGATTTTCTTTGTCACCCCATTGCTACCCCCATGTCGACATATAGGGTTGAAAATTAATTTGATTAAGAAAGTAATTTTATTTTCAATTCAAATCTTTTACTCGTTTCATTGGGCTGTAGGACTGGTAACTCTCAAAATGAAAAGAACATTGTATAACGGCACGAAAGACTTGAATTGAAAGTGAGATGAAAGACTTGAATTAAGAAGGAAATGAACAGTTTCTGAAAGGTGATAACGAACTCGAATGATGAATTAACTCGTTATCCACGGTTAAAAGGTTACGCTAGTGAATTCATCGTCGTGGTGCTTACTGGTCGCAGACTCTTAAAATCACCGTCTGTTTCGTTCTCTTCAACGTCGTTTGGTGAATACGTATTTCGAAACTCCCGAAACGGTGAAAACGGTATTAATAAGTTCCATGAAAGCCCGATCTCAATTTCGAGAGGGATTCATCAGTTACCTGTGAGATGGAGTGAACGTATAGAAAGTCGTTGAAATTATTTACAAATCTAGAGTAAATTTTGGTAATTGTAAATAAACGATCACGTAATCAACGAACCACGAATTAATTTGTACACTTGATAAAATGGGAATGACATTAATGTATATTAATGTGAATATTCCGTGTTTTACAAATTTGCGAATGATGTTAACGGTGGTGTACTCATTATTTACTGTTTCGGTATACTTGTACTACTTATTTTGCATATATAAATGCATGTGCAAGAGGTAAATTCACAATATCAATTTATATGAAAATGAAGTTCTGAACGAGGAAACATTATCTTTTATATTCGACTTAAATTTTATGTAAATCAGCCCCTTAATATATGCAAACATGTAGATGTAATGTACAATGATTGCGTAGATTACGGTTTTGAGCAAGTTAAGATACACTCTGCAACAGTGTTTTCTCGAAACAATGTTAAACGTGGTCAACTGATAACTTCAACACAAAACTGGTCATTTCGAATTTCTCGAATTTTTTAAAAATCGATTCTGCACTCATAAATTCGGAAAAAATTCGCGGTCGTGTATACTGTTAGATAGATTGTCCACGAATTTTTTCGTAAATTTTTGCTGGCCAGAACAGAAGAAATGGGCATGATACACTTAAACCGTTTTCACCCTACAACTACCCTTGTGGTAGGGGTACCGGCTTGAAATTTTTCGCAGAGGGGTTCCTTCGGGGACCCTATGGAGTGAGTAAAAATCAATTTGTCTTGGGTGCAGTTTTTATTCAGCAGTACCCTTTGTGATTGAGTAGTTTAAAACGAAAACGTAACACACGGGGAAAAATGGTGTTTTTATCCCTTTTTCAGTAACACTATCAATTATACCGCAGTTATAACGCATTATCTTTTGTATTTCCCCAGAGGGCCTGTCGTTCGGTCGAGCACCGGGGTGGCTGGATTTGACAATGGAGAGACCCTACCATATCATGCAATCGAATTCTGCGCAAAGCGAGCGAAACGACCGGTGGCAATTCTTCTGTGACGGAGTCAAAGACTTGTTAGAGTACTGCCGACACAGCGAATGGCGGACGAGGAAAGTGGCTGGATACGGGACACAAGGATCAAACGAATAGCAGAAACTAACCTGTTGAGGCGCTAGGTGGATCGAGAGGCTACTTATAATAGAGACCTCCAGTTCGACTCTCTCGGAGCCAGCTGTGCTGTTGGCGTGACAGACGTATCGGCCGGCGTCCTCGGCCCTCGCCGATTGTAGCACCAGCACGCCCGCCCTTGCATGGACCCTCTCCGAATTGAAAATCATCGCCGAGCCGGACACCGATTCGCGGAACCACAGGTACATCGGTGGTGGTATTCCTTGGGAGATGCAGGACAATACGATCGTCTCGCCCGTCCGGATCGGTGCCGGGCTCACCCGTTCGTTGAACCGTGGTGGAACGTGATTTCGGTGTTCTGCAAAGGATAATGAGACAACCACTTCAATCTCGGACTCGGCGAACTGTTCGCCGCGACTCGTGTTTCACGCGGAGCTACAAAAGAACGACACTTCGAGCGCGACCAATTTTCTTACAAGCTACATTGGCCCACGGAAGGACAAAAACGTCCTTTAAAATAGTATAGACTTTTTTTAAATCGAACCAAACCACCTGAATCTTGTTTGAGTAATTAGAACAATTGATTTACCCAATGACGTGCATAAAAGATTTTGAAAAAATATACGGCAACCGTACCTTCCGAGGATCATATTCGTCGTTGCATACTTTTTCATTTTCATGCGAGATTCAATGAAATGGTAACAACAAAGAAAATTTGGCGATGTTCATGGAGATGTATCGCAGGTCAACAAGTGTCAACGTTGGTTCAGAAGGTTAATAAATAAGTATAAGCTCTTTTAAGATCGAACCAAACCACCTGAATCTTCTTTGAGTAATTAGAACAATTGATTTACCCAATGACGTGCATAAAAGATTTTGAAAAAATCCGGCGATCGTACCTTCCGAGGATCATATTCGTCGTTGCATACTTTTTCATTTTCACGCGAGATTCAATGAAATGGTAACAACAAAGAAAATTTGGCGATGTTCATGGAGATGTATCGCAGGTCAACAAGTGTCAACGTTGGTTCAGAAGGTTAATAAATAAGTATAAGCTCTTTTAAGATCGGACCAAACCACCTGAATCTTCTTTGAGTAATTAGAACAATTGATTTACCCAATGACGTGCATAAAAGATTTTGAAAAAATATACGGCAACCGTACCTTCCGAGGATCATATTCGTCGTTGCATACTTTTTCATTTTCACGCGAGATTCAATGCAATGGTGACAACAAAGAACATTTGGCGATGTTCATGGAGATGTATCGAAGGTCAACAAGTGTCAACGTTGGTTCAGAAGGTTAATAAATAAGTATAAGCTCTTTTAAGATCGGACCAAACCACCTGAATCTTCTTTGAGTAATTAGAACAATTGATTTACCCAATGACGTGCATAAAAGATTTTGAAAAAATCCGGCGACCGTACCTTCCGAGGATCATATTCGTCGTTGCATACTTTTTCATTTTCACGCGAGATTCAATGAAATGGTAACAACAAAGAAAATTTGGCGATGTTCATGGAGATGTATCGCAGGTCAACAAGTGTCAACGTTGGTTCAGAAGGTTAATAAATAAGTATAAGCTCTTTTAAATTCGGATCAAACGACCTGACCTTTTTTTAAGTAATCAGAACAATTGATTTACCCAATGAAGTGGAAAGAAGATTTTGAAAAAATTGCAATTCTTGGAAATTATAAGGACAAACACAAAAGGCTACAAAACCTTTTTATTCGAGCCTGTAATGGAAATTTGAAATGTGCGTTTTGTAGATCTATAGGGTGCTCATTTCAAAACTTTCCAGCCGAATATCTCGAAAATTTCGAGCGGGCAGTATCAGTTTTGTATTCGGGTGGCGTTTTCAAGGTCATTTGAAGGTCAACTTTGTTTTTCAAATGGAAAGCTATATTTTTTATTATGAGATCTTAAAGTGTGTAAAAAGACCTGCAATTTTCGTGGGATACTTTTTTTTATCCGCGCAGTAGTTTCGGAGATATTCAAAGAGAAGTAGAACTAGTGCGCGGATAAGAAAAAGTATCCTCCAAAAATTCCTGGTCTTTTTACGTGCAATGAGATCCCATAATAAGAAATATAGGTTTCCATTTGAAGAAACAAAGTTGACTTTCAAATGACCTTGAAAACGCCACCCGAATAAAACACGTGTGACAGTGTTTTACAGTTTTTGTAAAAAACCAGAAAAGTTTTCAAACGAACACCCTGTATGTTAGTTTACACATACCGAAACTTTCGTCCCATAAAGCTGTCCGAAGACCGGACAGACGACCAGAGAGAAAATACCGATTTTATGCACAATATTGTTACACAGCTTCGTTGATGTTTTTTTTTTAATTTCACAAGGGATTTTTCTATCGTTCACAGTGCACGTTCTTAAAACGTAACGAAACGGGTTAATCGAACAGATGTGTTTTCTTCGCGTCTGACACCAGCCGGCATAATCTACTTATCGCAGCAGAAAACTGGAAAATAGCTTTCTCAGGATTCAAGCCACGTGATCCCGCGAGTATTACGGTATTCCTAAATTCTCTAAGCTGGTCGCGAAAAGTTTTCGAGCGAGATTCCCCCGGAGGAAACGAGCGGGAACGGGTATCCGTTGATTTTATTCCAGCACGTTGGAGAACCACGCTCGATCAAAAAATGAGCGAACGTTTCGCTTTGATTCTCTGAACGATCGGCCCCCTCCCCCCCCCTGAACAATTAGCTTCTCGCCGCGGAAACGGCGAAAGTTCGCTATCGGAAAGTTGGAAATTGACGTGTTATTTCAAGCCCCGGTCCGGGGCGAGGTTTTACATCCTCGACTCGGTGTTCCGTCGGGCAAAAGGTAACCGGGTTCTCTGTTCAAGTGGTCGATGAATCGCGAGCA
Source organism: Halictus rubicundus (assembly GCF_050948215.1). Classification (NCBI taxonomy): domain Eukaryota; kingdom Metazoa; phylum Arthropoda; class Insecta; order Hymenoptera; family Halictidae; genus Halictus; species Halictus rubicundus. Next base: position 20,383,051 of record NC_135151.1, read on the forward strand.
GGGCAAAAAAGAAAAAAAAAATCCGGCACCGTCGAGAATGGATTCTTTCTTTCGTCGATTCCTCTTCGGCCCCGTGGCCACCGGACACCGCGAGATACATTTTGAATCTCCCGGATGTTCCGGGGAATAAGAAATCGCCGGGGACTCGTTGAAAGAGACAAAGATCGCCGTGTCAATTTTTCATGCCCGCGAAGAGGCTTCTTTTGTCTCTGTTACGTATTATATGAGCTGGCATGCTCGGGCAAATTTACATTTATTTCCGTAGCCCGCCCACCTTCCTCCCTCTATCTTCTTCCTCTCATCGAGTTTCGTTCATTTGCGCCATATTCCGGCAGTACTTTCTTGATGTAATTACACGTTACGCCAGTTCCAGGATACCTTTATTATTAATTTCGAGTTGTTGCCGCGGTGCAAAATGTAAAACGACTGTGAGAAGTGTCGTTCGAGCGTGCTCGACAAACGCCACAACTTCGCGTACCATCAACATTCCATTGATCGTGTTACGGTTAAATTACTGACAGCTAATTGCACGCTAAAATAACAATCCTTCTTCCCCCTCCCCCCCACTCACCACGGTGTACGTGCGTCACCATTGCTCGGGCGTCCGACGCGAGAGAAACGTTACATACAGACGCAATATTTGCTCATTCATCGATTATGGAAACCTGTGTACGAACCTGACCGTCGAATTCCTTCGAAATACGAAAACCTTTTAGTGGGTGCTGCATGTGTGCAGCACGAATAGTGAAAATTCTTCCTGAATTAGGTCAACAATTTTTACAAAAATAGCTTGTTCCCTTTGATTCTAATATTTATTAATACTAGCTCGTCCGAAACTGAAAAGATTTACACCGTACCCGTTACCGATTTAATAAAATGGTCATGTTATTTAGAAATTAAAACCAAATTAGTTATAAAAAAGAATTATAAAATTCGAGGGTCTAACCGTAACCGAACCCGTTACCGATTTAATAAAATGGTCATGTTATTTAGAAATTAAAACTAAATTAGTTATAAAGAAGAATTATAAAATTTGAGGGTCTAATCGTAACCGAACCCGTTACCGATTTAATAAAATGGTGATGTCATTTAGAAATTAAAATTAAACTAGTTATAAAGAAGAATTATAAAATTCGCCGGTCTAATCGTAACAAATAATCGTTTGAAATAAAGAGTGAACGAGATCGTTCTTTGTTTCAAATTCTTTATAATTTTACTTGTGATTTTGCGTTTCAATCAAATTGATTACTTCCGAACGATATTTTAGTTCAAATAATTGACTCAAATAAACTAACAAATGATTTTCCACGAAATGTTGAACCAAATTAATTAGTTCGCCGAGGTTGCATGTAACTTTAATGGAAGCAGTCAGTTCATACGATCAAATGAAAAATAAAATGAAAAATTTTTTCCAATAAATTTCGTATAACGTTCGAAAGAAAAATGATTTGTCCGTTTAATTGAAATGGTTATTTCAACTAACACGCAGCCAAATGAAATAATATATTGCTCGAACTATCGCCTCTCGCATAATTTATGTGGATAATGTCTCAGTTTTTACAAATTGCCCCGCGAAGCGCTATCATCGTTCTGTCAAAATCAGGAGCAGCGAAGCCACGCCTACTCGCGCCGCTCTGCGCGCAAAAAGCAAGATTCAGTGGTTTCTCGAGTCAGCAATCTATTTTTTGGGGCTCTGGAGCAGGCAAAAAATTGCGATCGAGATTAATAAATCCATGCCCGCTCAGCGCGGAAAAACTGTTTGCCTCTGTATGGTCCACACCTTTGTACAGCTCTGACGTCACTTGCTCTGGACAATTAGTCCAGGTGAAACGATCTGCCTGTGTTGTTTATGCCAGCTGTAGAGGCGGGCTTTTCCCGGACGTGTGTAATTATCAAGCAGCCAATCACACGCTCGCTCTCCTCATCGTTCGCATGTTTACTTTTTTGCTGTGGCCACGTACAGGTATAGCGAGGCAACCGGGTGGGGGGGCGCACACGTGTGCGAATAACGTATGCGAGCGTTGGGCGTTCCTAACGAATGGTTATAGTAACCTACATTAATACTCGGACAGTCTCTACGATAAAATAACAATTTTAGAATTGTATCAAACGATTTGAATTTTTTGGATTTGAAATTCTTAAAAAATTGCAATTTTTCAGAATTGGAGGAAATTTTTCCGGGAATTTTTTTTTTTTTTAGGGTTACCATTACTATTTAGTAATGGTTGCTTTTTACAACTTTTCTTACCTAGGCCTATACAGGGTGTCCCGGAAAGAGTGTCGAATGTTGTTTTCGAGGTATTAATGAAAAATACGGACCAATCAGCATAATATTATTAGAAGGTACCGTTTATATTTTTTCGTAGAATTTTTACAAGATTTTACTGTCCATATTTTTGCACCCCCCCCCCCCTCGTGTAATAATCGATACTTAGTCGGTATCGAACTCTAAACGGAAAATTCCTTCTTTCTTCAGCGTCATGTGCCGTGAAGCTTTACTCCGTGAACGGTCCTCAGGAACAAAGAGCGATTGTTACAGGCGTGTGTGGGAACCCGAAAATATCGGGTCAGGTCGGGTCAAGAATTTTTCTCGGTATCGGAACGTGTTCTCGGGAAAATGTGAGATTCCCGAGATCGTTCGAAACTCTCGGTTACGTTGAAATTTTTCGATTTTTCCTTCGTCAAATTTCGAAATCTTCGAAAGTTACAATACAGTTTCCGAAAACTCCTGAACTGTCGAAACTCTCACACCACGACGGATTTCACAGCAAATTTTGTAACTGGAATTGAGTCCTTGACATTTTTAGGAAATCCAAAATTTTTGAGGATTCTCGGACACCCGATATTTTCGGGTTGCCCCACGTTTCTAGCAACTGTTGGCCAAGCCTGTGCTGGTCAGCAAAGCCGAAGAAGAGGCACGATATTTCAAAATTTTCTTGCACAACGTCGGCGGAAAAGATAATATCTCGAATGGTAGTTTTCCGGGTGGTTTCCCCGATTTCCGCACGTCCAAATTGATCGTATCGATTCCTCGAGACAAGCGCAAGGTCGCCCGCCAACTTGCCTCGAAGCAGAGTGAGATTTACGATTCCATTGAGACGCAGGAAGAACTCCGAATCCCCCGTACTGATAATAAAGATAAATAATAGCGAGCAGAATAATAAGCAATATAAAACCGGTCCTGAAGCATACCTTTCGAAAACCAGCAAAGTTACAAGCCATAAACTCTTCGCCGAGACTTCTGTATTTCTGGAATTTTAACCCTTAGCACTCGAGTGGTGACTCTGAAGCACCACTAGAAATTGTTGTGGCATTGTTTCAAAGAAATTGCAAAAAATATTACAAAATATTTGTTACATTACAAAATTTGTATTCAATAGATTATTAAACATTTAACCCTTAGCACTCGAATGGCGCCACTAAAAATTGCTGTATCCAGAAAATTTTTTACATTATTAAATTTGTTCGTATTTAGTAAATTACGAAACATTTCAGTACTGTACGAGTAAATGGTACCATTTTCGTATGTAGAGAATGAATGAAGAAAAAAAATTCATCTTTTTCAAATGTTTTGACGTGACTACATTCCTTGATCGAAAACATGCATGAAGAAATCATTGTCCTAGATCCTCTAGTTCCCGAGATATTAGCAAAAATAGGGTTTTCACCCCCAAGAAATGGGAGCTATTTTCACCCCCTGGATCATTGCAGATAGAAATAAGTACTTGTTAAATATTTTTCAACAAATATCCTGTATAAATTTTATTAAAATTGGCCCGTTATATGTGGGTAATGTCCCTCTTAAGTAGAAGATGTCAGTGCATGATCAGACAAGTAGCGTTCTGGCGTTTTCAACGAGACAAGTAATCAATAATTCTTTTGCTTTCTTCCGGACCGGCAACGGTCCTCCCTTTACGCCCTTACCTGAGCCCTTCTGACCGTGGGAGAGACCGCTCTTAAGCCTGAACACTTGACCCTTGGCGCGCGAATGGCGACTGTAGGGCGCCACTAAAAATTGCTGTATCCAGAATATTTTTTACATTATTAAATTTGTTCGTATTTAATAAATTACGAAACATTTCAGTATTCTACGAGTGAATTGTACCATTTTCGTATGTAGAACATGGGGGAAAAAATATATAGAAGTGAAATATTCTAGGTCGGAAGAAATGTTTGGAGTTAAAATAGCTTCGAGTGCAAAGGGTTAAATATTAAATGTGGAAATCGGATCAGTTTCGTACGAATGAAGTGAGAATATTCTAAGACGGAAGAAAAATTTAGTTTTAGAATGAAAATGGCGCCGAGAGTGCAAAGGATTAACACTGTAGATCGAAGAGGCCGGTCCTTTCCCTCGATGGCGGTCGAAAATAATGGACACTTGATTTCGGTTTTTAGGGACGCTTAAACCGGGGGACCGTGTTTGTCGAGTAGACGGGGGCCGCAACGTCCGAGCTTTTTATCGCTATTTTATAATGGCGCGTTCTCTTTGTCTGGTCCCCGTTATTATTGTAATTTAAGCTGATGGTGTATTGATCGTCGCTTACCTCTATCCTCTTTCCACTGCTCCCGTTCTAGCTCTCTCGTTGCCTCTCGAACCGTCTCTTTCCCACTTCGACTCTCTCTCTCTCTTTCTCCTCTCTCTCTCGGAAGCTAATTCTCTGTCTTCGTCGGGCTGACGCGCAATTCCAGTTGCCATATTCCAGCAACGCCCCGCCACCACACCCTTGTTCATGCTGCCGCCAGTTGCACCGGCTCGTGCATATGCACGCTCAAAACTTTTTATGCCATTTACATCCGACTTACGCCTCAACGTCAGCCTCGTTCCTGTGGACGTCCGCCCGGCGCAAGCGGCGGGAAAGAAACAAAAAAGAAAAAGAAAAAGAAAAAAGGAAAAAATTTCCGCGGAACCGCGAACGCTCGATAACCGAATCGAAAGAGCCCGTTCGGCTACGAATTGCGCCGACGACGAATTGTTCATTAGCACGTTAATAACTCTGTCGTCGCGGCCCGACGCGCTTTGTTTCGCGTTTCCTGCTACACGGTGTCGGACCCGTTAACGTATCGATCGAGCCGACGGCCGCGGAGCGCGCCGCTCTCGAAACGAACGCGAGCGATGCGAAGATCTCCCGTCATTTTGTACCTAATGACGTTCCAACGGGAACGGATGCGCGTCGGTATTTATGCTGTCGCGCTCCCTGCCATAAGACTTCGCCGCGGTATTTTCTCGCGGAACAGAGCTTCTTCTCGGCTTTTTGAATACTTCAACCCTGGTCCCTCGTTTTCGCGAGTTAATCTGCCCCTGGTGTGGCTGGTTGATGAAATCGTAAAACATTATGTGAAACGACACTTTGCTAATTAATTTTCAAGCTCAATTTTCTTGATCACGAACCGTAAACTGTGGAAACGTTATTTGTTTGTTTTTACTTATTTTTGAACGTAGAATCCAGCCTGAGACACCCTGTACATTGTGAACTTCATGTACAAGTTTCGAACATTTTATTGGAATTCATTGTGTTAGCAATTGAGATGGGATTAACCCTAAAAAGTAACTTTTTCTTGCCATTATTTATAAGCAACTATAAATATATTGGAAATAGATATATACTAGAATCTATGAATAAATATATTTAGATATGTAAATTTTGCTGGTGGAATTACGATAATGGTCACCGTAAAATTCTTTAAAATGTTTAAATGACATAATTTCAAGATTTTGTGTTTCTGGTTGATTTATACTTCCCGGGTAAACAGATGTAAAAATCGTAATCGTACGCCTGTTTAATTTTTAAAATTTAATAAATGCATGTGCATTATGTACAAGTTTCGAACATTTTATTGAAATTAATTGTGTTAGTAATTGAGATGGGATTAACCCTAAAAGTAACTTTTTCTTACCATTATTTATAAGCAACTATAAATATATTGGAAATAGATATATACTAAAATCTACGAATGAATATCTTTAAATATATAAATTTTGCTGTTAAAATTACGATAGTGATCACAGTGAAATTCTGTAAAATGTTTAAATGAGTCAATTTCAAGATTTTGTATTTCTGGTAAACAAATGTAAAAATCGTAACAGGCCTAAAAGTCCTGTTTGATTTTTAAAATTTGATAAGTGCATGCGCAATTTTGTGAGTAAATGTAACATTTGTTTTGTCGTAGCGGAAATTGTTCGCATTTGTATGAAGATAGATCTCGATCTTGACCGTGGTTCGATTAAACTGTTGAATAGTTGTCGAGTCCATGGGGACCGTGAGCAATATATATGTAATAGAGTCTAACAGTTACTGTCGGAATGGAAACTTAGATGCGTCCCCTTTTGCCGTGGAGACATTGTCCGCTTAAAAGTTTGGCATCGCTTCGAAACAGGAGACTACGGTGGCTGTGGTGAACTCAAACTTTCGTAGAGTGTTTGATGAAAATTGAGATCACTAATAAATTTCAACTATATTAACACGCTCGCTGCCAGCAATAGTTCAGGTAAAAGTCTTCGCATTTGTAATATTATACTGTTTCTCAAATCATCATTTTCTAAGTCACTTGCAGGGTACAGAAGTGACATGAATATGTGATAAGTCATAAATAATGTAACAATATTCCTGAAGTCACGTAATGTCTCCATCATTTGGAATTTCACCTATCTATTTTTGTCATAAACGTAGGGAATCCGCCAGTTATAATAAATTAAGAATGCTGATCAAATGTCATTTGTTTTTCATTCTGTCACAGTGGGACACAAGCCAACTTCCGTTCATAATTTTGCAAGGTGCACTCAAAAATTAATTTTCTATACATTTTTTCATTTTTGCAATCTATAGAATAATATATAGAAGACATGTGAAAGGAAAACATTATTTATGGATTGATCCAATATTATAAAATTTGAGTTTGCAACAGTTTCTCGGAGACCCATAAAATCCTCCGAATAAATTCCATACTCGTAAATAAATTCTTTCGTTTTAATCAAAGAATATGCTCCGTTTAATTTCCGTTATGCATATTTATTCATATAACAAATGTACATCCTTACAGTTCCTTTGTAACATTTTCAATTCAAGCAACAACGCGCCAAGCATTTCGCATGATGGCAACACTACATAATAATACAGTCTGCGCAAAAGCCCGAAGTAATCTCACACTATTAAGCGTCAGTGTACACCGTTACAAAGGGACGAGTGGACATACGAATGAAAAACGCTCACTGATTTCATTACACGAGGAATGTGAGAACATTCGTTTAAAAAAAAAGTATCACTATTACTCTTTATAAAGTTTGTAATGTTTCATTATAAACGAGACCGGGCAAACGGCAATAATGAATTTCATTTCACACGAACAATGGAGCATTTCTTTAATCACAGAAAATGAAGGCAATGCACTCTGGTAATTTTTCGAATTTCATTGAAAATTCTTTGCCATTTACTTTTGCATTTCCCATGTGACGCCTGTTTGTTATTATTAAATTATTTTGTATCGTACAAAATGACATACCTGTTAAAATCAATACACAGTGACTGACTATGCGTGCTGGTGATTATGAAAGTAATCTAATTCGAAATTCCAAACAAATTGAATTTCTCTTTAATTTTACTGTAATTACATAGCGAACGAAAAATCATTGTATATTATATACTGTCACGATGAAATATTTTCGAAGAGGTACGGAAAATAAATTTTCGAAGTTTCTCGTAACGATAATTGAAACACGCTTCAATTTTCGAAATTTGAAATATTTTCGCACTCTTTTTCAGATTCGTTATTCATTTTCTCGTGAATTGTTGGTCCTATGCAAAAAGGTGATGTAAAAGCGTGCAGTCCAGGTTTGCAAATTTTGTTTGACACGTTTTGCGATATTGTTACGGTCTAGGGGTGCGAGCAGAACGCGAGGCCGGCGAGGTTTACTTGTAGGGAAAATTCAATTTGTTAGTAGGTGCACGGACGAACCTGGCGCGATGTCAGGGAGCCGGCAGGATGTTGGGAAACTTCGTGAACAAGCTCGATGCGAAATCGAGGAATCACTATGAAGGCGATGCATTGATGAACCAAACGCGGGGTCAGGGAAGGTCGGTCTAAAAGCGCCGACGAACTTGATGCGAAAGCGAGGGCCTGCTGGGACGTCGGATAACGTACAGACGAACAAACGTACAGACCTGATGCGAAATCGAGGAGTCGCGTAGATTGGAAAAGCCTGTTCTCGATTCTTACAACATATGAACGATCCTGACACAGGATCTGCAGTCACTGGAAAATGTTAATAACGATCTCATAACTCTAACAATTCTATTAGGGGCACCCATGAGTAATCAATTATTTTGAAATCTAAAACAAACTTTGTAGCAAATTCAAGTTTTTATTTCTTAATTTATTATACAGTAGAAACAGGGAGTATTATATGGGAATATTTTTGAACATTTTTCGTAACAGAAAGAAAGCAAATGAATCTTACACGTTGAATTTTATTTATTCCATTTTTCTGGGTTGAAGGTCATTTGTAGGTCATATTGTGTTACATGGACGAATTCGTTATTTTGTCAGCGACAACATTACGTTAACGAAGATATATCATTCCATTTTAAAAACATCGATGACCTTGAAATCTCATAAAAAAGTGACCTTGACAATTTTTTCCCTTACACCGTTACAAGTGGCCCTTCAAATAGTGTAACTTTGTCCTAAGAAGTTTTCTTGTACAACGAAAAGTAACGCAGATATTTATGTGTTCTGTTCCTTTGAAATCACCCTGTATACTCTCCATCATTATCAAGGACAGTTTGCCATCTTTCCTGCAAATTTTCACTCCCCCTCTTATAGAAATCCAGGGTTCGTCAAGCAAAATATGACTCAAGGTCAAAATTCTATCGAATTTTATATTACGGTGATTTCTCGATATATGCCGCCAAGGCCTGGATGATAAACGTCGCGGAACTATCCCCACTACCGCGGGGTATAGGGCTCGGACGCCGAGGAGTGTAAACATAACACGTTTAGGGGTGTGCCCCTTGCACGATATATGTCGCTGGCAGGACCCGTGTTGTTGACATATATCGAGAATTCACTGTACCAGAGTCGCCATATCAAGACTTCCCCCACTCTAATTTCTCCTTCTTCCCCCATGCTTCAGAGAGGGGGTAACTTTTTCCCCTCAATTCATGCTTCCTTCCCTCACCTGTCGTTTTGTTTTGTTTTTCGTATTGTTCAATAAATGTGTGGACTATTAGCGATTTCTTAGGGAAGAAATAACGATCAATTAGGGAAGATCAGCGTACCCTTGCGTTAAACTAACGGTTCGGCTTAATTGGACCTTCGCGCCGCCACCCTCGGTAGCTAATATTTGATTATTAAATATTTCTAAGCCATAAATCCTGTTAATTAATTTATTCTACGACAACCCTTCCCTGCACTCCTCTGCGTAGAATCCTCGTTCCAAGTTCGAGCTACCCTTGTAATACTTGGGTGCCCTTGATAGTATTCGCGAACCGATTTCGTTTCGTGCGGTACCACCCGAGCGTTCGCCCGAAATAAAATTCTGATTAGTATTCCTTGCTGGCAAGCACCTTCTAAAAAATTCTTTTCACCCCGGACGTACCACCTAATAAAAGTCAGCACCTACAAAAAATCCTGTGCTATTTTTTCAGTCCCACTCGAGAAGCTCGGAAATGTGCACGGCGTATTTTGTCAAATTTCTCGACTCCGAATCTTGATGAAAAATAGAAATTTTCGATGAAAAATTTTTTGATGAAAAATCGAAAATCTTTTTCTTCCTCCAGCAATTCCAGTGAGATGAAGACAACGCACTGACATTTTCAAATTCTTTTAATGTTTCTACTGCCATAACCACCTGCTCATTCCCGTCATGAAATTCGCGGTCCAATTGTTATCCTACCGCCGGCGCGTATTTTATTCGCATTCCGGACAAACATTTTCAATGCCCACCGGAGGAATTTCCGGAGGAGTTCAAGAAGAGAGTATTCGTTCCGCGGAGTGTCCCATATTTCAAAACAAATTGCAGCGAGCTAATACTCGCGAACGGCGGTGCATAAGCCGCCGTTGACCGGGCCAGGGTAGCAGCGTGTCGGTCACAGGTGACTTGGCGGTTAATTAATTCGCATAGTGGAGGCACCGCTGTAATTCGTCGGCGAAGCTAGTCAGTCAGCCTGGCGCGGAGGAATGACGGAAATGCGGCGAGGCCGGTCGAAAAATTTAAAAAGCGTTTCCCCGTAATGCTCTTACCGCGTCGGCAGTTGAAAAAGTTGAGTAGAAAGAGCTGGGAGGAGAAAAAGAGAAAGAGAGAGATAGCGACAAGGTGGAAGGGTGAAAGAGAGAGAGATAGAAGTTTAATTAATAGCGGGAGCGGCAAGTGATTTCCAAGTACACAAACTCGGCTAGTATCGAGGAAGAGCATTTAAGCGGAACATCGGGCGGACAGACAGTGTGCTCAAACGAACATCTTGATATCCTTTGAACCATCAGTCATCGACTACGTAATCCAGCATCCCCGCCACCGTTCCCTTAACCATCCCCCATCCACCCTCACCCCCCGTCACCCCGCAGCGGCACTTGATCCGCTAGCGAGAGGGCATGTGAAACGCTCGCCTAGGGGAAAAAAAAAAAGGGGGGAACGGGAACCGCGGCGGAACGATGTCCAATTAAACCTTTCGAGTCGTCGACTCCAATTAAGACTCTATTAAATATACACTGGACCGCGTGTATCGCCGGCAAAGCGAATTTCAAATGGCTCCGGCCTTTCTCACGTATTTACTTCGAACAAGCAACTCCGTCGTGACAAAGTTGCCACTAATTAGCTGTACAATGTATCACGCGGCGACACGCGCCGCGACGACCCGCGCTCGCCCTTTAAAGCCGTTGGAATTCTTCTACATGTACCTTGGGCTCTACCTTGTTCCCACACCACCAAACTCTGACAACATTTATGATATTTGCTTCCGCCAGCGCCCGGCTACCAAGCAGCCCCGGTTGCTTCCCAGTGTCTCGGCTTGTATTCTTGTTTGATCTATTCGAGCACGGGGAAACTTTATTCGACCGTTGCGCGGTCCGGAGCTGGTCCCCATTGCGTTTGTTCCAACCTTGTTTCACGGATGCATGACTCATTAAAACTCGGAATATTATGTTTGTGTTTGGATCGTTGGTTATTCGCGTCGAACCCGTGATCCCGTCTCTGCGAGTTAAATCCCGTAAACAGGTCGACGGGACCGGTAATTTATTTCACGGAGTCACTTTCGCCGCGGTTGTTAACCCGAACAACTTGAGTCGCTTGTCTTGATTCTTGACGCGCTCGTTGACATTGCAGCTTGAAGAGTCTTAGATGTTAATATTTTTGATGTAATTATTTCTTGTTCGGACTTTTTAACCAGTTAGCTGTTTGAATTATAGCTGTTTCGACGAGTATACTCGTCATGACAGAAAATATTGCCATTTCTTCGTGACGAGTATACTCGTCGAACACAGTTAACTGGTTACATTCGCTGCTGTTCCATCATGCTAAAACGTTTCTCGGTTTCTAACGTTTCTCGATTTAGTTTGTTAGCGGTTCTAAGGTTCTCCTGTGAGAACTTTTTATACTTTCGTAACTATTAACGACACGATATTTTATTTATGTAATATATAACATTCTATCTAGGTTAGATGAACGTTGGTGACCATCTGTGTGCTCTAATGGAAAATGCGTGGTTACCTGTTTCATACAGTAAAGTTTTGACCTAAGCCGAACGGTGCTACACGATCTTAGTCAGTTCGCACATATATTCTTGTTTCGGAATGTTTACTGAGCCTAATTATACCGAGAATAATTCATTTTATAGCGATATCATCGAAAACTCCGAGCCGTAATACGGCGAATTGGTACGTTTATATTTTTGTTCTAGAGAAAATTATGTCAGAACAATAAACATGAATCTTTAAGCTTCGTTGCAGTGCACAAATTATTATTTCATAGAAATAAGTAAATCATGCCTATTGCCAATTGGCATGACGTCTGAACAGGCTCAAGAAGCTCGCAACAAAGACATAATATTTATTTATTTATTGCTTTAAACCAAGTGGTTTATATAGCAAGTACAGTATTATTACATTTGGCCTACATCAAATAGGTATACATTGTTCCTAAATTCTAATGGAACATTGTTTAAGAAAATTATCAATTATTTTCAGACCTTTTATATCAGGTTTACAGAACAAGAACAAAGACATAAGAAGGTTCAGGATTGGCCACACAAGGAATTCGCGTGTATCTACAAACTTCGACTTAATAGCAATGTTGTTAATTACTCCTGATCCCATCGTAAATTATTATAGGGTGACACCGCAGAAAAATACAAATACCGAAAGGTTAGATCTACTTTTAACAAGAACTTCCGTCTAATCCCATAAGTAACTTAGTTGACAGCGATATTAGCGAAGAATTATTTTTATATTGTTATATTTAGATATTGGAGATTGAACGGATTCGGGTTTCCAGTTGCTTTCGCGTGCAAGGAATCGAGTCTGACGTTTTGATCTGAACGTTAAAATTAATATAAAATTATTAAAGAAATGCGCGTAGGTGGTGTAACGCACAAACGCGAGAATGATATTCTATGAGTTTAGTCGAGCGTGCAAGAAATCGAATCTGACGTTTTGATTTGAACGTTAAAATTAATATAAAAATATTAAAGAAATGCGCGTAGCTGGTGTAACGCACAAACGCGAGAATGATATTCTATGAGTTTAGTCGAACGTGCAAGAAATCGAATCTGACGTTTTGATTTGAACGTTAAAATTAATATAAAAATATTAAAGAAATGCGCGTAGGTGGTGTAACGCACAAACGCGAGAATGATATTCTATGAGTTTAGTCGAGCGTGCAAGAAATCGAGTCTGACGTTTTGATTTGAACGTTAAAATTAATATAAAAATATTAAAGAAATGCGCGTAGGTGGTGTAACGCACAAACGCGAAAATGATATTCTATGAGTTTAGTCGAGCGTGCAAGAAATCGAGTCTGACGTTTTGATTTGAACGTTAAAATTAATATAAAAATATTAAAGAAATGCGCGTAGGTGGTGTAACGCACAAACGCGAAAATGATATTCTATGAGTTTAGTCGAGCGTGCAAGAAATCGAGTCTGACGTTTTGATTTGAACGTTAAAATTAATATAAAAATATTAAAGAAATGCGCGTAGGTGGTGTAACGCACAAACGCGAGAATGATATTCTATGAGTTTAGTCGAGCGTGCAAGAAATCGAGTCTGACGTTTTGATTTGAACGTTAAAATTAATATAAAAATATTGAAGAAATGTGCGTAGCTGGTGTAACGCACAAACGCAAAAATGATATTTTATGAGTTTAGTCGAGCGTGCAAGAAATTCAGTCTGATGTTTTGATTTGAACGTTAAAATTAATATAAAAATATTAAAGAAATGCGCGTAGGTGGTGTAACGCACAAACGCGAAAATGATATTTTATGAGTTTAGTCGAGCGTGCAAGGAACTGAGTCTGGCGTTTTGATTTGAACGTTAAAATTAATATAAAAATATTAAAGAAATGCGCGTAGGTGGTGTAACGCACAAACGCGAGAATGATATTCTATGAGTTTAGTCGAGTAGTGAAAATAGAAAATTGTGTGAACGACGAAGTTAATCTGAAAGCTAGCGAGCGGTGCGCCTTGGCGGGCGGAGTAAGCATTTTGCATCTTACATGAATCTCGTAACGGATTCTGGCTCGCGTGTAACGCGCACTTGTTCCTCGTTAGAGTTCCGTCAGCGGTAAGGGGCAGGCGGCGGAGTACGAGAAGGGAAGAGTCGGGAAGTCGGAGTGGATTTTCCACCCTTAACTATTGCTCTTGGAAAGGGGTGGCGAAAGTCACGGATTAAAGGGGAGAAAGTACACGCGTCCCTTTTGCGTTTCGCGCGGCAAAGTAACCGTGTCACGAGTCCCGTGTAAACTCGGCACTTTGGTTACCGCTAGGATCGCCAGACGCGGCTTGTCATTCGGTTTCCGAATGGCGGGACAGAGCCATGGAATTTCGCATTTTTAAGAAATATTATTTGAATAGTTTATTTGATCCCCTCAGGGTTACAAATTTATCTCCTCCCAATCACTTATAACCTAAAACGCTCTTGTCCTACTTACACCTAACTTATTACTCGCCAGAGAGAGAGAGAGAGAGAGAGAGAGAGAGAGAGCGAGATATTTTTTGTCTTCGCTACCCTAATCTTATCTTAAAACTTAAAATTTAAAACTTAAAACTACGCAGTCAAATACATAAATCCAACAAAAATAAATAAAATAGGATCATCATAAAAAACAAAATGATAACAAACAAAATAAAACTATATCTGAAAAAATCAATAACATAAAAAGAAAAACAAATAAACATAAAAATAAAAACATAAAAGACCCGATGAAACGATGAAATTTCCATGGAATTTCGCATTTTTAAGAAATATTATTATTGTTATATTATTGTGGGATCCTTGACTCGTGGGTCCTACGAATTGTAGATCTTAAGGGGGCCGGCAGGTCGACTCTGTGTAACCACACACATACATGAAATCCATATACGTATATGAACTTGCAAGGGTCAAAATGTTGACAAATTGACGCTTCAATATCGCAATGAGCAGTTTAAAAGTGGTCACTTGGGTTTCCTAAAAGTCCAATCTAGGTCTGTCCAGAGCCCAAATTGCGAATTTCTACCTCATCGTCGAGTAATTTGTAATATTCGGCAGAAATCTCGCTTTCTGAAGCAAGGATGACGTCACAAGATGGCTGCCGCAGAGAGATTCTCTTAATTTCGAGAGATTTAGTGTTCGTATCGAAAAAAACGCTCTGGACAGACATAGCAAAGACATGTACGAACACGGTGGTATGCATTTTTAATTGATTACTTACTTATTTAAGGCGTAAAATGTCTAGAAAAAAACGCACCATTTCGCGGTTCCGCTTACTAGCGCCCCGGTCTCCCCGCGGCAAACACTGTACCTTGCGATAGAATACGGTCGATAATGCAGTTCGATATTACAGGTTTACATATGTACGATATGTATGCTGCCGAATATTGCAAATTACTCGACGATGAGGTATAAATTCGCAATTTGGGCTCTGGACAGACGTAGATTGGACTTTTAGGAAACACAAGTGACCAGTTTTAAACTACTCATTGCAAAATTGAAGCGTCAATTTGTCAAGATTTTGACCCCTGCACGTTTCGCTACGCATCTCGTAACGTCACGCTTGCTTCGAACGCCTCGCGACTGGCAGTATACTGCCGAATATTGCAAATTACTCGACGATGAGGTATAAATTCGCAGTTTGGGCTCTGGACAGACGTAGATTGGACTTTTAGGAAACACAAGTGACCACTTTTAAACTGCTCATTGCAATATTGAAGCGTCAATTTGTCAAGATTTCGACCCTTGCACGTTTCGCTACGCATCTCGTGACGTCACGCTTGCCTCGAACGCCTCGCGACTGGCGGTATGTTGCCGAATATTGCTAATTAATCGACGATGAGGCAGAAATTCGCATTTTGGCCTCTGGACAGACCTAGATTGAACCTTTAGGAAAGACAATTGACCATTTAGAAACTGCTCATTGCACTATTGAAGCGGCAATTTGAAAATTTTCTGACCCTTGCACATTTCGAAAGAGGCCACGACCTTCGGGTCATCGATTCTGTTGAAACTTTGCATACTTATAGATCTCGTTGTCCTGTTCACAAATATACACCATTATAGGGGCAGATACTCAATAATTTTCGCGATATTAACGATTGAAGTTTCATTATTTCCTATGTAATGCCGTATTTTTTTCTACGGTACAACAAGATTCGGTTTGGCGTGACTGCAGCGTACCAAGTTTTCAACCGGACGACCAGTGTTCAAATCCTGTCTACTAACGTATTTTTTTTAATTTCATTATGTTTTATCATTGTATATTTATAATATCAATTTCACTTCAAAGTACCGATTTAATTTTGATAAAATATAGCAGGCCGAAGGTCGTGGCTTCGCCTTAGCATCTCGTGACGCCACGCTTGTTTCGAACGCCTCGCGAAATTCACATTTTGGCCTCTGAACCAGAATAACCAAAGGGTTATCAAATCATTTCAATGGAAAAATTGTGATTTCATTAGTTTCTTTTCGCAGAAATCGATTTTTTCCAAAATCCTGAGGTGACAGATAAATTTTGTGATCGGATTTGATGTCAGCGTGATAAAATCTACGAGAACAGATGTACAGAATGTCAAGAAAAATCTAACCGTGCATGGCATTGGATAAATCACAATTTTGTTTAAATATTCCAAGTTTATTTTCAAAGTTAAAACATGTTTGTACCATAGTCTCTCTATTTTTCCCTTCTTTTGCAATATTTTAACTTCTAAAAAAAATCATAGCTCTATCTCATTTCTATCGAAAGTTCTTTGATTTTGACAGAAACTTCGTCACTTTGTCAAATATAGTGTTACGAGTATCGATATGTTACGATATCGAGACATCGCGCCGAATGGTCTTCGTTGTATCGTCGTCACTAAGACAACGCGGCTAACTTCTCGGTTTTATATATTGTAAACATATATAAAACTTTGGAAAATGCTATAAACTTTTATATATATATGATATTATTCAAGTTTATTTTGCGTTTAGTCTTTAGTTGTAAATTTGTATTTGTTTGTTTCTTAACTTCAGATTTAACATCTAAAGTAAAAAAATATGACAAATTTTGTTTAACTTTTTATGCGCTTTGTGGCATAAAAAAAGCTGCTTTAATTTCATTTTGAATATAATTTTCTTTCTGACAGGAAGTAAATTCCGACTCATTTTCTTTTTAAAAGAAGTTCTGTTAATATATGTATAAAATTATTATAATGTTAAGAATAAACTGATTCAATTTAATATAAATCAAATGATTTCCTTAGCTTTTGCATACACGTGACTGCTGTTCGAGTTTGATTTCAGAGATTGTAGCAAAAAACTGCAAAGGTAATGTGACAACGAGTCCTCTGTATATCTATGCGCCCGTGGCAATGTACGTGTTAGCATGTGTTGGTCGGCTGAATCGGGCTCATGCAGAAATCAGTTTCACGAAACGCTTGTTTGATGACATGGCAACAGTGAGGCGAAGATGATATGTGGCAACCATGTCTAGTCGCTAGCTTTCTCTCTCAATTTTCGTTTCTCTTTTCCACTACTTCTCAAGTCGGCATTTCATATATTCTTTTTTACCGATATGTCGTAGACGCGATGTAGTTCCACAACAAAAATTTTAATCATTCCACAATCAGTTTTCCCTACTGACCGTTCGAGGACCGTTCGAGGATTGGCGTGACAGTCAAGGCCAAATGCCTGCCGGCCCCCTGTGCGTGTCTGTAAGCTAAGATTTAATCCGCCACTGTATATATTGTTCATGCAAATACTCATATGTTCATATTATTGATAAAACGAACGTCGAAAAACGAAAAACGAACGAGACGATAAAAGGACGAGCAGTCTCGTCAGGTCGGATACCGGAGAAAGGCGTGTTGTTAATAAATGATTTTATGCTTTCCGTCTGTTTAAATCCCTTACATGTCTATGTTATCGGTATGAATGAAGAGCGAGTTTAGAGTGAGAAAGCGATCGAGCGAGTGCATGTGGTATAATTTTTGTTTTTCTTAACCTTACATATTCTGTATCATTAAATGCTGTTGCTTTCACTTTCGTCTTCGATCCCTGTGCACTAAAGATCCCTATATTATTTTCAAAGACAGCGGGGATAATGAAGAGCTAATATGTACTGGACCACCCTGTACATTTTGTGTAGATAGAGTGAAACGTGTGAATAGGTAGTGTTATGTAGATCCGGTGAAACGGTGCCAAATTAATCATCATCTGAACGCCGACTATAGTCGGCACTGGTGCACGCAGGTCGCCTCATGAATACCGACTATAGTTGATGCTGGTATTGGAGGGGTTAAAGACGAGGAAGTTTAAATTAATAAAAATAAATAAAATTAAATACCTCGTATGTTAGAACAAATACCGAGTACTTTCTGTTGCCGACTAACAGGGCGAAAGGAAACACATACTTATGTTATGGTACGGTAGAACCTCCGTTACAATGAATTAATTGGGAGACATAAGTGTTCGAGAATTTTTTATATGATAGAACAAAAATCGTTCAGCGCTCGGTTTGATTTAATAATCAAGGAAAAATTGAATAACACGAATAGAAATGGTACACAATAAAAAAAAAAACAGTATTTTTCAATCTTCCTTCTTTCTTCGAACAAAATCAAACGTTTGGGTCCCAAATTTTTTTTCCAGCCAAGTCACAGGATTTCTTTAATTACAAATAAGTCCGTAGTACCAGCGACTGCTTGCTTTAAATTTTTCGTTGAACGCTAGAACTTTTTCGCATATAATTGGTCCACTTCTGGGTATTCCTTCATTTCTGCAGTGCAGAAGCCATCGAAACACAATGTTCAACTAGTTTTCCGACGTTATATTTTTTCGACTTGCTGAAAATGTCTTTTCGTTTGCATTTGCTTCACATAGTATTGAATATCACGTTTCTGCATTTTTATATTGGCGATCATTGATTTTGCAGCGTCATACTTTCGTGCTGTTGCAGACTCTCCATTTTCGAATTTTCTAATTACTGCTTCATCAATATCACGACATTACGATATAACGTTACATCATGCGAATCAATTAGTCTAAAAACGCGCGTTCATATGATACAAAACAAAAAATACATAGCATTCCATTGAAAAGATTGCATTTCACCTTCATTTCTAAAACACCTTCATGTCGAAATCAGTACAACTCTTTCCTTTTCCACTTTCCTCTAACGTTCACTATCTCCAAGAAAACCGCGTAGTCCGATTATTTTTATTATTCTTTCGATCCGGAATTCATCTCCCGAAAACACTTCCGAGAACCGCTCCGTTTCTCACACACGTTCTTTCTCGATTTCTTTCGAAATGCGAACGACGTTTCATTTTTTCACTGCAAACGGCAAAACCGACGACAAATTCGAAGACAAATTGAATGGAGGTCGCGTCGCGGCAGAAGGCGACGTTCACAGAGCAGGCTGGGAGTTACCGGATCGCTCGGGGTTCGTTAATTAATCGGCAAGACGGGTTCCTGCATTAATTGTAGCTAATATTATCGGCAACCGTATTACGTCGTTGACTAATTACGTCATCGAACCGGCGCGGCGGTGCGCGTTGCAGGATGGCCCCTCGAACCGATGGAGCACACACGCAATTTAATGCCAGCCGCTGATTGCTTCAGAATTCAGGTCACAACGCGTCGGATACCCGGGCGCAATTTGCGCGCAACGCGTGCACGTGTTCTCGTGCGTATCGCGCGATCGCAATTCCGGATAATTATATCTCTGATTTACACGGGCGGACGAACACGGAGAGAAACGTCAAGGGCCTCGCGGAGATCTAACTTGTTTCGTGCCGAACGATTGTGTGTGAGCGGGGTGTACGGGGGTAGAGGGTAACAGGTAAGGGGTAGTAGTAGTGGGAGACGAGAGAGTGTGAGCGAAGTTAGGCGAGGCGCGAATGCTCGAACAAAACTGTAACTCAACGGGGATATTAGATTAGAAGGCACCGGTACGCGGGCGAATGAAGATTCATCGCGGCCGGGAAACCTTTCGAAGAATACGGGCCGACAGCTTTGCACCTCGGGGACCTCACGAACGCGGGATTCGGAGCCGTTCTGCTCCAGACGGAGCGTAATTCTTTTAGCGTGTGCCGAAGCCGCGCCGAGCATCCTGGAAACACGCGCCGCAATCTTTATCGTTTGGTAAGGTAATTCGCCGGATGTGAGTTACGGCGCAAGCCTACGGGGCATTCCGAACTTGTTCCTGCGAAAGTCAAATTGGCTGGATGGGGATCGGACAACTCCTAAAGGAAGAGTCAAGATTAATTTTCTATGGGCCGCGCGTGAATTTATCGCCAAGGGTAGTCACGTGACTTTTTCAGAGACAGCAGGTCGGTCACTGCTGTAGAATTTTCGTTCACAGCCATCAACCACTAACTTAGGATCCGTGTTGATATTGATCCGGCGGTGTCTCATTCAACTCAACCCCAAAATATCTTCTATGATTTTGACATGCTAACAAATTTTTTTAGTGTAATTTGAATGGTATCAGGTGTTCAGTATCCCGCAGGGTTTGTTCTCTTCTCGTTGTTTTCAAGGTCATCGATGTTTTCTTCTAACTACATATATTTGCGTGTTGACCTTGAACTCCGAAGATGAAGGTCAAGCTTAAATTTCGTTTGAAAAAAGAATGCAGGCTTTGCGAGAATTGCTAAGACAGTCGACTGCAGATTGTCGCAACTGTTAACTAATACTTGTACCGGAAGTGACGGATCCGAGGAAGGTCAAATTGAACGATCTTTTGCACTGACGCACCTGCATCTGTATTAAACGTATATATCTGTATTGTACGAATTTGAAAAGATGTATTCGTAAAAGTTGTGAACGATAATTACGTGAAATGGAAAGTAAACATTTAAGGCGTAACAGAGAATTTTTGTTGTTAATGAATAAAATCCGCTGTGTAATTATTGTCGGAAAATCAGTCGCGCTAAAATTCACTGTTCCTTCAATCCTTTGTGTCGAAACTAACACCCTAGTTCTTGCGACTCGCAGTTGCGGTTATTGTAAGGGGACTGGTAGTTTTATTAACTTTTTTACTTGTCGAAAAGTTCCATCAATGTTCCCGCAACTACTCGAGATGGAAGTTCTTTAATCGTTCATTCCCAAATTCGCCATGTTTACAGACTTCACGCGGGGAGCCTTCAGTTTTATTTCTCGTTTCTCAGTTGGCGGCTTGTTTTTCTTTCGGAAGTCCGGAGTTTTTAAGTGCCGAGTAATCCGTAAAGGGGCTCTATAAAATCGTTGTAACAGAACTTTTCAGACCGTCGCCTCAAACCCTCCGAGCCCTTCTTTCCCGTTTTAATTTTTTCTAGTATTACAAGTCACTCTGTTTCATGAACAATTCTTCGCTTGTGACATCGATGCGAACGTAATCCGCTTGAAACCTTTCGTATCACTGATTTTACACACGGTACAAATGTCCGCACATGCAAAATATATGGAAATGTATAAACAAAGTATCTGAAATATAGGAATATAACACACTGTTCATTGGAAAGAAATATTTACCGTATCGGATTCTTCGTAACCCGGAACATTTATTTACAATGTACATTTCACGTACTAGTACCTCGGGTACTTCTTCTGACTGTTAACAAAAGCACAATATAAATGTAAAATATAAAACTTGTATTATACCTCAAAATATTATTAAACTTGTGTCGCCATCTGTTAAACAAAAATAGTTAAAATATCCAAAAACACGTCCGGTTTTAAAATTGCAAAACCTTGGTATTTCCGCTTCATTGAAGAATAAAAACACACGGGGAAATAAACAAGGGTGTACATATCAATTATAGAACGCATTTTCGGTACGGTTTTCAGAATTTGCAAAACGCGAGAGCAGCAACGAAACGAGTTTCTACTTAATTTATTAAATCTTCACCATCAATTTGTATGAACAATTTGCATGATCATTTATATACAATCGTCGTTCCCACGTGATTGTCGGTCGAAAACTGCAAGGTGCCGTGCCGCGGGACGCGGTTGCCGTGATGAAACGCGAATTTCCATTTCGGCCCGATACACGGGGACCAGATTGCGCGACTGATTTATGGAGTCGATCCAGGAAACGGAATCGTAAATGAAATCACTTTGGTTCGCAGTTTAATGCGATCGCCGCCGAACGTCGAAATAGTTTTTGACAGGACGTTTCCGTTCGAGTGTTTTCCCGGCGCGTTTCCTCCGCCCTCGATTTCCCTTCCGGCTGTTCTCCGTCTTGTACTCGGGATTTACATACGCGTACATAGGATCTGAGCGATGAGAAAGGCCGAACAAAAGTGGCGCCTCCTTCCTTCCCCCTCCCCTACCCCCGAAGCGGTTTTTGCGAAATTCGACCGGAAGCATCGTGTAAAACGTTCCGCGAAGCTTCGTCGTTAGTTCTCCGCAACTTTGGCATTTATTTGCTCGCTAACCTCCTTCCTATTCGGCTCCGCTCCTAATACAGGGTGTCCCATTTCAAGCGGACCGCTCGAATATCTCTGAAATTATTAACTATTAGGGATACCCAGAAATCATCAATTATTTGCAAAGAATTTCTTTTGCCTTTAGTACCGATCGTTGAAACACGTATTCTTTTAGAGTTTTCGGTAAAGCAGCCTGTGGTCAAAATATTCTAAAAAGTATAATTTCTTTTTACAATAATAAAATGGCGGCCGTACCTTCCTAGGATCATATTCGTCACGAACCCTGGATTTCTATAAGAGGGGGATTGAGAATTTGCAGGAGAGACGGCAAACTGCCCTTGATAATGATGGAGATTATATAATAAATTAAGAAACAAAAACTTGAATTTACTACAAAGTTTCAGATTTCAAAATAATTACCTATGGGTCCCCCTAACATATCGAAAAGCGTTTCAAACAAAAGCAACACGGTTTCGAGGGGGACATAACTCTGTGTTAATAATTTTTTGTAGGCGGTGGAATAGAGGTTCTGTGAAGGTCGCTTTCAATTTTATAAATGTACCCATGTATTTTCTAATACATCAATCGACGAACCTTATCGATAAACAATTTATTTAGGCGACAGAATTCGTTAAGAATGTCGACCAGTTTCTAAAAGGAAGTTAGGTCGGATTGACAGGTCATTTAGAGGTCGAGTAAGCCTCCGTGTTCAAACCGAAGAGTTTTCTGCTGTTTAGTGGTATTAAAATTGAAATCTCTCCTAAACGAAGGGTTTTTCGATATGAGTAGATTAATAAGTTTAAGTAAAAGGATTTATAGTAACCTATACACCTTAGACCACTCCACCTGCAAAGAAATCGTTAATATAACTCAGTATAACTTTCGATTGAAACATTTTTCGAGGTCATTAATAATTCCGGAGATATTCGAGTGGTTCGCTTTAAACGGGATATCCTGTATTAGCCGGTCGCTGTATCTGTTGACTTATGAGCGGAGGCAGCGAGCTGTAGCAGCAAAAACGCGCGTATAAATAAACGAGACAGTTCGCGAAAACCGGTGAGCGCAACGATAAGAGTCCAGTATCAAGCAGCGGCGCGGGGAAAGGTTGCAAAATTGTAAGCCAGTTCTTTCATTGCTGAATTAACGGCCCCGGGCTAGAACTTGGGAATTAACCTGTCACGTTTCGGGCCCCGAAGCGTGAAACCCGACAGGATTATTGCCCCTCGGTACACAAGGGTGTCCGCCATTCCGAACGCACCGGGAAAGATAAATTCGCAACGACGACGACTTTTTTTCAGGATAGATTTGTTCGAATAAAACGTCTCGCGATCATCCATCTTGATTGCCAAACAATTTCAAGAATTGTTGTTCGAGTGCAACAGACACCATTGCGTCTTAGGTTCAACCCTTTGCACTCGAAGCTATTTTAACCCCAAAACGAAACATTTCTTCCGAACTAGAATATTTTTCTTTCACATATTTCTTTTCATATTATACATACAAAAATGGTGGAATTTATATAATAATATATAATACTGACATGTTTAGTAACTTATTAAATACAAACAAATTTAATAAGGTACCGGAGCATCCGCAGTGTTTCAATAGCCCCCGCACCCTGCAATCTGTGTATATACTATTAACCCTTTGCACTCGGCGCTATTCTTATTCTAAAACTAAATTTTTCTTCCGTCTTGGAATATTTTACTTTTATTCATACGAAACTGATCCGATTTCCACATATATTATTTAAATGTTTAGTGATCTATTAAATACAAATTTTGAAATGTAACAAATATTTTCTAATATTTGTTGCAATTTCTTTGAAATAATGCCACAACAATTTCCAGTGGTGCTTCAGAGTCACCGCTCGAGTGCAAAGGGTTAACATTTTTATACCCCCAGTAAAGTGTTCCTGCTGCCATCTGTGCGAAGCCTATTCAGAAGCAAAAATTGTTCTACGAAAGCACGATCTTCCTCTCTGTAATAATGCTATTCGATGCCACATATTTTCCGGGGTGGGGGGGGGGGGGCATCCTCACGAGGTACGATCCGATACAAGTATACCATAACAATCAGCTCTGGGCAACGAGGATCCCGCTCGTGCGAAGGTGGTGTACTTTATGTATCATACCAATGAAGGGGAAGAGGATCTCGAGCGTGGAATTCGACTTGCGGAGTCTTCGAGCGGAATCCGAACAACACTCGTCTGGTTCCTTACAAATCATCGTATTCGGCGGTTTCGTGTTGCCGCGGGCGGCCGTGTATGCGGCACACCCACAGAATCCGGTACATAAGGGTGCAGAAAAGAGAGATACAAGTAGGTTCGGCTCGATAAGATTGCAGGCTAGCGAGCGAAGGGATTGGAGCCATGATGGCTGCATTGTTTCTTGCCGACGTTGCTCCGCAGACTGGCTGCATCCTGGCACCGTGGATTGTACTTTGCGTTTTCCCCGAGTCTCCAATAGGGCGATATCCCCCCACCCCCACCCCTCCTTCCCACCCACTTCCCCCCAGCGTTTTCTTCGCCGCGTTTCCCTTCCTCGTCCCTTTCCCTCCGTTCCGCTTCTCCTATCTTCCTTCATCTCGCCAGATCCCTCTGGCATCTCGCTTATCTTCGCAACTTCTTCCGTTCCCCTTCGGCCGTCCCCGTCATTGACCGGCAAAAAAGCCACGGGGGTATCATAAAAGCGCGCTGCGAAGAAGGTGCTCGCCTTATTCCCACGGATTTGCGAAAGTTCAACACTTATCCGGTGCTGCCAGCCGGCAGAGTCTTTAAAGTACTTAGGAGTAATGCGGCGAACCGGGCGCGGATACCCAGCCCCGCGGACCTTTCCCTATTCCCCCCCCCCCGCCCTACGCCCTCCGTTGTTTCGACCCACTTCTCGAATAAACGCGATAAATCTGCATTTACAATTTCCAGCGTCCCGTTTATCATCGTGACAACGATGCCGTTGCTTTTCCTCGCGTTTGGCTGTCCTGGTTGGTCCCGTGAAAATTTCGGGACGACCAGACTCGGACCGGAGATTAGGGGAGAAAAACTCTCGAGTGTCCCGGAGCCCTTTAGCTCGAACAGCCCGAATCCACCGTGTTTCGAGGACGCCTTCAGTATTTTTCGCGATACCTCGCGGGCTTCCGCTTGGACGCTTAAGTGCCCCGGTAAATTAATCTTAGGAATTCCGAGGTGTTGAGAGGCTTCGGGTCGTTTCAGGTTCGTAGCTGGGAGAACTGCTGAGACTCCTTTCTCGGCTCAAGCTGTTTTTACTTGTTCGATACAGTGCTGAAATGTATGACGAATCTTCGTGCTCGGCGAAGTGCGTCAGTTTCGACCCCCTCCACCCCTACGACTTTACGGTTACAAAAACTTCTTTGTCGCTTATGATCCCCCTAGGAGAAGAAGAAAATTCATGTCCATTGTATACCTATGTACTGATTTCGATTCATAGGAAATTAATGAGAAATTTTACTCGAGGTTACAAACTAAC
The DNA here is from genome assembly GCF_050948215.1 of Halictus rubicundus. NCBI lineage: Eukaryota > Metazoa > Arthropoda > Insecta > Hymenoptera > Halictidae > Halictus > Halictus rubicundus. Next base: position 20,408,604 of record NC_135151.1, read on the forward strand.
TCGAAATAATACAAAATCTACCGAATACAATGTATGTTGTTAACGGTGTTCATATTTCAAACACACGTCCTATCGTTTGGCCCCGTTCATTTGTCTCGAAAATTTATATTTTTCTAAATAAATCCACGTGGAGAGGAACATTTTAGTTTTACCAACTGAACTGTATGTACAGAGGAGTTTGAAAATTAACCCTAAATCTACCACCGCCGGTCAAAATGACCAGTTCCAGATTTTTTATTTTATAATTACTGAAATTATGCTTTCGTAGGAAATGATTAACAACGAACGATTTGTTTATAATCATATCAATCATAAAAAATGATTGATTTGTTTGACTGCCAAACTAGAAACCTGAAAAATTCCATAAAATCCAAGTAAGTTATTTAATGAAATAAAAATTGAAAATAATTAAATATATGATAGTGAGTAGTCCTCCAACTTTCTTGCATTTTACAGATTCTAACCAAATTTGGTACAATGAATATATTAACGTAAAAATTCATTTTAAAACTTGGACAAATAATTCCGTCACCCACATATGGGTGACGTGGCGGTCAACGTGTTAAATACATACAGGGTGTTCATTTGAAAACTTTCGAATGTCTCGAAAAGTATGGAAAATATTAAAACAGTGTAAAATACATGTCCAAGGATTTCGATGAGGAAAGAGTATCAGTTTTTCATTTGGGTGGCGTTTTCAAGGTCATTTTAAGGTCAACTTTGTTTTTTTCAAATGGAAACCTATATTTTTTATTATGGGGTCTTATTGTACGTGAAAAGACCAGCAATTTTCGTCCGATACTTTTTTTACCTTTTAACCTTCACATGACCTTGAAAACACCATCCAAACAAAAAACCGATACTGCCCCCCTCTTTTCCCCTCAATATCCTTAGACACGTGCTTTACACTCCTTTAATATTTTTTATACTTTTCGAGATATTCGGCTGGAAAGTTTTCGAATAAACACCCTGTATAAGACAATATCTATCAGTTACTTTTAAGGCTTGCTAGGTTTAGTGTGAACCCTTTGCGCTCGAAGCTATTTTGACTCCAAAATGAAACATTTCTTCTGACCTAGAATATTTCCCTTTTATATATATTTTTTTCATGTCATACATACGAAAATGGTGCAGTATACTCGTACGACACCGAAGTGTTTAGTAATTTATTAAATAAAAACACATTTAACAATGTAAAAAGCATTTTGACTAATGATACAGCAATAGTGGCGCCTTGCAGTCGCCATTCGAGTGCTAAGGGTTAATATTATAACCAGACTGCGGATTTATGGCAACACTGAATCGCTGAAACAGAATACTGTGCAGACATTAGAAGAATTTGGGAGCTCTATAAAACTACTTCCGGATTATTAGAATTATTCCGAGAAAATTAGAATATTAAAATATTCTGTCTCAGAATAATGAGAATAACAATAATAATTGACAGATTGATTGACAGATTGTTTTTTTTTCATAATAATTGACTCAGAAAATGACCGTCAACATCGAAAACAAAGCATAACAAGTTAGAAATGAGGAAACACAAATTAAACGTAATGTTGCTCTGTAAATTTACAGAGTAATTTTTTTTTACCGAATCCGCGACAAATCCGTTCGAGTCGCGAGCGGAACGGCGCGACGCGACGCGTCGGATCTTTTTTGCGCGGCCGTTTCGCACGGTGGATAACCACCAGCGTGTGAGTTACAATTTGGATTTCGGCCGAGACACCGAAGAACGAACCCGCGTCGGCCAAGCGTTTTCGAGCGCCGCCGCCGCGGCAAAAAGAGCTGGCTGCCGCGCAGGATCCGGCCAATAAATGCGAAGATGCTAAACTTCCGAGGAACTATTCGACCGCCGAACTAATTCGACGCTCGGGTTAAATCGAGCTCGAGCATCGCCGAAAGAACGTTCTCTCCTCGTTCCCCGACAAGTTCCCGACACGCCTCCGTCCCCTCGAATCGAATTAAACGCGGGTATCGCCCGATACAATCGGCCCGCCGAATACCTAGCAACGGTACAAATGAAAACTTTCTCGGATTTATCGATGAAACTTCGAACGCCGCGTGTCTCGGCCGGGAACCCTTTTCTCACGATTGCATTTCGAAATTCCCCGATCGGTCGCGGAAGGGACTCGCTGGACCGAGTCGATTCTGAAAAGGCGAAGCGCGCAAAGGGCCATCTCAAAAGCGGAAACTGTTCGCGCGGCTTACGAGAATCCGCTCCCATTTTCTGCCCGTTGAATCACCGCTCTCCGGCACTTTACTTTTCTTCTCCCGTTTTACCCGATGCCGTTTTTAAACTCTGCGATCGCTCGGCAAACCAATCTCGCGACGTCTCCAAAAATATTTCTGCTTCGTCGAAACACGAGTAGGAAGCACTAAACACCGGGAGGGGAGCGAGGAGTACAGATTAAACTTTGTTCTCGAAAAAGTTCCCGGACGAAAAGCGTTCTCGAGTTTCGGTCCCGCGACGATCTCCTCCCCGGTCGCGACGACCGACCCTCGGGTACCCCTGAAGAGATATCGAGAAGGGAAACGTGCTGGTATATCACGTCAAGGGTCGGTCCATTAGACCCGCAGCTGAAACGCACGAGGAATACCAGGTTCACGCGCCGAACCCGTTTGTCCGTGTGCGCACTTTTAATGGACACCCCGGCTTGAAAGCCAGGCCCTCCCTAAAATGCGCCGATGCTGAAGCGTCCTGACCGAGACGCGGCGAGAAGGGCGACTCCGAGGAGAAAAGGGCCGAATAGGTGTCGCGGAAAACGAGACACCGGCGGTGAACTGCTTGCCTTCCCGTTACAAGGTTGTCCCTTCTTAGCGGGATCGATTAACTTCCCGACGAAGCGTCGCGACGCTCCCGAGCGACGACTCCTTGCATTATCCTCCGCAACCCCTGTCTACTTAGGCATGTATGGGGCTTTAAAGCTCCTTTCAACGGGGAAATGATTTTTTCACTTTGTTATCCGCGAACGATCCAGTTTGCCTAATGGGTCGCGCAATACGTTCTCAAGCCTGAACGAGCACCGAGTTTTTGGAATTCGGTCCTTGTAAACGGAAATATAGCGCGCATCCGAAACAGAGTCGAGTAGAATACCATTTTGAATAGCAAATAATTCTTTTTACTTTAAATTGTGTGTGTCACCCTGCGTCGCTGAAGTAGCATTTTATTAGGTTAGGTAAGTCCAGTTGCAAGTTTACAGGAATATTGTAATTTTTAAAATTTAGTCGTCACTTGTTGAAAATGCATACACACACAAGAATTTACGTGTGGTTTTCTTTTTAAAAAAGCCACTTCTAACTGATCGTATTTAATACAAAAAATGTCGAATATGACCGAACATATGTTACGACTCAATATTGTAAATATTTGTATTTGGTTTTGACATATCTTATTTATTTTAATATGTGTCCTTTATTTTAAATATATTTAAACTTTAATATATTATATTGTACTTACTATACATTACTATATATTATACGTGTCCGATGATACGTGGTCAGAATCTATGACATTAAAACGTTTCAATTGATTTGTGTGATTAGTAAAGAACATGATCAAACTTTACGGTTTTATGCAACAAATTTACAAAAACAAGTTACGTTAGAATTTTTAGTATATCTGATATATTTGTGGAAATCCGTTCAGACTGAAAATTTTGTTAACGAAGTTCGCAAAAACTGCACGTTGAAATTTTTGTTTCCGCCTAATAGTTTCGGAGATATCCAATAAAATAGAATTCCTAACCTCAAAATTCTGTTCTCACCCCGCAACGTAGATGTTGCGCGATGAAACAATAATTGTCATTTTCATGAGTCTTATATTGTACGGAAAGCTCATCAAAATCGTGTCTCGCTTGAGTAAATTCCCAGGAAAAACAAGGTTCATTTTATTTGTCTGACCATAGAGATTTACTCCACTTGCCAGACCAGGAAATGTCCTATTTGTCTGAGCGCAGATTATTCTATTCTACTTGCGTGGACATATATCGTTTCCATTTCACTCGTTTGTCCACAGATTAACCACATTTCATTTACCCGACCATAAACTGTTCCTACTCCAGTTATCTGCACATTAACCAACCCCATTCTACGATACTTATCCGGTCGCACGCCGTCCCTATTCTACTTGTTCCATTTGTATACCTCCATTTCGCTTGTCTGGTCGTACGCAAGCTTTATTCCACTTGTCTGACTATATACAGGTATCATTCCACTTGCTCCACCCTACAACCACGCGTCTGCTTCTTTCACTTGTCCGATCATACACGGCACGATTCTACTTGCCGCGATTGGAACGCGAATCTTGTTTCGAACAGATGATAAAATGGAAAATCCAATTCCGCAGCACTCGGCTGATTAAAAATGGGTCTTCTCTCGCGGAATTGTCCTCCGCTTGCACTTTGACAGCGAACGTGACCCAACAATAAACAGAACAGCAATCGATAGATGGAGTTTCACATCTTTTATTGTTACACTTCGGTGGGTCCGAAAAGTGTTTGAACGCTACATTTACGAAAAATTGATTTCAGCTGTGACACTTTCGTTTGAAAAAGCAGTGCAACAACGAACACGGTCTCATTCCAAAGCGTCGAACTTTGATTTTTATACATATTTATTTTTACCTATGGCATAAAATTGAAGGGATGTTTTCACTTGAAAATTCTAATTGAAGCGTCTTTCAAAACATAAAGAACATTTTTTGGTGAACGAGTCGATGGGAGATTTGAAGATTGAAGACGCCACGCTCGGTTTTTTGGGACCGTTTTATTAAGTTCTGCCTTTACAATAATATAAGGTTCACTGTGAGAATTTGTTCCCCTATTTCTTCCCCTTTTGTTCCTGCCCTTCGAGCCAGTTCTGCAAAGTCTCGCAAAGTTCAGAATCGATTTCATATCAGAGAATGAAATCTACGTCTACCAAAAAAGGCCACCCCCTCTCTTTTCCCCGAACCAACAGCCCTTAATGAGAAGCCACGCAGGCTCGCGACGTAGAGCGCGCATAAGCGAAAACAACGTGACCTTTCGCGCTCGAGCTACAGCCGAATAATTCCGGTGTAGTTTCGCGAATTCATTGACACCGAAACGTCCCAGTTCGGCGTTCCTCGCGAAATTACTCGGGGCCAAAGTTACCGAAATTCTTACTCCGCGGAGAACTTTCGGCAACAACAGCCCGTGATTTCGCAGCGCAAGACGACGAACGCCTAACGAACAATATGTTCATCTCGCACTCGATTTTGCGTCTTCTGCGTTTCAGCCCGTCGCTCGAGGACCTTGCACTTTCATCATTAGCCATCTATTGTTCCAGTCGTTCATCCGCGTTCGACCCATTTTATGTCTTGCGAATCAGCAGCTCTCGAGCGCAGCGCGCTGGATGAAGCGCGCCGGCGAGCCGTCGTGCTCGCAGCCGGATCGTTGACAGGGGTTGATTACGATCGCTTAGATAATCACGCGTATGCTTGCCTTCGCCCGACAAAGGGGAAACGCAAGTATTTGCCTCACGCGTCTGCGTTCTGCCTCCGGACATGCAAATGAATTCTCACGTCGCTTTCCGGAACGTGCAAAATCGGCGTGAAAAGAAATTTTCTGGAAAAATTGTCTAAAAATGAATTTCTAGTACTCTCAGAATGCAAAATGCTAGAATAAAATATCTCTATCTTTGGAGTCTAAAGTGTGTAATAAAATGTTTTAATTGTGTGTTGTGTTCAGAGTGTTACTTCGCGATGAAGAGGAGTCCATAATATTTATTTCCTTTCTGTGTACAACTATTCGCAAAAATTGAGTTAAAATTGGGACAAGATAGAGAGCATAGGGTGGCACAGAAAAATTTCGTCGAAACAAAAGAATAGAGAAGCAAATATATTATCCATAAGTAATCAATTATTTGCAAAGAATTTCTTTTGCCTCTAGTTCCGATCGTTGAAGAGGAAGCACGTATTCTTTTACAGTTTTCGGTAAAGCAGCCTGTGTTCAAAATATTCTAAAAAGTATAATTTCTTTTTACAACCTTGTAATAAAATGGCGGCGTCCGTACCTTCCGAGGATCATATTCGTCATTGCATACTTTTTCATTTGAATGCGGGATTTAATGCAACGGTAACAACAAAGAAAATTTGCGATGTTTATGGAGATGTATCGAAGGTAGTGTTCCTGATTTCTCAACATTTTTCATTTCTCGAGAAATGAGAAATAAGACTATATTTCTCGATAATTCTCGAGAATTTTTAATAAAATAATAAAATATTGGGAAACTTTTACCAAACTTTTATAAAGTGAAACATTACGCTTTCGTTTTGAAATGACTTCTTAAGAAGCATAATGCATCAGACAATCTATTTCATTTTTTTTTGGAACAAAATCTGTAGCCGTAGAAAAATTTCTTTCATTTTGTGTGGATGTTGGCATTATCGTATACAGAACATCCAAAAGTTGCTGAAGATTGGGTGTCCTTTTTCCAGTGGACTCCAAAATTTGGAATTCCTTTGTTAGAGTCTGGAATTTATTTTCTTCTGCCGCTAAACTCTTGACACTAAATTCTTGAAGGTTATCTGCAATTTCTAATTCAAACTGTTTTTCCAGTGATAGTTCCTCATTCTGAGAATCTGAAAGTTTTTCACTATTTTCATAAGAATCATTGTTATATTTTCTAAAAAGTCTGCTTAGAATTTGTTTTGCCATTTTATACATATCTGCCTTGGATGTTGAATAGAAAAATATATCTTCTGAATCTTTTTGCAGAGATTCTGGATTATGCAGATATTTTATAAGGGATACAACAATCTTGTCTCTCCTTTTAGATATTTCTTCTTTAATAACAACAAGAAACTCATTACTCAAACTCAGTATTGAATTTTTCTAAAGTTTTGAATACGAATTTAAGAGAATTTAACACTAGGTTTACGGGGCCCGTCAAATTGACGGGTTCTAATATTTTTAATTTACAATTATTGAGATTGCGAAGATCCATCTGCGTGGAATTATTCAACAAACTTATTTCCTTAGGTATATATTATTTAAGAAATGGCTGAAAATTTGGCTACACACATTCTTCTTCTTCTTATAAAGTAATGTAAAATACTCGCTTTTACTGCTCCGTAAACCTAGTGTTCAGAATTTATATGTTACAAAATAAATGAGATTCATAAGAATTGTCCTAAATTTAAATTTCTCGAGAAATACTGGCATTTTTCTCGAGAAATTAGAAATAATCAATTATAAAGTTTCGTCGGAGGCAGAGCACGTTCGACGTAGGCGACAATGTGGCCGGGTATAGCGGCGTCCTTAATGAAGTTATAACCTATTTACGACAATAGGCGTGGGTTAACGCGCGAAAGCAACCGGCTATTCGAATCAGCTCGCATTTTGAACAACGTCGGTACATTTTGTTTACGACTCGGAGCACTTGGCCGACGCGGAAACACCGTGGCCTGGCTAGGAGTACACGGGCGTTTCGGCCATTAGCATTTCGGCCACTCATGATTTATTCATGAAGAAGGCAGCGTTCTCGCGAGCACGCCGCCGCTCGCTCGCTCGGCCCTGTCCGCTCGCTGCCAGAGAATGCGCAACAATGCATTATGATTTACTATGCAAAAGGTATGCGCGAGATCGCTGTATAAACGTTCCTGTTTGAGTAGACGCGCGAAACGTTCCTCGGGCTATCCCGGAGAAATGCTCGGCGCGAACGTTCGCTCGCGTACCCGCCCCGCGACCGTGCGACTTTAATCGCCATTATGCTCGCGCAGCTTCCGCTTCCGAGGATCCCGCTGATTCCGCGCGTTCGTTCAGCGATTTTTTCCGTGACGCGAGAATCGTTCTCGCCGATTAATTACGGGCCCGTTGTCATACCGCGAGAAACCGTCACTTGCCCGGGCTGAATATTTCCCGAGCGGAGTTCCTCAGCTCCGGCCAATTACCATAAACCGGGTGGAATTATGTTCGCTCGGAGTACGATCGGAATCTGTTGATCCGTTTTTAATGAAATCGCGAGCACATCCCGATTCTGGATCCTGTGAGAATAGGTTATCCCATTCTCCGGGTTCAACTTCCTTCTATAACATACTCGCGCGAAAGCGTTCGCGGGAGTTCATCCTTTCGGAGCTATTCAAACAATTAATCCGCCCGGCGAGATCCGATTTCGCGACGCGACGGTGAGACAAGGTATTCTGTTTTGAGGATTTCGGACGTACGCGCGTTCCCTTAATAGTAATCCTCCGGCTGCGGTTCGCTGTCGCTATAATCGTATACCGAGGAAGTTTTCACTCAAGCTTCGATACGCGTCCGGGCTTTCTATGATATGACGTCGTTGTGGCGTTTCTGTGCGTCGACCGCGACGGTATTTTCAGAAATCTATACTCCAGACAGGAGTTCTCGTTGCCAAACGTTTGGAATCGTCGATTAGTCAGGAGATTGAACGATTGGCTGAACTTTGCCTCGGGAAACCAGATATTTTTAATTCTCTTTTAGGTAATCCTGTAGATTCTGCCGAGACAATGCCGAGAATCCAAGCTTCAATCCTAGGAGATCACTGGTTCAAAAGTTATTGTCAACAAAAGAAGCTAGTCCACTACACACCCTTCTGACTAACTTGAACTAGTGTTCTCCTAGGATTGATACTTGGATTTTCGGAATTACCTCCCCAAAATCTACAGATTTTCGCAAAAAAGAGTTGAAAATTTCTGGTTTCCTCAGGGAAAGTTTGACACATTCACGACGGGATGTACCACCGGTGGTACCAATACAACTGCCAAAATACCGGGCTGTCTCACGCGAAAAATTCGATTTTTGAATTTTTTAAAGGTAACTATAACTCAGCACTGAATATGCTAAATTGAAAACGGTTCGTCAAACCTCGAAGACATAAACAAGTAACGCTGTCGAAGCATTTCAGAAGAGAGAAAGAATTCTCGTTTAATCGTTTTAGTTTATTCTTTTGGGTTTCCCGAATGTGATCTGTTGGTTTCACGGGAAGTCGGACGCGGCAGCTCGTGTAACGTTCGTTGCAAGTCAATAAAATGATCCTGGCAGATTTGCATAACCCGCGGATCCATGGATCTTCCCGTGCAAACCTCGACTTCCTACCGTGCGGCAGTCGAGCGAAATTCCGCGTACATTTGCGGGCATTAAATATTCAGTCAGCGGAAAGTTCGACAGGTGGTGGACGAACGGATTCCACGGGATAACGGCAGGTGTTTGATATCCGAAACTTACCGGTCACTATGAGCCTGGCAAACGAAGAACTTTCTACGGTGTCGCCTGTGACATGGTGGACGGTCCGGCATCGATAACTAGAACGGGCGTCCGACGAAGACACCGAGAACACCAGCAGCTCCCCGGTTGGCAGCATATGGTATTTATCATCTGAAAGCATATTCGCATTTCTGATTCCGTTGCACACATATACACTGCCACCTACAGGCACATGTACAGGGTGCATAAAAATTAGATGTCACGACCATTATACCGTGATTCTACACCTTTGGATCGGTGGAGATCTGTTTAAAAAATGCATCACGAAATTGAGCTCGACCTTGAAAGACATCTTTGTTTTTGTTGCATCGTATAGTACTCGTCACTTAAATTTTTCGACACTTTGACCTTGATTAACACTAGGTGTACCGGACCCGTCAAAATGACGGGTTCTAATATTTTTAATTTACAATTATTAATATTCTAAAGATACATCCATGAGGAATTATTCAACAAATTTATTTCTTTGGGTGTATGTTATTTAAAAAAATGGCTAAAAATTTGGGCAGCACGTGTTCTTGTTATTTTTATGAAGTAATGTAAAATAGTCACTTTTAGTGCTCCGTAAACCTAGTGTTAACAGATCTCCAGAAGGGTAGAATCACGACGGTGGTCGTGACATATAATTTTTATACACCCTGTACAGTTCCCAATTTCTGTATCACTAAACCTACCACCACCAGTCAAATTGACCGGTTCCAGAATATTTCTTATTTTACAATTATTGAAATAAGAAAAATTATTTCATAGGAAACGGTTGTATAGATACCTTTGGTAGAGCATGTATTACAGTAGGGGAAGCACAAAGTCTAAATAAAATTGATCTTGTCATTTTTATAAGGGAACATGTGCTAGTTATTTTTAAGGCTCGGTAGGTTTAGTGTTAACCCTTTGCACTCGGCGCTATTTTAATTCTGAAACTAAATTTTACTTCCGTAGAATATTTTCCGTAGAAGATTTCCAGATATAATATTTAAATGTTTAGTAATCTGTTAAATACAAATTTTGTAATGTAACAAATATTTTGGGATGTTTTTTGTAATTTCTTTGAAATAATACCACAACAATTTTTAGTGGCGCATCAGAGTCACCACTCGAGTGCGAAGGGTTAATACCGTTATTTTCTACAAAATTAAAAATTAAAAACCAAAGTCACCCTTTCGCAGACCAAAGGGTACGGTCAAATGTGCCACGAAATTGATCTTACTTCATACTAATCGATAGGGCTCCCAAAGAAAAGCCTCTGTGGCAAATTTCATGTACCCCCATCACAAGGGTAGTTGTAGGGTGAGCACAGTTTAATGAATTATGCTCTAATTCTCTTTCGAAACATTCAACATGTGTCCACAAATCAGTACACATTATGGTCTCCGTTTTTCCATTGTTTTTGCCCTTGGTGGGTGCAAGATTAAATTATTTAACACTATTTTATAAATATCAATTGCTAGCATTAGTCTAACTGTTGAAACTACATTTTTCAGCAATTAAACTTGCTCATAGCTCAGTGTCTAACAGTTTTCAACAGTTCCGCGACGAAAACTTATAAGCGAGATCTTTTTTAATGTCAATAAAACAAGTCGTGATTAAAACTTTTACTTCGCAGAGATAAAAATCCCATCAAAATCAATCCCATTGTTGTCCTGTCGGATTTGTCGCGACCTAACCAGAAATGACACGGGAAATACGAAAAAAAAGCTATAAACAAACTATGAAATAAACATTTGTGTGTCAAACGCAAGTTAATTCATCCTTCCTGTGATTATTTTACGCCACAGAATAATCACGAATTCCAAAGGTCGCGCGGAAAGCCCGTGATATCACGTTGAAAATTTAGACGTGCATCGACAATGAGCGCGCCTTACACGAAAATCCCGCGGACCGTGCCTCGCCACCTATGCACCTCTATTATTTTCTAATATTCCCCGGTGTCTTTTTATTTTTCCGTCCGAACTCCAAAGGCAATTGCGTCCCGTTTCGCGGGCCGCGGCCCGCGTTTCCATTAACATGCAAATTTCTTTAATGGAAAATCCTCTCTGTTGTCCGGGGCGTCGGTGCGCGTGTCGTAAATCGACGAAAAATAAGAGAAGTCCGGAAAATCATTCGGAAAGCTAGGCCCTCGCGTTAATGGTGACCAACGGCGCCATTAAACGGACGTGTAAAATGAAAATTCGAGCCCGCCGCCGCCCCGACACGTCCGGCCCGCCCGCGCCCGTTTTTCGGGCTTGACCGAAATAACGAGCGCGTCCAGCTCACGGGTTCCAGGCGTGGGAAACCCGCGGGAACGGGGCTCGCAAAACGGCGACCGGTTAACTCCATACAGTGAACTGGCGGGCACGGATCGATGAACGGTTAAAAAATCCGACGAGCCGACGAACGTCAATCGTGTAACCTGGATTTAACGCGGCGCGACCATCCGACCAGGTGAAACATAGTTCTACGCTGCGGACGTTATGCGACCCGCTTATCGGATCCTTTCCACCTATACGATCCAGTTCTGCGACTCCCCAATTCTCGTTGCAACGCCGATTTAACATTCTTCAGGATTTTCCTACGCCCTGGTCCATAACCCTTCGTAGGTTATGTTTTTTTACGCCTCCCGCTCGTTTATGTTTACGACTGATTTTTTTTACTGTTCTAGGTTTTGGATAATGAAAGACAACATTGGAAACGTCCTCCTGTTTCTTAAATTAAATTATAAGGTGACCTTTATTTGACCTTAAAGGTCAAGGTGACCTTTACTTTCTTACGTAAAAAGCATTTTTTAGATTTAAGAATATGCGAACGTGTGGCTCGCCAAGTACTGACAAACTTTTGTCTAAAACATTTTTTAATTGCACTATTGGAAATGCCTAAGAAATGGTGACATAACTTAACGAAGGAATCGAAAAGTAACGGAGATATTTAGGTGTTTTGTTTCTTCGGACACACCCTGTATATATATATATGAATTGTTATAAATTTGTTTTTTGCTGTACCCCACCACAATGTAAATACAGCGAATTCCCGATATAAGTCACTGCGAGCCTCGCGTTTAATGGTCACTGGGACTACCAACACGGATAGTGACTTTTACTTTTTCAGCGTGCACTGTGTATTTCAAATGCAACGTTCGGCGACAACCACGGATTTCGTCTAATTGTCACTCGCCAGAAACGTGCAAGTGACTTATATCGAGATATCACCGTATTAACCGTAACCTTCTCTTCTATATTCGATTGTAAACCATGTGGTCGTTAATGCGACCACTTAAAAATAAACGATATAAAAAAAAAAGAAATCTGAAAAAATTCCGGAATACCGATTGGAATCTCTATCTTAACCCTTTGCACTCGGCGATTTTTCTTCCGTCTTAGAATATTTTCATTTTATTCATACGAAACTGATCCGATTTCCACATATAATATTTAAATGTATTGTGATCTATTAAATACAAATTTTGTAATGTGACAAATATTTTGTAATATATTTTGTAATTTCTTTGAAATAATGCCGTTACCAGTCTTCGGTTTTCTTGCAAATAATAATTATGACGTTGACAAAGTTTCTTGCCTTTTTTTTTTGATTTTGGAAAAATTGTCGATCTTTAGGTAATTTTGTAAAATTCGATAGTACAGAAATAAGCCTGGAATCATTTTAAAGCTCGAAACTTCTCTTATTGAAGAACGTTGCTCATTTTCTTCCGAGATATTTTCGCATAATGCAGCGGGCGAGAAACTGAAAACCCCAAAAAATACTATAAGTTGAAATACCTCTGTAGAAACACTGAAAAATTTTTGCATGATTGAATCCACAACAGATTGGAAGATTTAATCCTCTCATTTCCAATGGCGTGAAAGCAGAAGTTTCAAACTTGAAGTTTCAAATAAACAAAAATAATAATAAATAAAAAATTAAATTCTGAAACAATTATTAATTGATTAATAAATAAGTTGTATTAACTTATTATTCTTTTAATTCATTAATTACTCAATTTATTTATTCAAAAAGAACTTTTTTTCATAATAATAAATTACATCGTAATTTAAAATTAAGACCAGGTTCATTATCGTGCTATTCTTTTAAAGAAAATCAGAAATCGAACATTCATGTTTGGATTCACTGCAAATTTGGGATTCGCTGTAAATATTACACATTGAAATGAAAAAGACCTTAAAATTCCTTCAAATCTCGATCAAAGAAGCGAATAAATCAAAAATCTAATTATCACATTGTAAGCACCGCTCGATACGAAGCAACTTTCGTTGGAAATATTCTTTCGCACAGGAAACGGTCTCTGAGTGAATTTGCGACTACTTCGTCTTTAGAGTAGCAAACATAAAATAATCATCGGCAACGTAAATAATCATGGGCACGTTAATATTCCTCGGTTTGTGAATATTAAGCGGACCGTTTGCGTCGGTGTCCACTAACTGCATGGTGGGGTTGGGAACGCGATGCTCGCGCGATGAATAGATACATCGGAATAATCGGCGTTACGCGTACCAGCCGACATAATCCTGGAAAATGATTCTGGGTCACCGAGCGAATCGATAGTCGGAAAAATTCGAACCGCAGGCCGAGGGCAGTGTCAGTCGACGTCTATTCGGACCGCGCGTCATTGATCGACGTCCGAGGATACCGTCGATCCTGGAAATTGAACAGCATTTCGAGATAACGAGATCCACGATTGCGTTTCCCGTGACTTTTTTTTTTCAAACGATGCTCGCGATAATCACGGGACTCACTTGGTTGCATCGCAGCCTCGTGAATACGCCGCTGCGCCTGTGATTCGGGATCAAAATCCATTTTGAGTTTACTCTATATATGTCACGAATGCCTAGCAGATAAGAGTCCCAAAACTATCCCCACTCCCGCGGGGAACCAAGGCCTCTGTCCTTTTCTACGTTCGGTGTGAATCGAGGAATAGTATCTCCTGGCCGATATATGTCCCTGGGTAGATCCGTGTTTTGGACGTATAATGAGTAAACACTGTATTCCGAGATTTTAGAGTTTACTCTATATATGTCACAAATGTTTAGCAGATAAAAGTCCCAGAACTATGACGCGATGTATACTGCGAACCGAGACCTCTAGAGCTTCGAAGAATAGTATCTCCTGGTCGGTACATGTCCCTATCTAGACCCGTGTTTTGGACGTATAATGAGTAAACACTGTATTCCGAGATTTTAGAGTTTACTCTATATATGTCACAAATGCTTAGCAGATAAAAGTCCCAGAACTATGACGCGGGGTATACTATGAACCGAGACCTCTAGAGCTTCGAAGAATAGTATCTCCTGGCCGATACTTGTCCCTATCTAGACCCGTGTTTTGGACATATATCGAGTAAACACTGTATTCCGTGATGCTAGTAATTGAACTCGTGGATGCGTCACAGTACCTGTTGCAATATTGTTTGCAAGAAGATTTTCGATACTAAACCCACCGCGGTTAAATGACCGTGATTTTTAGTCAACAATTGTCGAAGTTATTGAAACACCTCCAATGGGAAAGGACAAAATGAATTTCATTGTTCCAGCAGGTATTGTATTGAAAATTGTATAAAATCTATACAAAGTGTTGTCAAATATACAGGTTTCCATTGGAATGAAAACATAAGGGTGCAATATGTCACTGTAATTTTTTTAGTTTTCATTTGTTGGTATATGCCACTAGGTTTTAAAAATAGATTCGTTTAAATGACCGTCTCTGGACTTCTTTAAGAAATCGAACCGTGAACACCAGGTATTAGCTACTTATTAAACAGTTTAACATAATCCCGGAGACAGTAATCTAAACTTGTTACGTCGCATGATCTTGGTGGCCAATTCACATCGGTATTGCGAGATATCACACGATCATCAAACTTTTCTCTCGATCGTCGAACAGATTCATTGTTTGTCATTTAACAATTTCTGCACGCTGTAAGACTGTATATTTTTCCGCGATAAAGTGACAACCAATAATCAACGCTCTCGTAAAATCTGGAAAGAAAGAAAAAAAATATGGCTGTAGTAAGCTGTCAAAGGTGCCAATTTTGACACCTAGACTGGGAATCTTAAATAAACATTTTCTTCCTGAACTGCCACAAACTGGAGTAAAATAGAAATTTATTTTCTTTCTTAATAAGTTTAATACTTTGAAAATAATGTAACAGGATTTAACAATTTTTCTAATGTTTCTCCTGTTTGAAAATACGCCCACCCATTTTTGACATAAATCCACAAAATCCGCAGTCTATTGATCTCTAGAGATCACCCTTCTAGTTGGTACAATCGAGACTTTTCTGTACCCTGATCAGAGCGTTGTGGTCGAAAATGTGTAAATAAAATGTCTTGTTACTCCCGCGACCAACGGTCACCTACAATTAATTGGAGTGCCGACAATAAAAATGAAAATGGCCGAAAAATCCAAGGTTCTCGGCATGAAGGTGCACTCGAGCCCGTACCACAATGCCGTGGAAACAGGAGCTAGTATCCGATATCATGATCGATTAATTAAACTTCTTGCTGGAATCCCGCGAGAAACGCCAAATGGCTAGATTCAATTCCAAGGAGCTGTGTCAGAACTGGCTCCGATAAAATTAACTCGGAAACGCCATCGAACTTCACTCGAGAAATGGCACCGGTCAGGGGCGTCTAGGTGGGGCGCAGGAAATGGTCCCTCGTCCCCGGTCGCTCTCCGAGTGGGGGGAGGTGGAGGGGGGGGGGGCACAAATTATAATTTAAATTACGCGAAATCGTTGCACTCGGAACGGAGCGACGCGCGGCGCCACACAAAGGGCCATTTCGCCTCGCTATTTTTCCCGCTTGTCCTCTTGTCCGGTGCGAAATATATTACGTATACAGTACACTCCCATCTTCCGCAGGCGTAACCGGCAGCGACGCGCGAGCGCGCTCGTGGGAAACGCCTCGCGCGAAAATGTTTTCGCCCGCGTTCGCACCTCGACAGATAAACGACTGCTTTTGCACCGATACAGTATTCATGCACATTGTCTCTCTCACCCCCTCCCCTTACCCTCCCCCTTTGGCCAACCCCCGTGCGTTTTTACGCGGACTGACTCTCTCCCGGCAATGTCAATATGTCGACGTTCGTTCCACTCATGCATGTGCTCGCTCGTGTTACATTATGCTGGGAAACGTTTCTCGGAACTATAGTCGACCGAAATGCAATGGCCACTCTTGCAAATGGAGGGGAGTCTAAGTATTTTGAACGGGGCTCCAGAGAGTTCTGGATCTTTTTAGCTGTATTGGTATCTGTTCCGTGTGGGACCTTTTTAAACCCCTTGCACTACTACATACAGTGATTTCTCGATATATGTCGCCAACGCCTGGATGATAAATGTCGCGGAATTATCCCCACGCGGGGTATACCCCGTGACAGGCCTCGGACACCGAGGAGTGTAAACATAACAAGGGTATGCCTCCTGTACGATACTAGACGTGTCGTTGACATATATCGAGAATTCGCTGCGTTTATTTTATAGTGATTAGAAACTCGTTCGTCGTTCGGAATTGCATAGAAAGTCTACAACAAAATAGAATTTTATTTCTATAACTAGACTGCGGAACTTTATGCAAAATTGTTTCCTTCAACTGCAACAAACTAGGGTCATGTAAAAATTTGTTTCATTCCTTGATAATGTTCACGAGCTGCAACTGATACATTGATGTTCTCAGGTTTTTAAAAATCTGTCTACTTTATTTAAATTGCATCTACTCATTTTTATTGTAAATGCATAAAATCCACAGTCTATTGATAATATAGATATTTATTGGACAATGTGGCCAGACTGGGGAAATCGAGGGGAATACAGTTACCCCCTCCCTATCGTTGCCGGATTAGTCACGTGACGTTGTGACGCGTCACGTGACCCGGCCGTGGCGGAAGAGTGGGGAGAAAATGAGTGGAATGGCGTCGTAGGAGGGGTAGAGTGGGAGAGGTTAATATGTATGTTATGACTGGTCCCGTGGTTCTAATATTAAATCACGTAATAATAAGTAGATGCAGATTCATGTTTTCTCTCTGTTCGATTGGTTAATAATAATTTATTCGTAATTATACAATCTGTATTTCCGTGGCTGAATCCAGCTTGTTACATACATAAATCAACAGCATACGTATGACGGCAAAATCGATATGGTAAATTCGTATTGCGCTCTTCTCTTTTCTTGACATATGTTTCACAACGAATTCACACATGCGCACACATTCACACTTGTACTCATATTTATATTCATGCTATTCTTTACGTATCATAAAAATATAGTTATTATATTATATCATTGAATTTCTCTGATCGTGTTTAATTTAAATTATGCAAACATTTTATTTACTTGTTAGTCTAGACAAGTTCTCTTCTAAAAACAAGAAAACAGTTTTTACTGTTTTTACTTTAATGATTTTTATACTTTTTATGAAATAAATGTATGAATTATATGATGCTTTGTTATTAACACATTTATGGTGGGTCATTTTTGACAGATTTACGAGGCGAATTCGCCAAATTTCGGGAAGTTACCATTTTGGAGAAACTGTTACAACTTCGTTACCAATTAACATGTCTATTACAACATATCTGATGACACATTGAACAATTTATAACGTTTTATCCATTTATTTTGAGATAGAAGTTTGAAGAATGTAAAAATGCATATATGCGTCATCCTCTGCGAATATATCAAATAAAACTGGAACACAGTAACTTGACTTTTTCATTTATTTTGCGCAAACTTTTTTAATAAACGTTCCAAAAGAACTTGTTTCCATGGAGCCTTTATTGTACAGATTTTAAAATATCTGGTCATTGAGGACACTTTTTAAAAAAGATCCCAGGGGTGATAATTCTTTTGACAAAAATTCTACGGATACCGTAGATTCTAGAAGAACAAATATTTTGTTAAACGAAACAAATAAGTTCGCCCAGAATTAAAAAAAGAGCTGGAAGATATTATTTGGAACACCGATTTTGAAGACTATGAACAAACAAAAAATGCCGGTCGGATATGTATTAAAAATGAATTCAACAAAAGTACAATGTGCTACAAATATCATATTTTTAATATTGAAAGTCATTGAAATCATAGAATTGTTACGATCATATTACCGATAAATCTGGTCGTTTAATTAAACTTCCAGTTTGATATTGGAGTAGAATGTAATGGTCCAATTAATTTGACTTTATATTACGCCTGAACTGGAGTATAAAGGAAAAACGAAAAGCACACTTTATAGGCTGCTATATGAAATTATTCACGTTATTATACAACGTTACATTACATAACGTCTCACGTTACGTGTACTAGTGTTTATGAACATAATTAAAGGCATAACAAACATAATAGAATTAATTTGTACATATATAATAACAGTTTGTTTGAACGAGTTCCTGGCTGTAGACTGAATTGAATGAATTCAAGTGAATTTTAAAAGTAAATATATAGATCATATGGAGCCATAATTAAACTATGAATATTTAGACAAATTTACATTTTCACAAATAAATTTAAAGAACTTGAATTTACATGAAACATCATTTCCTGTTTAACAGTTAACAGTTGAACTAGGCAAAAAAGTTAGTTCCTACTTTGAAACATATTCCGAAAAGAACAATTTTAAAAATTAAAGAACAATTTTTAAAAGCTTACAACTATTTGAACTCAAATATGTAATTTTTTATCTAAATTTTTCTGTTTCTTTAATTTGTATACACAAGGAAATATGTTCTACAAACGACTCGAATTTTGTCAAGATATTAGAAAGGTTCGTTTACTAAGTAATGTGTCCAAATTTTTTTTTCAAAAATTGGTATTGCAATGAGAAAAGTGATGGTCACGATTATTAACTTTCATATCCGGGCCTTTAATGGAAATTCAAAAGACAGGTATTGGAAGATGTAAAAATCTACAAAGTTAGAGTTTGCGATTTATTTAAATTAAAATTGCAACTTTTAAATCATTTTTGGCACATTGTATGGTACACTAACTCTTCCAAGCTTTTCAAGAAGGTCAAATTGTTTGATCGTATTTTGAAGATTCCCTTTTAAAGGGTGTCGAGATATATAAGAAAAGTTCGTTTCTTAATTTATATGTCCAAATTTTTTTTTTAAATTATTGGAAGATGTAAAAATCTACAAAATTAGAGTTTGCGATTTATTTAAATTGCAATAGCAACTTTTAAATAATTTTTGGCACATTATCTGGTACAGCAACTCTTCTAAGCTGTGCAAAAGGGTCAAATTGTTTGGTCGAATTCTGAAGGTTCCCTTTAAGAGGGTGTGCGAATATTTTCCCACCAGCGTATAATCGGGAAAATATGGTAAATCAAAACGCGCGGCTGGGAAAAGCAGCTTGTTCCATTTTGCAAACCGTGAATATTACGAGCCAACCCAAACTGCAGGGCAATGATGTATTCTGTATGGTAAGTAGCACGGAGCGTAAGAAAATGTCTGAATAAGGCCAACTAGAGGTCGACAAAAAATTCCAGCAGTTCAACGAGGGCGCTGCGCTGTGTCGCACCCTCCCGGGACTCATCCCTTTGTCATAAAATAAAGCGAGAGAGGCTGGTTCGAATCTGGCCGGCCCGGTGGGTGTTTCGAAACAGATTTTCAATTTGATAGCCTACGGGGGCTGCTTCACTTTCGCGTTGTATTCCGAAAACTGTATGGCAATCCTAAAACATGTAAGTGCAGGTACGTCTAATCTCCCTAAAAAACGGAATCTTATTAAAAAAAAAGAGTCCCATAATTAACACGTTCGTCGTCCCGCCACCCATACGTGGGTGACGGAATTATTTGTGCAGGTTTTAAAATGAATTTTTGCGATGATATATTCATTTTACTAAACTTGATTAGGATCTGTAACATGCAAGAAAGTTGGAGGATTATTCGGTATCATACATTTAATTTTTGCAATTTTTATTTCATTAAATTACTTACTTTGATTTTATGGAATTTTTTGGGGTTTCTAGTTGGGCGTTCAAAGTGTTAATGGCACACGCTTCAAATTAAAATCTCTTCTTCAATTCTTCTTCGAATTGTACAATTTTTCATGATTCATGATATTCTACAAATATCGTCGCGATCAAGTAACTTCAGCTCCTTCTGATTTCGATAAAATTTTGTATACCTGTTGCGAACCATAACCGCGAACAACGCGTACGGTCAGCGACGTATGTTTGCAGGGAAAATGGTAATCAATTAATTAGTAATAGCCGGCGAGGTTTGTTTGCAGGGAAAATAGTAGGTAATTTATTAATAAATGCACGAACGGGTATAACCCGAAGTGAGCTACTAGGTTGGTTAACTCTTATGCGAATAATCGAAGTGTTCTACAATATTCAATGATGTTGCACTTTATAGTTTCGATGCATATTTTCGTGCAACAATTGATGAGCGATCAGCCGAGAACATGAAAATCAACAATAATTGTGCCATATGTCAACCAAAATATTTCTATTTATTATTACCATTATTTTATTATTATTTTAAGTTTCTTATTTCACAACTATTCAGCTTATAAACACGCATGGAAAGCGATTGAAGGAATTTTTTTGTTCAAGCACATATTATAACAGAGACGTTTGTATTATTTAAAAGTAATAACATGAATATTCTATATTATTAAAGATTTATTGAAAAAAATATTGTTTTACTTTCTAAAATCTGTTATTATTTTTTCTTTCTTCTGTACTGAAGCCTACGAGCTCTAGACACGATTCTAATTACGAGTCTTACTTGTCTATTGTGTAGTCCAATAGTTAGCGTGAGATTAGGTAGTCAAATCGCGGTAGACTTCGTGAACGAATTTGCCGCGAGATCGGAGAGCGATTAGGATAGAAACGCGCGGATGAGCCTGACGCGAAGTCAGCGAACTGCTGGGATATTGACAGATTTCGTGAAGGAGCCTAATGCGAAATCAGGGAATCACTATGAAAGAGAAGCTCGGCCGAGTTCGATGCGAAATCGGGGAGCCATTGGAAAGTTGGATAATTTACAAACGAACCTGATTCGAGATCAGGTAGACACAGGGATATGGCAGTAATGACTTTCCAACTCTAATATTATTACATAATTGCTCCAACACGAGTGCTGAAGTTGCAACATGTGGGAATGGCCAATTGAGAATTGCTGGATCTGAATGACAATTAACTTTCTCAATTCATGATTGTCTAAATTGTATTTTACAAGAAATTAGATATTTTACAATTGTTGTATTGCTGCAGGAATTTGATTGTACAGTATGGTTGCGCAGGTACTATTGGTACTATTTTTGGCACTCAAGGTTATATGAAGGTCGTGACTCAAACACATTCAAATGTACTTTCTCTACAAGATGGAATGAAAAGAAAGTATTAGATTTCCTGATAAAAAGTAACGATGACTTTGAAGAAACTATGAAAAAATCACCGGACGATAGAAATTTTTAGGTACCATTTAAATTATGCTATAAATATTTTTTTTTGTCAATAAAAATAATAGAGATATTTAGGTGGCCTCCTTAGCTGAGACACCCTGTATATAATACATATATATATTTTTTATAATGATAAAAATTAAAATTTTCTTTAGATGCACACCAATAGTACACCATAAATATCGATTGAATATTCAACTTGGTTAATTAGATGTGATTTTCTTTCTTAAAATTGTTTTCTTCATTAGTATTTCTAATTATTTCGTACAATTTTGATTATCACGATAATTGAAATTACCGTAAATTACCATAGTTCCATATATTTCTGTACTTTTAACCGGAGTTTTTTGTAAGCATAACGTGTACATATTTTATTTCTATATACAGGGTGTCCCACGTAACACTTTTCACGATGTTTGAGGTACTTGCGATAATCTGAGAAACAAATATTTTCAACTGCCATTTCTTGTTGAAATTTTCATTACTTTGCCTTCAAGGTCATCCGAGGGTCATGGTACACTAGGTCGATGAATTCGCCTTGGTACGGGCTATAATACTGTTGCCTCAAAAATACAAAGTGATGTTTAAAAAAATGAAGGTAACCTTGACAATACTAAAGAAAAATTTTTCTCGCACTTCTTTTTATTGCAACGTATAGCCAATCGAAAACTGATCAACTTTTATTGAAAATATTTGTTTGTGAGATTATAGCAGGTACTTGAAAAATCGTGGAAAGTGTTACGTGGGACATCCTGTATATTATTTAATAAATTTTCCTTTTTATACTTGGTGTAAAAATGTTGAGTGCACAGTTTCTCTTCGTATGAAAAATAGCTTGGTGGGAAGTAAACTTGAAATTATCAAAAAGATCGGATCAGAAAAATCGTGGAAAGTGTTACGTGGGACACCCTGTATATTACTAAATGTTCCTTTCTATACTTGGTGTAAAAATGTTGAGTCCACAGTTTCTCTTCGTATGAAAAATAGCTTGGTGGGAAGTAAACTTGAAATTATCAAAAAGATCGGATCAGAAAAATCGTGGAAAGTGTTACGTGGGACACCCTGTATATTAATAAATGTTCTTTTCTATACTTGGTGTAAAAATGTTGAGTGCACAGTTTCCCTTCGTATGAAAAATAGCTTGGTGGGAAGTAAACTTGAAATTATCAAAAAGATCGGATCAGAAAAATCGTGGAAAGTGTTACGTGGGACACCCTGTATATTACTAAATGTTCCTTTCTATACTTGGTGTAAAAATGTTGAGTCCACAGTTTCTCTTCGTATGAAAAATAGCTTGGTGGGAAGTAAACTTGAAATTATCAAAAAGATCGGATCAGAAAAATCGTGAAAAGTGTTACGTGGGACAGCCTGTATAAAACACTGTATTCGATTATCGCGTGCGAAGTGTCGATCAACTCCTGAATCGGGAGTTGCGCATTGACACTGTCGAAGACCGGACCGCGAATGGTAATGCAACAAATCCGGTTGCCACTCGGTCGCCATGATCTGTGGTGAACCCCGTCCGCCATTGAAATTCCAGGAGCGTGATTTACAGGGGCTCCTTTGCAATTTAATGAATGAGCACGCGGCAGTCGGCGCACACAGACGCGATTCTTCTTGACGCTCTGTGAACACGTCAGACGATCGAACGCCCTCGCGTGCAAGTGATACGAGTGGCTGACGTATCGCGCGGCCACGCTACTGGCAAAATTTCAAGTGGACCAGTCCGAACGAGTCCGATAAAAAATTCACCGACAATTTACCCGGACCACTTTCTACTCCATACGCAACCCGTTCTATCGAGCGTTATGTGCTAGGGGAAAAAATTTGACCGAGCACGCGGCACCAATGAACGAAAAACCGATAAACCGAATATGGAAAGTATCGGGCGTAAATACCGTAACTATTTTCAACCTTTCGGAAGTTTACTGGCCGATGTGTCTGAGTGCCGGTGAACTTTCCTGAAGAGCAAATCGACCGATGGAATTTGTTGGACCGCGAGTGGGAGATGTAAAATACGTATTGAAGCTCGAAACGTTCGGCTGAAATTGTATATATATATATATTTCTTTTTTATTAGAAAATCTCCTGGGAAATTATACGAACTGACTGAAAGTATGAAATCAGATTGGTGGAGTATTTGATCGGAAAAAGTACGGTTAGTGTCTCGCAGCTCCTTTTTGAACACGTGGAATTAACGATTACAAAAGTTGAGTAGAATTCAAGGAATTTATTTAACGAAATGATAACCGGGAAGTTAAACGGTGTTAAATACGGATGGAACATTGTCGATATTTGAACTGGTACGTACCAGTTCGTGAACAAATCGTGCAACGATTCTCCCGGGCTTACTTTTTAAGCGGAAATCCTGGATCTTCGCAAGCATGGGTTAATCCTTTTCAAACATGTTTTTACATCACAGAGCGAGTGGAAATAGAAGATCGCAAATACGGATACTGATGAATTCTTTTGACGATAAAAATACGCAAAGATTTAATCTGTCCTCTAAGGTTAAAGAATATTCGTTATTGACACAGAGACATGTAGGGAGACGGATTTTTTCCTATAGCGACGTGATATATACGTGACCTGCTATAGCACGCAAAAACATGTAAGAAATGAAAGCACAAACTAGCTTTATTTGGGATTTATACAAAATTTTAAATCAGTTATTAACCCACTTGCATCATAAGGAAATATGAAAAGAAGGCCTTAAGAACTTGAATTTACATGAAACATCATTTTCTGTTTAACAGTTGAACTAGGCAAAAAAGTTAGTTCCTAGACTGAAACAGATTCCGTAAAGAACAATTTTCAAAAAACCTTACAGCTATCTGCACTCAAATATGTAATTTTTTATTTTTATAATATGTATTTTTTATCTAAATTTTCTGTTCCTTTAATTTGTATACAAAAGGACAAATGTTCTATAAACAACTCGAATTTTGTCGAGATATTAGAGAGCTTCTTTTACTAAGTAATGTCGAAATTTTTTTCAGAAATTAGTATTGCAATGAAAAAAGTGGTGGTCACAATTTTTCAATTTTATACCAGAGCCCATAATGAAAATTCGAAAGATGGGTGACTGGAAGATGCAAAAATCTTCAATGTTACAGTTTGCGATTTATTTAACACTAAAACTACCGAATGAGTCAAAATCACTTGCTCCTAATTTTTTCTTTCAGAAACATTGAAATTATGAATATTTTTCCATGAGAAAATTTTTTAATAAACTTCTCGAAGTGGATACCGAGACAAAACCGAAATCTAAACGATAGCAATTTTGTTGTCATTGTAAGGCAACGTCTGCCAGTTGCATCTAGTGCTCGGTAGTTCTAGTGTCAAATTTCAATAGCAACTTTTAAATAATTTCTGGCACACATTAACACATCTTGCGCGGGCACTTTGCCGCCAAAGTCTTACCGTGTTGCATTCATTCTTGCAACGCACGTTTTGTATTTTTGCAACGCATGTCTAACCGATTTTATTGTAAAAACACATCGATCACAAAAACCCATCAATAAAAATAATCCAGCAATAATCCGTGAAAAACGACTTTAGTCGCTTCCCGCTCAAGATGTGAAATCCGCACAAAACAACTTTAGTCGCTTCCCGCGCAAGATGTGTTAACTAACACACTAATTCTTCTAAGCTTTCCAAAAAGTATAATCGGCAAAATATGGTAAATCAAAACGTGCGAAAAGCAGCCTGTTCCATTTCGTCGAGGCGCGAAAACGAACGCCCCGCGTATAAACATAAAAATTTCGTTTCCGGGAAACTTTCTTTACCGGGACCGCGACCGGGGAACTTTGTTTCACCCACGCGACTATAATTACCTGCTAATAAGTGTAATGGACCGAGGGCCATGGCCAGCGTGCGCGAAAACACTGTTACGCCGTGAAGTGCGGATTAATTCCTAGAAAGCCGGACGAGAGGCAGTTGAGGGGAGAGAAAAAGAGAGAGAGAGGGGGGGGGGAGAGAAGGGGTGAGGGGGATGGGCGAGGGCAATGACAGGCGTCTATTTGGCTGATGGCGCAGGATTTAACCGTGGCTCGGCCACGCGAATATTTTTACATGTACACGCGGCATAATATGCTCGAATAAGCCTCGGCGTGCAACGCCCGGATAGAATAGAAGCGGGCGGCGTGCACGGTGCTCGAGCCATGGTACCCGCTCGGCGCTCTTTAACCGAAAAGGGACGCCATAAACAGAGAGAGAGAGGGAGAGAGAGAGAGAGAGAGAGAGAGAGAGAGAGAGAGAGCAACGTGTACTACTATCCGGCGCGGCAAGCACGATCGGAATGAAAGCACGGATGAATGGAGATACCGGATTTCCGGCCGGGTCAAATGAAACATTTTTTAATACCCATTAACGAATTGAAATGCCATTTAGCCGGTGTAATAATTCTGAAAGCACAGCCTCCAAGAAAGATAGACCCACCCGTTACCCGTAGCCCGGGACAGGCGGCTGTGTTTATTTTGTTTTTTCCCCCACCCTGTACCCCCTCTCACCCCCTCACCTAGCGAGAGCCTCGAGACGCGAAATCGAGAATACAATGGCACGCGAGCGAGCGAACGAATGAACGCGCGGTGCGCTTTTAGCCGTTCGAGCATTTAATCCTGGTGAAAATGGCAAGCGTACCGGCTCTTTGTTTCGGTATTAAGGGAGTGTAGACCGGCTCTGCGTTCGTGCGAACCTACTATCCCGACACGCCGCGCCGCGGCACGTGAATTATATAGTGTAACATAATGTTGTTGCGACGTTGCGCCGGTACGGGGGATCGGCGACGGAAATATGTGAATTGAATAATTCCGCCAGGACGCGTTGCGTTCTTCAAATAAACCGACACTCAAAGCGGGAAACGGAGGGACGAGTTTGACGCGGCTCGGGATAGTTTGTGACGGATTAAAGATTTGCTGATGTTTGGACACGGTCGCGTTCGCGTGTGTACAAGTATGTCGGCGTTCGTATCTGTTGATGGAATCTAAAATACGTTTGCGATCTCTGGAAATCAGGTGAGAGCTAGCCAATATTTGCTTGCGTAAATCAATGTCGAGGATTGTTGCGCGTGCGCGCGATACTGTCGAAAGTACTATGGAACAAAAAATATATCGCAGGACAAGTATATACATACGGCACGTATGGTCGCCAGAATTTCGTTTTACCGAACTTGAGAATCAACTTTCAGTACGATCCATTGGGTAAACCAAAACCAGTGTTATGGTAAACTGGACTAAATGAATTAGTAATTATTACTAGACTGCGGATCTTGATGCGTTTGTGGCTTCTGAAGATTTTCAAAAAATGCTACAATGTAAAATTCCACAGAATTTAGTACGATTTTTGTTTATTTCTGATCTACAAAGGTCACTGCCACTGAAAATTAAATTGGATTTGTTTCCGATTTCAAAGAATTTGCTGACAAAAATTGAAAATTGCATAAACGTCCGCAATCTAGTCATTACATATGGTGTTTTGGTTTTGCCATTTATGGGACAGTCAAAGTGTTAATAGAATTTTTAATAATTGTGCAAAAGGATTCGCAGAAATCATCTTTTATGTAATAATTCTTTTGTATTAAATTTTAATGACGATTAGCTAATTGCATTACCGAGAGTGAGTTGTTGGCTCACGGTTAAAATTGCTGTTAAACGATCTATTGAAACATCTTCCGCCATGGATCACGAATTTCCCAAAATTACGAAATTAATTTCCTAAAATCCTTATGTTCCAAAATTGTTATGCTATACAAGCCTTATATGGTTCAAAGCAATAAATAATATATAGTTTTCTAAAATTACGAAATTTATTTCCTAAAATCCTTATTTTCTAAAATTGTTATGCTGCATAAGCCCTATATGGTTTAAAGCAACAAATAAATAATATATAGTTTTCTAAAATTACAAAATTAATTTCCTAAAATCTTTCTTTTCTAAAACTATTTTGCTACATAAGCCTTATACGGTTTAAAAGCAATAAATGAATAATATATAGTTTTCTAAAATTACGAAATTAATTTCCTAAAATCCTTATGTTCTAAAATTGTTATGCTGCATAAGCCTTATATGGTTTAAAGCAATACATTAATAATATATTTTTCTAAAATTACGAAATTAATTTCCTAAAATCCTTATTTTCGAAAATTGTTATGCTACATAAGCCTTATATGGTTTAAAGCAATAAATTAATAACATATTTTTCTAAAATTACGAAATTAATTTCCTAAAATCCTTATGTTCCAAAATTGTTATGGTGCATACGCCTATATTTCTTAAACCAATAAATGATTAATATATATTTTTCTAAAATTTCGAAATAATCGCTGGTCCATGACGAGTTGACGTATGCGACGTGCAATTCAGTAAAAGTGTAATCGCGTGTACGTGTTAAACACTTCGAATAC
The DNA here is from genome assembly GCF_050948215.1 of Halictus rubicundus. Classification (NCBI taxonomy): domain Eukaryota; kingdom Metazoa; phylum Arthropoda; class Insecta; order Hymenoptera; family Halictidae; genus Halictus; species Halictus rubicundus. The sequence goes on from NC_135151.1 coordinate 20,436,644, forward strand.
AGTTTACTATTTTTTTTTTCGAACAGATTGTTTCTCGTACTCGTCGCTAATTTTCTAATGAATGAAATTGAACGAGTTACAGTAGTTACGCGTACCAGCGTAATGGTGACGTAAATTCCGACTGTCTAATTCACGATCCCAACCGTCTAAAACTAAAGCCCCCGAATACGGGTGACTTTCCAGCGCCAGTTACGTTCGCCTTTACGTTCTTCGTTAATTAAACTAGTTAGCAGAGTTGCCGTTATTCGATTGAAACGGCTGTCATACGGAATTTCATCGTAACAATTGTGTAACCATTGAATCTCGGAACTGTGCCAATATCGTTTACATCGATTTTTGGATTGAATTACCCTATCTTTCAATATACATTCCGCATACAAATTTTTTACTGTCCTTGAATGTCAATGTAAATGTCAGTTCATAATTTACTCCTGCACCAATTTACCCGAGAACTGTGTCTTTCTTCCATAACTTCATACAGGGTGTCCCGTTTCAATTTAACCGTGCAATTATTCCCTGAAATATACATTAATCGATACTGTATTGTTTGAGAAATAATTATATGAAAAAGGCGCATTCGGTATAATTCTACAGAAATTGCCTTTTAGAATATAGAATAAATAAAACATAAATATGGGAAGAGTATAATCTTAAGAAAATTGCAAAATTAGTGAAATAAAGGAAATGTTGGCAGTAGCAAACATATGCATGATTATCAAGTGGGAATCATGACAGCGTGTGCATTATGCGTGCACGAAACGAAAGTGGTTCCTTTAACGAAACATTTAAGAGCCTAGTTTTATATTTTTTCTTATTCTCACTAATGGGCTATAGTTGACAGGAAAGACTTGAAACGTCTTGTAATAAATTTATGGCGACTGTAAGGGGCCACTAAAAATGGCCACCGCTATAAATTACTAAACATTTAGTGAATTGCACCATTTTCGTACGTATAACATGACAAAAAAAAACACACACACACAATAGAAATATTCTAGGTCGGAAAAAATGTTTGGAGTTAAAATAGCTTCGAGTGCAAAGGGTTAATTATCACATTACGCGAATCAGTGCATCAGCCAGAACCAAGCAGCCACGAGTTCGAATGGTACAGTTAACACAAAATCTTGATGTTATGTTACGCCGATAGCTATCTTGGAGCCAGGCTCTTGATTCCCACGGGATCCCTTGAACACGAGCAAAACAATGTAATTCACGTATCCTCGCGGCTCTTATCGAAATATATCTGCCGGTCGATTTATTCCGATCAGGAGCGGACGTTCTCCAGAGTGTCGTGTACCGAAACGCAGATTCCCGATTTTGAAGAAAAAGTTCGTCGAATTCCCGCGGCGGCGCGACGCGATAAATCACTCTCGGATTTTCGAAACGCTCGCGTCTCGCATTCTTCATCCGGGCCGCCTACTTCTTGTCATTCGCTTATCAGAGTTATGAATCTCGCGCGGCAAACGCTCGCTTCAAATCGGTCGAACTTTCGTCCTGTAAATTCTGCTCGGCTCGCGACAGCTTCGATTCGCCGCTCCGCTCCGCGCCGGGATCCCGTGAACGTTGTTCTGATTAACAGGCGACGGGACGATTGTTTCGGCGCGCTGCGAAGCCGGAAAAATGGGCAAACATAGGCCCCCGGCTCTTTTAATAAAACAACTGATACGACGATACCGTTGTCCCGCTAGTCAACGGAGCCAAGGACAATAGGAGAATGCTCCAATACGCGGAGCAGATCGCACGAGTATTCCTGGAAGAGAATAAATTGAATTCTACCGCGGCTTACGCGAAAGTCTCTCGTGCCGTTTTCAACGCAACATTCTCCGTCGAGGGACAAATACATTTATTGTTCAATATACAGGTCATAAGGTCGCGTTTCATCATTTTCCACGAGAAGATAGACGTATGTGTACATTTGACAATCGTTAACGCATTCTTATACTTTTTTTATGTACGCAGGCTCACGAATGTGTTCGAACGCCCTTTAAAACTGTATAACTTTTTTTAAATTGGATCAAACGACCTGATATTTTTTGAGCAATTAGAGGAAATGGGTTTCCAAATGGTGGGCAAAAAAGATTTTGAAAAGATTGAAACTGGTAAGAATTACGTGAGAAAATAACAATGGCACTTTTCACAACTTTTTTAGTCGACCCCGTAATGAAAATTGAATATATACGTTCTGTAGATGTATGTTAGTTATACATATGCTGAAAATTTCATCGAAATCGATTAATATACACACGAGCTACAAACAGTTAAATGTGGTGAAGATCATAGTTTTTCTTTTCTGCTCAAAATCCACAGATTCTAGTGCCGTTTTTATCTGGGTCAACTGATTTCGATGAAATCATCAGTATGTGTACAACTAGCATAGATCTACAAAACGCATATTTTAAATTTTCATTGCAGGCTCAAATAAAACTGTTGTAAAAAGTGCCATTTTTATTTTCTCATGCAATTCTTACCACTTGCAATTTTTTCAAAATCTTTTCTGCACGTCACTCAGTAAACGAATTCTTCTAATTGCCCCAAAAAAGTCAGGTCGTTTGGTCGAATTTAAAAAAAGTTATACTGTCTTAAAGGGCGTCGATCAAACAATGTCGCAGCTATTAAAACAGGTGAAATGTGCAAATGAAATATGCAGGTTGGACGAAACAATGGAGATGAGAAGTCGCGAATGATGCATCAAATTTCTTACGACTGCCAGCTGCCATTTCGAAACAAATGAAACGGCACTATTCAACGATTAACCTTTCCAAGATGGTATTTTTTCAAACATTTCCCCTGACCCGACGACACTGCTCGAAATTTTATGAGACCGTGAAAAGGAATGAAAGCTTACAACTATCACGGGAAGACCATAATCGGTGTCGATTTGTAAAATGTCCCCGGGGCGAATCCAAAGTGACCATGGCCTATCTTTAACGCTGTCGAGGGGATATTTTTTTTATCCTCCGCGGAGAAGCTTCGTAGAATACCGGTGGGGGCGATCGACGTTGTTGAAAACTGTTCGAAGAAGTTTTTTCATTCTTGCGAGAGCGATAAATCGATATCTGTTAGGCGACGCCAGTTTTTTCCCACCGACCTTTTTTTCTCGCCCCCACCTCTTCTTTGCCGGCGGCGTTATACCGCGACGATTTTAGAAAAGTTTCTACAACGAAGGGTAAAAACTTTGGTTTTAAGCCGTCCGAGCTTCAAAGTGTCACATCCTGTTTACTCTATCCGCTGCTCAGAAGCCGCAACTATGAAATATGTACAATGGAATCACCGGACGAGTCCGATCCGGAAACTTGCAACTATAAACTTACAATTCGTTGAAACGTACTAGCTCCAGAAAATGGCACTTTCGAAGTACAACTGAACAACCATAAAACTGTTGTTTATGGGCATCAATTAAACTTTATCAATTAAGTTGAGGATACTAACCACGAGATGCGAAGAAAATTATTTAGAAAACCACATCATTCAAAAACTTCATATTGTTTAAACAGGCGACTGTTTAACACTAGGTTTTCGGAGCACAAAGAGTGACCATTGTACATTACTTTATAAAAATAACAGGAATGTATCCATCAAAATTTGTGGGCATTTTTATAACAATATATACCCAAAGAAATCAATTTGTTAAATAATTCCTCATAGATGCATCTTTACAATCTCAATATTCGAAACATTAAAAATATTAGAATTAGTAACTCTAGTGTTGAAAAAGAATTGTAAAGAAACGTACTTGTTCTACGCCCTTCTAGTTTTCGAGATTTGTCAAAAGAGGTATTTCTTGCCCTCAACTTTAAGGGTTGTTCTCACCCCATCAACATGGACGATGACCGATAAATAAAAATATATGTTCAACATTTTCCTAAGAACCATCTCCCGTGGGAGTTTCATCAAAATAGGCTAGCGTGACACGAATCCGTTCCCGTGTCATTTGGAAAGGTCGTTGAAGACTGGCAATAAACGCGAGCAAACATTATTGAAGCGGCGGGCACGTTCAAGTTCTCGAAACATAAATATTATATTTGTCGTGGTAGTTCGACTCGGTCGCTATACCGTCGAATCGCGAATAATATTCGTCCTCTAATATTCATGCAATAAATCATCGTTCTCGCAGACGCAGTGCATCGATCTCTCCTAAAATTAACCGAGGACTTTTGGACCGTAGACGAGGTCGCTATGAAATATTCATCGTGCGATTTTTGGTCAAGCAAAGTGTCAAACCTGGATTCCCCTTCGAGAATCGCTTTCGGACGAATAACTTTCGATTTGTCCGACGCGGGAGTATAAGTTCTCCGAAATGGCAAGTGCGAATGAAAACAGCTCTGAGCTGTTATCACGGCAATATCGTTCCGGCATTGTTCTGTCCCGCGTACTCGATATATAAACAGCGAATGCTATGAACTGTTTTCACTTCGATTTACGACCCGCGAAATCTCGATCGCTCAACAGAATTTCCTATAGTGTTGGACTATCGGCGAAACCACTTTGTGCCCCCCCCCCCCCACCCCCCTCTCAGGTTGACCTAACCCAGTGGTTGGCAGCGTCGAACGCTTTTGTAATTGGAATACGTGTAAAATACCGAATAATTCTACTAAATACATAAATCAGCTGACGAATACCTGTCGAATCTCACGCATTCCCGATGATCTGATAAAAAAAATTTTTCAAACAGAAGTTTGCAAGTAAGTACAAGATAGTAACTTGCAAGTCAAAAATTAGCAGAAAGGTTTTTACGGAATAGCAGAAATAGAGATCGCTTCAAATATTTTTTAGGTTTTTACGTAATAACGAATGTAAAGATCACTTCAAATTTTTTTAGGTTTGTACGTAATAACAAGAATAAAGTTTCAAATTGTTTACAACCCTTTAATAAAATGGCAGTGCCAGTATCTTCCGAGGATCATATTCGTCACTGCATACTTTTTCTTTTAGAGTTTTAAGGGGTTATATACAATCAGGAGGCCCAAAAAAGGGGTTTTTTAAGAATTTTTCCTGAGAAGACTTTTACATTTATTGATGTAAAAATTTGTACACATATTCTGGTAACTTTTAACTGTATTTTAACATTTTTTATTTGTAAAAATAAAATCCTGATCTCCAGGAGCTCCTCTAAAAAAGGCGCCTTGCGGTGACCACGATATCTCTGGACTGTATCATCTAAAATGAAAAAACCAAACGGATTTCGTTAAAGTAATGTATAATCTTGTAATTAATCGAAGGTTTTTGCGGAGAAGCCGCCATATTGTCAAAAAATTTTCTTTTGCTTATTCCTTCGATCAATTACAAGATTATACATTACTTTAACGAAATCCGTTTGGTTTTTTCATTTTTGCTTGACGAACCCCGGATTTCTATAAGAGGGGGATTGAAAATTTGCAGGTAAGATGGCAAACTGTCCTCGATAATGATGGAGATTATACAGGGTGGTTGGTAACTGGTGGTACAAGCGGAAAGGGGGTGATTCTACGCGAAAAAAGAAGTCGAAAATATAGAATAAAATGTTTTCATCCGAAGCTTCGTTTTCGAGAAAATCGGGTTTGAAAATGCAGCAAGTACGCATGCTATTCCATAGGAATTGTCTGCTGCGTCTGATCATCACCTACCAATTCTACTTCCTGCGCATACTAAAGCACGCGAACCCGACGGATCTTTAAATTCGATTTCCTCGAAAACAAAACCTCAAACGAAAAATATTTATTCTATATTTTCGACTTCTTTTTTCGCGTAGAATCACCCCCTTTCCGCTTGTACCACCAGTTACCAACCACCCTGTATAATAAATTAAGAAATGAAAACTTGAATTTACCAGAAAGTTTGTTTTAGATTTCAAAATATATGATATTAGTTATGGGTCCCCCTAATACTCGTGACTAGAATCGAGAAGCGCGCGTTTAATTCGCCGATGGTTTTATGATGCGAGCCGTCGGTCGGATCTATCGCGGTAATTACATCAATGTAACCGGTTTTTGCGTTGAGTCCACTTAAATTAAGGGACCCTCGGAATGCATGGGCCATCGAGCACGGCTTGAACGGATAAACGGGAGAAAGAGACAGGAAATGGGCCAAGGCAGCTCGGAGCAACGGAAATAGAAAGAGAGGGAGACCGGAAAGGTTGAACCCGTAGAACACATCGACAGCGAAATGCATAGTTAGACAGGGCTCGCGCCATAGGATACCGTGAAGCAGAAGATAGTTCGGGGGTTTCGGTGCACGCGGGGATGATCACCCCGGGCGAATTTGCATTGTGGCCGGACGTTTCGTGTTTGAGCTGCACTGCAGCACCGTGCATCTGGTTGGTTGGTCGGTTGGTTGGCTGTACGCTGCACTTTAATTCGAGGAAAACCGTCGGTATACTCGAGTGAGCGCACAGCGACGTTCCCTGCTATCTCCGTGCTCGCGATTAAATTAATGGCGGACGACGATCGGACCGCGATCCGTGAAAAATGTAAAGCGTTCCGAGGACCTTTATTTTTTGTTGACGTTGCATTCGCGGAGATAACGAACGGCGTTCAAACATCGATGAAACTTTCTATAAAAAGGGGAAATCATGATCAACAAAAGAACCGTCAGGATTACTGCTGACGCTTGTCTATGGAAACAGGGTGGTACAATAACTTTGACCCCCTTGATTATTTCCTTTGTTCGTGATAACATGAGAACATGATATATACAAAACTTGCATGGTATAGAGACATATTTGAATGCACTTTTTTTTGTATTGGTGAAAGAGATTTGAAGCTCAAGGAGATTTGAAGGTCGCCTTGATTTCTTTAAATGGAGTGAACCTCCTTTGTACCGGAAATCCAATTCTGTAAATTCTGGAATTGAATAACCTTGAATAACCTAATAACCTAATTTTCCATATGTAGGTACTCACTATGTTCAAGTTGAGTATTGCATGTAGTAGGTATATATTGAAAATGATTTCGATAATATCTCGTTAACTCTTAGATTTAGGGCTGGTTAGTATATTCTTTACGCAAAATTTAGATAGGTTAGGAAAGGCAGGTTATTCTGTTTAAATGAATCAAGGTGACCTTGAAGTCTTTGAAATGCTCTCAGCCAGATAAAAAGTTTTTGCGTTACAATATTTTCCCCTCTATACCATGCAAGTTTTATGTATATCATTTTTCCATATCAAAAATAATTCCGAAACAAGTAGTTTCCCAAACAAGGGAAACATCCTAGGGGGTCAAAGTTATTGGACCATCCTGTACGAGTGTTCTACTTTCGAAATTAACCATGCAGCGAATTCCAAAGCTAGAAAATTACTACCGATCTAAAAAGATGCAATTTTTGTTTAAAATATTTTTCGATATCTCTTACGTTTCTGCATCCGGTTACATAATGTGATTGCACCCCCGAGAATCGCGCTATACAGTCAGCAAAACGTTGGCTTGCGTCGCGAGCGAACTACTTTACTTGCATACAAAGTTTTCAAATTTTTCTCATTTCTGGGTTCGTTAATTTCGTTTCTCTTTTTCAGAAAATGAATATGAAAAAATTAGGGGATCTTCTCTAGTTTGATGCTCCGAATATAAGGTAATTTTTTGAAACATTAAAATTTCTAACTTGGCTCGCTAATTAACGTTTCCAGACTGTTGCCATTTTACAGTACAATTCTTTTAGGTAACAGAAATATATATTTTTTTTATTGGTAATGTTATAAAAGGAATCCAAAATATTCTTTAAATGAACCGGAACGAATTACGAATCACAAAGATTTGAAAGCTCGCAGTAGTAGAGTAAGGGATCCAATTACTGCGGGGGTACCAATTACTGTGGCTATATTAATTATACTTATTTTTAAAGCATAATGAATTTTAAAAAAGAGATATTAAATCTTTTTCATTAAAATCACCCATTCAAGCAGACTGTCATTTCTTGTTGAAATTTTCATTACTTTGCCTTCAAGGTCATCCGAAGGTCATGGTACGCTAGGTCGTTGAATGCGTCTTGATACGGGCTACAATACTGTTACGTCAAAAATACAAAGTGCCAATTTAAAAAATGAAGGTGACCTTGACAATACTAAAAAAAAACAATTTTTTCGAACTTTTTCCAATAGAAAACTGATCAACTTTCGTTTAAACCATTTGTTTGTCAGCTTATCGCAGGTACTTGAAAAATCGTGAAAATTGTTATGTGGGACACCGCGTACATGTTATATATCTCTTTTCTCATATTTATTATGCTTCAAAAATAAGAATACTTAATATAGGCACAGTGATTGGTACCCCCACAGTAGTTGGGTCCCTTGTGTGCACTTGAGCGAAACGAGAACCGAAACGAATTTGCAGGAAGCTTCGATTCCACTTTCCGCGTTTCAGATTACTGATTGACGGTGTCTGAAACGTGACCGACGGAAAAGCGGGAGAAGTTGGTGACCTTTTCCGATTGTCGATGGCGTTGAATCGCGACTTGTGTTGTCGATCGGCGCATTTCGATGAGGCGGGGAGAAGTGATCGAGGATATGAAGATCGTGACGAGCTTGCCAGCAACTTTCGTTTCTCGTTGCGTCGCGACTATCGACCGGCAATCTTATCGCGGCTCGGCCGGTTTGGTATCGCGAAAGAATTATTGAAGCTCGCTCGCGCCTCGGTATGCAAAGGATTGCGATCGAATCCGATCCGGTCCTCTCGTAAATTTCACAGCGGCATGAGGAGGACGCGAGACCGTATCTCCTGATCAGTATTAACAGGTGCGAACTTTCAACGTGCGAAATATCGCCCCGGTGAAATCCTCTCGCTGCGACGCGCGAGTCTTACGATCTACGCAGCAACTTTCGGCGATTTTTCAAAATTCATCGTCGCAATAGACGGATGAATATTTATCGGCCCGGGAACGTCTCCCTCGGAGCTGGGAATATTAATAATATTCTTCCCTCGGGGATTCATTCCTCGTATATTCACTTCGAGGATGAGATCTTATCGAAGGGAAAAGTTCATGACCTTCCAGAATATTGATTCTAGACACATTATGAAAAAAATTGTTTACAGTGACACTGCTATTAATAAATTGACCGTTGAATAGTGAATCAAAAGTTTGCAAGATGGAGAAAGAAGGAGAGACAGATCAATGTGGAGGAAATTGTGAATTTAATCTTTCAAAGTCCAATATACAGGGTGGGGCATTTAATAAGGGCCACCAGAATAACTCGGTTGCTATTAGTACTTGCTTGATTTCTAGGTTGGCCTAAACTCGTGTTAGCAGTCTTTCTGTAAGTGGATGCGTAGAGGACATGTGAAGGTCAACTCCGTTTTTTTTAAAATGGAATGATATATTGTTCTATGTACTATCTGATAGGGTATTTTAAGATGCCTACGTCTCAAGGTTATTCATTGAAGGTCAACTGTGGTGGAAAATATTTACTTTCGGTTGACCTTCGTATATCCTCTACGCGCCCATGTGCAAAAACATTAACATGAGATTATCTCACCTTCGAGACCGAACAAGTTTTGTCTGACACAATGATTTCTATAGCCAATAGAAATTATTCATATTGAAATTATTCAATTAAAATTAATTGGCCCGTTTTAAATGCGTCACCTTGTATACGACTATTTCGTTGCATTACATTTAAGAGTACTTGGTACACATACAAATTAATTACTTGGTAATACACAAATTAATGCCAACGCTGTGAGAGGAGTTTAATTTACTAACTAACTTGAATCTACAAATCTATAAATTTTACGGTTCCATTCACGATCGCGAAGTAAATGAAAATAAAAGGAAATCGGAACGCTAACGAACCGAATATCTACGGCGGGAAAGAGAAAGGTAAACAAACACAAAGATAAACAGGTGTCATTGGCAGATTGTTGACTGATGTAACTTCGTTAGTGGAACAAGTTTTACAGTAAGTTCGTAGAAGTCGAAGATCAGCATAACTTCCAATTAACTAACATTGTTATGAAATAAAACGGCCTTTCTATGATGTTCTTGCACATCTTGTAATGTTAGCAAATTGTGTGAAGCGTATGAATGTACAGAATATATTGACCACATAATACTGTGGAAAAAAGTAATCATGGATTGAAACACTATAAATACATAGAGTTGTATACGAAGATATAAGCGGATTAACGAATTATTCATCAATATCGACGAGATTCGATGGTGGCCGATACCACAGCTATAGTAGAGACATTAGAATTCAACGTTCAAACGAAAACAATAAGACAAAAATTGTGTGAAACTGGATTGAAATGCTCCATCGATTGAGGCAAGCCACACATCAATAAAACAAATATGGAGAAATATTTTGCAGTTGCAAAAAAAAAATATGTAGACATGCCAACATCGTGCAGGAAAAGTTTAATATGGTACGATGAAAGTAAATTTCAGTTCGGCTATTTTAACCAATTTGCATCATTAGCGCGTGTATGCCCGCTATTTTCCTGTGCAAGAGAATGAATCTTAATATCAGTAGTATGTAGCTGTACGTACTGTATATTAAATATCTAGAAATTACTGAAACATGAAATCCTTTTTTGCTTTTTCCACTTAAACACAATAGAAGAAATTGATGATAAGGGTATATGAGGACTGGCGCAATTTTTGCATCGTGTTATATTGTTAATCGCGTATTGGGTGGGAAAAAATTTAAGGGGTGGTTCTCCAAGACAATATAAATCGAAAATGAAGAATAAAAAAATTGCGATTTCGGCTTCATTTTTCAGTTATCATGAATTAAAAATCCGCCTGAAATGCGGCAACCCGACCAACGGGTTCCCGACAACGGGACATACGTCACTGTCGCTCGCCTCTATGGCTGGCCGGGTTGCCGCATTTCAGGCGGATTTTTAATTGCTAATAACTAGCAAATGGAGCCGAAATCACAATTTTTTCACTCTTCATTTTCGTCTTATATTGTCATGAAGAACCACCCCTTAAATTTTCTCCCACCTATAATCGAACACCCTGTATAGACACACCGACGTCAAGCATTACCATATGACATGGTTGAGCTCTTGGAAAATTAATATCTGACGATAAAGTGAATATGTGGACACTCAGTCCATTAAAATTACCAGCAAAATTACCGGAACGTAAAGGCTATAATTTAACTTCTGAAAAATTCATTAAAGCATACCGGGTGTCCCGAGTTTTTCTACAAGTAGAAATCAGAAAATAATGTTATTTGAAGTTCGGCTAGAAATGCTTCAGAAATGCCAAAATCAATTTCATTTGTTCATAACTTTGCAACGAAGCATTTTCTACCAAACTTCAAATAACATTTTTTTCTTATTACTGCTTGCAGAACATGCTCCCGTAGTTTCGCCGGGAAAAACACCCGGGACACCCTGCGTTAAGCGGAAGCAAAGTTATCGATTTTTGATCGGCGTCAAGTCGGAAGAAGCGGAAGGACGCGGACGCGGTGACGCGGGCTGGCGAGTCCCGGGATTAAATCAAATATCTCGAGCAAGCGGTCGTCGCGCGTGGCGAGGACAACACGCAAAGTCTCGGCTGTTCCCGACGGAAAATCCAATCTTGCAATTGAAGAGGAAACTGCGGAAGGAGCGGTCCTGGAAGGGTAAACGGAAGGAGGGGAGGAGACACAGAGAGAGAGAGAGAGAGAGAGAGAGAGAGAGAGAGCGAAAGAGAGAGAGTCGGTCTGAATGGGAAACGAATCGCTCGGAAAAGTTTCAGTCGCGCGCAGATCAGTCCGTCGACGCGAGAAAGTTCCCGTTTATTCGGTATAATCCCTTCGAATGGGTACGAGGACGGAAAGCAGGAGGGTAGCGGGGGGAGGGAGAGGGGGGAGGGAGAAAGCTGGCGAAGAAGGTGAGGGAGCACAGGCCGAGAGAGGAGCAACTCCGATCAAGTTTTTCGAAGGGGTTTCGAGAAGGGTCGGGGCCGCGGGAAGAGGAGGGAGGTCGCGGAAATCGAGAAAAAGTGGAGGTCGAGCATCATCGTACTTTTTCGTCTTCTATTCGCGTGGTTTCCGGAGCGCGCGCGCGCGCGCGTGTCGTGGCCACGATCGAGACAGCCGCGTTACGACGGCCAACAACGCGTGAACTTTCGGGGGAGGAGCGAGCGTAGCTGTTCGGCCGGCACAATGTGACCATTACGCGGCCCGGAAGGAAAGAAGTTAGGAAAGTTTCGGCTGGAAATTCTTCTCGGTCTTGGGCGAAAGCGACGCGTCGTCCTGGCCGCAACAGATAAAACTCGTAAAATTTAATGCGCATTCAATCAGCGCCCGTTTGTGACCGCGCGAACCGCGAACTCTCCGAACGGTGTTTCGTGACGTCCCCTGAAGAGAGGGACCCCCGTCCGAGGCAGATATCTCGCATCGGACATGCGACTGTGCGCCACAATGACGAGAACGGGGGAACTTCTCGATAGAGCGCGAATAATCGAGCCGCGCATGAGAAAGGACACGCATGGCTCGGGTTTTCGAATTGTCGTTCCGAACAATTTCCACTGTTTTCATAAGCTCTTGCACGCCGGTGCACGTCGGGACATTTTTTTTTTCACCGCGTGCAATACCACAACTGATGCGGGGGCTTAGAGAACAGGCTGGGGCATGATAATGTGTGTACGGGGATACTCGAATCGTCCCTTCAGACTCTAATTAACTCGGATATTGACCAGAGCGGCGTATATCAGCGCCACGTGTATGCGCATATGCCTTTTTGCAACCCCCCTCCCCCTACCACCGCCGTCGCCGTCATCCCTCTGTTGTCGTTCTCTCCGTTGGCCCCCCTGTCTCTGTCTCTGTCTACACACGGATCGCGCTCACGGTATACAAACGAGAGGAAAACGGGCAAAAAGTGCCACCAATTTATCAGGCTTCTACGTTTTTCCCGTCGCGCCATTTTTGCGATCCTCTCGACCAAAGAGTCGAAACCGGAGAGAGGGGCTCGGCGGGACGTTAAAACGTCAAAAACTTCGCGATCACGTGCACCGAGACGTGACGCCGGCGAACGTGTATATATATACGGACAAGAGTCCTTTTTGAATGCGTAACGAGGACGCTGCGGAATTGCGTTGCGCGCGGCGGAGACGCGTAGAATGTTTTGTGCTCGTTAAGTCGCGCCTGTTGTCATCCGCCGATAACCGACGGTACGCGAATTAGCCCGACGGCTGTTCCATCGCGACGAGGGCCCGCTGTCGAGAAAACCTTCGATATCGTTAACGAGAGGGTTCCGATCCGAGAGGAGAGGAACAAGAGAGTTTCATTGTATTTCCTTGTCGATTGGTTAGAATTTCCCAGCTTGGTTTCGGTGGGCACCCAACGATCATCGTGGTTCAGTCGAACGATTTTTAAAAATGTCACGAGAGATCCGGAAGTATTAGAGATAGCTAATTGGGCATTTTTGTATGGAACAATTTGTGCTTTCGATTTTTCTCCTGGAACGTACAAATTAAATTAATTACTTCTTCTTTGTGGAATTTACATCCTTCGATTTAACCCTTCGAAATAACATCGTATGAAATTTGATGGCACAGGCGGGTCGACTAGGTTTGTACGATACAGTGAAATCTCGATATAAGTCACTTGCGCGGTTCTGGCGAGTGACATTTAGACGAAATCTGTGGTTGTCGTCAAACGTTGCATTTGAAATACAGAGTGCACGCTGGAAATGTAAAAGTCACTATCCGTGGTAGTATGGGTAGTCCCAGTGACCTTTAAACGCGAGGCTCGCAGTGACTTATATCGGGAATTCGCGTGTGTTTCATTGAAAAGAATCAAGCCTTGCGAGCCTTGTTAATTCTTATACGAAATATGCGATTAACACTAAACCTACCGAGCCTAAAAAATTAATGACTGATGCATGGTGTTTTATAAAAATTATGAGATTGAATTTATTTGGATTTTATTCGATTCGCATTATGATACATGCTCTGCTAAATATATTTATTTAATCATTTCCCACGAAAGCATGTTTATAATTTCAATAATCGTAAAATGAAAAATCTGAAATCCGTCATTTTGACCGGCGGTGGTAGGTTTAGTGTTAAATAGAATTTATGAAAAATAAGCCGATACGTTTGAAGCACATTTTTGTTATAAATATATATAAACACATTTTTATTGACCTAATACGCATTTATCTCCTGCAGGCTATTATTTTCCAAAATGGCTGGGGACGTTTGCGGAAATATGGTCATATGATGCAGGCCACTAATTGGGTAATAGATTTAGGCCTACATCAATGATGTTTTAAGGTCAGGGTACTTCGAGTACATGGACACCCCGGAGAGTAATTAATGTAGAGAATACAGCATAATCACAGGCTAACCCCAAGGGTCATCGCCCGCCTTGAAGTTGGTAGTTGTAATAAAACTTGGAGAACCTGAAGACTATCGAGAAATATTCGACAATACTATTAAAAATATATATTTTCATATAAATATTATGTATTTAGTTAAGCAAGTGTTAACATACCAAACCGCGTTAATATACTAAAAGTAACCGTCCATAGTGAAAGCTTATTGCATATTTTCAACAATTTAGCAAACAAAACTCTTTTCCTAACCTCACATTTTTAAAATCCTTTGTTTCATTTTATGTTTTCTGATTTGTGGGCTCATATCGTTTTATAAAATTAATAAATAGCGTGCCAAAAATTTTGGTTGTATACATCACAAAAAAATAAATTTGTTGATAATTTCTCGCATTTTTACGGTCACAATAATTGTAGATTAAAAAATTCTAATTTATGAAATACACTTTAATATACTTTAAATACACTTTACTGTTTACGACATTAAAAAATTCTAATTTATAAAATGTCTTGATAACTATTACTGTATACTATATGCTGTATATGCTGCATATAGTATATTCTGTATATGCTGCATATAGTATATTCTGTATAAACAGCGTATAGTATATTCTGTATAAACAGCATATAGTATATTCTGCATATATAGTATATAGTACATTCTGTATATACAGCATATAGTACATTCTGTATATACAGCATATAGTATATTCTGTATATTTAGCATATAGTATATTCTGTATATACAGCATATAGTATATTCTGCATATACAGCATATAGTAAACAGTAAAAGTTATCAAGATATTTCATAAATTAGAATTTTTTAGTAACGTAAACAGTAAAAGTTAGTAAAGTTAGTTAAAAGTTAGTAAATTCAGTAAACTTAAAGGTTGTATGGTAGGGTTGAAATATATATTCTAGTAAATCGGCCGAGACTATATAAATTTTTGTCGCGCAGCATCGGCATTCTCCGCCGTAAATTCTCATTTGAAAACGGATCGGCCGTCATTCTTAAAACGCCAGACACGTGCCGCGTTCCGCTCTTATTGAACCGCGCGTACTTATTGCAATTTCACTTACCGCCCCTCGGCGTTGGGAAGATGTTCAAGTTCGAGTCTCGAACCCAGGACGTGACAGCCACGTATTCCTTAACGAACGTCGGTATTTCGCACCTGATCACTCCGGTATTTCCAGCCAGAACGTAGGCGTCTCGCACTATGACCTCGTACTTCTGCCGCACCACTGTAAAGAGAGTTACGATCACTTCGCTGCGAGACAGGGGCGTCGACGTTCGCGTCAGTTTCGCGGGGAGGGTTCCAGGATACAGAAAACCGGTTACATTATCGCGAAACGAAGACATCAAGCTCACGGGGATGACGGAATGATCGAGAAACTCGAACGCTTCGAAGATATTTCCTCGCGTCATAACGCCATCTTCTTGGCGCGAATGTTACCGCCATTTTCACGCGGTTTCGATGCCGAGGATTCCGGCGAAACGCACGCCATCAAATTTTATTTTACTGTACGCCACAAACGAAATTACGTCGATCCTGAAGAAATGTTAGATTTGAAAGCAACGCATTAATATTTTCATTATCCTGAATGTTTACCCCCTTGTCGTATTATTTCCTTTGCACATTGAAACTTCTTGACCGTGAACATTTTCTCAGTAGGACAAAAAAGCCGCATTTATTATACGTCTATTATGTCCAGAAATAAATTCTTTACGATCGCAGGGAAAATCAAAATTTTATTCAAAGAAATAGTTATTGCGGAACTATTTTATAAAAACCAAATCTGCCTTCTAAACTTTTATCTTGTTTTCTGAAGGAAGATATAATTGGAAATATTTGCAAAATGTCCGACAAAATTGGTACGATCTGTAAACAAGATGACTAAGAAATAGTTATTGCGGAACTATTTTACTTTGTGAATCGAAAACCAAATCTGCGTTCTAACTTTTTTAATGTTTTATGGATGATGGTATAATTGAAAATATATTTGAAAATATTTGAAATATGTCCGACAAAATTGGTACGATCTGCAAACAGGCTGCCATCAAGTCTGATAGTTTTCGCCAGGGGCGTATCTTGCTCGGGCTATTTAATTATACCTTGCTTTTAGAGATTCCGTTACAACCTAATAATCCTTAATTGCACTTTTCGGATCTGCGATCTTATGGCTCGTCGTCGGCATCTGATGACGTCGTAAAGTACGATCCGCGGACAAAAAGCAACATTATCGTCACCGGTGCGAGACTATCGTGCGGGGCGCACAAATTCCACACCGACCGCAATATTCTCAATTAATAGTTTCTTTACGGCAATTTTCACCTTTCCACCGGTGAATCGATAACCGTAAAACACCTGGCTCGCAACAACTTACCGGCGCGAGATTTCGTTAGAAAACGCGTCGGCTGGTTCCCGGTAATACAGGGTGATAACTAGTGGTACAACCGAAAAGGGGCATGATTCTACACGAAAAAGTAAGTCGAAATTGTGGAATAAAATTTTTTCGTAGGAGACTTTATTTTCGCGAAAATCACGTATCGTCAGACGCGTCTGATCATAACCGACCGGTTCCACTTAAAATTGCTATACGCACGAACTTGGCGGATTTCCTCGGAAACAAAGCCACATATAAAAAAATTTTATTCTACATTTTCCACTTACTTTTCTCGTGTAGAATCATCCCCTTTTCGGTTGTACAGTCGGGGACAGGAAGATAGGAAACACTGTTCATTTGTTAATTTTTATTCAATAGATAACATAACTTTCTTGTAGGTATATACGTCGCTTTTTAGACTGTCATTTTTATTTGGTTCAATTGGTGAAAAGTAGAATGTTGTTGCTTCGCGTGAATTCGTCTAGGAGAATATAAATTTTCAAGACAGATTCTTCTTTCTGCCATAATTATCAGGTTTTTAACAAATTTACCGGTCACGTTTCTGCTTCGATTAACACTAAACTTGATTTGATTTGATTTACTTGAACTTTCTACGATTTTCATTATAACATGTGCTTCAACGAAGAAGTTAATTCAGTAATTTCCTCTGAAAACGTTTTTACAATTACAATGTCATTTTTGACTAGGTTTAGAAATTTATTTTTATTATGACATATCCAGATAAAATCTGGATTAAGAATCTGATTAAGATCTTTAGAATTCAGAAGGGTTAAGACAGCATCCCTTATAATACATGTTCAATTTCCAGTTTCGGTTTTACTAATTAAATTACACTGATTTCGTGAGATTCTCTGGGCTTGATTCTCGGCACTTAACGTGTTAACTGAAGACGAGTCTTCAGGTACGTGTACGATATGATTGATTTACTAAAATTTTCTTCCGATATCCGAAAACATGAAAAAACGTAGAGGGTCCTATATTTTTGTCCCCGAGTGTACCATCAGCTACCGATCACCCTGTATACTATACTAGACATCTTCTATTATAAGCTCGTTATTCCGTCCGCGAACAACGCCGCTTTTCAGACCGTCTGGTCGTCGTGCTTTCGGTAATTAGTGCCCCCCCCCCCGGCGGCCCCGTTCCTCACCTCCTCAGCTCCTCGGCTCTCCCAGCCGCGTAATCCACCTTTCCCCGCGTAATCCAAAGCCGCGATTCTTTTCGGAGTCGCGCAGAAATTCCCCCGACTCGCTAGCCGTTAAACGCGATAAGTGATTCTTGGCAGGACCTCGGAGAGGAAAGACCGTTATAGCGCTCGCTCAGAGAGACCGAAAGAATCTCGCTGGTGGCCGTTTGTCGCGGTTGCCCGCTAAGAGAAGGCTTGCCGTGCTATTTCCCCGCCTCCCGCTACACGACCGAGATGAAACGGCCGCGGACACGCGAATTCGAATGTACGGGGTGGCTTGCCAATTTTCATCTGCCCCGTAACGCTAACGTTTATCTGCTACGCCGGACGAAAGTGTGCTTCCATGATTAAATCGCGGATCTTTCTGCCTGCTGCTAGAAATCTCGAAGCACTCACTAGGGAAGTTTGTAAACTTTAAAATTACTTTGTTTTACATTTTCTAGTGAATTTTATACTTCGGTGAGAAGTTGGAAAAATTAATTTACACTAATATTATATACTACCACTAACTACCTACTAACTTTTGTTATTAAACTGTTCTCCTCACTATTCACGGGCCGATAATAGTTCCCAATGCTAAAAGTTAAAAACACGTTCTTTTGAAAAAGTATCTTGGAGAAGAGGAGGCTCTATTGTTCATTCCACGTACTGTCAGAATTATGCTAGCTAAACTTTCTGCTCCGTTCGGTTATCATCGGTTTACGTGTTTTACGGCTTCGGGAATTTTCGGTACTGATTAATGTTAAAGAACAGAGAATATGTATGGAGTTTTGTTATAAAGTCAGGAGCAGAGTCTCGGGGACAGTGGAAATGATTCAGAGAGCTCTCAGACGGCATGAATAGTTCGTGCGGTACGAGGTAAGACATTTTGCACCAGCTGAGATACAACAAAATGCCATCGAAGCTTGTTACGTGAATGTTAACGCTCAATTTACTACGAGAAAATAACCGAATTTTAATTTCACAATTGTTGACATTACCAAAACATTTCCGAAATAAATGATTCTATGAAATCCAACGGTCGAGTACACATTTTGATAAATGTCCTGCGAAGTCTACA
The DNA here is from genome assembly GCF_050948215.1 of Halictus rubicundus. Classification (NCBI taxonomy): domain Eukaryota; kingdom Metazoa; phylum Arthropoda; class Insecta; order Hymenoptera; family Halictidae; genus Halictus; species Halictus rubicundus. Next base: position 20,455,531 of record NC_135151.1, read on the forward strand.
CAAATTCACATTCAAGTGTCCTAGCATTCGCAAGAAGTAGAATTTGTCGGCCTTGATCAGACAAGTCAGACAAAGCAATCAAAAAATGTTGTTCGCTTTTCTTTACTTGTTTTCGAAAATAGAATCAGCTTATGCTCGCTTGTACCACCCGACCCGAGACACCCTGTACATAACTAACGACGTTAACGCGGCAGGAACGAAAGAAATTGAAAATATATCGCGGAGTGCAAAAGGTTAATGGCACAGTTCTAGGGGTGTCCTGAAAAAATTTCAAGATTAATTCTCGTCAAGTACAGCAAAAAGACTAGATGCCACCTTCGAAGTGTGCTTGGGGTCGTTATCTCGCCGAGAGGTAAACGACTTATCTTACTTATCTGACTAATTAACCTGCCAACTGTTATACTCCATTTCAAGAATTTGCGTGCAGAATTATACAAACTTTACGACAGAACTTTTGAACTACCGGTCTCCTGGGATTAAAATTTGGATTTTCGACATTTCCTACCCAAAATCTACAGGATAGCATTAAGAAAAGTTGAAAATTTCTGGTTTCCCAAAGCAAAGTTTAGCCGAGAAATGTTTATGAAATTACAGATTTTTACCATTTCTGCATCGACTGTGTACTTGTGTCAACTGCTTTACTTCATTTCAAGAATTTGTGTGCTGGATTATGCAACCTTTACGACATACCTTTGGACTACCGGTCTCCTGGGATTAAAATTTGGATTTTCGACATTTCCTACCCAAAATCTACAGGATAGCATTAAGAAAAGTTGAAAATTTCTGGTTTCCTGAAGCAAAGTTTAGCCGAGAAATGTTTATGAAATTACAGATTTTTACCATTTCTGCATCGACTGTGTACTTGTGTCAACTGCTTTACTTCATTTCAAGAATTTGTGTACTGGATTATGCAACCTTTACGACATACCTTTGGACTACCGGTCTCCTGGGATTAAAATTTGGATTTTCGACATTTCCTACCCAAAATCTACAGGATAGCATTAAGAAAAGTTGAAAATTTCTGGTTTCCTGAAGCAAAGTTTAGCCGAGAAATGTTTATGAAATTACAGATTTTTACCATTTATGCATCCACTGTGTACTTGTGTCAACTGCTTTACTTCATTTCAAGAACTTGTGTGCTGGATTATGCAACCTTTACGACATAACTTTTGAACTGCCGATGTCCTAGGATTAAAATTTGGATTTTCTGCATTCCCTAGCCAAAATCTACAGGATAGCATTAAAGAAAGTTGAAAAATTCTGGTTTCCCAAAGCAAAGTTTAGCCGAGAATGTGTGAAACTACAGATTTTTACGATTTCTGCACCCGCTATGTATTTATGTCAACTTTACTTCATTTCAAGAATTTGTGTGCTGGATTATGCAAACTTTACGACATAACTTTTGAACTACCGATCTCCTGGGATTAAAATCTGGATTTTCGGCATTTCCTACCCAAAATCTACAGGATAGCATTAAAGAAAGTTGAAAAATTCTGGTTTCCCAAAGCAAAGTTTAGCCGAGAATGTGTGTAATTACATATTTTTACTATTTCTGCACCCGCTAGTGGACAAGTTGACCTCTGCATCAAAAATCCATGAGAAACTGACGTAGTAGCTACTGACCGACGCCAGTATCCCGTGGCGGTGTTACGAAGATGTGGGTGAAAGCACTTGGCAGCGCGCGAGAGCCCGCGAATCTTGATCTTGGCAGTGAGTGCCGCTTGTTAGCCATAAGCGAGCGCGAGTTTAAGGCCATACATCTGCGAGGTAGCGGCGGGACCGAGTGGAGCGGCGATAAATGTAGTTGGCTCGGGCTCTCCTGAGCCGTGATCATTCTTCCGCCGTTTTCCCCCGGAATCGTGGTTTAGAACATCATTCCGCGGAACGGCCGATTACATTTACGACCGGGATATCTGCGGGACGTCGTGTCGTGTCGCGCCGGCTGCACAGCGTCCGATACCGCGAACGCGGGGACCGTTTCTCGGCGTCGCGTCCGATTTTTACGCCGCGAGGAAATGGCAGATCGCGGCGAAGGCGCTAAACTTCCGGTTCCGATGCTCGGGCACGCTAAGTGCGAGGCGAAATTCGCTCTCACCGAGCGTAGACCACGCGCGCGCGTACTCCAGCTGCGCGTCGGCTCTCAATGGCATAATTGCAAGTAACGATACCCCCTGGAAATGGACCCCGGCAATTTTTCGCCGGATTACTGCCGCGTTATAGCACGCAACCGCGGAAACCGGGTTTTGTCTCAACGATTTTGTATATTCGTGCGGCTAAGTCGCGCTCGCGAGATACCGCGAAAAATAAAGCCGCTGTAATTACTGCGGAACGACGGTGCAGGTAAAAACGGACGAGTACGCAGATTTCGCGGGTTTTTTTCTTTTTGCATCCTTTGCGCAATTATCAGCGAACGGCGAGTGTTCGAATATTTTGAAAGAAACGCGCTGAGTGCGCCCGGTGATTACGGCACAATCGAGTAGGTGTAATTGCGCGCACGAAAATTAGTCGAATATTATCGTGGTGTGCACATTGAATGATTAGAAATATGAAATAATTTTCTTAGTGAATACGATTATTTGGCGATTTAATCTGCAAGCTTGCTGGGAGTAATATTTCAGTTTTTTGAATATAGTGTTCTATCGTTTTCTTTGATTAACAATTTCTTAAGAGATTTATTTACATATTTATGTCGAAAATAGTCTGGTTCACCACTTTGTGCAAGGGTTGGGTTTTGCGATAAAGCGTTGTTTGGTTTACGATAACTGTGTTAACATTTCCATGTTTAGAGATAATTGCAAGTTGTGTCATAGTAGGTTCGTAATAATTAATTTTACCCTCGGGAAGTTGTAAAATATGCATTGTCACAACACGTAATTCAAATTTTCATCTCCAAAACTGTATTGTACATTATTGAAAACCCCCCTGTGACCAAAACAAATGGTTAGAGTGTAGTTGTTCGATCTATTGTAATTTATTGTGACAGTAAATTTACATCCCATTTTTTAAATATTTATCACGTTTGGTGCAGACAAGTTATTAGTATTTCAAATTATGTAAATTTATTTCTTTTTTTTTTTTGTTCTACTTTGAAACAGTTACGATAAAAACATGTCGGCTATGTAAATTGCCTACGTAAATATTACGAAATTAATAACATTCGGCACAGCAATTTCACTGTAATAACTATTTAATACTGCCATAGTACAATCATCGTAGAACCATCGAAGGGAATTCTGTTCCAGTGGTAAAAATTTTTCTGTCATATTTCCCAAGTTCTATTTAAACGAAAAGTTTCAGCTTGAAGAAACTTTTCTTTATCTGTTCTCATTCGAACTTACAACGTGAGAACGTTCGTTAAAAAAGTCCGACAATCTATGGTTTAAATAGAACCCATTAAAAACTTCTGCAACTCTTCCAATCACCGATTTAAACAAATAGTAATCAAATGGAGCCATCCGATGAATAATTAACACGAAGGAGAACTTCCGAGTCCAAGAAGAAGATGACATCCTTTGTGTCACTTTTGTCGCATTTTAAACCAAAATCGATTCCAATTTACCTGACCCATGAAACGGTCTTCTGTTTCACCCCACAGTTCAAGCTCATAAAATTATGATTTTAAATGTTTCAATTATGACTTAATTTAATTGATTTATGCTGATTTAATTTAAAATCATGACGTGATTAATTATAATTTTAATTTAAAATCGTAACATGATTAATTGTGACTTTAATTTAAAATCATAACATGGTTAATTGTGACTTTAATTTAAAATCACGATATGATCAATTATGATTTTAAATGTTTAAATCATTTTCAATGTTAATCAGTGTTCTATTAACCCTCTGCACTCGAAGCTATTTTAACTCCAAAAAACGAAACATTTCCAGAATGTTCCCCTTCTACATTTATAGTAATTTATTAAATACAAACAAATTTAATAATTTAAAAAATATTTTGAACAATAATACAGCAATTCTTAGTGGCGACTTACAGTCGCCATTCGAGTGCTCAGGGTTAATTATTACAATATCTCTCCAACACGGTAAACCAGCAGGAGAATATTTTCGTATAATTAACTAGTTGCATAAAGCTAATGGAGAAAAAAACTGATTTCAATATCCAACAATTTCGGTGGTTACATTTTATAATAAAAATTTTTTGTAGTATAGGGAGATCAACACTAGCTTTACGGAGCATTACAAGTGAGTATTTTACATTACTTTATAAAAATAAGAAGAATGTGTCTATCCAAGTTTTAAATAATATATACCTAAGGAAATAAGTTTGTTGAGTAATTCCACCTAGATGGATCTTCACAATCTCGATAATCGTAAATTAAAAATATTAGAACCCGTCATTTTCACGGGTCCCGTAAACCTAGTGTTAATTAAAAATAGAAAATGAAATTTTCTCGATTGTTCTACTCAACGACTTGAATATTGTGATTCGCGCGTTCCCTTCTGACAAATACGTGTTTGCGTGGCAGCAATATTGCCCGGGACGGCCTGTGTAATTGTAGGGTCGGAGGGCTGTTACATGTGAACGACTTTATTCGTCCAGACGGAGGCGGTGGGGGTAGGGGGGGATCCAATCGGCCGGAAGAGGTGAAATAAAGGTACTCACCGGCCTTTACCGTGATTTCACGGCCCAGCACCCTGCCGACGCTGTTCGAGGCTTGACATCTGTAGACGGCCGAGTGGACGTCGTGTCGGTAGCTCTCCGCGCCGAACGGCAAGAAGTACATCGAACCGTTTACCAGCGTCTCGCGGATGTTCGGTATAGGGAGCACCGGTGACCCGTCTCCCATAAGCCAATCAATCCTCGGCGGGGGACTGCCTTGGGCCGAACAATGGATCATTGTCCCGGTCTCGTTCGAGAATTCGACCGACGAGCGTGGCTCCGAGATCAGCACCGGACCCTGACTATCCAGCACCACTCCCCGTCCTGAAACATGCACCGCACCGTGTTACCTTGAAAGAGGCTCCCATCGATCCTATCGCGACTGTAAAGTACTTATAGAAGACTCCCCCCATGTGTTCAACATGCATATTTCATGTACCCCTGCCTTTTTCCACCAACACTTCCACTTCCCTTTTCTTTCTTTCTTTTTTTTCGCATATTCATCTTATTCATTGTTTTCAGCAGACTGCGGAACTTTACGCATTTATAACGTTGTCGAACTTCAATGTCGGACGTACGTCAAAATTCAGACGCTGCGGCACGGAAACACGAAGCAACGTAGACTGCGCATCTTTGTGCAAAATAAAAAATATTTAGGAGCGAGATAAAAATTTCTTTCTTCTTTTAAGTATTTTATTCAGCTAAAACCGACACGCTTGTGCCCTTAAATCTTCCGAACCCTTTGCACTCGGCGCTATTTTCAATCCAAAACTAAATTTTTCTTCGTCTGACAATATTTTCATTTTATTCATACGAAACTGATTCGATTTCTACATATAATATTTAAACGTTTAGTAATCTATTGAATACAAATTTTGTAATGCAACAAATATTTTGTAATATTTTTTGTAATTTCTTTGAAATAATGCCACAACAATTTCTAGTGGTGCTTCAGAGTCACCACTCGAGTGGAAAGGGTTAATATATCCACTGCTTTAAATTGTGCTGTCTAGTGATTAGCACTACGACTACCGCGACCGATGTACTATACAGGGTGTCCCAAAAATTTCGTTAATACTTGAAAGAGGTGAGGCCCAGGGGAATTTGAAGTAACTTTTTGCTTTGCGATAATGTTCTCCGAGGCTTTGTTGAAGAGTTATTACTGAAAATCACGAACCAATCAGAGCTCGGGTACAGTAGTCGCCAGTAGCCGCGTTCTGATTGGCCCGTTTTTTGACCCCTTAACAAAGCCGCAGAGATGATTTTTGCAATGAAAAAAGTTACTGCAAATTACCTATGGAATCATCTCTTTCAAGGAAATACAAAATTTTTGGGACACCTTGTATATTTACACTGATAACTAGAACGCGGATCTTTAGTGCAAGACGCAATGTGTAGTAAGAAAATTTATAGTACTTTCCTGCCATTTTCACCAGAATATACTTTCCAGCCAGCAAAATATATACCCTTCGTCAGATTTTTATAAAAAGCCTTGCAAAAATAGGAACAAAATTGAATTTATTCAGATTTATTACAATTTCTATCGTAATTTCTGCTCGAATAAAGAAGTTCGTTAAAAGAATTCTGATGAAAACATTTTTACAATTTCAATAATTGAGCCGTTTAATTCAAAAGCGGTGTAGGTCAATATTTTTCTGTTTGGTTTCACACCGCGTCCCAAGAGTTCAATCGTTCATAAATAAAGTAATTGTAATATAATGCGTGGCTTGCACGACGCAAACAAAACGCCCTTCAATATTATTCTGTTTTATAGAATTTTTATTTAATCTCAATAAGTCCCTTTGAACGATTCGTCGATCGTTTTAATCCCAACTAACTTGGATTACATATCACCTTCTCTTTGAGGTCCCGTATATGATTCTCTATATTTTAATTGGCGTTCGATGACAGCTTGTCCCAGAACAAAGTGTAATCGCTTAACTTTAAACACGCGTAACTTTTAAACCAGTGAATTCCTCGCCTTGAAACTTTGATTTTTGGCATTCTCTCGTCAATACCTACAGAATTATAAAATAAAAAGTTAAGAATTTCTGGATTGCCAAGGTGAAGTTTAGCCAATTATAAGGCAAGCGGTTAATAAAATTCTCACGATTCGTGACGAAATCACAAGAGTTGTATAGTTCATCCAAAAACACCTGGTGATTAAAAGACACAATGTTTGTGCAGGTTTTTCCGGACAGATTCGAGTTACGCATGAACAAACCACGGATAACGTAGCTACACACGAAGTGTGCGTAAATAACAGAAGCGAAAATGGGTTAAATATACAGATATCGAACTCGAAGTAAGAAACAACGTGCAGATGATACAACAGTTGCCCCGAAACTTTTTCGATATTCGCCCCCCGTATCGATGGCGGACAGTTTATATCGTAAAATGTATGAAACGCTGCTTCCCCGCGTGTATGTGTCTGTGTACACACCGGCGAACATGGCGTACTTTCATTTTGTTGCGAAGCGAAGAGCTCCCGTGCACGTCAGTCAACAGTAACGCCGAAATCGATCATATTCGATCTTCGTCTTGTCAGTTATTACGGATCCAGCGACATCATTTGCATTTTTCACGAAGACCGAGCGGGTTCATCCCTCACACGTGGAAACAAGCCCAGCGTGAAAACTGTCTGTGCATTTCGACAAACTTATAAACATATTAGTGGTTTCCCGAAACAAAGTTTAACCCAAAAATGTGTGAAATTACAGATTTTGACAATATCTGCACCCGCTGTGTATTTATGTCAACTGTTATACTGCATTTCAAGAATTTGTGTGCTGAATTATTCGAACTTTATGATACTAAATTTTGAACTACCGATCTCCTGGAATTAAAATTTGGATTTTCGGCATTTCCTAGCCAAAATCTACAGGATAGCATTTAAAAAAGTCGAAAATTTCTGGTTTCCTGAAGCGAAGTTTAGCCGAAAAATGTGTGAAATTACAGATTTTGACCATTTCTGCGCCCCCTGTGCGTTTCTGTCAACTGTTTTACTACACTTCAAGAATTTGTGTGCTGAATTATTCGAACTTTATGACATAACTTTTGAACTACCGATCTCCTGGGATACAAATTTGGATTTTCGGCATTCCCTTGCCGAAATCGATCATATTCGATCTTCGTCTTGTCAGTTATTACGGATCCAACATCATTTGCATTTTTCACGAAGACCGAGCGGGCTCATCCCTCACACGTGGAAACAAGCATCGCGTGAAAACTGTCTCGGCCGTTCGACAAACTTATAAACGTATTAGGCCGTTCTCATAAATTCATTCGGAATTTTATCCCATTCTTTGTGTCAACGGTTTAAACGTACTTTGAATATTCATGGGAAATCGCGCATTCATCATCACGCAACCGCGCGTCATCGCTTATATAATATTAAAACATTTTTATACTTCCGCGGTGTTTTCAAACTCTATCCACACCGAGTCGGTAAATATTATGAGTAAATTATGCAGATTTTTATGCGGATATATGTTCTCACGAAGTAATATATTCAAGTTAGAATCGATCATAAAATCTTTTACTTTATTAAAAAACTAATGCGGATTTTATGCATTTATTACAAAAATGGGTAAGCACAATTTAAAACAGTAGACATATTAAAAAGACTTAAGGGCACCAGCGTATTGATTTCAGCTGAATAAAATAATTAATAGAAGAAAGAAATTTTTGTTTCGCTCCTGTGTCTTGTAATCAATGCAAATATTTTTTATTTTGCATAATGATCCGCTGTCTATTTATTTATTAGGGTTCTATCATGCTCGGGAGAAAACAAAAGTATTTTTAAGCTTTACTGACACTAGGATTTTAATAAATTTATGGCAAAAGTGGATGAGTGAAGAATTTTAAAAATGCCTTATGCTACCTAAAAATTTGTATTCCTGGCACAGCACGGTGTCCATAGGCCGGTATTAATTTATTAAACGTTTCTATCGCGTTCTCTTCGAGTTTAACACGAAATTTAATCGCAAACACTGCTCGAAATATGGCCGTTCGATTTTCACGTCGCGCCAGAATATCGCGTTTTATGCAATAATAAATCTGGCTGGGAAATCGCTAGTGACAGCTGGATCAAATTGCGATTAATACCGAGACTACAGTAGAGAAATAAAGGGTGGTCCAAATTGAACCCCGGATTTGCGCCCTTTTTTTTTGTTTTTCGGTTGGCAACACTGATACGGTGACAGATGGCGTTTACGATTCTTCCGGTTGGTAAATGTAGACCGCTATATGAAAAAGAAAACAGTGATTTACTATTGTTGAAACGTATCGCAAATTCCTTGAAAATTTTCCGAAAACTCCGCGGAATTGTTGGTCGAACTGTCCGAAAGTTGATTACAAAATTTGATGAAACTGGATCGGCGATCGACGCAACACCGCGTGAGTGTCGTTTGTGGGGTTTTCCGAAATCCAATCCACGAACAGTTGACGCCCTCTAGACCGAAACCCGACCTGTCGTCGACGAAATAGTTCAGAACACGTGCGAAATTGTAATCGGAAATTTTCTGAACAGATCCACGATTCGAAGGTGGCCATTTGTTATAATTATGAGTCAAAGAAACATGCGAAAATATAGGTGTTTCGATGTCTACTTGACTATGTGTCCGCAGAAAATATGACATTTTGACATCTTATTATACGGCGTGTGGCCGGACGGGTGGTACAACCGGGCAGGGGATGATTCTGCATATAAAACTAAGTCGAAAAAAAGGAATAACATTTCTTCGTTTGACGCCTGGTTTTCGAGAAAATCGAGTTTAAAGATCCTCCCGGTTTCGCGTGCTATAGTATATGCAGGAAGTAGAATCGGTTGGCCATGGTCAGACGCGTCAGACGATTCCTGGCTAATAACACGCGTATTTGCTGCATCTTCAAAATCGGTTTTCTCGAAAACGAGGCGTCGAACAAAAAATTATTATTCGTTTTTTCCGACTTATTTTTAAATGTAGAATCATCCCCTGCCCGGTTGAACCACCCGTCCGGCCACACCCTGTACATATTGTAAACTTATCAAAAATTGACTTGTTCAACGTGTAAGTGCACAGGAAGTAATATTTAATTTTATTAACTGTAAGTATATGGCCACTATTGTACTTGTTCGAACACCGACGTCTCGATCCAATTTCATTTTCGCATTCTCAAAAATTCCGCGAACACAGTAGACGTTCCCGACTCCGGTGGAGTTAGGTGGGTTCGAGGTACCCAAATAATGGTAACCGAACCACCTCCGCGTTAACAATAAAACTCGCGCGGATACATGGATCCAGGTTGGCTGGAATGACGCGCGAATCGTCGCATCTCACCGTAGTTCGCTGCGATTGCAACATTTACCACTTTCCTCCCCTCCCCTCCGCCCCTCAGCGCTCATATTATTTCCTCTCGGCGCCTGTCCCCCGTTTTCTGTTTTATATCTCTTGTCTCTCCATCAACAACTGCTCCCCCCTCCCTCTCTCTCTTTCTCTTTCGCTTTCGGTTCTACCCCCCCCCCTTCCGGCCACCCCTTCGAACGAGAAAATCTGATAGAACATCTCTGGCTCAGCTGATGCCAGCACTGTCGGAGAGCTTTGTCCCCGAAATTCCGGGAGCTTGTTTTTCGGAGATAGGGGGTGGCGGGAAGGTTGGGGGGAGGGCAAATGGTCGGCGCGAACGAGGGCGACGACGCGCATGGGAAATGAGCCGAGGACTGAGAAGGTATGGCTCGGATCGGTTCCATTATGTATGAACGCTGGTTTGATAACCCGGACCGCGCCGATACCACGGGAACCCGAACGACCGGTAAGGGTCCGTTTATACGTACGGCCCTGTGTCGGTTCCATCGGATATCATTAGATCAACTTCCACGATTTTTATTGCAAAACCTGTGTAACAATTAACCGTTTTGGTGAAGCACCAAATTTGTACCAATGGATCCATTCTTTAACTGTGTATTTATTGAAACAACATGCATTTTCTATTACATTCAATTTGTTAGTTACTCTTTCCTCAATTTTGCACCGATCCAAAATATTAACAGAAAGATGCATGGAATATTTTGTGCGAAAACCTTTTATACAAAATATCAACAATAGTAAGGTCAAATGTGCTCAAATGTGTTCTATTAGTCATCAAGTTTTGGAAGTGCAATCTGCACTAATTTTGTGTAAAACACTTAACAGAACATTTCAAAGTATAACGATGAAACTCGTTTCATAGACTATTACAAGAGAAATTCTTATTGTATTAAAAGGTGGAATGTAAGCCCGTAAAGCGGTTAAAGAGTGCATAATATGGCTGAACTTTCCCTGAGGAAACCAACAATTTTTAACGTTTTTTTATGTAATCCTGTAGATTCTGGCGAGAAAGTGCCGAAAATCCAGGTATCGATCCTAGGAGATCGCTAGTTCAAAAGTTATGCGTGTGTAAAGATGTGCGATTTTCAGTGTTTTTGACAGCCAAGGTATAGGTACCCAAGGTGCTTGAGGTAGACGAAAAATTTGAAACGATCACTCGCAAAGAAGAGGAATAGTTAAATATATTCCAAAAGCGGAGATAAAATCAACCTCAAAAAGGAAAAATATCAGAAGATTAAATTTCGCCAAGAATAGGTAAGGTCCGCACTGGTGCACCGAGTACGTTCGCTGTACATGTTGCGTTCTCGAATTAAGTTGCACGCATGCGTGCGCCGGAAAGACGTTTATGCACGGCCACTTCCTGCGTTCTATGAACGCGATGCACCTGCGACACCGGTTTATAGCCGGTGGAGACCGCTTCTATATTCCGCACTATACGTACCGCTGCGTACGCTCGACCCACATACGCAAACCACACGTCAGCCACGTATTGTGCCCGCCTTGCTCGGAAATCTCCGAAACTAGACAAAAATGTTAATACCGTTGTTCCTCATTTTTGTTTTATGCGCCCGCGGCTTTTTACACCGGCGCGCCGTGAATACACTATTTGCCGTGCCGAATCGCGGAGCATTAATTTTTCCCGTCTGTGAATTGGTTGGTCGTGTCTGGGTTACATAGTGAGATTCGAGTAGTGAATTATTTGATTTTAATCTCAACCGTTTAAAATTTATTTTATTCTCAAACTTTTTCTTTTTATTGGAATATTTGTTCCAAGTTTTAATATTATACAATCATCTAATTAAGATAAATTGAACATTTTTGACAGAATTAGTGTGCCTTCAAATGCGCTTTGAGCACATTAGTGTGCCTTCAAATGCGCTTTGAGCACATCAGTGTGCCTCTAAAGGTAGTTTGAGCACATTAGTGTGCCTCTAAAGGTAGTTTGAGCATATTAGTGTGTCTCTAAAGGTGGTTTGAGCACATTAGTGTGCCTTTAAAAGTGCTTTGTGCATATCGGTGTGGCTTTAAAAGTGCTTTGAGTACATTAGTGTGCCTTTAAATGCGCTTTATGCACATTAGTGTGCCTCTAAAGATAGTTTGAGCACATTAGTGTGCCTCTAAAGGTAGTTTGAGCATATTAGTGTGGCTCTAAAGGTAGTTTGAGCACATTAGTGTGCCTCTAAAGGTACTTTGAGCACATTAGTGTGCCTCTAAATGTAGTTTGAGCACATTAGTGTGCCTTTAAAAGTGCTTTGAGCATATTAGTGTGCCTTTAAAAGTGCTTTGTGCACATTAGTGTGTCTTTAAAAGTGCTTTGTGCATATCAGTGTGGCTTTAAAAGTGCTTTGAGCACATTAGTGTGCCTTTAAAAGTGCTTTGAGCAAATTAGTGTGCCTTGGAAAGTGCTTTGTGCATATTAGTATGCCTTCAAATGCGCTTTGAGCACATTAGTGTGCCTCTAAAGGTAGTTTGAGCCCATTAGTGTGCCTCTAAAAGTAGTTTGAGCACATTAGTGTGCCTTTAAAAGTGCTTTGTACACATTAGTGTGTCTTTAAAAGTGCTTTGTGCATATCAGTGTGGCTTTAAAAGTGCTTTGTGCATATCAGTGTGGCTTTAAAACTGCTTTGAGTACATTAGTGAGCCTTTAAATGCGCTTTACGCACATTAGTGTGCCTTTAAAAGTGCTTTGAGCACGTTAGTGTGCCTTTAGAAGTGCTTTGAGCAAATTAGTGTGCCTTTAAAAGTGCTTTGTGCATATTAGTGTGCCTTTAAAGGTGGTTTGAGCACATTAGTGTGCCTTTAAAAGTACTTTGAGCATATTAGTGTGCCTTTAAAAGTGCTTTGAGCACATTAGTGTGTCTTTAAAAGTGCTTTGAGATCATTAGTGTGCCTTTAAAAGTGCTGTGTGCATATTAGTGTGGCTTTAAAGGTGCTTTGAGTACGTTAGTCTGCCTTTCAAAGTGCTTTGAGCGCATTAATGTGCCCTTAAAAGTGCTTTGAGCGTATTAGTGTGCCTTTACAAGTGCTTTGAACGCATTAGTGTGCCTTTAGAAGTGCTTTGAGCAAATTAGTGTGCCTTTAAAAGTGTTTTGAGGATATTAGTGTGCCTTTAAAAATTTGATGTGACATTATTTTGCTTCTGTGTGTTGTATAGTAACCCTTGTTTAGAGTGTACATAACAGGCAATGCAGACACAGCAACGACTGAGACGAGTCTTGATTTTCCAGTTTTAATTTTGTATCGTTGCAGTGTATCAATTTACCGAATCTGCTCCAATTAATCTGAAAAATTTGATTACATCATACTCGTAAAACACGAAATATGGTGTCAATTGCCTGGAGGACATGTGGACGTGTGATTGGAAACAAATTCTGAACATTTTACTCTGCAGCTGTGAACATCCTTCGGTGATGTGCGCCGTTGGATTAACGTATGCACACCGTGAATTACTGCTGCGAGAGGAAATTATATTCTCTTGTTTCTGCGCTTGATTTAACATTACATGTCAATCACAGTACAGAATGCTTTGAAATTACCGATCGGTTACCATTAGGACGCTAAATTTCTCGATTTTCTTACTTTGTTGCAATATAATTATCAGAACTTCAATTTTTAGTCCTTCTTTGAAGCTCATAATTTATTAGAAAAAAAGATGTTATTTATATTTAACGTACATGTGTTCTGCAATGGCTAAATATTGACTTTAATAAAATGAGATTTCATTTAAATTTAAAGGGAATTAATAGTATAGGGACACAGTTACCGCGCCTATATTAATTATACTTATTTTTAAAGCATACATATTAACCGCTTTCAATGAAAACAATTTAATATCTCTTTTTTAATATTTATTATGCTTTAAACATAAGTACAATTAATATAGGCACAGTAACTGGTACCCCCACAATAATTGCGTCCCTTGTCCTCCGTATTTAGCAAATTCTGTTGGAAGTCTTCCACACGAGTCTGACTCAACATTGTAGCACAAGGGGTTGAAAAACAATTGTAATTCGCCGGTCCATCAACATTACCGTATAAGGCAATTTGTGCCAATCTTATAATTCCCATTTTCTGGCGAGAGTACTGTGACGAGCTTCATTTACCACGGAACCGAAAAGTACCGGTATTATATCGGTTTTCGGTAGTATATCAGTTTCGGTGCTCAAGCACTTCGATACGATATCGGTTTCGGTATAGCTTCGCCGACGTGATACCCTTGTTTGAAATCCCTGGTTTCGCGAATTAGCAAAGATCGTTTTTCATGTAGTTTCATTAGGACAACAGGGGGGGGGGCGGGAACTTGTCCCAGTTACTTAACGCGGCGTATTTTTCTCTTTGAGCGGTGACGCCATATTTGGAGCGGGGTCCTATAACGCGGTCACCGTATCTCAGCCATATTTGTACCCGTCACTTGAAATCCCCTTGTACAGCGTTCGCTCGAACTCGCGTAATCCGGGCGCGAATGATGCACCCTCGAGGCCGCTTGTGTCCCCGCGTACACGTGTTACTCGCGACTACAAAAAACGCCGCTTCAAGTTCGACTAAATTCTCTATGCGGAGGCCGTGTCCTGTAGCACGTGTGCGCGCGCGCGTGTGTGTCTCTCATCATAAAGCTTTTTGCGGCGGAGACGATGAGACCTTGTTCGATCGGAGGGCGTCTAGAGTGAACAAAAGAAAAATGAAGAATAACAAAAGGGCGCCGCTCGAAAGCCGAGCTTCAGGGGAGACCGCTGTAAACATCGGTCGATACGTGGTCGTGTTGAAAATTTAATTGCGCAGGGCGCTGTAAATTATTTTTCCTTTCTTTTTAATTATGTCTACGTTAATGTGCACGGTTTGTTTGTGTTTTTTCTTTTTCTTTTTCTTTCATGTCTGTCAATACTGGAGTCTGTAGAGGGTGTTCCAGGACGGGTGGCACGAGAGGACATGAAGTGATTCCACCTGCAAAAATAAGTTGAAAAAAGCGAAGAACATTTGATCGGTTGTGGCTTCGTTTTAGAGAAAATTGAGTTTGAAAGTTCGTCGGACTCGCGTGTCCTGCTATTCTCAGGAAGTAGAATTGACCGTTCATGATCAGACGCTTCAGGCGATTCCCATTTAATAGGACGCCTAACCGAATTGTTCAACTCAATTTTCTCGGACAAATGTTATTCGTTCTTTTTACTTATTTTCTCGCATTGGGCTACATCGTGTCCGCTTGTACCACCCGTTTTGAAACACCCTGTACACCACTGCATATCCTATGTGAATTGCATTTATTATTG
Source organism: Halictus rubicundus (assembly GCF_050948215.1). Classification (NCBI taxonomy): domain Eukaryota; kingdom Metazoa; phylum Arthropoda; class Insecta; order Hymenoptera; family Halictidae; genus Halictus; species Halictus rubicundus. Next base: position 20,470,767 of record NC_135151.1, read on the forward strand.
AACGGTGATCTCAAGTATTCCACGGGAGTGGCATAAAGGATTTATGTCAGAAATCCTTTTTCGTCTACACGAATTTATTAAGAATCAAATTCATTCCTAATTTACCAAAAGCAATCAGAAGAAAGCTTGTTTAATTTTTGAATTTTCTATCAGGCTCGACAATCATACTTTGTCGGAATTATTAAGTTCGCTTGAAAGGAAACATATGGTTTTTTTATCACAATTATATATTGTAACATTGTTTGATGCTAGTAGCATGCGAAAAATCAGGTTTAACAGTTTGCAATTCATATAATTTCAAGTCTAACATTAAATACACGAACTAGCATCTTTTCTTTGACTTCCCTGCAATTGAGAGTATAAGAAACGTAAATCAAACATTATTACGCGCTCGGGTAAATGTGATGGTAAGTTAGAAAAAAAAAACTGGGGGAAAAAAATCAGCCTCGTGTATTTTTATGCTACCGCATTTTCACCCTTTTACGCAAACGCTTGCGAGAAGCTCGCCTTCGCTCGTACACGTAGGGAAGATTCTAATCTTTTTATTTGATATGTTTATAGGCGGGATAATGGGCGACGAGGGAAAATATAAATAGAGCACAGTCGACTATAAAGCTTCATGTGATCGCGGAAACGTGAAACCCGCGGATCCATCTATGGACGAGGCTGAGGTCCAACGTTATGCATTACGTATTTCCATAAATAATATCGTGATTTAAACTTGCAGAAAATTTTATTCGACTTACCATGAAGTACAGACTGATTGCAAATTAATTTCACACTGAACGCATTAAATGTCGCTAAATTCGGTTATTGCAATGTTCATTCAATCTGGAAACACGCGACATTACTTATGACCATGTCTAACGTATTAATTTAATTTGAGTCCTCAAACGTTAAAAAATTCCTACGGGAATACATAAATTCGTGCGAATTTTTCCGAAGTTGCAGATCATGCTTTTTCAATTTTTCAACTAATAATTATCGATATAAGATTTCCTTCAAAGACTAAGGTGCTAGGTACATAAATACACAATTATCCGTGCCTTAGGTATTTATTGTCTCTGAATCATACCAAGCATTCCTAGTAAAAACGGAGTATGCGCACAGAGTGAGCATCAGTCTGTTATGCCAGCTGGCAAAGGGCTTTACAGCCACGAGCATAAAGGCTTCCGCCGCGTATGTGCGTTTATGCTCGTTCGACGCGATCGAAGCATTCCATCGACAACGATCTACATAGTCGGCGCGTGGAAATTTCGGCGAGGTTCGGTCATAGGCATTCGCCATCGCTCGCATAAGATCAGACAGGATTCGCAGCAGCGAAACAGATTAGATCACGGCTTAATTAATCACTGTATTGTACTGCGCCGCTGTAACTTCGAGATGAATTTCTGTTGCTCGAGCAAACGCGTTTACGAGTCGCCTTTTGCCCCGCGACAGGCTGACCATTACTTTAATTGGTCAGTTACGTTCCCTGGTTAATTTCTAACTTCGCTCTTCAAAGACTTCGCCTAACTCATGCCCACGAAATAGTAAGGCTGAGCCGCGGGCTATTCCCACGCTTATCTCTTCGTTCCACTCTTCAGCACTGAAACTTCACAGAGTGCAAAATGACGTATCACTGCCAAATTATGTATGCGACTGTAAAGAGGACGGTCGGCACGGCATAGTTCAATATGCTAACTATCTCTCGACACAATGCTACAAACTTCCTAAGTTCCTCACGGTTTGAACTCTTGCCAGAAGACACACAGTGGTCGATTTTCATCTCTCTGTTGTAAAAAATCAATAATGCTTCAAAAAAGTACAAATAAGTTAAATTTATTAGTACACAATAAAGTCACATGCGCGGATAAATAATTTTGTAAATGTCTGCCAAAAAATAATTTAAAGAAAATTATTTAATTTATTTTTTAATTTAAAACATGATCTATTTCGACTCACGGTCGAGAAATAAAAATAGAAATATAAAAATATAAATAACTAGACGAAGCCGTCGCGTCGCTGATGACTGGAAGGCTCATGTGGCATAAAATATACAACTCGTGTATATAAATCATAGTACAACCGGACAGGAGGTGATTCTGCATAAAAAATGAGAAGAAAAATTGCTGTAACATTTTTCCGTCCAAAGTTTCGTTTTCGAGAAAATTCTGTTTGAAAATGCAGCGAACACGCATTGGCTAACGCGTCTGGTCATGACTAACCAATTCTACTTTCGGCATACACTGTAGCACGCGAACCCGACGGATCTTTAAACTCGATTTCCTCGAAAACGAGTTGTCAAACGAAAAATGTAAACTACATTTTTTCGATTTATTTTTCCACGTAGAATCAACCGTGCCAGACTGTACTACGATTCCCTGTCCTGTACATTCAAGCAGAAAAATAATGAACGGTAAGAAAAACGTACTGGCACGTCGGACGTCATGAACGTCATGCATCTATTTTATTGAAACGAAATCTCCGTTACGCGTACGTGTACGCAATATTCCTTACAAGAAAATACCGCATTATACTCGAGCAGCGGACGTATAAACCGAGCATAGGCAACAAGAGCTGTGGGCAGTCCCTAGGGGCAACGCTGCAGGATAAATGATGTCAAAAAAAAAAACAAAGGACCTTTTCGTGCTGGTACGTTATCGACAGTTACTTGAAATATATGCAATAATAAAATATCCCGACTAGACACGTGGTTCCATTTCTCACGATTTCGACAATGTCGGGACAGTGCCCCATAGGGCACCTGTGCCCATGCTTGGTGAACACGATCTGAGGGTCTTTGTCCCACGTTAATGATCTACTTTATTCAGTGGGGATTTCTAATAGTGAATTTATAATAATAATAAAATACCCCGAGCAGACAAGGTACCATTTCGACAATGCTAGGACAGCAGCATAGGGCCAGCCCTGTGGAAGGTCATCATCCCGCATTATTGATCCATTTTCCTCCGTAGGGATTTACAATACTAAATTAATAATGGCAATAAAATACCCCAAATAGGTGTGGTATCATTTCTCATAAATTCGGCTGTCCTAGGACAATGGCTCACGGAGAAACCGTGCATTGGCGATCAATTTTCTTCGGTGGGGATTTCGCAAGGATGACGTGGCTCATAGTTTTACACAATCAGCCGGTAATTGCGCAACAGAGGAGGGCCCGATGCGCTTGTGTAAAGTGCTTCCGGTGTTACGTAACCGCTGGATAACCACGTTGGCACACAATTACACGCCGACAACGTCCTTACCGCAAAACGGCACGCTCTCTCTATTTCCCTTCGCCTTTCCCGATCTGTCTCTCGTTGTTTTCCAAAGCCATTCGCCGAGGTGTGTATTTGTCCGCATTACGCCCGCGCCTCGGAAAATTCCAAATATTGTGCGATGCCAGTGTCTTCCCGTGACTCCGCCCCGGCTTCCTCTGGGCGTGTGCACCTTCGGTGTGCGTTTTGTAGCGCGCACAAACGGGCGACGCGCAGTTAATTCATCACGGAGCGTCGCGACGGCCGGGCTCAACGGGCGCGAATAAGTCCGCGCCAATTATACATCGACATTGTCCGCCGACGTGCTCGTGAATTTTCGTCGCTTCGTTTATCGTCTTTGACGCCCCCCCCTCCTCCTCCTCCTCCTCCTCTTCGTCTTTGTACCCGTTTCGCACCGGCCCGCTCGACCCGACGCGGCGACTGTTCAACGCTTCGCGCTGCTCGATGCACGACCGTGCCTCAGCGCGGCCCGAATGCAGCCCGGTAACTTTGTCGCGCGAAATATGTTCTGGAACGACGCTGGAACGTTACGGTCACAAGTCCGCGACACTTGGAAGGAAACATTTTGTACGGCCACGTTTCCTACTTCAGGAGGACGCGCGGCGTCGCGCTGTCACGCCGCTGCATTCTAAACTTCCTGCGAACTTGTCAACACCTAATTGTTCCTTTTTATAGTTCAGTCGAGTCTCCTCTTTCGGCCCTCGTCCGTCCCTCCGACGCGACGCATTTCTCACGTGAAGTGTTATTCCGCCATTTTTCGAGCAACTGATCTGAAATTTTGTGACTTTTATGCTTTTAGATTGAAATGTACAGGGTGTCCCAGATATGGTCCTTGAAAAGGGTGATTTCTGAGGTGGTTTTGAGAAAACATTAGTTGGTTCAGAGGAGAAAATATTGTGATAGGCAAAAAAATTTGTTCAAGGTTATATGTTTTGAGTTTTCAAGGTCATCCAAGTTTTTTTAAATGGAATATGTTTTTATTATCGCTGTATGATATCCGAGGTCAAGACGAATCCAACGACCTGTAATATTATGACCTTCACGTGACCTTCGCCTTTGCCTATCACAATATTTGCCCCTCTGAAACAACTAATGTTTTCCACTGAAATTTTCTTCTATTTTAAAAAACAAGCGAGGTGTTTTACATGCTCGAGTTAGCTGAAACACCCTGAATGAATTTAGAACTCTTTTAAAAGACGTACGAATAGAACTCGTAAATTGTTAAAATTAAAATTTTGTATTGGAAAATCATACTGTTCGATAATATTAAAGAACTGTAGGAAATGGATATTTTGAATTCGTTGCATGTATCATAAAGGGTGTTTAAATAAATCATGTCGTGTTCGGTCTCGTTTTAATCAGGAAAGTGCGACAAATATGTGTCACGAAAAAGAAATGATCAAGAATAAAGTTTTGTCGTTATCTTTTTCACGCATATCGAGACATTACCACGCTTCGACTATATGAGGTTTTGACGTGACCTGGTTTGGCAGTCAACACCTTGTGCCCATATAAGTGGCATTTTGCAATTTCGTGAGACAAATGTATTCAATTAGTGGTCTAGGGGCTAATGGAATATTATCGGTGTAAGGGGTTGACGTGGTTATCCGATTCGTGGTTAAGTTTCACGATCCAATGGGATACAGTACCTGGTACACGTCACGTGAGTATGTGTGCCGAACACGACCGTTCACAAATTCACTGATACACAGTATTTACGAGTGAATAGTGAATGACGAAAATCTGTTACAGTTGCGAGAATATAAAATGATGCATTGGAGCCAATGGAATTACAAAAAAAAAATATAATGTTTCGATGAACCTTCATCGATCAATCACGTGAGTTTGTGTACTGTTTACGACACGAAAAAAATCGGCTGGAAGAAATGCTTGTCTAATTGGTCGTTAGGCAGATGTAATATATCATGTTACCAATTACGCTGGATATTGCGTGTATCACTGATCAGAACGGGGCAAAATATCATTATAATATTGCTACGTAAATCTTACTGAAAATGCTGATAGATAAGATAAATGCTGTTTATAACCTGTCATGCTTGCTCTAATTAAGAGCACAATGAGACATTTTTCTGAATATTATAATTCCCTTTCTAAGAGGCTCTGCGCTGTCAATAGTTACATTGTCTCTTCCATTTTACATTTCCATCGTAATCACACAGCACCATGTACTATAATATAATGGATGTATATATAATAATACCATATACTATAACATAATGGATCTGCAACGTTGCATGATGCATAGACGTTACCATAATTTGCTGTAGATTCAGACTTTTACATAACAAACTGATCAATTCGGAAACACTCTTCACAGTCAATACGATGCGCGTACGTCGTTCCTGGAGGGTTAATCACACAGTCCAATTAATTACAACAGTTTTTTGCATTTCGGTAATCAATATCGCAAAAATATTCCTGCTAATGAGCAGGCAATTAGCTCCACTCAGAGAGAAACAAATCGAAATAAACGAAGAAGAAAAATATCGAATTTTGTTTCCGAGAAAATCGAATTTGATAATTCGCCATTGTTTGCAAGTAGGATCAATAAGTTTATGCTCGGTATAAATTCAGTTCTTTTTTTGACACTGTCAGTGGTTCTCCTGTACATGACCAATTTGACATAACCCCGCAAATTATAAGAATCATTATTACTTACAGGTGGGTAGAATTACTTTAACTACTTCCATTTTTCGATAAAGTCATTTCAACATGAAACCCGCTATAACTTGAAAACAATGCTAGCTAGGACATGCGTTTACAGGAATTTATCTTATTGTCTTCATGCGCGGAGTCCACTGCCGAAGAATCTGCTCGAGGTTAGTCTCTCTATAATTTGTTATTCAGATACCTCGTAACAAATTCAATTTACCAGGCTTATTACGGTGAAACGTTTCGACGAAACGTTCAGTGTCACCGTGTTTATAGAATTCAAGACGGGGACTTTACAGCCGCTGTTAAATCGTCTTATACCTAAGGCAATTCTCATCGCGGACTGCACGTAAAAATAAAACCCGACCCGGAAACTAAAACAATTGTTGGGCAACACTGTAATTGAATTACGCTGGAGTATTGAATGTCGGGAAGATTTAAAGCTCCCTTAAAGTGTTCATCGGGAGCTTTCTTCCAAATCCTTGCGACAATACAATCAAACTAAACATTAATAATAGAATAAAATACGGTTCTCTCCGGCTTTTAGGTAGAAAACCTATAAAGGATTAATACGTTTCAAATAATTGAATATAACGCAGAAAAGTAAGATCGAAGGGAAAGACGATGGCAATGTATTATTCAGGAGTTTTTTCTGACCTGATAAAATCGGAGATGATTCTACATGAAAAAATAAGACGAGAAAATGGAACGAAATATTGTAAAGTAAAATTACGCGTTCGAGAAAATCAATTTCGAAAATTCGTAAGATTCGTGTTCACGGTATTTATAGGAAGTAGAATAGACCGATTGTGATCAGACGTGCCAGTCGATTCCTATTCAGTAGCACACGTACTCGATGAATTTAAAAATTCCATTTTCTCATAAACAAGAGAACGATTAAGGAAATTTTATCCTTCTGTTATTAATGTTATACCATTAGAGAAAATACAGACATGCAATCGACATAAATTTTCTTCTTCATATAGGAAATTATGAAGGATAAAGACATTCTAATCGCGGTAACTGCAAACCGAATTTTAAGGTAAGTGATTAACACTTTGAACGCCCAGCTAGGAACCCCAAAAATTCCATAAAATCAAAGTAAGTTATTTAATGAAATAAAAATTGCAAAAAATTAAATGTACGATACTGAGTAATCCTCCAACTTTCTTGCATGTTACAGATCCTAATCACGTGTTAACTCTTTGCACTCGGCGCTATTTTAATTCTAAAACTAAATTTTTCTTCCTTCTTATAATGTTTCCATTTTATTCATACGAAACTGATCAGATTTGCACATAAAATATTTAAATGTTTAGCAATCTATTGAATCCAAATTTTGTAATGTAACAAATATTTTGTAATTTCTTTGAAATAATGCCACAACAATTTTCAGTGGCGCTTCGGAGTCACCACTCGAGTGCAAAGGGTTAACAAGTCAAATTGAGAGAGAAAGATCGGAACTTTTGCAGACGGAGGAATTTTTGGTTCCGCAGGAAATACCACTGGGTGATCGGGAAGTAAGTAAAAAGCCTTTCAGGAACGCTGTATAATTCATTTCAGCGGCGACGTTCGATGTGTTAAAGAGCCAAGAATACCCGTCGAAGTTGGTCGACTAGAGAACGCTGGAGAACGGTGGAACGAGTGATGGAGTTTCCAACAGTTCCAGCTACAATCACTCTTTAGTGTTCCCAAAGCAAACACGCTATTCCATATTGCAGTCTATTCAATTAGCGGTCCAACGTTCGCTGTATAATCAATTTCAAATTATTCCGGGGGACTCGGTAATATGTACATCGGGAACTTGGCGGTCGTGAGAAAAAAAAGTCTGTCAATAGCATCCCGCAGGAAATCCCCTAATTATTTAGCCTCGAGTGCGTTCCGTTTCGCGCATATGGCCGCGTGACGGTTTGCGCGGGCCGCTTCCTCCATTCTCCGAACACGATACACCTGTGCCAGTCCACAATTATGCACCGACGCCATTTATACTGCATTTATACACTCGACCCGCCCGTGATCTCCCCCCCCCCCCCCGTCCTCCTGACCGCCATTGCGCGTACACTGTGCCGTATCCGGTCGTTCGACCGTGAGCGCGTTGCGCGTTGCACCCGTGCGCGCGCGCGTACACGCGTGTTACACGCGTGTGCATCGGCCGTGCAAACCTTGCGCCGCGCTGCATCCGCGCTGCAGCGACTGTTACGCTATGTATTCTCGCGTTGCACCTCGCGGTTACTGATTAATTACAGACCGTCGCGACGGTGCGCGAGGTCGGCGGCCGCGTCGCGCGCAGTGGACAAAATTTCTAGAAAGAACAAAAATTGTCAACACGTTCCGTGCCGGACCAATTTCCGATTACTCTACTTTCAAGCCGCTCGCGCACGCCCCCGCGTTATTAGGGTTATCTTTTTGTCCCAGGACTGTAGCGCAGTGTGCTCGGAGTGATTTCGAACACTGTTTAGGAAGGTTTATGTTCGGTAGAAATGAGTGAATACCGGACGGACCTGGAACGTTGTTTATTTACAAGAGTCAGCTCTAGACTGAAGTCCGTCTCCTCTCTTATCCAATATTTTAGTCGTCGATAGGTGGGGGTGTCTTTGCACCCCCACTCTGGTGAATCGCACTGTAACGGAATTTCCATCGGCCGCACACCCTCATCATGCTGTGCGCATCTCAGGTAACGGGCCCTTTGCCTTCGCGGGGTTCCCGTACCGTCGACTTGGGCCGTTAGAAATTCGGGGTTTTTTATGACTGTTTGCGAGGGCTACTGAGGCTGTCGCTAATAAAATCTAATTGCAACCCTAGAGGACGTCGTAATGACTCTACCTGACAGTTTCCTCAAAAGTAGCTTTGTTTGCCGCCTGAGTCCTAAAACCTCTCCAGCATCTGCATTGCACGTGTCAACTTTATTATATGCAGATGGAAGCTACAACTGTATTATCATACCGCGCACGAAATCCGCCGCGTCGCGCGCAGTGGACAAAATTTCTAGAAAGAACAAAAATGTCAACACGTTCCGTGCCGGACCAATTTCCGATTACTCTACTTTCAAGCCGCTCGCGCACGCCCCCGCGTTATTAGGGTTATCTTTTTGTCCCAGGACTGTAGCGCAGTGTGCTCGGAGTGATTTCGAACACTGTTTAGGAAGGTTTATGTTCGGTAGAAATGAGTGAATACCGGACGGACCTGGAACGTTGTTTATTTACAAGAGTCAGCTCTAGACTGAAGTCTGTCTCCTCTCTTATCCAATATTTTAGTCATCGATAGGTAGGGGTGTCGTTGCACCCCCACTCTGGTGAATCGCACTGTAACGGAATTTCCATCGGCCGCACACCCTCATCATGCTGTGCGCATCGTCAGGTAACGGGCCCTTTGCCTTCGCGGGGTTCCCGTACCGTCGACTTGGGCCGTTAGAAATTCGGGGTTTTTTATGACTGTTTGCGAGGGCTACTGAGGCTGTCGCTAATAAAATCTAATTGCAACCCTAGAGGACGTCGTAATGACTCTACCTGACAGTTTCCTCAAAAGTAGCTTTGTTTGCCGCCTGAGTCCTAAAACCTCTCCAGCATCTGCATTGCACGTGTCAACTTTATTATATGCAGATGGAAGCTACAACTGTATTATCATACCGCGCACGAAATCCGCCGCGTCGCGCGCAGTGGACAACATTTCTAGAAAGAACAAAAATGTCAACACGTTCCGTGCCGGACCAATTTCCGATTACTCTCCTTCCAAGCCGCTCGCGTACGCCCCCCGCGTTATTAGGGTGAACTTTTTGTCCCGGGATTGTAGCGCAGGGGGCTCGGAGAGCTTTCGCATACTGTATTATCATACCGCGCACGAAATCCGCCGCGTCGCGCGCAGTGGACAAAATTTCTAGAAAGAACAAAAATGTCAACACGTTCCGTGCCGGACCAATTTCCGATTACTCTCCTTCCAAGCCGCTCGCGTACGCCCCCCGCGTTATTAGGGTGAACTTTTTGTCCCGGGATTGTAGCGCAGTGTGCTCGGAGAGCTTTCGCATACTGTATTATCATACCGCGCACGAAATCCGCCGCGTCGCGCGCAGTGGACAAAATTTCTAGAAAGAACAAAAATGTCAACACGTTCCGTGCCGGACCAATTTCCGATTACTCTCCTTCCAAGCCGCTCGCGTACGCCCCCCGCGTTATTAGGGTTATCTTTTTGTCCCGGGATTGTAGCGCAGTGTGCTCGGAGAGATTTCGCATACTGTATTATCATACCGCGCACGAAATCCGCCGCGTCACTGACGAATTAACCGGCGCCGTTCGAATCTCGCGGTCGCCTTATCGCAGCATCCCAGTAGAAGAAGACGAATCGCGCCAACGCGACCCCAACTCCGCTCGGAAATTTGAATATCGACGAAATCCATCAACCGACCGCACATCGGTCCCGAAATTCGCGGACGTATTCCCGCCGACCTCGAACGTATTTAATTCTCTAATTAGAGCAAGCCGCGTTCTGCCGCTGCCGGTGAAATTTAAGTCCAGCCTTCGAGTCGCTCTGCTGGCAGATCCGCGGATACAGATGCCTTAGGATTTCGGCATGGATCGATTCTCGCGTCCCCGATTCGCGGAACTGTAATCCGTCGGTCGGACCGAAATTTTGTTGACGCATGTACTACAACAGAGACTGCTTCCGGCATCAACTTCGCGCGAATCCGGGGGAAGAAAGGCGTTTACGACGCCGACGCTCCTCGAGTTCGATCCTCCGGCGTAATCGAATTCACGGATTCGAGAATTCGTTCCGTGATCAGTCGCTGCCCTTATCGTGTTAATTTAAAACGAAATGGGAACGTTATTTGTGAGTGTGATATGTGACGATTTTTTTAGCAGTACAGTGATATCTTAGTGGGAATCGATTGTTTAACCACTGGCGAACTGGTAACGTGTAATGCGGTGGAGCACCATCGTGTTGGAAGTACAAAAGTTCTTCATTTAACAAAAAATTGCCGTTTTCAAGACTTTCTGTTGTAAGTGGATCAATGATGTCGACCAGTAAATTTAAATACAGATTACAATCCAATTTCTCTGTACCGTTGAACAACAAAGTAAGGATTAGCTTCTGTGCCTCAAAGTGATGTACAATACACGTGTAGACTGTAATAGTATTCTTTAATTAAAGCACTTCAAATAGTTGCATTCGAAAGTCGAACATCTCACAAGCAACAACTTCAAATTACAGTTCTGTTCCGAAACAAGACGACGATGTTTATTTCGAAATAAGAAAATCTCTATACCCTCTTCTCCATATGAAGTTGTCCGCATTGTTCGTCGATTTCCGTAAATGAAGCCAATAACAACGGGTCGGATCAATACGTGGAAAATTGAATAACAGGCAAAACAGGTGATAATGAAATAATTATTCGTTTTGCTGTAAACAATTTGATCGGACGAATCACGAGACGAATAGCTCGATTCATTAATTCGATCTTGTTCAGTTTGCTGCCGGTCGACAAATTGCACGCTCTTCTGCAACTTTAAAGTTAAATGTTTAGGCAACGAGGGAATTATTACGTATGTGAAGTTTCCCCGTTTGAAAAGCAAACTACAATAGCATTGCAGCGATGCTATTCATTTTATATTATTATTGTCGGAACTATTTTAGGTTTCTATGAATACGAATAATCCTTGCAAAGCTGATTAGCCCAATCATGAGGGTATTTGCCTGTCGCAATTTCATCCAGTTATTAATATTATTATTATTATTATCATTATGATAATCGCGCAAGAATGGAAATGGGGCGGCCGTTTCACGACAGAATAGAACCACCGCACAGTCGAGCGACAACGCGTGTTCCGATGAAACCAACCAAAATGGTACATCATCGGCATTACACGATCGACGGCGGGTTTAAATATACATGACCGGTAATCGTCGATTATATTCGTCGCAGCGAGACGATTAAAAAATCAGTAGAAGCCGAGAACCGCGCGGATCGGGGAAACAGCAGCGGTACCACTTCAGCTGCGTCGATGCAAGAGTGCTCGTAATCCCCGGCACGGTTCCTCCTTGTTTTACCGATAATCGTGGCTGTGTGAATGCGTGCCAGCTCGGTCAAATTGGATTCGGCGCACAAAGACGCAGGTGCCATTCAATTAACGGGTGTATCTACGCTGCTGACGTCGACCGGCGCGCCGGAGCAATTTTAACGCGCGATCAGTCCAGTTCCTTTCATTAATTTCAACGGGGTTTAAACAACGTCATGACGTGCCACGGTACGCAACTGCAAGGCAAGCCGGGTCGGGCCTGGTCGGGCCTGACCGCTCCGGAGCAATTTTAACGCGCGATCAGTCCAGTTCCTTTCATTAATTTCAACGGGGTTTAAACAACGTCACGCTGTGCCACGGTGCGCTACTGCAAGGCAAGCCGGTTTCGGGCCTGGTCGGGCCTCATCGCGGCGGAGCAATTTTAACGCACGGATAGTCTAGTTCCTTTCATTAATTTCAACGGGGTTTAAACAACGTCACGTTGTGCCACGGTACGCTACTGCAAGGCAAGCCGGGTCGGGCCTGGTCGGGCCCGATCGGGCCGGAGCAATATTAATGCGCGATCAGTCTAGTTCCTTTCATTAATTTCAACGGGGTTTAAACAACGTCACGTTGTGCCACGGTACGTTATGGGAAGGCAAGCCACGTCGGGCCTGGTCGGGCCTGACCGCTCCGGCGCAATTTTAACGCGCGATCACTCCAGTTCTTTTCATTAATTTGAACGGAACTAAAACAACGTCAGGCAGTGCCACGGTACGTTACGGCAAGGCAAGCCAGGTCGGGCCGGGTCGGGCCTGGTCGGGCCTGACCGCTCCGGAGCAATTTTAACGCGCGATCACTCCAGTTCTCTTCATTAATTTCAACGGAGTTTAAACAACGTCACGCCTTGCCACGGTACGTTACTGCAAAGGAAGCCGGGTCGGGCCGGGTCGGGCCTGGTCGGGCCTGACCGCTTCGGAGCAATTTTAACGCGCGATCACTCCAGTTCTCTTTATTAATTTCAACGGGGTTTAAACAATGTCATGACGTGCCACGGTACGCAACTGCAAGGCAAGCCGGGTCGGGCCTGGTCGGGCCTGACCGCTCCGGAGCAATTTTAACGCGCGATCACTCCAGTTCTCTTCATTAATTTCAACGGAGTTTAAACAACGTCACGCCTTGCCACGGTACGTTACTGCAAAGGAAGTCGGGTCGGGCCTGGGCGGGCCTGATCGCGCCGAAGCAATTTTAACGCGCGATCAGTCCAGTTCCTTTCATTAATTTCAACGGGGTTCAAACAACGTCACCCTGTGCCACGGTGCGTTACTGCAAGGCAAGCCGGTTTCGGGCCTGGTCGGGCCTCATCGCGGCGGAGCAATTTTAACGCGCGATCACTCCAGTTCTCTTCATTAATTTCAACGGAGTTTAAACAACGTCACGCCTTGCCACGGTACGTTACTGCAAAGGAGCCGGGTCGGGCCTGGTCGGGCCTGATTGCTTCGGAGCAATTTTAACGCGCGATCAGTCCAGTTCCTTTCATTAATTTCAACGGGGTTTAAACAACGTCACGCTGTGCCACGGTGCGTTACTGCAATGCAAGCCGGTTTCGGGCCTGGTCGGGCCTCATCGCGGCGGAGCAATTTTAACGCACGGATAGTCTAGTTCCTTTCATTAATTTGTACGGGGTTTAAACAACGCCACGCCGTGCTATGGCACGCTACGGCAAGCTGAGTCACGTCGGGCCGGGTCGGGCCGGAGCGGGCCTGGTCTGGCCTGATCGCGCCGCACAGTTCAAATTGAATTTTGTTTTCATTAATACACAAAGTACGTGGCTCATACACTTTAATACACAAAGTACGAATGAATGAGAAAAATATTTTCTATTAATAACTTACATGCAGCCATTACTTATTTACCGCTCGAAGCGCATTCTTTCTCTCGCATTTTTAATTGTTTATAATATCAGACTACTTAACTAACTCGCGTGGCTCATGAGCTATTTAAGACCGAGTATTTCTCACAAACTTTGCCAGTTGAATGGAGACTGTCTTGGAGTTTCGCCGCATTTCTTATTGACATTCTGATTGCATTTCTCACAATTAGTTTTAAGCAAGGAATAGGGCTGTATAGAGCGCACCGTATGATGTGCAAAAATGAAATTAGGGATGATGGAGGAAGAGGATTCTTACTAGAAAGTATCCTTTTCATTAATTTTCTTATATCTTGTGGTTTCATCGCAGGGTGTACTGTAGCCCGAACGAAAAATTTATTTCCGAGGTTTTGGATGCGTTTCGGGGATTTGGGACCGGTGTGCGTCGCGGCAGGCCACGCCGCATCACGCCGCGTCGTGTCGTGTCGCGCCGCCGGGATCGATATCACGGCCCACGATTATCCTTGCGTTCCGCTCGGCTAATCCAACTTAAGCGCGTACATAAATACGAATATATTTCGCGTACGCGATTCCCGAAGTTAGCTGCAATGCAGTGGCACGATATTGGGGCCGGTTCGGATTTCGTGGGCACGCGCGCACTGTTAGGACCGTTTGATCTGGATCATGGTTAATTTCACCGTTGGTTATGGCGTACAATGTCGTACCAATCACGCCGTGACACAGCCGCATTGCGCAGTCCGATTGGTCCCTCCATAGTGCGGCACGCACACAGCCGCGTTGCGCACGATTCAACGATACCACCGGCTTGGGCAAACGCGCGGGCATGCCTATGCCATGCCACGAATGCGTGCGCGTAATCGACGAAGGCCAGATAAAGCCGCGGAGCGGATCAATCCATGACGAAGCCATCGACTTCCAAGTGCTAGGTTTCGTTTCAATCCGGCCGAATGAATCGCGACAATACCCGAGGCATCTGTTTCCGAATTACCGATCCCAGTGGCCGATCGGTCATTTCATGGTGCATGCTAACGAGTCCCGTCAAACGGATTTGTTCTATACGAATAAAGCTTTTTTCTTTTTTTTTTTCATCGTACAATCGACGCACAGTGAAAATGGAGATTTGAATCGCGTTTATTCAGGTTGGGTATGCCTTTTGTTTTTCTGTTAGCTTTGGCGGCGTCAAACCGACTACAGATTTTATTTGTGTACGTGTAGTAATGATTATTGTGTTTTCGATGGAATTATGGTTAGAGCAAATAGCGCTCTCTTGCAATGCCTACAATCTCAACCCTCGCGTGACCGATTAAACGTTTTCCACCGCGATCATGCTCGCCAGTAGAATGAGCGCTTCAACGTCAGACCTTACCGTCCACTTTCTCCTTCCGCGGCGGTGTTATCGTTGACCACGCTACTGCGAACCGAGCACGGGTACTATATAAATACGTTATTTAAGGAATAAAATAATCTATGGCTATAGGTTATTTGAATTAATTATGTGGGAGCTTATTCGAACAACCAAATAATGTTGTAAAAATTATTTCGTTATTTTGTATTTTAAACTCGACTTTCTTTTCAATAATTATTCAAATCATTTGTACCCTACAAAATAGTATTTATTTCGCGACAGTGTTATCAACTGCGTCAGAAATTTTCCTTATACAACACTGCACTGCCATCGTCTATTTTTGTAAACAACAAAACACAACAATGGTCGGCAAAGTACGGATGTCGTTCCGAAAAACTATTTCAGTGAGAATAAATTTTAAAAACAAACTTAAAATCTTTAATCAATAAAACACCAAACTTACCGTATCTAAATGTAATAATTAATTTAATTACTTCAATAGCCGTTTCTTCGGATTAAATTATTTATCAATTTATTTGAACTAAGTGATCGAAACAAATATTATTCAAATGAAATGTTGTTTGAAAATAATCGACTTAAACGTCAAGAAATAATTTAATTCTTTTGTGGTTATTTTGTGGTTATAGTGATCGGAAATTCTTCATTGTTCAGAATTTCATAGAAAAACAGAAAGTTCATATTTATTGTGTATGCCTATGTTATCTCCAATGGCTATATATCGACTACGACAAAATAGAATTTCATTTCGGTTCAAACGAAATTAACATCTAGACTGCGGATCTTTATGCATCTATGGTTTCCGGAAATTTTCAAAAAATGCCAGAATACAAAATTCGACAGAATTTAGTACAATTTTTATTTATTTCAGATTTACAAAGGCTAGTACCACTGGAAATAAAATTCTATTTGATTTTCTCAAACTGCACAAACATCCGCAGTCTACTAATAACACACATATTTATTCGACTCTATTCAGAATCCTCACGAGTCTGACTCGATGTTGCAGAACAGTTAATTAAAACGTTATGGAAAAACAATTGCAGACCAGGACGGCTTTTCACCAATAAATTCGTCTAAACATTTTCAGATATTGTCAGGAAAATGTTCGCCTGTTAAACGTTGCAACGATCTAAAACAACAATTTACTTCAATCATAATTTTTCCAAGTTTGAGTGTAGCATGCAGCATGAAAGAGATTATTCGACAGCCTCTCGTATCGATCGCTGACTTATAAAATTATGTCGAACGTCTCAGCATCGAAAAGCGTTTTATTCATTACCATTGCAACGCTTTAAAGGCATAAAAGAAATAATATTTCCGTTCGAATGACTGCATTAAATAAAGTAAATCGGTAGAAACTCGATATAGACAGCACGTTATGCTAATGCGGCTGGCTGCAACTTTCACACCTGCAGGAATACCTCCGGCAAGTACGGATTCGTTAATTTGTGGGATCGAGTCTATCTGGGAAGCTATTTCCATCGATATTCTCTCTGTAATTCGTTTCTGTCGCGGCGAACTTGTGAAAAGATTGATAGCGAGGCTGTCGATAAGGCGACGGTCGCGCGGCGAGATCGCGGCACGTCGGAACGCTTATCTTCCTGGTTTTTCGTTCAAGTAGCTCACCCGACGCGACTTCCGGGCTCTTGCAACTGTCTCTCTTTTCATCCGCGGCAATCCTCGACACTGTGTACCGTGTAGGCATCTTACTGGCTCACTTCGAACGGTGTCGATGATCTGGCCTGATCTTCGAGTACGTCGATAGGCGCATTATGCACGCACCACGGAGCATGTTGGTCGAGACTGTCGAGGAAAGAGAAGGGAAATGGACAGTGTCGTCGATGAAATTAGTCGGGCGTCGTCGTCGTCGAGAATTTTATATCTGGTCCCGTCCTCCCTTGCTCCGTCACCACATTTAACTACTCAATCTTCCTTTTTCCTTCGTCTCTAACCCTCTCTTTATCTCGTTCTCCCTCCTCCCTCCATTCTCCTCTTGACGCTCTCCCCCTCTCTCTCTCTCTCTCACTCTCTCTTTCCTCCTTCCTGTTCACCACGGATGAATATATTTCCCTCGGCAGCGTCTTCATCCGACCAAATGGAAGAATCTAGCGAGACGGGAGCAATATCGACGGAAATCGAATCGCAAAATGGAGAAAATGACTGCGAGTGCTTCACCCTATCATGAAGTGGGGTGAGGCGAGAAAATCAGGGGAATGGTGGACGTCGAAGGAGAAGAGAAATTCCGGGAAAAGACGGAAAGCCTGAGAGAGAAGGAGAGAGAGAGAGAGAGAGAGAGAGAGAGAGAGAGAGAGAGAGAGAACGGAGCGGAGGGGCGAGGGAGAGAAAGGAGGAATGCATTCCTGGACGAGTTAATCCCTGGAGTCTGGAATGGCTGACAATTCCATGGATCCATACCTTCTGCCTTCCACTGTGCTTCCCGTGACAGTGTGCGTGCCAGTACGTGCACAGCGACGCGATCGGAACCTCCTACGTGCGAACCACGATCGTCGTATTACTTCGTGAAATCGATTCGTAGACTCCTAATATCGCGAAACTCGACTTAAACGGTCCGTAATATTCCGTTGACTCGGGGATCGTACGCGTAGCCACGTTTCTCATCCCTCCGTGCCGCGAGGTCCACGCTGACCCGATCGTTACCATAAGCGGCTTACCAAAAGCTCGATAAACTGTTGTCAGTTATCTCCGATGTCTACCCTCTCTTACGTCGCAACTTGCTACTTTCACCTTTTCCGCCTTTTTCCTTCGCCCGGCGCGAAACTCTTTTCGATGTACAGTAATGCTGAGATAGTGAACGCGTGCCCGCCACGCGGAGTCATTCCCGCCATTTCTTCGACCTGCTCCTGCCAGCAAATATTTCTGCTGGTGAAAGCCGAACAAATCGGGAAAGCAAAGTTCTTATATTTTTGATATTCGATTATGGGATTATTATAATATAATCGCGCTATTGGGGATTTCTCGGAAAAAATTGTACCGAAACGCGAGTATTTTCGAGACGAGTGTTGAAAGAAAGGGTAATGAAATAAAATATTTAATACAAATTGGGAAAGCAGAAAAGTTCAAATTAAAGTAAACATTCGAAACGACTTCCTATTATTTTGCAGAGAAATATTGTCCTTGTTAAGAAATTACTTGCAAAACTGTTATTAAGGACCTCGGAAAGTTCATATGACCTTTCCTCCAGTTTTTTTTTATCGTTCCAATCTGTTTGAAACATTTAGGACAATTTAATTACTCGGTTTATATTGTTTATCCAGGATATTATAATTTTTGCTAATGTACTCAATGTACTAAATCAGGTCGGTAAAGTATTAAAACTTGAATTTTCTAGTTTTAGTTCAACAAATAAATTATTCTAGTCAATAACACTTTTGATAGTCTTTTTTTGCACGGTATCGATTTTATACCAGTTTTGTTCAAAAATAATTTTTCTACCATTTTATATTCCTTTTAAGCAACAAACAATTTGCACGTTCATACATATATTGTATACTGCCTGGCAATTCTTCAGCAAAAATGATTTCTTAAATTTTCTATCAAAAATTATACGAAACTCTACATTGATAATATTTTTTCATAATTTTGGCAGCGTAGGTACACTACCGCTCAAAAGCATCCGGACACTTCGCGATACGTCGATGAATCTCGCATCTAATTTTAGTGTAGTATTGGTAAGTTCCACGTGCGTAATTTTTAATTTCAAACGTTGGATATTTCATAAGAAACTAATAAAAATCGACAATAACTTTTAGGCAACGCTAATACATATTTCGCAAGTGTCCGGATACTTTTGTGCGGTAGTGTACACGCGATAGTGTTTCGTCGAGTATCGCCCGCATCGAAACAGGAATTCCTCGCGATGGCATAATTGACCGAGGGCAGTTTCTACAAGTGACAGAATTCCGAATTCTACCTAAAGTTCTCGCGAGCATTTACGTTTCGAGAGGTCGACTCTTTTTTCAACAAGCATCGACAAGCGCAATCAGCGATTTCGAGCGGTTCCATCAATCTGCCAATCAATCCAATCTTCTTTCTGCTCAACGAGTAAAACGTTCTCTGTCTCTGATCTTTCGGACGCAGCCCAGGGAAAATTTCATCTTTCAACGACACGAATGGCGGCTGTTAAATCGTTAATTGCCACTGTGACTAGGATGGGCACATCGAACCCGGAACAATTGACACGATCGAACTTTTATACTTTCAATTTCCCTCTCGTCTTTTCGTTCGACTCGAACATCGATCTTAAGAAGTTAAATGCCTTTAAACGACTGGAAAATACGAGGAATTCGTCAATTTTTACAATATCTAAAATTATGCTTCGTCGAAAAATCGATACACTGATTTCTCTGTATATGTCGCCAAGGCCTCGATGATAAACGTCGCGGAATTATCCCCACTACTCTCGGGTATTTCTCCTGCACGATACACGACGCTGGCAAGACCCGTGTTGTTGACATATATCGAGAACTCACTGTATTCTATTCCGGGAAGAGAAAATTGAAAATATTTGTGAATATATTTATTTTAGTATTGTAATTTAGTATTGTAATTTAGTATTGTAATCGGGCAATAAATTGCGAATATTGCTACAGGGGCACAAACGGAGTTACGAAGGGTTGAAATCTGACTATGAAAAAACCAAAATGACTAGCGACGACAATAACTAACACCTGATGAAAATATTCAGTAAACAACGCTTATTATAGAACAATCAAATCCTTGTATGGCCAGAGTAAAGTTTATATTTATTTTGAATACCTTATTATAAGATTACTCTCCCTCTTCTTAACTCTTATATTATTATTTATATTTTACTATATAACATTTAAGTAATATTTGTTGAGTTAATCAGAAATATGCATTCATGCACAAGGCGGTTATATTGAACACGTGTCTCGAGTCACGCAATTGTGTCATATATCATAAGAAATATGTAATATTGCGTTTAAAAAATGGAAGGTCACCTTCGAAGGAAATAGTCGAAATAAGAAAAAATTACATGCGCCGTTGCTTTGCTTGCGAAGAACAGTTTTTCCTGATTTATTTTTGTGTGCTGTTTATTATTAGCAAGAGAAACGCCGGTTAGTAACAGATAATAAAAATCGTTAATTGCCACTGTGACTAGGATTCAATTTCCCTCTCGTCTTTTTGTTCGACTCGAACATCGAACCTAAGAAGTTACAGGCTTTAAACGACTGGAAAATACGAGGAATTCGTCAATTTTTATAATATCTAAAATTATGCTTCGTCGAAAAATCGATACAGTAATTTCTCTGTATATATCGCCAAGACCTCGATGATAAACGTCGCAGAGTTATCCCCACTACTCTCGGGTATTTCTCCTGGACGATACACGACGCTATCAAGACCCGTGTTGTTGACATATATCGAGAATTCACAGTACTTATATTTTGCTATTTAATATTTAAGTAATATTTATTGAAAAATAGAGTTAATTTGAAATATGCATTCATGCAGGTTATATTGAACACGTGTCTCGAGTCACGCAATTGCGTCATATATCATAAGAAATATGTAATATTGCGTTTAAAAAATGGAAGGTCACCTTCATTTCGAAGGAAATAGTGCAAATAAGAAAAAATTACTTGCGCCTTTGCGTTGCTTGACGGTTTTTCCTGCTTTATTTTTGTGTCGTGTTTATTATTTGCAAGAGAAACGCCGGCTGGTAACAGGGCGAGCTGTTTATGCGTTCGCTGAATTTTCGAGGAAAGAAAATGGCAAACTCGAGGCACGGAGAGCCCCGTTGAGTGTAAAAACAGTGGCTGGGGAGATGAATTCGCGTTCAGATTGACGGGATACTTTACGTAGTGGAAGTTGTTACGGCGTTGGAAGAGAGAACTTAAAAGGAACGACGGTCGATTCATCGGGCAGAAAATGAATCGCAAAATGCAATTAGCGGAGCTACCGGATAATTGAAACAGTGAACGGGAAATGGGCTCGCGGGGAAGGTAATACAGTTGAGCCCTACTTACGATTCTCGGCTCTACGGGAAAGAACATCTTGAGGGGGCAACAAAAAAAGGCGACGGCGTGCGCCGCGACGGCGGAGAAGCCGTTTGACGACATCACCGGGGGTCTCTCGCTCCTTCGTAAACTGCTTGGCAGCGGCCGAGCTCCTTCGCCGACCGAGTAACTTTCTTAATCCTCTTCTTAGCGGAGTTAATCTCCGCGATTAATGTCCTGCTAACTTGCCGCCCGAATAGTTTCCCTCGTCGAATGTCGAATCTCGCTTGGCCGTCCCTTTTTGTTTCGCCAACTCGTCGAGCTCAAATATTTGACGCGTCAATTACGGCCGACGTTGATCTGTATATTATTAGCCGCTGCGGGTCTTTCGGCAAAATAAACATTTGACACCTGAATCCCAAAAAACTGCGGTGAAATAGAAATTTAGTTTCATAGGTTAGAAATAATATAGTGATATTTTTAAATTCTTCCAATGTTTTTGTAAGTGTTTTAAAATAATTTGTAAAATAATGTTTAATGTTTAATAGGTTGGAAATAATATAGTAACATTTTTAAATTCTTCCAATGTTCCTAAAATAGTGTTTTAAAATAATTTCTAAAATATTGTTCAATAATGTTTATGTTTAATAGGTTGGAAATAATATAGTAACATTTTTAAATTCTTCCAATGTTTTTATAACAGTGTTTTAAAATAATTTTTAAAATAACGTTTTACTAATGGTTAATCGTTAACAGATTAGAAATAATATAGTAATATTTTTAAATTCTTCCAATGTTTCTAACTTGATAGTGCTAGATGCTAGTGCTTGATGTTGCTATCTATGATAGTGCTTTAAAACAATTTTTAAAATAATGTTTGATAATGTTTAGTAGGTTGGAAATAATATAGTAATATTTTTCAATTCTTCCAATGTTCTTATAATAGCGTTTTAAAATAATTTTTAAAATAATGTTTAATTTTTAATAGGTTGGAAATAAGTAATATTTTTAAATTCTTCCAATGTTTTTATAACCGTGATTTAAAATAATTTTCAGTATAATGTTTTAGTAATGCGGCTTACTCGAAGATAGTCAAATTGATTTTCTACGGTTTGTTTTTTTGTTTCGAGGAAAATCCATGACCTTCCTCT
The DNA here is from genome assembly GCF_050948215.1 of Halictus rubicundus. Lineage (NCBI taxonomy): Eukaryota > Metazoa > Arthropoda > Insecta > Hymenoptera > Halictidae > Halictus > Halictus rubicundus. The sequence continues at coordinate 20,493,076 of NC_135151.1, forward strand.
GCTAAACTGTTTCAATATTTCGTGAAGAAAGTACGTTGCATTTAATAAATTATTTCAAGGCGGTAGGTAAGCAGCCAAACCAGGTAGCGAACGGCGAACGTGTTGAGAAAACGGTACGACGTTCAGTCACCTCCCACGCTTAAAGGTCCCTGACTTTTTAAACATAATGTCAACAGATACACCGCATCTGAAGTCTACACAACTTCGAGTTACCTGCTACCATCTGGGATTTGTCCGTTCGTGAAATTACGTTTTAACACTAAGCCCACCGAACACTAAAAGTGACTGGTAGATGCTGCTTTATAACAATGACAAGATTGAATTTATTTAAACTTCTCGCAATTTTTATTACAACATGTGCTTGAGTTAAGAAATTTATTCAGTTACTTTCTGCAAAGGAGTTTTTATAATTTCAGTAATCTTACAATAATATATCTGAAACTGGTAAGTTTTTCAATATTGATTTAATGTTGCTTTAAAGTTAAGAGGCTTTACTCAACACCTAACACAAAATAAACTGTCTGTCCGTTGATAAACATATCGAAATTTTTATTATAATATATGTTTGGGGGGGTCGAGAAATTTATACAATTATTTCCTATGAAAAAGTTTGTCTAATTTCAGTAATCTTACAATAATATATCTGAAACTGGTAATTTTTTCAATATTGATTTAATGTTGCTTTAAAGTTAAGAGGCTTTACTCAACACCTAACACAAAATAAACTGTCTGTCCGTTGATAAACATATCGAAATTTTTATTATAATATATGCTTGGGTCGAGAAATTTATACAATTATTTCCTATGAAAAAGTTTGTGTAATTTCAGTAATTTTACAATAATATATCTGAAACCGTTAATTTTTTAAATGTCCATTTAAAGTTCAGGGCTGTACACAACCCCTGGCGCAAAACAAGCTGTCTGTCTGTGCAGATGCTGAAAAATAAACTAGCATGTACATGTGTATGTACGATGGCCACCAGTAAATAAGACAAAGCGTAAATGCACAGCTCGGATACTTGACCCGAAGCAACAAACTTTTCTATTGTGGCAACTGACAACGAGCCGGATTTCGACGACGAGAGGCGTAAATTGACTCGAGAGGATCGGGTATCGTTTGAGTACCTGTTTAAAATAGTTTCACCTGAAGCACTTCTAGAGAACCCCTTGCCGTTGGCCTAGACATTTAAGCAGCTAGACCGAGTGAAACTTATAAGTAAACTGTGAATTCAGGTGCATCCAATGACTGACAATAATCTTGTCATTGTCAACCGGGAAATTCCCTACGATAGAGACATTGGATGGAAAAATAATCGGCGCCAAATTGGACAATGGGAGCTCCTGTCGCATTCAATTTGAAAATTGTTTATTTTCCTAACTCGTTCCTCCCGCTCGCAACACGCTGTTACTATTTTCATGTACCGTTGAATTTGTCTGTTCTTGCTCGAGACTACAAAAATAAAATCACTTGACATGTCTATGACAGTGTAGGAATAAAAATCTCTTTACAAATAGAAACGTGGTTTTGACGTCTGAAAAATTAATATCCAAAAACAAATTTTGTGAAATTATATTTACCTTGTTGAACGGAGCAAATTTTCACATGGGTATTCAAATATCAACAAATAAGTGTCCCGGTTGAAATCATAATTGCAAAATAGATTTTAAACAGCACACTTATTTCTTAATATTTGAATACCCATATGGAAATTTTCTCCGTTCAACGAAGTGAATTTCAAAAATTTGTTGCTATTAGGAAAAAATTGTTTATGCAATCTTACGCCTTATCGTAAGTGAAATCATTGTTGAAATAAAAAGTAATGACAGAGATAGTGCTGTGACTTATACAGAGATGACTTATACAGAGATGGTTCTGTGCCCGACTATTAATGTTACTAGCTATGTATACTAAAAACCGTATGGAAGCTACATGCGACAAAAGTTTCTTTTCGAATTTCACGCAGCTGTGCTATGCTTCGAACGCGGAGAGGTTTATAGGGCACGCGGAAAGATAAAATGGAAGTATAAAGAGCTCGGAATAAAGAGCGACGGTTGTAACGGTAAGTATTAAAAATGGCGTAAATTACAGGAAAAGGGGCGTAGAATTTACGGCTCTTTATAAGGAATACGAACCGCCGCGATTTAAACGAACAATTCACTCTAACCTCGTTTCGCCCCGCGTTTCACAGTCCGGTCAGTCGAATTCTGTTCTCGCAGTCAATAATTCCTTCGGCGCCGACACCGATGGGTCAGCGAGAGATAAATCAGGTATAAATCAGTACAGATGCGGCGGTGTGCCATTCAGATGTATCGATCGGCGCGCCGCCGCTGACAAAAGAATTTTAACCAGACACCTGCGTCGACGGTCCCCGGCCGTCGCGTGCAGAGATCGGTCTATTTTTTTTCCTGGGTAATTAATCACCAGTGTCACGAGCCCAAGAAACTTCTGTAAAGCCTCGCTCGATGTTCGCGGAGTCATCGCTCATTTCAATCACGCACACAACGTTTCTCAGTCCCGAAAACGCTAATGCGTGGCCCGGGAGAAAATTGTGCGGCAATTGTTAACTGATTTCGTAAAAATAAATTTATTACAAAAATAAAACTACACTGCTAAGGTTAAAATAAATTGTCACAAGAAAGTCGGACTTGCACCGATTGTCCTAATTTTTGTCACACTGGTATCATTGAATTCGTTTATTGGAAAATTCTTATTTTTCATACCGTTCCGTCTTACATTTGATGCACAATGCGAGCGCATTTCGGATAGATCAGTATTTATTCTACGACGATTACTCGACTTTTCCGGATAAAATAAATCTCTGGAAGTTGATCTAGAGAGATACGAATCCAAATATGTACCGATATAACAGAAGCACACGCACACAGCATCAGCTACAAATATTTTCGCCGAGGAACATATTCTCCGAGTATTTTTACTGAAAGTCGATACATTTTGTAAACGAAGGTATCGATGGAAGCTCTGGCAAAATTACATATTTAATTCCGAATCATTTGACCCGAGGGTGAGGGTTAAGCGGGTATTACTATTCCCCCACACCAACGCGAATATTCTACAGCGACGGATATCTCCCGACACTCTCGGCAATATAATACAGGTGACGTCATAGTCAGATCGGTCACGTGCACTCTTAGGTATGTCGGCTTGATTTCAGTTGTAGTAATGTTTGCTTACTAATTCCTTAATAGAGTCGTTCGTTCCTTGGCGAGCAACTTTCACAGTAAAGTCTCGATCTAAGCCGCACGGAGCTGCACGATCATAGTGAGTTCGCCTATCCCCTCCACCGGAGCGCCCCGCGAGGGGTCACAAGAAAATAGTAGCCCTACACGATCTATGTCACGGCACGGACGGGCATAGATCAAGACATTTCTGTATACATGATTCCTTAGTTTGTTTGACTGGCGAAGAAACGATGGATAGCGCAGACAAATTTTTTTACCGTGTATAACTTCATAACGTTTATTTGTTATTTTAACACTAAGCCTACCACGGTCATAATGACCGGTTTTATATTTTACAATTATTGAAACTATAAAAATTCATTTGTGGGAAATAGTGAAATAAATTTCCTTGTCCAAGCATTTATTGTATTGGAAATTACAGACAATAAATTTAGGGTTGCCATTTTTATTAGGCAATATTTACCAGACGCTGTTAATGCTTGGTAGGTTTAGTGTTAAGTAGAACAGTTTAGGATGACCGTAACTAGGCAGATGATCACCCATTGATGACAGTCATTTCCTGTTAAAATTTTCATTTCTTTGCCTTCAAGGTCATCCGAAGGTCGGGGTATACTAGGCGTTAAATTCGCCTTGATACGGACTATAATACTGTTAAGTCGAAAATACAAAGTGCCATTTAAAGAAACGAAGGTGACCTTGACAATATTAAAGAAAAAGTTTTTGTCGAACTTTTTTTATTGAGAGTTTTATTTTTAAGTTTTATTTTTAGTTGATCAACTTCTGTTGAAAATATTTGTTTGTCAGATTGTCGCAAGTACTTGACAAGTCGTGAAAAGTGTTACGGGGGACACCCTGTGTATTAATAAATTTTCGCGAAAATATAAACATTTTCCTTTCTATACTTGATACAAAAATGTCGAGTCCACAGTTTCTCTTCGTATGGAAAATAGCTTGTACCTGGTGGGAATTAAAATTGAAATACTTCCGGTCCGTTAAGGGTTAAAGTAGTGGACATATCAGAAAGATTGAAATTAATTTGAGCTTAATAAGATGATTAACCCTTAGCACTCGAATGGCGACTCTAAGGCGCCACTAAAAATTGCTGTATCACTATTCAAAATATTTTTTACATTATTACATATGTTTGTATTTAATAAATTACTGAACACTTCAGTATTGTACGAGTAAATTGCACCATTTTGATATGTATAACATTAAAAAAAGATGTATAGAAGGAAAATATCCTAGGTCGGAAGAAATGTTTCGTTTTGGAGTTAAAATAGCTTCGAGCGCAAAGGGTTAACACGTTAATTGCCACGTCACTCGCATAAGTCTTACAGTGATTTCCGACTGGCTTCAGAAATTCATTTCTATTACATGCTATCCAGACAAACCGAATTTTATTTGAATATTTCGAGTTCAAAATGACTAAGACAACATCCCCTATAATACATTTTAAATTTCTAGTTTTGCTTTTATTAATGAAATTACTCTGATTTCGTAAGAATCTCTCTGTTGGGCACTCAACGCGTTAAGGGAAGAAATAAATTTTCCGGCGTCTCGCAATCAACGCAAACATTTTCAATTTTGCAAAAACATCCCCTACCGATGACCGAGGTGTCGACGCGACGTAAAAGAGCGAAAGAAGTAGCAAAGAGTTCGCGTAAACGTTCTAACCGTGGTTTGATTTTCTCGGAGGGTGTTTCGCTTTTTAGGGCGTATCGTGGGGGTTCGCCAGCGCGCTTCTACCACGCGGGGCGGAGCGGAGCGGGCGTTGCAACGTCCTCGTCTCTTCTGAACCAGGTGTTCGTAGCTTATCACTCGCCGGCATCCCGCACTTCAGCGACACGCTGAATTAGCATAATACCATCGATGTCGTTACGAGGCAGTGAAACTCTTCAGGATACTCGAATGCACCGATACAATAGAATATCGATCGGAGCGTGAACCCAAGTCTCGTCGGAGGTGCAGACAGCGAAACGGCGGGGCCCTTGACGATATTAAAGGGAGAGGCGGCGAAGGGTCGGAAGGACGAAACAAAAGTGCGGCTGAGGGTTACGGGATCTCAAAATAATTCCCTATTTAGTTGAGAGAAAGAGAGAAAAAGAAAGGGTGGAAATAAAATAGAGTCATGGTCGGTGGACCAGGCGCGCGGAAACAAATGCGCCAACGAAGTTCGTGGAACGTGGAAGAAAAATACGCGCCTTCGTCGCGGAATTCTTTTTTTTTTTTTTTCTCCCTCGCAGCGCCGCGACGCCCTCCACCCACCACGCCGACAAAGAAACGTACGGCCCTATTAAGAGCCGTCTGCTGTTCACGGCGCGAAGTTAAACTACGACTAATTTCTCCGCTTTAACGTAACTGCGGCTGCGAATGAGAGACACGTCCGTTGGACACACGTGCATACTCTTCGCGCCGGTTAACCCTTCTCAAAGGAGATTGATGCATACGCGTACGTGGACTAGGAGCGTGTAACTCGAGTCGCTTCGATTGTATGTGTAACGGGTTTCGTGGAACATGCGTGTGAGATAAGAATGAAATACTATTCAGCCGAGTATGCTTCGATGCGAATTTTTGTAATGCCATGCGTAGGGAACGTCAAGTTTCTTTTTCTTTTCACGTTAATGGAATTATATATTGATTTCTAGATTAGGCTATCCGTAGCAAAAAATTCATTCGTTTAGGGGATAATTTGTCTGTAACAGAAATCCCACTAAACCAATGTAATCTAGTTAATTAATCTTTCGCTGGGCGATTTTTCAATCATAAACTGTTACCAAGACCGTAACAGGTGATATTGAAATGATAACAGTTTTATCGTAATTAAAGTAAATACGATAAAATTTGTAGCAATACTATAATGCGCGGAAGAGAATTATCGATTGAATTGAAAGAGAATGAAACATTTTTGGAAGGTGATGGTCAACTCAAATTTCGAAATACCTCATCATCCACAGTTGGCAATGCTTGCTTCTTTGACTTTTTAAGGAAAAATTGCGTCAACCATGCACGTGGAAGGCAACATATTAACTATTATTCAGGTTGTATCGAGAGAGAATGTTTCAGTGAAAACGAGCATGATTTCTCTGCCATTTCCGATCGAGAATTTGGAAAAGCAAAACACTATAATCCCGCGCAGAGATTTGTTCAATCTGTTCAGGATACAGTGGCTCCCGCTAATATTCGGACGCTCTTAAACATCGCATAAGTTTGTCAATTGTGGACTATACTGCTTGAATTTTTTTGACAAGTTAGAACAATTGGTTCGCTTCGTAACGGGGAAAAAAATGTTTGATTAAAATTGCAATTTGTGGAAATTGCAGAGAAAGTACTGAAAGTTGTATTTTGAAACTTGTTTATGCAAGCTTATTCATATTCAAAATTTTAAAAAGTATGTTTTGTAGATCTGTAACAATTATAAATATTCCATGATCGAAAAACGTTTAACGATGAAAGCCTAAGGGTGAAAGTCCCAGAATTGTGGCCTCGCCAGGGAATTTCGCCCTTATGTGATCATTTTGAAACATCTGTAGCTCATTGCAACGTTGATCGATTTTGTATAATTCAATGTCTAATTTAATGTACAATTTTTTAATGTACAAATTTTCGATGTACAAGTCCACATAAAAAAGTTGCAAAATACAACTTCTACTATTTTCCCTGCAATTTCGCCCAATTGCAATTTTCCTAAAAATTGTTTTTTCACTTCACGTAGCAAACCAATTGTGCTAACTTCTTTGAAAAACTTCAACTCGTATTGTCCAATATTAACCCTTTGCACTCGAAGCTACTTTAACTCCGAAACGAAACAATTCTTCCGACCTAGAATATTTCCCTTCTACATATATTTTCTTTTTCATTTTACACAAACGAAAATGGTGCAATGTTACAATACCGAAGTGTTTATTAATTTATTAGGTACAAACTAATTTAATAATGTCAAAAATATTTTTAATAATGATACAGCAATTTTTAGCGGCGCCTTACAGTCGCCGTTCGAGTGCTAAGTGTTAACAAAGTTATACGACTTGTAAAAGCGTCCGAATATAAGTGGGAGTCACTGCAGCTATCGAGCTACGATCACACGAGTAAGTTAGTATAAATCAATTTGCGTAACTAAACATTTCCAGACCCTCTGGAGCTTTCAAGCTCGGCGGACCCTTCGGAACTGTAGATGTCGCTCTCGAGCTCCGAAGGACGAGACTCCCGAGACCGCCAGAGTCCCTAGAGTCCCTTAGAGAGTCCTCCTGTTCCTCCTTTTTCCCCGCAACTCTTTCCCTCGAATCACTTTCCCTCTTCGATCCTTCCCACAGTCCTAATTTCCCAAGTTCCTTTCCTTTTCCTTAATCCTTCCATTTTCAAAACCATTCCATTTCCAAAGTCTCACTCGATCTCTCTTTCGTCAGGCCAAGCTCCTTTTTCTCCGCAGGTGCCCTATTCCAAAATTGTCTTCCCTACAAAAGGGAACCGAAAAGGGTTCCTCTCTCTCGCACATTTCCTCTTCCCGTCGCATTCCCTTTTTCTCGTCCCTTTTACCCTGCCCCTTTCACCTTGGACGCAACAACGACCTTGAAGCGCAAAATATCGGCGATCGATTTAAAATGTAAAAATAAAAAAGGAAAATGAAAGCTGGTCGCCATATGTGGTCGGTGAGTTCCGCAATTTGCGAGTGGCACGGCACACCGAAGCGTCATGCTACATAGTATTCGCGAGCGGTTTGTCGCCACGGTAGTTTCCGCGTTCGGCTCGGCTCGGCTCGGCGCGGCGCGGCGCGCCCCCGGCGTGTTCCGCCTCATTTTGCATTCTAATTGCAAGCTGCGCCGCGACGTAAATCGTAAATTATTTTCAATTGTCGGATAAAATATAGCCCGCATACAAAATACCGCGGCCATCACGGGTGCCGCGCTGTAAATACTGTCTGGCTGCCAGATATTGTTCATTATACTCTATCCATCGTTAATTACTCCGAATATAATTAAAGGGGAAACGGTTCGGCGGGAGAGAGCCGGTCGTTGCGTAGGCTGAACCCTTTTGTCGTTCCATGGACCAGGCTCCTTTTTTATTCTGTCCCCCCCCCCCCCCTTCCGCCATTTCTACGCTATTGCGTCACTTAATGCCCGCCCCGTGAGTGTAGCAGAGAGCCAAGACGTTTATTTATGGCAATTTAACTCGAAACTCCATTGGCGGCGCGCGCATTTAAAAGTTCCGCGCGACACAAAACGCGTTTCCGCTCCCGGCCGTGCATTCCTACAATTGTTCCTGGCCCGCGTTTCTCCCGATTAATTACTGTGCACGCTTTTAATTGCCGCGTCTATTTCGGTAGCCGTACGGGGACGCGTGTGCGTTCGGTGCACGCGTACGTGCGAATTTCGCGTTGCCGACAGCGAACATCCCCCGTATTAAAAAAGATCTCCGAAAGAATTGATCAACGACTCGCTGGAAGCAAAGATATCAACGAAGATAATCACCCGCAAATGGACCGCATTCCGCTTGAAATCGTTCTTTCCACGGTTCCCCAATATCGCTTCGCTGAAAGTTATTTCGCGATTTAATGGCCGGCTATATTTCTTCCTTTGTCGGCCGGATCGACGTGGCCCTGATGTTTCCCAAGGCCACGCGATACCGCCCCTATCCGTCCCACGCCGGGACGGGAAAACTGCGATACGCTCGATGATACGTCCCGCGGATTTTCACCGGGAAAATCTGTACAACTTTATTCCCAAGGAATTTTCCGGAGCGAGGAGAAAACCGTAGGGCAAAGTCTCAGTTTCAGCCCTGGCCCTTCACGAAGTTCCGCGATAGTTCGAACGTCGCTCGACGAGCTCCGCGGAAAAAGAGCGGGAAAAGGAATAAATTAGAACTCCTCCGCGAGGAAAGTCGCGTTTTCGGCCACCGAAATCGATCGCAAAATGGCGTTCAATGGCGACGCGGACATTCTCGTAATTGAACCGAAGCCGCGACACGCGTTTGACAACCGGCGCTACACGCCGACAAGCCCGCAGCCCCGAATAAATTAAACTGTGCCCTTCCGCTAGGACAGCGTCTTCCGAACTACCCTTCGGCTTCGCTTCAACATGCGGAACCGCGTGGAAATTTTTCCGATAATTGTCTTCGGACCCCGTGCGAATCGCGTCTAGCTTTACGTTTCGGCCGATCAAGAAATGGGAAAGGTCGAGTCGAATGGTTTTGGGATGGATTAAAAAATGCTCTTGCATTTTTCTTGGAAAAATAAACTTTTCATCCGCGTTGCTGTTTCTGCGAACACGATATTGTTGTTCCCCTCTTCCCGTTTTTAACTTTCACTCGTCTTCGATTTATACGAATACAGTGATTTCCCTATGCAGGGTGCTCATTTGAAAACTTTCCAGCCGCATATCTCGAAAAGTATGAAAGATATTAAAAAAGTGTAAAACAAGTGTCCAAGGATTTTGACCGGGAAAGAGGGCAGCAGTATCAGTTTTTTATTTGGGTGGCGTTTGCAAGGTCATTTGAAGGTCAACTTTGTTTTCTTCAAATGGAATATATTTTTTATTATGCCATCTTATTTTCCGTAAAAAGACCAGCAATTTTCGGAGGATACTTTTTTTTATCCGCGCACTAGCTTCGGAGATATTTAACCAGTTAGCTGTTGCGTCGCAAAAATTAACCGCTGTTTGAATTATAGCTGTTTTGACGAGTGTACTCGTCATGACACAAAATATTGCCATTTCTTCGTGACGAGTATACTCGTCAAAGACAGTTAACTGGTTAAAGAGAGGTAGAGCGAGGCATATTATTGCGTAAAATTCTTTGACGCAAATCGTTGATGATTTCCAGTTGTACTTAAAGTCACTTAACACTAGATTTACGGGACCCGTCAAAATGACGGATTCCAATATTTTTAAATTGCTAATATTGAAATTGTAAAAATGCATCCATCGGCAATTATTTAACAAATTGATTTCTTTGGGTATATATTATTTAAAAAATGGCTACAAACTTTGATCGATGCATTCACGTTATTTTTATAAAGTAATGTAAAATAGTCATTTTTAGTGCTCCGTAAACCTAGTGTTAAAGTCTGTTGTTTATAAAACGTAGCCAGAAAGCGTCAACGATTTGCGTCGGAGAATTGTATAGGAATGTAGAGCAATTCCAACAGATACCTTCAAAAATGTTCGTTCAGAATTTGGGAATCGTCTGTATTACTGTTTAGAAAACAACGGAGAACATTTAGAAAATTTATTACAGTCATAAAGAAATTACAAACTTTCTCGCAGTACAAGTATGACTCACTCTACTTCTCTACTTATTATATTATATAAGGCGATTTAAGGCGTTTGCTCCGCAATAAGGAAATCGCTGGTCCGAAATACGGCGAAAGCCGGTCCCGAAGCTTCGTCTTATATCGGAACAAAACTGTATATTCGTACGTAAGATTATGCATAATACTTGTTTCCGAGGAATTTTATGCAGAAAGACAAACATTGCAGTGCTCAAGTGGGATAATATCATGTGTTGTATTTTCCCTCCTAAGTTTTTGGCACAGGAAGTTCTAATATTAAATACAAATTGCTTTGCATCCGTAATAAGTTGTCCCCGTATAAATTAAAACTGGTTCGCAGACAAATTGAACTGATTAGCAGAAAGTGAATAAAAAGTTGAAACCGCATGCTCAAAAAAACCCACTAATAGGCGGTTACGCAGGGTACGTGGCTCATAAACGGTTACAAAGACCCGAAACCGATTCGGGTTACAATTACGATCCCCGTTACGAGCGGCCGCGTTTTAAACGTTTAATTGTATTTCACGCTTCAATGATATCTGATAACTTGTTTTTATCGAATGCGCCAATAACACGAGCAATATTCCGTGCGTACAACACGACGGATTGGACCATCGATGGCAAATATAATATTAGGTAATTATCACATTGGTAATTATGATTTCGTTTAATTCCCAGCGACGTACACTCACCGACAAAATTTCACCGAACAAGTTCCGCGAACAGAGAAACACATTTATTTAAATCCACAAATTTTGTTAACGGTTTAAAAAAAATCCGTACCCGTTCGCATTCGTTTCGCAACTCCGAAACGATAGATCGGAAAACGAAATTGAGAAAAGCTCGGGAGCGCAGAGCGTTAAGCATGCTACATAAAATATTTGTGCGGATGTCTTTCGGAAACGAATTCGCCCGGCGAACCAGAAATGCAAATAAACCGACGACGCCTTCCGATGAAACGAAACAAAAACAAACAAACAAAAAAAAAAAAAAATACGACAACATTTAGCTCGCCGGGACCGATCCAACGCCGAACCGGGATAGATTGCAAAAAAAGAGTGTGCGCGGCACGGTGGTGACACTATTTTTCATCGCGGTAGAATTCGAGGAACCGCGTCGACGCTGAACGAGCCATTCAGTGGCAAAAGACAGTGACCCGGAACCGAAACGTAACAGCACAGCAGAACCAGCGCAGCGGCGACCCAACGTGTGACCACGTGAACCGAACATTTTCGAAATTTAGGGCAAGCCACGGCATATATACATATATCGAGTCGGGTGTTGGTTGCGCAGCGTCATCGGCTTGACAGATCGATCGTAATTAAATCGATGCGATCCGACACGTTGCTCCGGTACCCCCATGGACTTAACTCTAAATCTAGGAATCGGGTCGATCGAAGCCACCATCAGGATGCATTATGGAGCCAGGGAGGACATGCTAGCAGATAGGCGAACGCGGCGGCGCGGCGGCGGCAGACGACGGGGTTATCTCGCGCCTATTTGCACGATAGTCCTGTTTCCGATTAATCAGGTCCCCTGGAATTAACGCAGTCCCCGGGGTCTGCATCGCAGCTCACACCTATGCATAGCCATTACATATTCCCCTCTCTATTCCCCCGAACCGGTTCGCCATTCCACTCACGTTTCATCTCTCTCCTGCCCCAGCTGTGCACTTCTACATCGCCGCATTTCTCCCGCACCCCCCCACCCTCCACATACACGCGCCCACACACTCTTTCGTTTACATACAGTCGGTCACGAAAATATTCGGACACCACTATAGTTTTGACCATTACAGTCCGTACTTCAGAAATTTATGCAATGAGAAGAAAAAGAGGTTTCACGTGTGTCACTGTGCAGCGTATAGTTAACAAGAACATATGAGATATTTATTTGCGTGATAAGTGATTACATAAATAATAAAAGAAAAATGGACAGTACGATTATTTTCATGTCACGAAAATATTCGGACACTCGCTATACTTCTCAAGTTTCCAGGTTCCAGGAACTGACTGAAACAATGTTTGTCAACATATCATTCATACTATGTACAGAGTATGTTAGAGATCGAATCTTTGCCTGCCTTGCTCAAAATTTGTGCGAAATGGATCGGAAAAGTGAGAACACGTCGTTTGATATGCGACAATTTTTCATCGAGAAAAGGGGAAATCGCAAAATTGCGAATTTATTAAATATTAGTAAGAGCACGGTATGGGATATTCTGCGACGTTACAAGAACGAAGATAGAATTGAATCTATCCCTCAAGGCGATCCTCAATACTCGTGATAAACGCTCCATAATTAGGAGAATCAAATGTGATCCTCGGATAAGTGCTCCAAAGTTAGCAGCTGACTTAAATAATGACCGTGGAATATCAGTGCATCCGGAAAACATAAGAAGAGTGTTACGATCAGAGGGCTATAATGGAAGAATAGCTCGAAAAAGCCGTATGTTAACGCGAACAACAGGATGAAGAGACTGAATTTTCCAAAAAACTACATTTCGAAGGAAAGTCAGCGGTGGGAAGACGTAATTTTCGCAGACGAGTCCAAATTTAATATTTATGGAAGCGATGGAAGAATTAGAGTATGGCAGAAATCGAAGGAAGAATTAAATCCGAGACATTTGCAGCCGACCGTGAAACACGGTGGTGGGTCTGTGATGGTGTGGGGCTGTATTTCGGCCCATGCAGTAGGCGAATTAGCTTTTATCGACGACATCCTCGATAAAAATATGTATCTGCACATTTTGCAAAACAATTAAAAAAAAAGTGCTGATAATATGGGAGTTCAAAGTGGGATAAAATTTTATCAGGATAACGACCCAAAGCACAAATCGCGTATTGTGCAAGAATTCTTATTATACACTCGCAAGAATGTCCTCCACCCACCACCGCAATCGCCAGATTTGAATCCCATTGAAAATTTATGGGATCAATTGGATCGGCGAATTCGAACAACTCCCATAAACAATAAGGACGAACTAACAAGACGTCTGCAAGAAGAATGGCTACGTATTGGGCAAGATTATTTAAACAGAATAATTTGTAATATGCCGACGCGTTTACGGCACGTCATGGAAACATATGGGATATCCAACAAAATATTAATTTACAAAAACAAGATTTATATATAGTGTTATAAGCTTAGTTTTGATAGTGTCCGAATATTTTCGTGACATGAAAACGAGCGTACTTTCCATTTTTCTTTTATTATTTATGTGATCACTTATCACGTAAATAAATATCTCGTATGTTCTTGTTAACTATACACTGCACGGTAACGTACGCGTAAAATACCTTTTTTTGTTCTCATTGCATACATTTCTGAAGTACGGACTACAACGGTCAAAACTATAGTGGTGTCCGAATATTTTCGTGACCGACTGTATGTACGCGTACACACTCGTCCCGGTCGTCCGCCCCCTATCAATTATATTTCACTCTTTCTCATTCACTTGATTTTTGCTACTTTGTCCCCTATTCTCCTCATCCATCCCTGCGCGTTCCTCTGTCACCGGTTCCATCGGCTTCTCTTCTTCTTCTTCTTTTTTTTTCCATCACAACTCTCCCACCCCCCATCATCATCGATCCCGCTGTGCTCGCCGTTCAATCCCTCCTGGTTCACCCCTCCACACCCCCGTCCCTTTACCCGCGGAACCGTGTCTATCTACTCTTCTCTCGTCAATTTTATCCCGTTGCTTCTCCTTGTTCCACGGTTTTTTGAAATGCTCCAAGTTAACACGCATCGGGGGACACATCCGTGGCAACTTATCGGCGCGTGTATCGGCCCGGTCCCGCGTCAAGCCGGTTTCAAAGGGCTCCGATCCCGCAGGTATTTTTGCCCCGGCCAACTACCCTTTTTCAAAACCCACGATGATCCTTGTGACCGGAACCTTTTTTTTTTCAGCGTACGCCCGCGACCGAAAAACACGGGCGTAATGATCGCGACCACCCCCGCCCCCACCCCCTCCCCCCGACCACGGATTTAGGCCTTTGATAATCGAACCGATTTCGAAGCGACCGCGGCTGTTCGCTGGATCGTGCCGTTCTCGCCAATTATTCTATCTTCCGCGCGCCGACCGTGGCAAATGACCATAATCGCGAGGACGTGTGCGCCAACGCGTGTCGAATCTCCTGTCAGTCGGCGTGTGCGAGTGTGATCGCTGGGCTACAAGTTTTTATGCAGCAATGAAAATTGTCTGGTCGCAAGTTACAGAAGCTGGGGTTTTTTTTTTTTTGTTGAGTGACTGTAAAGATCATGCAACTGCAGGTTAAAACTCTCGGGGACGTCTGTGGATCAAGACTATACTTGAATGAATCCCTGTCGAGGACGCACACACTTGTTACCATGCTGTAAATTCTAATACTTTGCCGTAGCTGTAAAAACACGTGTTTTCCCGTAGTTATTGGAAAATGTAGTGAAAGAGTTATGAGCCATCGCGCAGCTCCTCGGAACGCGAGGAGAAAGTAAAAAAATGGAAAAATGCGGATCGAATGTTTCAGGTGTTGCGACCAGAATTGCAAAAAAATTCCAATCGAGATTGTTAACATTAAACTTACCACGGTCAAATGACCGGTTTTATATTTTACAATTATTGAAATTGTGAAAATTCATTTATGGAAAATAGTGGAATTTCCTTGTCCAAGCATTCATTATATGGAAAATTACGGAGAATCTCAATAAGTTTAGGGTTGCCATTTTTATAAGGCAATATTTACCAGATACTGTTAATGCTTGGTAGGTTTAGTGCTAAAAATCTGTAAAAGTGAAAGCTGTACGAGAAGAGTCGACAATTTGAAGGTAATGTGAAATACAAATCGCACAAAACCATAGAGAATGTTAAAGTTTTTACCAAATTTGTGACATTATAGCGTTATGCGATATTATAAAATTATATACTTTTTAACAGTACGTTATATATAGACTGAGGATTTTATGTCAAAAATTAGTAGGTGTAACTTTAAGTAACAAAAATATTGGAAAAATTTAAACAGACAATTATATTATTTTCAATCTGCTAAACATAATAAGAAAGAAAATAAATGTCTATTTCACTTCAGTTCGTTGCAGTTCGGGTGAAAAATTTTTATTTTCCATACAGATCCGCAGTCTAGTTATATAATGATATTATGATGAAATGCAAAGTGGTTCGGTGCATAATGGCACATCACTATCTCCGTTATTTTTGAAAATTTAAGAAAACTTTATCAATTTTAATTATTGCAAATATTGCACTATATTAATTTTATTTATTGTATTTAATGTTTTCCTGAATAAGGAGAGCTACAATTTGCCAATAACGATAAACGAGAAAGACAGGTGGTGAAATCGGTAGTCGTAGAAAATTTGTACTACTTAAGTGATCTTGAAATTTTCATTTAAAAAATAATCTTTAGTTAAACCTAAACATATATTCACCCTCGGACACCTGCGATTTCTAGGCCTATGCCGGAGTCATTTCTGACCCACGCCAATATTTCACTACATCTTTCGATATAAGGCGACGGCTCGGGACTGACTTTCGTCCTATTTCGGACGAAGAAGAAGGAGAGGGGATTTTCTTATTTCGAAATAAAAGTCTTATATCAGAATAAAATTGTACATATTGACGGTCGCTCGAGCTTATCCCCACCGCTACGGGTCACGAAAGACCCCGGCATAGCATACGTTGGTTTAAAAATACGTCTGTAAATTGTTCTTGGTCCGAAAAGCTTAGAGTGTCTTTTACTCCAAATATTCAAGAAACAAAAACTGACTATATACTGTGAATATATTCCGAAATAGCTTCTGAAGTTGAGAACAAAACTACTTTTAAAAAATAATAAAAATACAAAGACTAAATGAAATATCTGTGATATAATTAAAAAACTATTTAGAATCGACAATTTCGGTGAATTTTGTTCTCTAAAGCAAACGGAGGCGTTAGCAATGCAGGTTTATTTGAAATACGAAATATTTGCCTTCCAAAGCAGCAGATAATTAATACATCTACGGCTTTGTTTTCGAACAATGGAAAAGAAAGGAAATCGACAGCGGACTTGAATATTGCCGGTTCACTGGTCTCCCGTGTTTGAACGTATTACTCTATATTATCTAGGTCGAATGCGCATTAAATCGAAAATTCATTCGTGTTTCAGTCGAAATCAAAATCGGAGAGGGAAGAACTCGCGAAACGGCATTGTTCCCCGAATACATTCACTGTTTCATGAAAATGCAGAGGCACGTTGGGTCCCCATTACGTGATGAGAATTAAATTCTCCCCGGCGTACAGATAAGCCACTCTCAAAGAGACCGAAGTAAACAGGCTAACATTCGTTCATCTAATAATTAAGTACTTTGATCGCTTTGAAATGGAGCAGCGAAAGTACACTTTATCCCATGCTCGGGGAGGGTTCATTCGTTTACATATACTTTCTACCACTCCGTGCAAGCTTCATCCTTCATCACCATTTATCCGTCGAGTCACAGGCATGCCTACGTTCCGCTGCAAATAACCGTGTTATTTGCAATCAGTCTCGCGTATTTGCATGAATCACCTTCGTCAGAACAGAAATTGCTCGAATTTCGCTATCTCCGGGAGAAAAATTAACTACTCATTATTAGAGCATATCTTTGCGCAAAATAAGAATTGTTTGGAACGATTGCAACGAACAGGAGCCAAACGGAATTTTCTTTCTCCTTCTACCGTTTTTAATAACCTGCTATTAACAGCTGTTCTTAAGTTTTTCTAGTCTAATTTAAAATAAATAATTTAAACAATTTTTGCTGCAAAGGAACTATCCAGAAAGATCTAAAATTCCCTCGTCATCCCGTTTAATAGCAAATCTTGCGTTTCTCTTCGTTTGAAAAATGTTTTAAACTTTTTTGAAAATTACTCTCATTTCCAATACGTTTCTCAAGCGTTTAAAAAATTAAAAATTCTCGTGTTCCGTCTGATTGAATAGCAAGTTATTTTACACCTTTTTCTGAAATAAATTTATAACTGACCATGTAAATATACATTAACACGATTACGAAGCGAGGAACGATATCCAATCGTTAAATACAGCTACATTTGATTTAAATAAACGTTGCCATTAGTATCTGAATGGAGACGTATTTAATGGTTGGAAATCGTTTCTCGCTTGGTAATATCATCAATACGAACACTTTTATTAATTTATGCAAAACCTGTATTCAAACATTTTAAATAAACGGATAAAATGTTATACATAATTCCTGTACTGGGCTTGTTAAAATAATAAATCCATGTCTTTTCATCAAAAATCGATTTTCCATACATTTTTTATTACCTCTGGCAAAACATTTTCGACCAAATGCAATGGTGCGAAGCTAACTAGGAACACCAACATTTTTTGTACGAAAAATAGCATAGTACAAA
This sequence comes from Halictus rubicundus, assembly GCF_050948215.1. Lineage (NCBI taxonomy): Eukaryota > Metazoa > Arthropoda > Insecta > Hymenoptera > Halictidae > Halictus > Halictus rubicundus. The sequence continues at coordinate 20,510,925 of NC_135151.1, forward strand.
TATACTACAAATAATCAAGATTTTCATTTGGTATTCCAATAGGAAACAGTGAATAGGGAAATTGTTACTTGAAAATAAAGCTTGGAGGACTGAAGATAAATTTAATATAAATTTATAAATAAAGTGATTTTATGAGAGTTTTACACTGTATCAATAAAACTGTTCATTCTTTTCTACTAGATAATAGACGAGAATATTGAACATTTTTGATGTAGTCATTTTATATCAGACCAATTTTATACCATTTTGTAAAATTTTACGTTCCCACATTTTTAATATTTTTGGTCAAGTTTTCATAAGAGATAATACATAAGAAGCTTAAAATAATAATCCCACGTCTATTAAAACAAGTTAACGATCTGCTCAGAGAAAATAATTTCTTTTCTCCATCATAATATCTTGTACGAAGATATGCATACATTCGCTAATTGGTTTTTATATGAGCCTGCGAATTATCGGTTTTAATTTCGCTCGTAATTGATCGTATCGAGGAACGATATTCAGGCGTCATAACAATTCTTGTACTTTCTGACGAATTGTTCACACGGTCTACGTAATTGGAGATGAGCCAGCGTGTTTTGTTTCGATATAAGACAATGACTCGGGACCGGCTTTCGTCCTATTTCGGATGAAGAAGAAGAGGGGATAGTGAATTTCTTATTTCGTAATAAAAAGCGTCGTTTGATATCCGAATAAAAATTAATGAATACGAGAGAATCATACATTTCAATTTAATCAAGTACATGTAAAAAATATTTTCATTGTCAGGATACTTTAGTAACAGGACTTTTACAAGTAGCGTTTATCGACTATTTAGTCTTAATCCGAACGGTGCAATTCGTAATTTCGTTAGGCTAAACACATCCCCTTCACACTCCCAACTACAATACCGATTACGTCATTTGAAATGCTGGCTTCTGAATCCGTCTTTGTAATATTCGCTCAGGAAACGCACGTAATCGCTAATGCATCGAGGAGATAATCCCATTGTGTACGGAAATCGGCAAATGGTATCCAACGTAACGGAAAGCCGAGTTTATTTCGGCAGTGCTAACTAGCACGTGTACAGTTAGTGTACGAATTATCCGTACAGTAGGTACCTAATTTCAACAAGCACATGATAAAACTTCGTTTATTAACTCGCTGATCACCAAATTATAACCCCCCGAAAATCCAATAAATTCGAGGAATTTAGTTGATGAAGTCAAAACTGGAAACGCAAAATTGGGTATAGTGATTATTCATTCAATTCTTCTGCATTCTTTAATTCCAATAAAAATTTAATTCTTTCTCGTATATTACAGTAAACTAATATCCACATCTGGTCAAAAAATAGTGTTACCTTTATAATTTTATTTGAACTTTGTCAGAACTTTACCAGAACTTTACTAGAACTTTATTAGAACCGTATTGGAACCCTATTAGAACTTTATTAGAACTTTATTAGAACCTTATTGGAACCCAATTAGAACTTTATCAGAACTTTATTGGAACTTTATTAGAACTTTATTAGAAACTTATTAGAACTTTATTAGAAACTTATTGGAACCTTATTGGAACCCTATTATAACCTTATTGGAACCCTATTAGAACTTTATTAGAGCAATATTTGAGCTTTATCAGAACTTTATTAGATCTTTATTAGAACTTTATTAAAACCTTATTGGAATCCTATTAGAACTTTATTAGGACTTGTTTAGAACCTTATTGGAAGCCTATTAGAACCTAATTAGAACTTTATTAGAATCTTATTGGAACCCTATTAGAATCTTATTGGAACCCTATTAGAACTTTATTAGAACCTTATTGGAATCTTATTGGAACCCTATTAGAACCTTATTGGAACCCTATTAGAATCTTATTGGAACGCTATTAGAACCTTATTGGAACCCTATTAAAACTTTATTACAACTTTATTGGAACTTTATTAGAACTTTATTAAAACCTTATTGGAATCCTATTAGAACTTTATTAGGACTTGTTTAAAACCTTATTGGAAGCCTATTAGAACCTAATTAGAAGTTTATTAGAACTTTATTAGAACCTTAGTGGAACCCTATTAGAGCTTTATTGGAACCCTATTAGAACTTTTTGGAGAACTTTATGTGGACTTTATGAGTTCCTTATGAGAACCTTATTAGGACCTTATTAGAACTTTATTATGACTCAATTATGAACTGTGGTGTTAAACTAAACAGAAAAATATTGACTTATGCCACTTTTGCAACAGACGACACACATGCATAGATAGTGTGCGGAACAAAATTTTTACTTGTGTTGCCAACAGGAACAAACTGTAATGCTGGCCATCTTGGCTCGATCTTCCCTGTATATTTTTTCTTTTTTAGAATTTCGAATTTTTCGGCTGACTGTATATTCGTAATCGTGTGAAATCCTCGTAGCGCTCTACCATGCATCGATTGATAGGGTTGGCTTGACAAGGCCCTATCTGACACACTTCTCTGTCCATCAGCACGTCGCGTTTCAAATGTCGACTAATAAAATTCATGAAACTTGTTTCCGTGCGCCCGATAAAATCTGATGCTGCGCTGGCCCAGGCCGGATCGATTAAAAATAGAGACGACGAGATACGGGGCTACGCAAAAAAATGGAACGCGCTGCAACACCGTACGGAAATATTTGTACGATACGGCTGACCCAATTGAATTGAAAATTTAATTTAGTTTATCAATTTGTAGATCTTATTCCGCAGTGCATCACCGTTCAGTTTGAACGAAGGAAAAAGTATTTTGGAGAAAATAACGCTCGGAGATCGATCATACAATTGTTTTCTCTCAACTGAATGGTGCCCGACTATCGATAGTTCGATTAAACCAGCTAATCGATGACAGTCTGGATTTTATTTTGAAAACGTTTTCGGAACAGTGCAATTTTCACAGAATTTTGTCTTTGTTTGCATAAAAATAAACACACGATTCATACGATAATCTCCAAAAATGTTTATTTTGTAAATATTGTTTAAACTAACAATTTTTTCCGAAAGATTCTTGTGCGACTACATTCGTCGATCGAAATAACACAGCCCAACAAAATTTTATTGTCCTACACCCTGTAGTTCCGGGGATATTTCAACAAATGTGGTGTTTACCATGATAAAAAATACTTGCAAATATTTCTCAACATGCTATATCATCCTAAAATTTCATCAGCGTGTTACACTCGGATAGTGTCCCTTGTAAGTGAATGTGCGTATCTTCTAGTATGTAATCATTTATTACTACAGTAAAGTCTTGATCTAAGTCCAATCTTCGGGTCCGTGCTGTGACATAGATCGTGTAGGGCTACTATTTTCTTGCGATCGCGTCGAACGCGCGGTCGAAGGTGCACTACATATCGTCAATTGAACCACTAGCTCAATGCAATCGAACTTTAATGCAATTGGATATTTTAAAAAATGTTAACAAATTCTGAGACAACTGTACGGCGTTTTAACTTCAATAGAACGTCATTGTGTACACGAAATCTATAGCAATATTGTATAACAATGTTGTGTTCCCGTTGTGACGTGATGGAATGTCAAAGTGGCAATCGACACAAGTTACATAAAAGTGCAGTTAAAATTTCCGGGCTTTTTATACATATGCATACCGCTGGAAGCCCAAGTGTTCGTCCAATCAGCGAGCTGCATATCGTTAGCGAAAAAATGTCAGAATTGTCGAGTTTCTCCTGAGTGATTCAGCACTGGCAACAACGAACCAATGTTGATTGTTATTTAGTAAAATTTTCTTGAACAACAATAACGAATAAATAATTAATTATTATTCGGTACATTCCTTTAGTTATTCGTTTTGGAGAACTTTTATTCGTTATTTATTATTCATATTTACCTCGACAAATGCGGTCGACACGAATGTGTTGTTGTTTACGTTATTTATGTTAATTGCATGTTTGTATTTCGCTCTGGATTTAATAAACAGAGTCTGTGTTTACCTGCGAATAACGTATTTTCCTGATCGTGGAAATGGTGCTTGCGATTTTCAATTAGTATTTACGTAATTAATATATGCGGTGATTAACATTATGTCTTAATAGTGTTGTGTTAAGTATTAATTAATCTATTAATCTGTTTTATCTTGTGGCAATAGTGATGTTGATGTGTAGATGTATCCAGCACTTGAAATTTAAGTATTGTGAACGTTCACTTTTTTTAAATTATGGATAAAGAAAGTGGTACTGTTAAGAAAATTACTGTCTATTACTAATTACTACAATTATTATCTTATCTATACATTCAATTCTAATTCATTTACTATCTGATTCATTCTAATTCACTGCGTGTTGTAATAAAAATATGAAATGGAAAGAATAATAAGGGATATTTTAAGCTTCAACGAAGATGTTGACAGAAGAAGAATGGAGCTGGTATATTTTTCAAAATAATATTCAGCATTCATGCTGCATTTATTCTCTCAGAATATGAATCGCTTGCAGCATTAATAATATACAGATCAACAGGAAGTAAATATGGTCTCACCATTTCATTCAATTTTATTTTTATACACCGCGTTCTTCGCGAAGACCATCTCTTTTTCATTTTTTTTTAGCTTTCTCCGTCTGAAGTCCTTCACGATTTCCTGTGGATCCTTAGCTCTATGGCTTTTCTCAAGGACTCGGGTTTGGTTAACATCTCTGTGGACATTTGGCAGCCAGGCTCGCACGTTGCCATGGACTTTCAGACACTTCTACCCTTAGATTTTCGTCTCTCCGCTCCATTTCTCTCTCTTTTCTTCGGTCTCGGATCTTTTTCTAAAACGACGCTATATTACAGAGGAATTTCTTTGCGTTTGGTCCAGCCTGTCAGAAAACCCTCTTTCGAGCGAAGGAGAAAAAAATAAAATAAAATAGAAATGGAACTTTATTAGAACCCTGTCAGAACTTTATTAGAACTTTATTGGAACCCTATTAGAACTTTATTAGAACTTTATTAGAACTTTATTAGAACTTTATTAGAACTTTGTTAGAACTTTATTATAACATTATTAGAACCCTATTAGAACTTTATTAGGACCTTATTGGAACCTTATTAGAACTTTATTAGAACTTTATTAGAACTTTACTAGAACTTTATTAGAACCTTAATGGAACCCTATTAGAAATTTATTAGAACCTTATTGGAACCCTATTAGAACTTCATTAGAACTTTATTAAAACTTTACTAGAACCTTACAGGAACCCTATTAGAACTTTATTAAAACTTTACTAGAACTTTATTAGAACCTTATTGGAACCCTGTTAGAACTTTATTAGATCTTTATTAGAACCTTATTGGAACCCTGTTAGAACTTTATTAGAACCTTATTGGAACCCTGTTAGAACTTTATTAGAACTTTATTAGAACCTTATTGGAACCCTGTTCGAACTTTATTTGAACTTTATTAGAACTTTATTAGAACTTTATTAGATCTTTATTGAAACCTTATTGGAGCCCTATTAGAACTTTATTAAAACCTTATTGGAACCCTATTAGAACTTTATTAGAACTTTATTAGAACCTTATTGGAATCCTGTTAGAACTTTATTAGAACTTTATTAGAACTTTAGTAGAACTTTATTAGAACCATATTGGAACCCTATTTGCATCTTTTTCCAAAACGACGCAATATTACGGAGGAATTTCTTTGCGTTCGTTCGAGCCTGTCAGAAAACCCACTTTCGAGCGAAGGAGAAAAAGAAAATAAAATAGAAAAAAAATCTTGTGTTAAAAAAATAAATCTTGTGTTTATGGTCCACTCACCTTCCCAATATTATTATGTACATTATAATTTCATCATGTTCGTGCACCCTAGTATTTGCAGGAAGTAGAATAAGTAGGTAGCAATCAGACGGATCAGCTGATTCCTATCTAGCAGGCGGATTCGCTGAATTGTCAAACTCAATTTGCAAGCCTGCCTATACAAAATTTGAAGCACTCATTACCGTCTTGCATTATTAAAGAACCCATACAAATTGCATAATTATTTTATTGGCTTGCAAAATTCTGTAATAACAATGCATGTGTTTACATTTCTAAATTCATTCTATTCTTACATTTAATCAATTCAACGTGTACTTTAATGTTCATGTAATTTTGGATATATGCAATTTCCGTTCTCCCAAGGGTGACAGTACTTTTTATCAATTTTTGTGATAATGAATGTTGTGATAATGAATTTGAAAATGAATGTTTATTTCGATCCTTGGTTACAAGTCTAATCTGTAAAGTCTGTAGTCTTGGAATTTTCCAAAAATTCGAAAACGCGTGGTCTTTTTGTCCGGGGCTGTACCCAACGGGACTCCTTTTTCCGCCACAAAGCTGCCTCAAAGCCGTACGTTTTCGGAGGGTAGCATGGTCGACGCGTCGACGGTGCGCGCTCGAATTAATCGAGTTGTTCGGGTTTTTCGGTTCTCGCTGACCAACTCGGTAGAACTTTTATTGCACTGTACAGCTGGAGCACTGTGCGACATTTGAGATTCCTGTACTATTTCATTGACACACCTGGCGACCAAGAAAACAGTCCGAACAATGGAAAACTAAAATTGTGAGATCTCGTGTGTGAGGCAATAGTTTTCTATTGTACAGTATGTATAAAAATTATATGTCACGACCACCATAGCGTGATTCTAGATCGGTGGAAATCTGTTAAAAAAATGCACCGCAAAGTTCACCTTGACCTTGGAAATCAAGGTCGAAGTGTCGAAAAATTTTCTTTCATCGCATCCTATAGTACTCATCACTCAAATTTTTCGATACTTTGACCTTAAGTTTCGAGGTCAAAATGAATTTTGCGGCGCATTTTTTTCACAGATCTCCACCGATCCGGTGGTGTAGAATCACTATAATTTTTATACACCCTGTACAGTAGTTAACACTAAACCTACCGAGCATGAAGAGTATCTAGTAAATATTCTTTTACAAAACTGGCAACCATAAATGTATTGAGATTGTCTCTAATTTTCAATGTAACAAATGCTTGGACAAGGATTCCGCTATTTTCCATAAATGAATTTTTACAGTTTCAATAATTGTAAAATATGAAACCGGTCATTTTGACCGTGGTGAGTTTACTGTTAAGGAGATGGCAAACGATTACCAAGCCCTTACAAAGAAGGCAAAATATTTCTTTCATGCGTTCGATAATTTCAGTAATTAATTGAAAATTTGTATCTCGGCTCCAAAGGCTCAAACAATACTAGTGAAATTCTGATTGAAATCTCCAGTGCCAGATAATATTACAAAGTGAAAGGTCGAAGGTCCCATCGCTTAAGTACTGCTTCATTATTTTTCCCTCGAAACTGGTCTATGGGAACATGAGCATACAGAGTTTATGCTCTCCATCGGGAACATGAAAAATTCATTAAACATTTAAAGGAGTAACTTTATCGCGCGAGACACTTGGATACGCGCGACGAGTGCATAATATTCGCAGTCTACTTACGCCGAAAGCGCACTCCGCGCACGCAGCAAATTAACACGTTTTCACAGGCGTAAAAACATCCTTGCTCCGCAGGATTCGACACCGTTCTTTAACGCGTAAGAGCGAACATAAAAAGGATCGAGGAAAGGAAGTCAATGAGACGGAGGAAGAGAGTGGTTGCGGGAACGTTTCTTGTATTTTTTTTTTTTTTTTTTTTTTTCTTTACAAACATAAACGCACCGGGGCAGTCGAAAAAGGACAGTATTGAAAAAATATTGAAATCCTTAACGAGACGGGTTGCGACGTTAAGCGGAAATAATGTATAAAACTCGCGGCGAGCTGTCGCGTATAATTAGGGAAATCACCGAGCGCAAATGCAGTCGGCCTGAATGTAGGTTAATTGGTTTTCGCGTGGCTATATACATTCTATCGAGGAAATATCGGGGACCCTTCGCTCGTGCATAGCGGCCCGTGTTTAGCGACAATTTTTAACGATCACTTTCAAGCGTTCGGGTGGTGGAGGGGTGGGGGTGGGGGGCGGGGTGAGGGGTGGTGGCTCAACTTGTGTCGTTTAATTGATACGGAAACGAGATACAGTGGCAGCCGGCCGAAGGAGGGTTACTCCGAATCGAATCGGCCTCGCGAACCATGCGGATTAATTGGTTCTCCTGTGGAGCGGCCGCCGAGCGTCGCGGGTTCCCGAATGATACACAGAATGTTCGAAAATGATTCAACAAATTCCAGCCGAACGTTCTATCAGCACCATTTGACGCTAACCGATTCGCGTAGTGTTTCGTTTGAAATTGAAACGACTCGTGAAACCGGTTACAAAAAATATTCTAGCGGATCCGATTCCTACTTTAATTGATCGTAATCGAGCGAAGAATTTCGTGTCAGACACACAACGACATAATCACATAACTTCGAACGCTTTAATCACTCTTCACGCTTGTAATTGAAACCGAGTACGGTAAAGTCTTGATCCATGGCGAACGGAGCTACACGATCTTAGTCAGTTCGCCTATCCCCTCCACTGGGCGGTATACCCCATTGTTACCCCATGAATACCCTATTACTAATCCAGTTACAAAATTTCTTTATTTTTCAATATTTGTTTACCGGACTTTCGCTAACTTGTCTATGGTATTTTTCTTATTAAAATGACACTAATCACGATATATAATTTGAACTGTATTTAGTGGTTTAGTTGACGGTATGTAATGCTCCTTCAGCCACGTGGTCACAAGAAAAGAGTAGTCCTACACGATCTATGTCATAACACGGACCCGAGGATTCGGCTTGGATCGAGACTTTACTGTAAATACAGAAACGAGAAAACTCTACTTAGGCTTGTAAATTGGTATAGAAATAAATTAGGATAAAATGTGAAATTGTACTGTATCACAAAATGGAGTCGAAAGTTGGAGCTCGCGTCATTGTTGGTTGGTGCGACGTTTCATAGTTAGGTAACAGACGGAGGTGGGTCATTTCCAACCAATTATAAAATATTGTCAAGTCAATTGATCAAGAGTTCGTGTACATTGCATTGAGTTCAGTACTAGATTTTCTCTGGAATTGAATTTCAACTGCGATCCAATTTAATTTTCATAATATAAACGTCCCAACTTCCGGAACAATGCGCAAGGCTTGATAGGATTTATACGAAAAGCAACTTTTCAATAACCCGGTTAAATCGGCTGTCAATTTTCGACAAATAAACACAGTATAATTCAAACACAAAAGTGTATTAGTTTGTTTAGCGTAACTGTAAAAATCTAACGAACTAAAATATGACATACACTAATAATATAATTATATCACTAGATAATTATGATCACTGATCTAATCTAGCAACGATTAAACCGATCAATGATTACGATTACCGTGATTACTTTCGGTAATCAATTACCAAAGCAATCACAAAATAATCGATTACGATGTCCATGTAACTGTGAAAATGTAACGAACTAAAATATGCTATGCAAAAACGATTACAGATAATTATGATCACTGATCTAATCTAGCAACGATTAAACCGATCAATGATTACGATTACCGTGATTACCGTCGGTAATCAATTACCAAATCAATCACAAAATAATCGATTACGATGTGCATGTAACTGTAAAAATGTAACGAACTAAAATATGCTATGCACAAATGATTACAGACAATTATGATCACTGATCTATTCTAGTAATTATCAAACCGATCAATGATTACGATTACGGTGATTACTTTCGGTAATCAATTACCAAAGTGATCACAAAATAATCGATTACGATGTCCATGTAACTGTCAAAATGTAACGAACTAAAATATGCTATGCACAAATGATTACAGATAATCATGATTACTAATGAATTCTAGCAACGATTAAACCGATCAATGATTACGATTACCGTGATTAGTTTCGGTAATGAATTACCAAAGCAATCACAAAATAATCGATTACGATGTCCACGTAACTGTAAAAATGTAACGAACTAAAATATGCTATGCACAAATGATTACATATAATCATGATTACTAATGAATTCTAGTAATTATTAAACCGATCAATGATTACGATTACGGTGATTACTTTCGGTAATCAATTACCAAAGTGATCACAAAATAATCGATTACGATGTCCACGTAACTGTAAAAATGTAACGAACTAAAATATGCTATGCACAAATGATTACATATAATCATGATTACTAATGAATTCTAGTAATTATTAAACCGATCAATGATTACGATTACGGTGATTACTTTCGGTAATCAATTACCAAAGCGATCACAAAATAATCGATTACGATGTCCACGTAACTGTAAAAATGTAACGAACTAAAATATGCTATGCACAAATGATTACATATAATCATGATTACTAATGAATTCTAGTAATTATTAAACCGATCAATGATTACGATTACCGTGATTAGTTTCGGTAATGAATTACCAAAGTAATCACAAAATAATCGATTACCAGCCAACTCCGGTCTACAGAGATTCACCGCAACCTGTCAAGCATGATTCGCAAGAAACGTAATTTCATTCGCGAGCAGCGCCGCGATATCAACGCGGGATTAATTGATTTTTACATGGCATCGTTTACGGCGCCTCTTAGCGTGCGCGGGGCGCCCTTTCATGGCTTGCTTCCGTTCGCGTTCAACCAACTGAACGAAAGCTTCGCAACGCTCCGGGAACGATGTATGGGGAAACACGGCTAGGATATGAACGTGTGCGCGCGCGTAAAATTCGAATATGCCACGGCCGGAAGGATGGGAGTACATGCTCTAGGTGTGTATGCGTCCCTGTGTGCTCGAGAGAGTGGAGAGGGAAAGAGAGAGAGAGAGTGAGAGAGAGAGAGAGAGAGAGAGAAAGAGAGAGAGAGAGGGACAGAGAGAGAACACGGGCCTCTGTCTACAGGAACGAACCCATATTTCCCGACCAGATCAATGTTAATTCACTTAGCATAAATTGCGGGCGAGAAGGTGAGCGACGACGGTAGCAGCTGCGCCAAGTTTCCTACCACGCTGCAAAATCTTGCCGCGCGTCCGCTAACCAGACGCAGCTCTTCTCTCTCTCTCTCTCTCTCTCTCTCTCTCTCTCTCTCTCTCTCTCTCTCTCTCTCTCTCTCTCTCTGCGAGCGAGCGATAGCATCGCGATCGATCGTGTTACTCGCGTCGGAGGCATCAACGTTCCTCCGCCCGCTGGAAAATCAACCGGCGATAGGCGGCTTGATCAATTGAAACTCTGGCGCAATCGGAGCGGAACAGTCCCCCACGGTGATTGGTTTTAAAACAGTCGCTACACGACTGAGTTACGGGCAATAATTGAACACTTCGCCGCGATAATTGTAAGAAGAAAAATGAACCCCAGCTATCACCGAACTGGGATCGCGAACCACGTCGAAGACTCGCCGACGCGCACCGAGGTATTCGGCCCCGAGAAACTGGCCGAAATGCGAAAAGTTTGTCTAAAACGAAATATTATTGTTCGTTAAGAACCATTTATGACTTCTGAAAATTTGCAAAAAAGTGCTAGAGTATGAAACTAGACAGAATTTAATGCGATGATTATTTACTCCGCACCTGCGAAGAATACCACCACCGAAAACAAGATTTTGATTCCACTTTCTTAAAATTCGTCTACAAAAATTGCAAATTGTACAATGATCATGCAACGGGTCTAGATACGGGTCTCCTTCTCCCGTATCGGTCGTTGAGTCTCCGAGTTACTTAAATCTCCGTCTCCCATAAAATTCGAAGGTCGCCCGAGCCGTCTAATTTAAGATTCAGATAACACCGCGATTTTACGAGGGTTTCGCGTGGTAATTACCGCAAAAAATTTCAGTCCACCAGCGAATGCTGACGCATCGAATAGCCTCCCGACGACCGGCCAGGCAACGGGCACACGAACTCCGGCCGCCGTTAATGCGCGAGTCAGCATTGTTATTGCATTTTGTTTCTTCCGGTGGGAACCGGGACCGGCTCGATACGTTTAATTGACGCAACAACAACAGAACCGGCCGGTGCTCCGACAACCGGCGGGCAACGCGACGGTGCGTCGATATTAAAATAAGCGGGCACGGCAGCGGCAAGCATTTTTGCAATTTCCTGGGCTTTGTGCGCGGCCGTCCCGACGACCTTCCGCTTCTCCATTTAACTTCAGCCCCGACGATAACGGTATGACAGGGCCCGAACGAGAAACCAACTTACAAAGCGTCCCCCGTTTGTACCCTCCACTTTAACTATTGGACGCGATAGTTCCCTGGAAGACCTTTTACGACGGAATACAAAGCCGTTAACGCCATCTTGTAATATACGATAGCACACGCAGCCTTGGTACCTGTGTCGCGAGCAGGCCGGAGAACCGGAACGAAATCGCCAGCTTATACTCCATGTTGTAATCTAGCTTCCTCGCTCCAACCCCCTTCCCCCTCCCCGTGTTTTTCCAGGGAGTAAGCAATACCGCCGTGATTAAGTGGCGCACACGCGAGTAAGCTTTATTGCTGCTGGCGGGTTCTGCGGAAATTAAGCATAAAGCAGACGCGAAATCAACTGGCCTGCCAGAATCCCAAGAAAATGGTGAGATCGTTGTGACGCATCTATTGTATTAGGGGGGCCCGCAAGTAATCAATTATTTTGAAATGTAAAACAAACTTTGTAGTAAATTCAAGTTTTTGTTTCTTAATTTATTATATTACACCAGCAGCAAACCTCCTGAACCAACGTTGACACTTGTTGACCTTCGATACATCTCCATAAACATTACAAATTCCCTTTGTTGTTACATTAAATGCCGCATGAAAATGAAAAAGTATGCAATGGCGAACATGATCCTCGGTAGGTACGGAAGCCGCCATTTTATTACAGGGTTGTAAAGAAAATTATACTCTTTAGAATATTTTGAACACAGGCTGCTTTACCGAAAACTGTAAAAGAATGACGTGTTTCCTCTTCAACGATCGGTACAGAACTAAAGGCGAAACAAATTCTTTGCAAATAATTCATTACTTACGTGTACCCCTAATAGAATAGTAATTCCAATGACACACTTTATAATTCTTGTCTTACTTCAATTAGCTGTACACGGGAATCTGATAGAACTACGATAATAATAACTGCGGTGTGCAAAAATATATATTGTTATTGTGTGAGAAGTCCCAATCCCAAAGTAGAGAATGTCGTTGTTATTCAGCCAGTGACATTTAAAAATACTTGATTGACGAATTTCAGTGTTGTTCTGCCAGTTAATTAACGTGCTGAAATGTATTCTGCAGTATTTACACAGCATTTTAACGTTTCATCCGATTTTTTATCGTACGTTGAAATGTAAATATTTAATGTTTAGTGAATTACCTTGCCTGCGGGAAAACCTGGTGGCAAGAGATTTGCACAAATGTTGAAGAGAAACGCGAGACCTTTATTTTTGATTTCTGTTCAACGCGTTCGCTACCAGCATCATGTACACACGCGCGCAATCGTAATTGCATGCTTTTCGTAAAGAAAGTCAAAGTTTGGGGGCCTTGTATGTTTCATCCGACAATGCGGTTTTGATGGAGTGTTACATTATAATTATGTTATAATTGCTGGTACCGAACGTGATGAGCTTAATAAGCTAAAACTGTTACGAAATTGTTTTTACGTAATTAAAATAGGTTAGTACGATAAATCAACAACATACATTGAAATAAGTATTTATTAAAATAATTCAAAACAACTTTGCTCCTCAGTTTTAAAATAACAGAAATAGAAGCTTTACAAACATTATATTTAATTCGTTCTTTAATAGTCGTCGAAAAATCTTGTTTTCCCGTGAGCCAAATAATATTTTCGAAAAAAGGTCACTTATTTCTTGATCCCGTAACGTGATGTTTTACTAACAGGAAAAGTTCTTTGGTCACCCAGTTTGCCCCACGCTCCCTATATTCAGCGGCTGTTAAAATTCATGTCAGCGCGATTAACACATTGAACGACACTGGGGTCACCAGTGACTAGCGCTATGGAATTACTTAAAAACGACTGCCGTAAAATTAATGCCACAATATTAATGCCAATATTGCAGGTCATTGAATATCAATTTATTAATGCTGATATTAGCTAGATTATAGTATAAGGTGAAAGAACTTCATTGTCAAGTAGTTGACAATTGCTACTAGTAAAACTTCTCTTATAATTCTTCTTTACGAATAAAATATTCAACGTGCTACGGTATAAACAGAAATAATCAGAGAAAATTGGAGGATACAAAATGGCCCCCAAATCCACATTCACTTTCGTAATAATTGGACTGCGGACTTTTATGTACGTATTCTTTTCAACTCTCAGAAACTGTTAAAGGTGGGAAGGCATTTTCATTTAGTCCTCGTGTGCTGCAATTAATGGCGACAATTTTTATTTTGCATAAATATCCGCAGTCCAGTAATGATATACAGGATGTAAAAATGGATGAAAACATAATCCTGCAACATTGTTTCGGTTGACGCTTCGTATTCGAGAAAAGATCGAATTTGTAAATTCATGTCCGATCATGGCCGACCGATTCTACTTCCCACGACTCAAAAGCGGACCGTCGATCAGAAAAATATTATTCATTCTTATTCACATATTTTTGCAAATGGTTACCGTACCACCCGCCTCGGGACATCCCGTATAACTACACAAAATTGTTCAATCATCAAACGTTCTCGATTTCAGAATTTCAGTACAAGCGACAGTATCGCTAGAGTACAGTAAAAGTAGCGGTACAGTGGAGTAAAGTAAAATAATCCCCGACGAACAGACCAAGAATATGACGTTTGTACAAACACAGAGGAACCAATAATTCTTAAACGCTGTACACAAGTCAAACCGCTCAGACGGCGAACCGGCGGGCAAAACAGCGTCGCGCGCAATTAGTCGCGACGATCAAACGCCCCGGGACTCGTTTCCGTTTTTAAAGAATCGTCGATCGTCCGGGGGGGCCGCTTACATTCGCCGTAATTAATTTTAAATCGAGTACGCGCGCACCGGCACGTTAATAGCGTCTACATTGGCGCGGCTGCCGCACGGAAATTACCGAATATCGGAAATCCAACGGGGACGATGATGGCGCGCAATTTGCGCATTTCCGTTCTGCGGCTGGACAGAGAGAGAGAGAGAGCGAGAGAGACAGAGAGAGAGAGAGGAGGTGGAGCAGGAGAGCGGTATCTGTGCGAGATCACCGAGCACGCGGCGCGGAATTAATATCGCAGCGACCCGTTATTATTTACATGCCGGAATAAAATGACGGCAATAATAATAATACGGGAGACTGGGCCGATTAAATCGGCCCGGTCCGCGCATCGATGGGGATATTAAAACAATACGTTCGCCGCGGCTCGTTTCCCCGTCGACTGAGCGCCGCGCCGGCGAGGACGCTCTGCATTTAAATAATCGAACGGGCTCCACCGTTCCGGGTTGTTTCACGGTGGAATAAGCTGCGGTTAAGGATCAAGCATCGCGATGTCACGCGTTACAGAACCCCGGCCGGACGAACCGACGCGGTCGCCGCGTACCACGCGTCGCGACGCGTCGCGCCGAGTCGGGTCGATTCCGCGAGTTTAACAGCCTTTTAACGGGCTCGTGTTACTTTTAATCAACCCGGTCAAACATTATCTCCCGATAGACAGGATTACACAACGGAAATTGCTTCATGCACGCGCAAACAGCGGTTCGCGCAACGAGGACGCGCCCCGCGAATCGCCGATCGCGGCGCGACGCTGCGAATCACGATCCACGTTCGATCCGAAATCGATCCTCGCGGTCACAACCGAAGGCGGACGTTGCCGATGTGCACGCGCTGCGCTACGCGCGCACGCGATATAACGATTCGATCGACCGATGCGCACCGACCACCCTCGCTCTCACCACCTCCCCCTGCCCCTCCCCCGTCGACGACAAATGAGATAGACGGGCACGCGTGGCCGGGTCCCTGTGTGACAGTGAGCGTATTGATCGTGGTTTCTTTTGTGCCTTGAGAAACGATACGGATGCGGTTGAAAGATAGACGCACGTGAAATGAAGGGAGAAAAAAAAATGGAGGTTGGCATGGGGCGAGGTAGGCAGAGAAAAAGAAAGCGAGAGAGAGGGGGGGGGTGGAGAAGGAGGCGAAACGCAAGACACAGTCATAGGAAACGAGTGGATGGAGAGAGAAGTCGAGCTTTTACGGTGATTACTCGTCGTCGCGGCTGCATCCGCGCGCATTGCATCGGAAATGATTTCGCGCCCAATTAAACCATAGGAAACTCAACCCTCCCTCGGTACTAGAAGGAGGATGGCGGTAGTAGTCACCCCCTCTGGTGCACTTATACTCTTGACGCACCCTACGGTTCTGCCTCGTTCTCCACCTGCCATCCTCTCTCACACTCTCTCTCTCTCTCTCTCTCTCGCTCTTAGCTGGTTCTCTTCCCTCTGTCTTCCTCCCGGCGTTTCGCTCCTCTTCCTTGTACAGGCTCGGCCAAAGACTTTTCAGCTGCCACGGAGCTGCTCGCAGCCGCGTCGACACGCGACGTAAATTAATTTTTTTACCGGCGGGAAAAACTGCCGTTCGAGCACGGGAAAGCGGAACGAATGGCCGCGCGCGGAAAACCAAGGCGGAGCGGAGCGGAGCAGTGCGGAGAGAGAGAAAAAAATCAGCCGATACGCCGCGGTGGTAAGTGTGCGAGGTCTCATCGAGTGTTCGTTAACGAGTGCCGTGGCAGAGCGGAGCAGAGCGAAGCGGAACGAAGCGGAGCAGAGCGGAGCAGAGCGGAGGCAGTCGTCACACGAGTTCCGGTGCACGCCGGTCCTCCCGGAAGGCGGATCGTCCCTCTCGATACGCTCGTTACCGGATGAGAGACGATGCTTTTCCTCCAGCAGTGTCGTCGTAGTCGCCGTCCTCGTCCTTGACGCTGTCGTCGTCGTCGGCGTCGTTGTCGTCGTCGTCGTTTCGCTGCTGGTTGCACTCGAAATTCGTCGAGCATTGCCTGCTCGAAACGGCCGAGCAACTCCACCGCCGAGGCCGAAACGAAAAAAGAGGAGGAGGAGCAGCAGCGGCGGCGCGCGTTGAGGGAAACGCCGAGCGGGTTCAAAGAACTTCTCCCGCCTCGGCGCGGTTCACGACAGATACTCGCACGCGGCGTGTAAACGAAAAATCCGGCGCGCACCCGTTTGCCCCCTGGGCTTTGCTCCAAAAAGGGAAGGCGCAAAGAGGTGCGACAAGCGCCGCACCAGGATCAAAAGCGACACCTTCCTAACCAAAGTACGCCCGTCGCTGCTTGAACAACACCAATAAATTAAAACGCGAATCTGCCCCGTCCCTTTATGTCCTCGGCGACGGGCTGTATCGAGGCCCGATGCTTACGGAGCCCCCAGCCGCTGAATATACATGGATCATATACATATATAATGTGTAGTTCGGGTTTCGAATTAGCGTCCGGTGGCATTGTTTGAAGAGAAAATTTGATGGTCTATCGCTCAGCTGGATTATTCAGTTCCAAACGTTTTTGTGGTCCATCTATTTTCCTTATCGTCGAGCTACTTCCGCGGGGAAATTATTTTGCAGTATTATTTAGACGATATGTGAACTGAAAATATGTTAATTTATTTTTTTATGTAATTGGTTGGTGCATCGCTGAGCTGGATTATACAGTTGCAAACATTTTTGTGGTCAATCTATTTTTCTTCTTCAAGCAACTTCCAGAGGGAAATTATTTTGCAATATTATTTACAAGATATATGAACTGAAAATATGTTAATTTAATTTTTTGTATAATTATTTGGTCCGTCGCTGAGTTGGATTATACAGTTCCAAACATTTTTATGGTCAATCTATTTTTCTTCCCATCGAGCAACTTCAACTTCCAGGGGGAAATTATTTTGCAATATTATTTAGACGATATATGAACTGAAAATATGTTAATTAATTTTTTTATGTAATTAGTTTGTGCATCTTTGAGCTGGATTGTACAGTTCCAAACATTTTTGTGGTCAATCTATTTTTCTTCTCATCGAGCAACTTCCACAGGGAAATTATTTTGCAATATTATTTACACGATTTATGAAGTCAGAATATATTAATTTATTTCTTTATATAATTAGTTGGTGCATCATTGTCCCGTACTAGTAGATGTTAAATTATTTTCTATGAGTTGATGATACAATGTTTGATGATCATACAACAAGTCCAAGTGATTTTATGGAACACGTTTAAAATAGGAGATAAAATCACAAAAATTGCTTCGAAGCACTTTGAAAGATTTTTGTAAAAAATAAATTTTCCCCGAAAAGCGTCAAACACTTTCTCGCTGGCAATATTTTACACGCATAAGCTGAAACACCGTTTTGCAACCTACATTGAAAAAGTGCTGATTAGACTGCGGTTCTCGGTGCAAAATAAAAGCTGTTTAAATCAGCATGAAACGGGAAGTTGGTTAAACTTTACCTCGGGAAACCAGAAATTTTTAACCTTTCTTTATGTAATCCTGTAGATTTTGGCGAGAAAATACCGAAAATCAAAGTTTCAATCCTAGGAGATCGCTAGTTCAAAAGTTAGGGTAAGGGACCCAATTACTGCGGGGGTATCAATTACTTTGCGTAAATTAATTATACTTCTTTTTAAAGCATAATGAATATTAAAAAAGACATATTAAAATTAATTAATATAGAAATTATACATCTCTTTTTCAATATTCATTATGCTTTAAAAATAAGTGTAATTAACATAATCACAGTAATTGATACCCCCACAGTAATGGGGTTCTTATCCTATGCGTCTGTAAAAATGTGCGGTTTTTACCGTTTTTGTAAGGGCGCTGCCATGTTGGTGGTGACCGTCGCGCAGCTCCCTAACCTATCAAAAACGCTGAAAATCGCTCATCTTTACACACGCATAACTTTCGAACTAGTGATCTCCTAGGCGTCAACCTTGGATTTTCGGAATGTTCTCGCCAAAACCTACAGAATTACATAAAAAGAAGTAAAAAATTCCTGGTTTCCCGAGGTAAAGTTCAGCTCGGAAATCAAATAAAAATGCATCTCCTCTTACAATTCCTTACAATTAGTATTAAACCAATCCACTTTTGCCCTAAGTGCATAAATTCCGTGCTCTAATGACGACGTTGCAAACGAAATATACCTGCACTCCATTAATTTCATTGCGGTTCTGCAGGGGCAACTGGCCGGACAGAAAAAGCTGAAACAGTGGCTCAATTAGTAATAATTTCAAAGCAATGCCGAAACGATGCTACCCCTGGAAAAGAGTCGGCAACGTGGGGTTGAGGCGGGAGGGTTGGGTGGCAGGATAATCACGCGCGTTTCGTTCACGTTGCCCGGCCGATGGTGCCGGTAACAGAGATCGTGCTGGTCAAAAGGTTAAAACGAGCTGTATTCACGGACGGACAATGAGAAAGCCGATCCCCGGGTCATTCGGGGGGCTGAATAGGAGGGGTAGACGGTGGATGGGGGTACGAAGGAAGATCAGCGATCCACGATTCACGGAATTTGTTATCGAGGATACATGGAAAAACAGAGACCGACGCGACGGTAGAGGGGCGGGGGGAGGGGGTGGGGGGCGGCCGCTAAAGTGCGCGGAAATTGCAGGGGTTTGTACTCGAAAATGCAAACTTTTCTCGTTAACAATTAAACCGCTGTTCGCAGTGTTGGTTTCGACGGACCACGGGGAACAGGGAAAGATGAGCGGAAAAAAATCGGCGAGGGAAACGAAAAAAGAAGCGAACTCCCGGGTGGGCGGGGTGAGCAGAAATTACGGGCGCATCGTGAACGAGGAGGATGCCGATGACAACAAGGACGAAGAGGACGTCGAGAACAACAAGGACCACCGGGGGACGAGGAAGACGACTACGACGCAGCATGCCTAAGTGACTCGACGACTGGGTTGGCTTGTTAATTATCGACTCGGAGCCGGTAGGGGTGTAACAGAAACGCTCGGCGACAGGGTAGCTTGCCGGTTCCCAACCTAATCACTTTTCCTTTTTCCATCCTCGTGGCGGGGCCCTTGCTTCCGACGCGTTTCACGTCATCTGCAAAACTTCCTGTTTGCCTGACGATGTCGTCGCGTAGTGGCCAGGATCGGCGTTCCAGGGGGGAAAACAGGTTGTATCCTTAATCCATCTGTCTTCCGTTTGTTTTGCTAACGAGAAATATTTTTCATCTGCGCTGTAACGTCTCGATATACAGCCGATCCAAAAAGTACTCGGTTCATAATAATTGTTTTTCCCAACCTCGAACATTTATAAAGGGTGACCTGACATTTTAAATCGCGCGCTGGTGTTCGTTATTGTGACGTGATAACCAACTTTTTATGGAATCGATTGAACTGCACGGACTTGGAAGACATGCAGTCGACTTGGTGCTAACCAAGGTTTACCATGGTTAGGGTTAGGTTTTATAGGGTTAGGGTTAGTTTTCGATGGTTAGGGTTAGGTTTTAGAGGGTTAGGGTTAGGTTTTCCATGGTTGGGGTTAGGTTTTATAGGGGTAGGGTTAGGTTTTAGAGGTTAGGGTTGGGTTTTCTATGGTTACCGTTAGGTTTTATGGTTAGGGTTAGGTTTTAGAGGGTTAGGGTTAGGTCTTCCATGGTTGGGGTTAGGTTTTAGAGGGTTAGGGTTAGCTTGCACGGACTTGGAAACAATGCAGTTACTGCAGACGAAGTTTCCTGGTCGTGTTATCTCGCGCCGCGGCAATGTGAATCGGCCTCCAAGATCCTGCGATTTGACGCCATTGGACTTTTTTCTTTGGGGTTTTCCGAAAGGAAAAACGTACGCCAATGATCCACAGACCATTCCGGGGCTGAAGGAAGCAATTGGACGCAGCATTACTGAAATTAGTCCGCAATTATGCCAAAATGTAATCGAAAATTTCGTCGAAAGGTTGAACGTTTGCAAACAGGAACGAGGCGGTCGATCTGGCCGACGACTAGGCGACGGTCGTCGACATCGTTCGCGTCCCCAGACGTCTCCAGATACGTCTCCGGTGTGCCAGCAGACAGGTGAAGCGTCGCCGCGGCGCAGCGCAACGGTCCAACCCGTTCGCTCAGCCGTACGAGCACAATGACTTTAACTAGTTAACAAGCACGGAACCGACGATGAGCTCAGACGTGTACCTTTGCATACGGAACGTGTCAGAAATCGGAACAGTGGGGGGTCGGCACCCTCGCAAGGGGGTGCGCCCGCTCCGGGGGAGGATCCGGAGCGCTGTGATTCGATTTTATCTTAATTCGTTTCCCAAACCCGCCGGAAACGTCGATATTATAAATATCGGGATTTCCCCGAGGAAAGGAATAATTCGCGATCGCGTCTGAAGTATATCGGAACCTGTCACGATGCCAATCGGAAATTAATGTAGACTTTAGGATTAAATGCGATAGACGGGAGTACCTGGTTTAACGTTCGATTTACCGAGCGCTAAAAGCGACTGTTTTACATAACTTCATAAAAATAACAAGAACGTATCTATCCAAATTGACAGCCGTTCTTTTCATAATGTATACCCGAAGAAATAAAGTTGACTGACAGATAAATTTAATTGACATTATCATATATTTATACCGATATTCTCTTTACTGTTGTCTATAACAATATGGCCAATTTATCCTTTTTATGTAAATATTACAATCTAATTTAGAGGAATTCTTATACTAATACTAACTGAGGGGAATTGAGAGGAATTCTTATACTAATACTAACTGAGGGGAATTGAGAGGAATTCTTATACTAATATTTATTACTAATTGATAAGATTAATTAAAATTATTATATATTTATACCAATGTTGCCTTTAGTGTTATCTACAATATCCTCTTTATCCTTTTTATGTAAATATTAAAATCTAATTTTACTGCAATTCTTATACTAATACTAACTGAGGGGAATTGAGAGGACTCCTCATACGAATATTTATTACTAATTGATAAAATTAATTAAAATTATTATATATTTATACCAATGTTGCCTTTAGTGTTATCTACAATATCCTCTTTATCCTTTTTATGTAAATATTAAAATCTAATTTTACTGCAATTCTTATACTAATACTAACTGAGGGGAATTGAGAGGACTCCTCATACGAATATTTATTACTAATTGATAAAATTAATTTAAATTATTATATATTTATACCAATATTGTCCTTAGTGTTATCTACAATATCCTCTTTATCCTTTTTATGTAAATATTAAAATCTAATTTACAGGAATTCTTATAATAATTTAATTTTAAATTTTCCTCGCGGATGCATGTTTACAGCCTCAATTATCGTATAATAAAAATATTACGACCCGTCATTTTGACGTGAAGTTAGTGTTAAATACAGTGAATTCTCGATCTATGTCAACAACACGGGTCCTGCCAGCGTCGTGAATCGTCCAGGAGACATAACCGAGCCGTGTTATGTTTACACTCCTCGGCGTCCGAGGCCTCACTGTTTGAGAACGTCGGTTGAAAATGTGAAATAAAATTCTTTCATTTGAGAGCTCGTTCATGAGAGAATTAAATTTAAATGTTTGTTCGGAACACGTGTACTTGACTGAATTACAAATACGGATGATGTACAGGAAATTATCTTTTATGCGAGAACCATTTTTCACCATATTCTGGCGGTTAAATTCTGTAATTAAATTTTTAAATTAGTTTTCCATGAAAAGGAGGTTACAAACGAGAAAGTGCCGCTCTACATTTTTTGCTTATTTTTCCAAGTACAACAACTTACAATTTATTATAAATACCTCCTCATTGTTAGTTAAAAACCAATCAACTGCACGCGCACTCTACAGATTTTCGAATTCAATTTTGTCGAAAAATAGCTTGAAATGAGAAAATTTCGTTCTATTCATATGAAATCTCTTTTCTGATTACTCTGCGATTTTCAGTACAAATTAAACAGTTTAATTTAAAATAATCAAAATAGCGAGTAAAGGAATGAATCATGAAAATATTCGAAAATTGTGTTCACGAGTTTGTGTCACTGAAAATTAGAACAAAGAACACTCAACATTCAGCGTATTATTGTTCACGAATAAAGCAAGTATCTAATTAGTTATTTAAGTAGTTAAGTATTTTCATTGTACCGTAAAATACAGCAAAGTTTTAAAAGTGTTTGTGTCCATAAATCTATGACCGTCACTGTATTCGCAAGTAGGTAATGTGTTAAGCATATCGAATCTTATTTTCACGGAACATGTAGAATTTTCAACAAAGTTATGTCAGTTTGAAGTGACCGGGTCAAATGCGGAGAAACTTTCAACGTGACCTATAATACAGAGAGACGGGCACAGTTCCCTTGTATGTGGCAGTACATACGATCACATATGTGCTTTTAGCTTTCATTATGGTAGCCAATTGTTCGTAATGCTCGGTGCTCTTCCCAAGATTGTTTCGTGCCACATCTCCGCATCATCTAAGCCATAATGCCACGTCACCGTGACGTATAGAAATCGATAAAACCACGAAACTAAACATACTCGCATAAACGGAGAAAACACTCATCTCTCTATTTTATGCCCTCTGTATTCCTCCTCTCGTTTATATCCATTCAACCATGTACACATTTTACTTTAACCCTGTAATAAACTTACGTAACTTTGAAGTCACATGTTTCATTTTATTTAATGTAACATTCTATTGTTCCATCGCCTCTCTGTAATCGAAGAAGTTCTTACTGTGATTTTGTCGTTTCTTCGTCTTATCATTTATTCTTCAAACCATCTTCGGGGTGTACACATTTTGTTCAGCCACGAATAAAATTAGAGGATTGATCTGATTTACAAAGACCTGATTCCAAATATCCAGATTTAAAGGACTGACGTAGAAAGACTTTTCAATATTCATGACACTGAATGAGAATATTAGAATAACAAATTACAAGGATTTTGGATATTGATAGCCTGTAGGAGTTTAAATTCTTCTACTTGTCCAACGTCAGATAAAATGTCGAGTGAAGTGTATATACATTACCAAATAACTATGATAAAATGTACGCAATTATAAAAGTTAAAATTAATCAAACTCATTTTCTCACGACGTCAATTAATTCTAAATTGGAAACCTCAGTTTGACGCTTAAACTTTTCAGATATTAAAGGAAACAGACAAAAAATTCACTTATACCACTAAACAGCTAAAAAAATTATAGGAAATATTCGATATTGTTGATAATGATCTTATGTTAAATTTTTAGCAACTTTCGTATACTCTAGTGATAAAAACATGCTAGTAAGAGACCCATAAATTCGATAAAAACATATTTCCACATGGACCACTTAATGGACCATGTAATAAATTATATTTTATAATACCCTACAGCAATTTTGATGCAATATTTCCGTTTAAATAGCTGTATTGGTTGGGTGAAGTTAAGTGGAAAGAATCTATTTCTCCGCCTATAGTGGATCCAAAAAGTGATTGAACACTAATTGTCTGATTTGAAAAAAATGACTGAACTTCACTTTCTGGGACCAAAAATTTTTTACTTGTTTTTAGATAATCATATAGATCTTGACAAGAACATACCAGAAATCGAAGTTTTATTGCGAGGAATTCCTACGCTTAAAATCGCTCAACTTTATACACACATAACTTTTAATCCAGTGAATTCCTCACGTTAAAACATCCATTTTTGGGATTTATTTGTCAAGATCTATACGATTATCTAAAAACAAGTTAAAAATTCTTGGTCCCATAAGGTGAAATTTAACAAAAAAGAAAAAATAGAAAATAGGAAAGTGGAAAAATAGAAAATATCTTAGAAGAAAGTGAGTAATGTTCTTCGAAAGGAGGAGCTGCAAGCTCTAAAAATTTTTCAAATTTATTTCTGTACCATTGTTCAGGAAATTACCACAGGGTTAAGCAGCGATAATTTTTCCAGAATCGGAAATTCAGTGTTCGAATACTTTCGCAATTCACTGTAACAATTCGGAACAATAAACGAACAACTAACCCATTAAATCTATTCGATTAAACGGGGCTTTCCATAAATTTTCATAATTTCGTCCGGCGGATGATGGGGGAATCGGTCGCGTCGAAATGTCTTTATTTTCGCAGAACGTGTCCGGCACGGTCTAATTAATACGGATGCAGGAGGGTAAACACGTCCGAAGGTCCAATCCCAAAGTTTACGGTTCCGGCTCGTAAACTTGAGCAGAGCGCACACAGTTGCCCGGGTGTGCGCACGGGGCTGCATTAAATGTTGGTACGCAAACTAATGTGTCTCGCGTGATGTCCATTTACGGACTCCGGGCGTAATTGCTCGTTCCGTCAATTTACAGCCGTGAATTCAACGCGGACATTACGATTTTCCGTACGCAAAGTATACGGGCCGCTCACAAACAAAATAGTTGCGGAACCGCATGAATAAACTGTCGAGTGGCTGCGCGCGGTACGTTATTAACAAAGTGTGTAGCGCGGGGGGGGGGGATGGAGGAGGATGAGACGGGCGCGAAAACTTCGTCAAAACCGGCGCGGCGGCAGCCCCCGGTGTAAATTCGCTAAACTATATTTCCGTGACTTCTTCGTTGCGCCGAAGTAATTGAAAAGCTGCAGCGGAGAAAAACGTTTAAGCTGCCGGGCTCCGAGATATCCGGGGGATGAACGTTGAACACAACTGGAAGAATCCTCCCAGCCGGAAACCCGGAACTTCTCGACTACACGAATATCTCCGATTTCGAAGACTGCGATAAACAAAATTTCACTTCGCTCGGTTCAACTTCAACTGTTTCGCTACGCAATGTCAGATCCAACGGATTCAAACTAAACAATTCCCAGCCGTTCGTATTGTGCGGAACTTCTTATTTGTACACAGCAGCCCGTCGAAAGTATAAAACTGGATCTCTCTCTCTCTCTGTTTGTCTTAACGAAGGAGGATATCTCCACCCTGCACAAGTTTAATAAAGCCCATACACCGAGATGGAATAATTCAACTACTGACACCACAGATTTTATTATATCGCTGTAAAATAATATTACCCTGTTTTATTAATCATCAAGTCCGGGCGCATAACTGCTACAACCCCTGCGCATATACATACGCAGGGTGTTAAAAAGGGGTCTAAGATTTTATCGTACTTTCCGAGTCTTTTACTTCCAGTATTATTTTTTTACTCCCTTAATAAGAACTCCGAGTCACTGAAGTCGCGGATCCTCCCTTTTTAATGGCCCACGTACTAACTTCTAATAAACTTCAGGATTAAAATATGTGTGTATTGTTACTAACAAAGAATCCACCTTTTCAAATTCATTTTTGCTGTTTAATAAAGAATTATCTCTGAAGCAAATTTTTCTTTTCCAAATATTATACAATTAAAATACTGTTAATTCCAAATATCAATTACTTTTCCTCGAAATAATCAAATTTTACACACGGTAAATAATAGTAACGAGAATCTAGATGTTAACTGTAGAAAACTACAAGACGGTTCCATTCGAGCAGCTAAATAATTAAAGTTAATTAATGCAGGCGGTGTGTGTACGTACAATTTGTCGACCAAATCGTGGGACGCGTCAGGTGAATGTTGTTAATTAAAAACGCGGATCCCGTAACTTGGTGCGCGTTGTTATTCAGAGCTGGCTGTGCTCTTGAAATTGGATACGATAAATTGCTTGGAACAACGCGTGTGTCCCGGCCGCGCGGGCGCGGCCGTCGCGGCGACGTATTATTAATACCGCTCGAATGTAAGTACGTGATTAGCATTATCAGGCCGCGGTTCCCGCGTTGCCTATTGAGTATTCCGCTTATTGTCCTAGACGTCATAACCGTGACACGCGGGTTTAATCGCCTTTGTCGCGACGTGAAAGCCTAACACTGTGCTCCAATATATTTCAATGCCTTCCCAATAATTCCGCGCCGCGGAGAATGCGGAGAAGCTGTACGGCGAAAGCGTCGCCCGAGCGTCTTCGATATTACAAGAACGGGCACACGCGTTCGCCGGAGAAAGGAAACGGAAATTGGGCTGGATCAATACGTCACTTGCGCGCAGCGCTGCAATTAGCGAACGGATTCTACTGGAAAAATTGTGTCGGGCACGGAATTTTACGCTAGAACCACCCAGCACTAAACATCTATGATATACAGGCTGATCGGTAACTGGTGATACAAACGAAAAGGTGATTCTACGCAAAAAATCAAATTTTTGCTTAACTTCACCTTTGCGACCCAGAAATTTTTAACTATTCTTTATATAATCCTGTCGATTTTGACGAGAGGATTCCGAAAATCCATGTTTTAATGTTAGGAATTCACTGGTTCAAAAGTTATACGTGTGTAAAGTTGAGCGATTTTAAGCGTTTCTGACAGGTAAGGGCGCCGCCATATTTGTATGTACTCGAAGATCGCCCAATGAGCGAAGCAGTAACTGGTGGTACAAACGCGAAGAGGATCTACGCAAAAAATAAACTTAGAATAAAATTTTGGCTTAACTTCACCTTGGCAACGCAGAAATTTTTAACTATTCTTTATATAATCCTGTAGATTTTGTCGACAATATTCTAATGATCCATGTTTTAATGATAGGTATTCACTGGTTCTAAAGTTATATGTGTGTAAAGTTGAAAGGTTTTAAGCGTCTCTGACAGGTAAGGGCGCCGCCATATTTGTATGGTCTCAGACATCGTCCAATGAGAGGAGCAGTAACTGGTGGTACAAACAAAATTTTGGCTTAACTTCACCTTGGCATCGCAGAAATTTTTAACTATTCTTTATATAATCCTGTAGATTTTGTCGACAATATTCTAATGATCTACGTTTTAATGATAGGTATTCACTGGTTCAAAAGTTATATGTGTAAAGTTGAGCGATTTTAAGCGTTTCTGACAGGTAAGGGCGCCGCCATATTTGTATGTACTCAGACATCGTCCAATGAGCGGAGCCGCGAGGAGGTTGGCCATAAACTATGAAAGTATATGGTTTGAATGCGTGTGCCATCGGCGATACACGCGGCACGGAACGTGTTAATCGAGCTGCAAACTTCCACGTATAAAATGAATGATCGTCGCCGTACTGACACCTGCAGTAGTGTCGGATTTACAATTTTTTGGAAAAAGTTAGTTCTGAACTTCGGACTCGATTAAAATGTTTAACAAAACTTTTAACTGAAACGGTGTATACAAAACGGAGGTATTGAAAAACTTTTTTCACTGAAGCATCGAGTTCTACAACCTGAATGTAACATGCGCATGTACTGAATGAAACACGTTGTTTTCAATTGAGTTTTTAAATGATCGATGCAAAGCGTATTTACACATACTTTTATAAACAACATGCCGACATAAACAAACTGTTTTTATGACAATTTCACATTGATAATAAAAAAAAACAAATACGAAGATAAAGGGACGAGCTGCATTTACTTTAATACGCATTTGTTAAGCGAAAGTACAGTATTCTTTTCACAAAAATTAAATCCACTGCGCAGATTTGGAACTCTATGAGATTGTAATACAGCAGCACAAAATTAAGCTTATAAATATTACTAAGAAATAACAAAATTTTGACACCATATGACCCAAAGGGACATTATTCCTTAGTTGGTTTTCATTGGGTCTCTGACGACCAATAGCAGTTTAGTTTATTGATTTTGCGATCGCAAGGCAATTAGAAAACCTCCTGCGCGTTTTTCGCATACGGTATAGCTTCATTTGTTATTTAATATCAACTCTGTTTCAAATCCTGAGCATTAGATTATATTCACGGAAAAATCGTACACCGTTTGACTTCAATAAAAAATTCTCGGAACAACTAAATTGGTGCAACTGCGAATTTATAACCACCTTTGGAGTCTTTTAATTGTAATGCCACACCTAGCAGCGGTTATGAATAGCAATCCAATTTGGTATACAAAAATTGCGTTAAACGAAACCCGTGTCAAACTCAGCGATCCGCAGGGACGCATTCTTCCCCCTGCCGCGGTCCGGGCAACTGGAATTCATTCTCTTTTCACTTACCTATGCGTTTTTAATTACAGCCCCGGCCTCGAGTAGTTTAAACGCGGCGAATAGCGCGCGGGCGGCGTTGATGAATTTTCAAAATTGCAACGCGCTTAAATTTAATTGCTTTAATGAAGAACGCCAGAGACGTCGGGCGATCCGGCGTTATAGGAGATCGCGAGATGGCGGCGGGCCGTGGCGGGCCTCGACGTTCCGGATAGCGAATTTTCGACACGTTGTTGTTCGTGTAATCCGCGATTTAACGCGTTTCGTTTGCGTCCGGTCGCGCCGCCGGCTGAAAATTTAACCAGCGTGCTTATGAAAACGCGCCGCGCGAAACCCGCGTAGCGTGCCAAAGCGATCTCGACTCTCGCTTGTGAAAGAATAATGCGCAGGGGAGTGGCGGAGCAGAACTATAGCGCAGGGAGGAACGGTTGCACGGGAACCGCGCGCGATCACGGCCAAAAAAGAAATTTATAAACAACGTACGCGCACGCCGCCCTGCGCCTCCCTGCGACACCCTATCGCGCCAACCCTTTGCGGCACGGTTTAAATGAGCCGAGTTATTTGAAAAACACCCCGAGGTAAAAATCGTCGACGTTTCGCAGGTTACCACCACCACCACCGCCGCCACGGCCGCGAGTTAACGTTGCAAATTACTGGAACGAAGAAATAACGCGTGCCGAAACAAATGTCGCGGATTCCTGCCCGCCGCTTTTTGCGCGCGCCGCCGCGCCAGCAAAACCTCCGCTACGATGGAAGTAATTGCGTCATTCGATTGTTTCCGTTTCGAGCTTAACGACGGCCGGATCAGTTAACGAGCAAAGGGTCTCGGGTATGGCACAGTCCACGGACGAAATAATAGCCCTCTTAATACTTTCGACTGTTTCGGAAGTTATACATTTTGCATAGCACGTCTTGTTGTACGCTTTCGCGAAACATCCACTGTAACAGTGAGACAATGCAAATGGACGGTAAATTCGGTACGAGTTGCCAGTGAGGTGAAAACTGAAACAAAAGTGTTCAGCAGAATTTCGTTGCTTTTTAGAAACAGTTGGAGGAAAATGTTTGAGTCAAAATGAAATTGTTAGAATTTTGCAGTCCATATAAAAAATCCAAACTTTCTGACAGAAGCCGGAAATCAACTAGCGTTCTGAAAATTCTAAAAATCTGTAATCCCCAAGTAAATGTTTTAATAAAAGAACGGCAATATTCGGTACGTATTTTTGCAAAATTTTTCGTTTCATGCTGTTTGGTTTCCATGCGCCTGCAGAATTAAAAATACAGATTATTAATTTGAATTGTGCCCGAGGTATTCGATATAAAATCAACTTTGAACGTTGTTTTCATCGCTCCAGCTCGTAAATATTTGATTACGGAATTTGATGTCGAACTAGAAGCACCACGAAATCGAATTCTGTCGCTTGAGTAATGTCTTTGTGAGGGAAACAATGAAGATGTACGGTAAATAATGATTCACAGAGTGAGCAGGGTAATTGTTGATGAATCCAGAGTGCAGTTGAATGGCGCCGATATTTTGCAAAGTTTATGACAGCTATTATGTACCGACAAATATCGATGCTTTTCCGAGAGTTTAGTGATACTTCCGAGATTCCGATTGCGGTGCGCGGGAACTTCTAAAGTACGAAAGTTAAAGAGTTTAAGTAATTTTCAAGCCCCAGTTCGAGTCATTTGAGGAAAAAAATCCAGTCCGCGAACTCGGGCGGATATAAATCAGATTGTAAATCCACTTTCACAATGATCAAGAACTTCTAATATCTCTCTGAAACTTTTGAACGCGTCGCGCTTTGTGCTACCAACCCGCTAATAATCTCGCTATTAAATATTGCAATTATGCGTAGTACGTAATTCCACGAGTCACTTTTTCGCCGTTAATATTGGAGTTTATAGTTACTAAGTTTTTTAATTGATTTACAGGGTGTCCCAGGTTTGAAGTGTAACACTCTGCTTGTGTATTCTATGGATCTAAATAAAAAAAAACTGTTATGTGAATTAACATAGGTTGCTTGACGCTTTATTAAAAAGTTATAAACAAAAATACAGAATTGGCCTGAGCAAATTTACCATAACCAGTTTTATCTATTTATATGTATTAGATTGCTAAGAAAGTTCAATGGATTTTTTTGTTAAAAAATTTGTACTGCAGTATTCAGTTTAAAAATTCTCTGTTAATTATGACAACTGTCGCCCGCGTGTATTATCTAGTCACATTTTTCTGGGACACGCTGGATTCGCAGTTTTGATTCGAAATACTCGCCGATCCAATTTTCCCCACCTTTTCACGAGTTTCTAAAAGTTTTCCCTCGAAATCCCCGTTCCATCGATCGAAAAGGTCGTAGTCGGAAGGTGCTGCATCCGGTGAATAGACCGGATGAAGAATAACTCTCCGTTTTAATTTGAAAACCACTTCCGAAGTGGTTTTTGCAACATGCGGCCTTGCTCCGTCGCGTTAAAATATGACATTCGTTCCAACGCGTGACCGATGTTACTTTAACACGAAAGCTACCGAGCATTAAAATTGACTGGCACGCATTGTCTTATAAAAATAAATTAAATTTGATTTATTTCGATTTTGTGCGATTTTTATCACAATACGTGCTTGAATAAAGAAGTCGTTATAATTCCAATAATTGTGAAATCAAAAATCTGTAACCGGTAATTTAAACCGGGTCTAATTTAAAACAGTAACAAATTAAAAGAATTTAAAAACACCGTTACATTATTTCCAACCTATTGAACATATCAAGAAAGAAAATAAATCTCTATTTCACCCAGAAAATTTTTATACCTCATATACATCCACCGTCTACTGTACAGTGTGTGGCTGGACGGCTGGCATAACCGGGCAGGAGATGGTTCTACATGTAAAAATAAGTCGAGAAAAAGGAATAACATTTCTTCATTTGACGCCCGGTTTTCGAGGAAATCGAGTTTGAAGATCGATCGGGCTCGCGTGCTTTAGTATACGGAGGAAGTAGTATTGGCCGGCCATGGTCAGACGCGCCAGACGATTCCTATCTAATAGCACGTGTATTCGCTGCATTTTCCAACTCGATTTTCTCAAAAACGAGGTGTCGAACGAAAAAATGTTATTCTTTCTTTTAGACACGTCTTTACATGTAGAATCATCCCCTGCGCGGTTGCACCCCCCGTCCGGCCACACTCTGTACAATTGCCATTTACAACCACTCATTCCTTTTATGAGATGCAATTTTGAAAACTAATCTAGTTCGCGTGCCCTAATATTTACGAAAAGTGGAATCAGCAGGTGATGAACAGTCGCTTCAGCTGATTCCTGTACTAGCAAACGCATACTCAACGGCTCTCGAAATCTGACATTTCCGAAAAGGGGACGTCGGACGAAAAATTTAATTTTGTATTTCCGACGTACTCCCGCATCCCTCGCTTTCCGATTTTGCCATCGGAACGAATACCCGCGCGTAATGAAATGCCTTTTATGCATTTAGCACGGTGCATCCACAGAGAGTTCAACAGTGGATTACCCGGCAAATAAGAGCGTCACCCAATGACCCACCGAGCGCGTTATTGCGACAGCAGCGATTGCGTGCGCACGTGCGCCATTAAAAATCATTCCATTAAATTCCTTTGGCGCGCGCCGGGAACAGCGGCGTTAAACAATGATTCAAACCGAATTGGATCGGACGCGTGAATCTGGCACTGCGCTCTAATATATGAAAATTGATGAAAAATTTTTCCGCGCCGCCGGCGGGGTAAACGATAAGCCGCGGGGGCGGTGCGAGTCCTTTGAGTGCCGCCGGGGGAATTAAAATAAATGAGAATATTGTGAATCCCTTTTAGCGTCCCGCACGAACTTGCCAGCCTTTGTCAATTGACGGAAAAGTGGTGCGAGAGAAGCGGCCGTGTGCGCGCCCGCGCGTGTGTGTGCATACGCACGTGTGTAGGTGGGAGCAAAATGTATGCGCCGAGAGGAGAAAGGACTGCTCTCGTGCAATCGAGACAGCCGTTATACGCACTCTTTTCGTTAGCAGTCGCAGCCGGCGCGGCGCGCGGCCCGACCCGCTTCAGCCCGCTTCGTCCCGCTCCGTCTCGCCCGTTTATCGCCGCCTCTTTCACCGGCACCTTTCGTTAAATGTCTGCGACACTTGAACAAGGAGATCGCGACGACACCGGGCCATCTGCGCCGACTCCGCAGGTCCGCCCACGCCGTGTTGATACTGGCACGCTCCCCTCGTTTCTTTCGCCCCCCCCAT
This sequence comes from Halictus rubicundus, assembly GCF_050948215.1. NCBI lineage: Eukaryota > Metazoa > Arthropoda > Insecta > Hymenoptera > Halictidae > Halictus > Halictus rubicundus. The sequence goes on from NC_135151.1 coordinate 20,544,015, forward strand.
CCCGCTCTACTCGGACACACGGCGCCGCTTAAATTTGTTTATTTAACACTTTACGTGAAAGAGAACGACCCCGGCCCGGTTCCGAGACGCTGCGAACCTACCTTGTCGCGGCTCGAATCTACGAGCAGCTCTTTTCCTCTGTCTTTCTTTCTCTCTACCATTCTTTCTCTCTCTCCTTCTCTCTCTCTCTCTCTCTCTCTCTCTCTCTATTACTCTGTCTCTCTGTTGCCCACCACCAAGGGGTAGCTACCCCTTCGCAACGATCCTCGGAGAAAAAGCTTCTCCGACCTCTCCCTCGCAGAAACTTTGATTTCGCGTTTGCTCTGGCCAGTCGATAATTAGACATTTAAAACGAGTGTTGATCCAAGCCTTATAAGCTGACGGAACGACTCCGAGTATGCAAAGGCAAACGATGGCTCCAGACCACTGTGAGGCGGAGAAATTGAACGGAGTTTTTGTGGTGTTTTTGTTGAATAAATAATGTGGGTAGTGAATTACCAGTAAAGAGAAAGGTCGTGCATCAATTTGTATGGAGCTGTTGTAAAGAGGAGGCTCCAGGACTCCAATTTTTATGACAGTTTCATTAACACTAAACCTACCACCGCCGGCCAAAATGACCGGTTCCAGATTTTTTATTTTACAATTACTGGAATTATAAAGACGCTTTCGTGGGAAATGTAAGTATTTATTATAATACGAATCGCTCAAACTCCAAATAAATTCAATCTGGTTATTTTTATAAGACAACACGTATTAGTTACTTTTAAAGCTCGGTAGGTTTAGTGTTAACGCGAACAATTTCAATTTTCGAACAAAAAGTTCAATTTAAATATTGCCGATTTTTCTCGAATCGGTATTGTTTCGTTGGAATATTTTTCGGATCCACTGTATGTAATAAGTATACTGCGGATCTTTATTGAAAATAAGAATTTTTTACCTGAATTGTAACGAACTGTAGTGAAATGAAAATTTATTTTCTTTCTTCTTACGATTAGCAGATTGAAAATAATATAATAGCATGTCTCAATTTTTCTAATATTTTTGCTATTTAAAATCACTAATTGTTGTCATAAATGCATACAATCCGCAGTCTAGTAATAAGACTGTACCACGAAATCTTCACAAATTACAAGTAATAAGAAAGAAATAAGAAGAACGTTAAACAAAAAACCCTATTTCAATTATAAATGGTTTATTCATACTTCCAGGTTTATTTTCCGGTATCAAAATGCTAGATTCATTTCTAGATCAACTGGATTCGCAAATTCTTAGTTAATCCACCGCGGTAATAATTCCGAGATTACTATATTCTACGTATTCATCGCTGCCGATCCACCGCTTCGAACTTTTCGATCCTCCTTCGACACCACACGAATTATCAGATAGAAAACGGTAAAAAAGGTACCAAAGTTTACCACAGAAAGAAAAAACAGAAATTCGTCCGGGCGATCGTGAAACTGTAGAAAAATAAAAAGGTATCATCGCCGGCAGCAGAGACAGCTGCGCAAAAGAGAGAACGCGTGCAACGCCGGTTACCAAACTTTTCCGACGCGGAAAGTTACCCTCGAAGTTACGTCACGGAGCGTTTCATTTTCCCCCCCCCCCCCCTAATGAAATGTCCTGCAGTTGCCATTTTCACCGACGCTTAGACCCGTCTCGCAAATGGTTCGCGCGGAACAGGGCCACGCTCTGACAAAGCAAACAGACGCCGCGTCGCGTCGCGTCGCGTCGCGTCGCGTCGCGCTGCGCGTTGAAAACGTATTCCATAACTTTTCGTACCATTTCCTGGTCCCTGGCCCTCGTGCGCCTCTTCTCTTCGGGCCGCTGTCCATCAGAAACACTCCGCGCTCTCGCAAATGTGTTTGTTTAGTGCTTGGACGCGAACGAGCGAGGAATGAAGTGGCGAGTAGAGTGGCCAGGTTACGCTGGCGCGTGAGATTTTTTATTTTTTTTTTTTTTTTTTCCCCCACCCCGACGAGTGTTAATCGAATGGGATCCCTTGTTTCGATCGCGAGCCGGTCCCCGGTTAATTAAAATCGTCACGGCAACGGCGGTGGCAGGTAATACGAATATTCAACAATTGCGGTCGCGATGCATAATTCAGTTGCGCTTCGGCCAACATAATTCGCATCCCCTCCCCGACGCCGAGCACTATAGCGCAGCGCTGCGCCTGATCCCCCGTTGGCTGCCATCTGAAAAGGGCAGCCAACAAAATCCTCTTTCGGCCGAATAGACCGGATTACTCGGGGAAAAAGATTTTCCAGACGACGACGTCGTCGTCGTCGTCGTCGAGTAATACGCGCGCGCGCCAATGCGCGTCGACCGACCAAATAATTAGCGTCGGCACAATCGTACGAATCCGTGCTCGTCCTCGTGAACGAGGACGGGATTAACCGTGGATCGTAATGTCCCGTATACGAGCGTAGCCAGAATGGCACCGACGACCGGAAGACCGTTGAATAATGCAGGATCCAGCATCAAAGAGACGAAGGGAATCGATAGTGTAAAAATAAGGCACATACTGACCCGGGGATCGCGCGGAGGAAGCGAGTTCAATACTCCCCGGGCGAAAATTTCATCAGGGAGAACCTCGAATGGGATAGTTAAATTCCGAGGATCGACTAATTTGAATTCTTTTATGAAACTTTCCGACCGGTCGAAGGTTCGCAACCCGATAAAGGCGGATTCTTCTTCTTTCGTCGCCGTTAAAAAGAGAAAATCGAGTGAACCAGCCACCGAGCGAGCGGGAAAGAAAGAGAGAGAGAGAGAGAGATAAAGGCAAAGGAAGAGAAAGATCGCCGGCAGAAGCGGATTAGCCGCTTCATTTCAATTAACCGTTCGATAAATTCGTGGAGAACTTACGAGCCGGACCGTAGTAACGGCTAACGGAATCTCTTCGCACCGGCGAGTCCGCCGCCGGAAATCCGACGAGTTTTCTATCCGATTCAGCGTTTTGTCCGTGGAAAATTACATTTTATTTTATAAAGCGACCGATACCAGAACGCCGCGCCGATCCTCGCCGATCCTCGCCGTTCGACCGACACCGTCGACGACACTGGAGCAACTCTGCCGGAAGTTCTCGGAATCATACGCTCAGTTAAATTTCCGGAAAAACCGATCCAATCGAATCCCGCGCCCGAATGTGGACATTCGAAATGATGTTGGAGAGTTTCCAGCGCGGGGCTGGCTCGATTGGTCGAACACTGGGCCCAGCCCCAATTACCGGCTCGCCGGTTACAATATCTTCGACCGGCCTCCGGCGCGGCCATAATCTCCGGATCGATAAAACGTCACCGTAGCAAATTTCTCTCGCGAGCACCTCGCGTTACCCTGAAGGTCGCCGCGCACAAGACAAGCAACATGCCGAAGTTGTTTGGTCGCCAAGATTCAAGAACAAGGGTTAGAAATTTGCAGGAGAATGGTCTTCGTGCCAGAAATCATTTCCCACGTCGCACAGTGGTCCCAAATCGCCAAAACGTGGTCAAAACCTCACAATTTATTAACGAATTATTGGTTCTGCTTCTGAAAATTGGTGTTAGGCCGTTTTTGGGCTCGCTGATCACGAATCTGAACTTGAAATTAGAAAAAACGAAATGGCGGACATATACATTGAAAAATTATTGGTTCTGCTTGAACTTGAAATTAGAGAAAACAATATGGCGGACATATACATTCAAAAATTATTGGTTCTGCTTGAAAGTTGGTATTAGGCCACGAATCTGAACTTGAAATTAGAAAAAACAATATGGCGGACATATACATTAAAAATTTATTGGTTCTGCTTGAACTTGAAATTAGAGAAAACAATATGGCGGACATATACATTAAAAAATTATTGGTTCTACTTGAAAGTTGGTATTAGGCCACGAATGTGAACTTGAAATTAGAAGAAACGAAATGGCGGGCATATACATTAAAAAATTATTAGTTCTGCTTGAACTTGAAATTAGAGAAAACAATATGGCGGACATATACATTCAAAAATTATTGGTTCTGCTTGAAAGTTGGTATTAGGCCACGAATCTGAACTTGAAATTAGAAAAAACAAAATGGCGGACATATACATTAACAATTTATTGGTTCTGCTTGAACTTGAAATTAGAGAAAACAATATGGCGGACATATACATTAAAAAATTATTGGTTCTGCTTGAAAGTTGGTATTAGGCCACGAATGTGAACTTGAAATTAGAAGAAACGAAATGGCGGGCATATACATTAAAAAATTATTGGTTCTGCTTGAACTTGAAATTAGAGAAAACAATATGGCGGACATATACATTCAAAAATTATTGGTTCTGCTTGAAAGTTGGTATTAGGCCACGAATCTGAACTTGAAATTAGAAAAAACAATATGGCGGACATATACATTAAAAATTTATTGGTTCTGCTTGAACTTGAAATTAGAGAAAACAATATGGCGGACATATACATTAAAAAATTATTGGTTCTACTTGAAAGTTGGTATTAGGCCACGAATCTGAACTTGAAATTAGAAGAAACGAAATGGCGGGCATATACATTAAAAAATTATTAGTTCTGCTTGAACTTGAAATTAGAGAAAACAATATGGCGGACATATACATTCAAAAATTATTGGTTCTGCTTGAAAGTTGGTATTAGGCCACGAATCTGAACTTGAAATTAGAAAAAACGAAATGGCGGGCATATACATTAAAAATTTATTGGTTCTGCTTGAACTTGAAATTAGAGAAAACAATATGGCGGACATATACATTAAAAAATTATTGGTTCTGCTTGAAAGTTGGTATTAGGCCACGAATCTGAACTTGAAATTGGAAAAAACGAAATGGCGGACATATACATTAAAAATTTATTGGTTCTGCTTGAACTTGAAATTAGAGAAAACAATATGGCGGACATATACATTCAAAAATTATTGGTTCTGCTTGAAAATTGGTATTAGGCCGTTATTGGGGTCGATGATCAAGAACCTGGACTTGAAATTAGAAAATTCGCTGTGTCATATTGCCTTGAACGAGGGGAAAGACTAATTCTCCGGATAGCAAACTCTACCCTTTGTATTGTATAAAGTAGGTATTCTATTCGGACTTCATAGTTCCAAAAGAAGAAAGAATTGAAGATGGTTTTTTTTTACGTACAATAAGATCCCATGATCAAAAATATAGGTTTCCATTTGAAGAAACAAAGTTGACCTTCGAATGACCTTGAAAACGCCATCCAAATAAAAAACTGATACTGCCTTGGACACGTGTTTTACACTTTTTTAATATCTTTCATGCTTTTCGAGATATTCGGCTGGAAAGATTTCAAATGAACAGACGGTATAAAAACAGCGTTCGTGTTTGGAAAATGGAGAAAAATGTCGGATATATGATTCTTTATAAAAAAATTGACATTCTATTCAAAATCTGTTTAACCCTTTGCACTCGAAGTTATTTTAACTCCAAAACGAAACATTTCTTCCGACCTAAAATATTTCCCTTCTATATATATATATTTTTTTTCATATTGTATATACGAAAATGGTGGAATTTACTCGTACCATACTGAAATATTTAGTAATTTATTAAATACTAACAAATTTAATAACGTAAAATATATTTTGAATAATGACATCGCAATTTTTAGTGACGCCTTATAGTCGCCATTCGAGTGCTAAGGGTTAAATTTTACAGAAAGACTCGGTGCGTATCTCTCACAGTTTGACAAGAAATGCAAGGAAAGCACAGAAAATACCTACTCTGCGTTACAAAAAACAATGCTACGACCACAGAGGCACCTAGGGACAGCTAATTTTTTTTTAGAATTGCAAGATAGTTACTATATACTATATAATACTATATACTAGAAGCTCCAACAAGTTTTAGCGATAGACCGTGCGAGACTTGCAACTTTTACTCTACATCTTAAAAATTTATGCCTTCACTTTTACTCTCTCTTTGCATACATAGTTATCAGTTAACAATGAACATTTGGCCCTAAAAACAACAGAATGTGTACACTGTACACTTAAAATTCGCAATGTGCTTCACAAGCTTAAAAAGGTATGGTCTAATGAACTCGAAATTCGGACTGTGACTGTCGGTCAGCTATAAAAAAAACGACCTCTTTTCTGTATACCCCCACTTAGAAACACTCTTCGAGTAACCAACCCCATACTTAAAACTTACCCAGCTGAATGTTCATATTTTAGATTTTGGCCACGTTTTCCAAAATGGGAAACCTGTGTGGGACCACTGTGCGTCGTTGGGGCCATAACTTTTAACGTCTTATTGCTTCCAGATTTTCGACACTTTCGGATACGCTCAGTCTTTATGGGCGACTTGCTGTCTTCTTGCCTGTCTTGCCGATCTTGCCTGTTTTGTGTGACCTTTATTCAGGAAGAATCGGCGACGCGGCCGATCCGTCAGACCGGAATTCAATCGAAGGCGTGCAGGCCCGTGGACGCCGATAAAAAATGGCTCCGCGCGGAAGACGGATTCGCCGATGTATCGTGTCGGATAAAAGCCGCCGGCGGCCAATGGGGAGGGCCGAGCGAGCCATCGATATCAGATTCGGCGATAAAATTTTAGAGAGCAACATAAAGCGGACTCGTCGCGTAGCTCGGTTCTGTAAAAGAATTTCCGAGTCGTGTACGGGAAAGATTTTATTTTACAGCGGCGACGAAACGGGTTCGCAATCTTCCTGATCTAGGTTATTGGTTAGTATTCGTTTGTTCGCCGACGAGTCGACGCGACCCGGACGCCGGATACAAGCGGAGGCCCGCACCGACTCTTTCCGCGTTTAATCTTCCCCTCCGGACCAAAGAGAGGAAGTTCGAGTCCGGGGCGGAATTATACGCGCAATTTCGATTCTCCCGGCTAATATGGCGGCGGTCCGTGGGTATCGATCAATTCGCGTGGAGGCTGCTGATAAAAGCAGCCCTGGGAAACCCCGTTATATCCGCAAGGAATCTCAATAAGTTTTTCGCCGAGGCACCAATCCAATCCGAGCCCGGCCCGGTTCTATCTGCTCGCGTGGAAAGTGCCTTTCTCCCAAGGGGTGATAGTCGCGTGGTTCTTTACACGAAAGTGGCTCGGCTCCGCTCCGCTCGGCTCCGCTCCGCTCGGCCCCGTGTACGTGTAGACGCTGATAAATAAGTAACGTGCTGAATTCTCTCAACCGGCTGGTTCAATGAACTGCCACCTATATAGACCCAAGGGGGTGAGGACGCGGTTAGGGGCGGTGGTTGGGGGCGGGGGGCAAGCGGGAAAACTGTTTCCACTGTTTCTGTATCGCAGCTAATAAACTTGAGTGCGCCATTTTTCTCCTCTCGAACTTCCTAAGCCGTCTAACACCTCGTGCACGGACACACGACATGACAATAGTACCGGCATTGTTTTGTCGATCCGGCCATTTTTGACGTGTCACAGTTACTCGATTGCGTCTCGTTCCGGGGACTGTCGGAGATCAACTGACCGCGAGTGTATCGACTTTCCCAACAATCCCCCTCGACTTTTATTCGAATCTTTTATTTTTTCTAGAGATACGATAGAACGCCACGGGAGGAAGTTATCGTCCCGAACAGATGGAAATTTGGACCATGGGAACGAAGGTCATCGCAAGGTCTTCTAAGATTTAAAAAAGAATAAAATTAATCACTACGATCATTTAGGTTTATAATTTACCGTCCCCGAACGCCGTACTGAAGTTACAAACATTTCATAATTTCCTCGCTGAAGGTCACGCGAAGGTCAACATATTGCACCTCGTTGGATTCGTTTTTTTATAAGCTGTAAGACTGTTGTGTAGTGAGAATATGCAGTCCCGTTAAAAAAAATACGATGACCTTGAAATCCCGGAAAAAATGACCTTGAGAGAAAAATTCGGCCCATCACCGTATTGGCGTCTTCGAACAGAATATTTTCTCCCCCTGACATTTTTTATATCTTACAAAGTAAGCGATATGTTTAAGGTGGTCAAGTTTGGTGCTGTATAATAATTATATAATTCTATAATGAATCTATATCTAGACGATTCTATATATCTATAATGATTCTATAATTCTATATAATTCTATATAATTCTATACAATTCTATATATATATATATATATATAATTCTATACAATTCTATATATATATATATATATATATATATATATATATATATATATAATTCTATACAATTCTATATATATAATTCTATACAATTCTATATATATAATTCTATATAATTCTATATATATAATTCTATATATTATATATAATTCTACTAATTTATTATTTGATTCTACAATTCTATAATTTTTGTCTCTAATTTTTTCCCAGCAGGAAAAGTCAACCTGTCATCTCCTCTCTCACCCCCACCCCATATACGATATTTAACGCTGGACCTGCCAAGCGTTAACAGCATCAGTTAAATAAAAATGGCAACCCTAAATCTACTGAGATTGTCTGTAATTTTCAATATAATAAATGCTTGGACAAGAAGCTTTCCATAAATGAATTTTTACAGTTTCAATAATAATTGTAGAACATAAAACCGGTCATTTTGACCGTGGTAGGTTTCGTGTCAAGCTAGAATCGTCAGAAGCAGCGGTTCGAGGACACCTCGGAGGACCGTACTCCGCAAAGAATCCCAATAAACCCTTCCCCCTCCCCTCCGCCCGTATTCCGGTTGCAATTGGCGAGTGTCGATTCCTCGCGCGGTTGTGAAAGAGCCGCCTTTCAGCGTCGAACAACGAGAAGAAAGCGAAACGGTCGAAGGAATCTGGTACATAGAGCGACACGGGGAAGAGGCGGATAGCAAAGGTGGAGTCGCGACAGAAGGGGGTGGAGAAAAGAGAGGGGGTGGGAAAAACCTGGAAAGAGATAGCGGAGAGGTTTCGATGGGATAGTAGCATCGTGGAGTCTTTTACGGGGAGGATGAGGAAAGCTACGTGCAAAAGCTGATAAATAAATAACACGGTGAGCAGAAGAAGCCTGGTCAAGAGGCAAGACCGGCAAGACGGTGAAGAAAAGTAACGCGAGCCCGTAAAAGGGAATCAATTCGATTCCCCAGTCGTGCCTCCACCCCCTGCGCCCCCGTATCTTTTCCTCACCTTACCACCGGCGGGGCGGGCAACTCTCGCCGCCGTCAAATCTCCTTCTCTGCCCCTCAGGTCGTTTTTCTTCGTCCCCCGTTCCAGGCCCGGGGAAGAATCTCCCCCACCCTCTTCATCCCCTTACCACTCTCAGCACGCTGCCAGGAAGCCTGCACACGCCTGTTCCTTCCTTCCTTCCTTGGCATCGTCCGCACTCCTTTTCCAAGCAACAAGTGCCGCCCCGACTCACATCTTTAAGAAACCACCCCCGTCCCTCCTCCCTCGTTTAAGCCACTATCGCCGCTACTAACACCACTGTCGCATACCCCAGCCATCCCTCCGACTTCGCCTCCGACTTCGCCACCCATCCTTCTTTTGCCTTTGCCCCCTTCTCGTTCATGCCACACCGCTCCCTCTCGCTTTGGCCCGGGCACTACCCTCTTCTCCCGTCGCACCCGTTCCCACCATCAACCCCTAAAACCGGCGACTACCTTCCAAATCACTCCACGGTCTTTCTCCACTATTTTCTTCCTCGCGACGGCTCACACCCCCAAACCGGCCTCTATCTACATAGCATGCACGTCGCACAGTATGCCGGAATCATAAAATCGGTCGACAACTTAATTACCCAGTATTTATTACAAAGACGGCGGTTTTAACACTAGGTTTACGGCGCACTAGAAATGACTATTTTACACTACTTTGTAAAAATAACATGAATTTATCTGTCAAAGTTTGTAGCCATTTTTTTTAATAATATATACCGAAAGAAGTTGGGAGTAGGGGGAGTTGGGGGGGGAGTAGAAGGAGTAGGGCTCTGAAATTAATTTTTAAGGGTTCTTTAACTCGTACAATCTGATTCTGATATTATTCTTTTACTGGAATAAAAGAGTATATTTGCAAAGCTACCTTTGGGAGTGCTTGCTTGGAATATGACTTCAACTAGTCAAGGTTAACAGCTGTTTGTGGATTTTACAATTCATTGTTTAACTCTTGGCTAGCGAGGTTTTAAATAATTTATCCATGTAAGAATTTTGAAATGTTTTTATATTTACAGGCTGTGCCACGTAACACTTTTCACGATTTTTCAGGTACTTGCGATGATCCGACAAACAAATATTTTCAACAAAACTTGATCAGTTTTCGATTGGTTATACATTGCAATAAAAAGAAGTTCGAGAAAAAATTTTTTTAGTATTGTCAAGGTCACCTTCATTTTTTTAAACGACACTTTGTATTCTCGACTTAACAGTATTATAGCCCGTATCAAGGCGAATTCAACGGCCTATTATACCATGACCTTCGGATGACCTTGAAGGCAAAGAAATGAAAATTTCAACATGAAATGACAGTCTGAATGTCTATGACACCCAATTGAAAACTGATCAACTTTTGTTTAAAATATTTGTTTGTCTCATTCGCCCAAGTACTTGAAAAATCGTGAAAAGTGTTATGTGGGACACCCTGTATATGGGAACAAATAAAAGAAGGTTTTAGTGAGTTAGTTAAAAATTTGAATGTTATGGGGAACATAATCTCAGGACGGAATAAATGTGATAAACAATATTTGCCAGTGAAATGTACTACCGAAACCAAAATAAATAAAGGGGTGTTTTTTTCAGTTTTCCTAGGAAGGATACCGATTAGTATTGACATCACAACATTGTATGTATAAGCTATGCAAGCTATTGTGGTTTGTAATATCGTATTATTTTCCACTCGCAAACATAACGTATAGTATACTATCGCAAACGTGCTGGTAATTGCTCTGATTTCGGTACCATAGCAAATATGGTACTGCAAATCAGTGAACGGTGTTTGCTAACATAATACGTGTCGATAATAAGATAATACTGGTCCTAAATCTGTGCTGAAGAGTTCTTCTTAAATTATAATAAAATAGGGGAAACGAAAAAATTACTGATAGATTCCGGTGAATATACTGTATTTCGATTTTTTCAAGGATTTCCAAGGTATAGTACGAAAGAGTACCCAGTCGTAATTAGATTAGCACGTTAATTGCCACATCACCACTCCGAAAAACCTCCTAAAATAAAACTAAGTTAATAAAACCAATATTGTATATTTCAAGTTTATAGTTCAACTTTAGATCACCCAAGTCCTAATAAAATTTGGTTTTAGACGACTATACTGCCACAAAAATTCATTTCCAAAAATGGACCGAAGTCGAATTGTGTCACACGCGTTCACATGATCGACGTGGCGATCAACGTGTTAATCCTTCGCGAATGACGTTTTGTGCGCTCTATTGACTCTGACAAATATTTCAAAATTTGTTGTACTAGGCGTGACACCTTTATATCTCGATGAAACAGCAAAGTAACAACGAAACGATTGCAAATTTTATTTGGAACACTTCTACCCTGAAGAATTCACGAATTGTTTCAAGTCGTTTACCAGGTTACCAGAGGAGAGGTATATTAAACGGTGAATAATCAAAATGCATTGCGGATGCCTTAAGGTTCCAATAACTGTGGCCAAATAAAATTAATATTTCAGATACGAACACGATCATATTCTTCCTCGAGAATTCTCGGGAAATATTATCTCGGTTCTCGAGAAACGAAAAATATCAAGAAATCAGGGGATCGCTGGTTTCCAGTATCTCAACGTCACATTTACATAATATTTGTCCCTCGATTCTACATATTGATATTTTTTACATGAACGCTCTTTTCACCCATTTTATCGCGATCACCCAATGCTATTTCATATTGCTTTCAAAAATTTATTCAGAATAAAGAATTCCTTGAGAAATTAATCAATCCATATCTCTGTAAGCCTATGTGTATTCTTTTGTGTTTGCACTAGTTTTTTTAGGAATAAAGGAGACTTTAAATCTCTGCAATGGAATGCTACTCATTTTTCATATCATTTCAAAGCGTATATCGAGACAAATCCACTCAAGGTCATACAAGGTCAGAAGTGGAAGAAAATTGAAGGTCATTTTTATTTCTAAAAAAGCAGTGCAAACATACAAAATTACCTTTGCCATTACCTTGCTTACAAAAAAACAGTGTTACGTTTTCCTCGTTAATCCTTTCAACCCTTAGCACTCAAATGGCGACTGTAAGACGTCACTAAAAATAGCTGTATCACTCAAAATACTTTCTACATTATTAAATTTGTTTCTATTCAATAAATTACTAAAAATATATACGAGTAAATTGCACCATTTTCTTATGCAAACATGAAAAAATAATATATAGAAGGGAAATATTCTAGGTCGGAAGAAACCTTTCGTTTTGGAGTTAAAACAGCTTCGAGAGCAAAGGGTTAATACGGATTGTTTGCAAGGAAAACGTGATAGACTGAACACGCTGTATAATAAGTATGGATACTGATGATGAATGGCTGTTGATTAAATTAGATCAGGTTGTCGAATACTTGTGAACGGCAATGTGCACGTTCTTTTCTCCCCTAAACGTTGCCGACAGAGCTGAGCCTGTTGAAAGACGGACTTCGCGGCTCGGGTAACACGAATTCGATGCTTCCCGAGCCGATTTCACGAGGATGCGAGCTAGAATTTCCATGGAGACCGTGCGCCGTGTTTTCTGCCTCGATTGGCGGGAAATAGAGGGGAACCGAGAATACGCGCGGCGCGTACACATAGACAACGATCATCCTAAAAAAGAAAGGCCGTCGTATTATCACGAGAAGAAAGAACAGAAACGATCCTGCAGGACGATTAAAAACTTTTGTGCGACCATTCGAAGGAGGACGTCGAACGTTATTCGCGCACGGAATATTTCGCACAAGTTCGCGAACAATTCGGAACTGGACTCGGAAATGTACGTCATTCCGCTTGGAACTTGAAGCATTTAATTAGAAGGAGCGCGTCGTTCGCGTTTCTTGCGAATGCCAGATAGGCAAACAGCAATGAACATCGTCCGCAGGTTTTTTGGACAATGTCGTGTCGTCATCGAGCAAAATTCCGCGAATTTGTCGACAATTTAATACCCCCGGGGACGTTTATGGTAGCGCAATAAATACACCGCTTCCGACCAATGGAAGAGGCACCACCGCGTCAGTTATACTATGACCGTCGGGCGAAATTACTTTGGAGAACTCGAGCAGAAAAGTTTCCGTTCTTCCTCGAGTTCAGCATTCAAACGGAACCGGTGCTAACTTTATGCGAATCCATAGCGCCGCCGGCTATTGACTGCAAGTTGTTTCGGGAAAAATTCTCGGGGACCGTTTATCGGGTCGTATTAGCATAATCTCGGGAAAAATTCTCTTCGAGTCCAATCGAATGATTGGAACACCGCTGTTTACACGTTGGACACCGTGGGGGTCATCGGTGACCGGTGCTATGGAATTATTTAACAGCATTTTGACAAAATAACCTGTGTATAATATTTTATAAAATGCAATGTGCCCTATTGTAAAATATGGGAAGAGATATTGTCGCAGAAAAATTATGCGAACAGCGTGCTATAAATAGACTGCGGATCTTCATGCATTTGCCGCTTCTGAAAATTTTCAAAAAATGCCAGAGTATAAAGTTTTTGCAGAATTTAATACGATTTTGATCTATTTCAGATCCACAATGGCTACCACCACTGAGAATGAAATTTCAGTTGACCACCACTTTCTTGAAATACGTTGACAAAAATTGCGAATTGCATAAACATCCGCAGCCCAGTTATAAATAACGACATGCACAAAATCCATTTGGTTTCCTTTGTGCAATATACGTTGTAAAATCGCCGTACATACAGGGGGGTTCGTTTGAAAACTTTCCAGCCGAATATCTCGGAAAGTATGAAAGGGGGGCAGTACCGGTTTTTTATTTGGGTGGCGTTCTCAAGGTCATTTGAAGGTCAACTTCGCTTTTTCAAATGGAAAGCTATATTTCTTGTTACGGGATCTTATTGTACGTAAAAATACCAGCAATTTTCGCAGGATACCTTTTTTCATCCGCGGACTAGTTTCGGAGATATTTAGGTAGAGCGTGTCATACTTATACTGCGAGAAAGTTTCTAATTTCTTTATAACTATAACAAATTTTCAAAATGTTCTCCGTTGTTTTCTGAACAATAATATATAATAAGAAATGTAGGCTTCCATTTGATAAAACAAAGTTGACCTTGAAAACGCCACCCTCTTTGCCCCTCGAAATCCTCGAAATACTTTTTTAATATCTTTCATACTTTTCGAGATATTCGGCTGGGAATTTTTCAAACGAACACCCTGTATGTGACGCTGGTGGCGGACAAAAATGAATGCTGTCGAAGTAGTGCCATTTCGAGTTAGACTTTGGAGCTCGTGGCTCGAAGAAGAAGCAGAAGAAAGTTATTATTAATCGGTGGGGCTTGTGAGACGATTTCCCCCAGAAAAGCTGTAAACGAATTCGCTCGCAAATTACTCGTAAAGCGGCGGGGATAATGGGATCCGGAATAAGTGAAGGTGCCATCCACAATGTACCCGGATACCGTTGGTACTTTCGTCACGTGGTGAGCAACGGTGAGCGGCTGGTGGAGTGGCAGAAAATCAATCAGCGGACACTTCGGGCCGCGAACAGAGCCGACGCTGTTCGAGAGAAAGCAATATCAAACATTCTATTTACAGTTCGCATACTTTCGCGGCCAGCTACCGACGACAATTTCGAAAATCCTGTTGACAATCCACCGGGCCGTTGCCGCGGTCTTCCGGGGAACAGGGAAATCAAATCTCTCGAAGGGCGGACAGAAAGTAGTTTCCCTCGGACGGAAGTCGTTTTGCTCGCAACGCGAAAAAGAGCAAAACGAAAAAAAAAAAAAAGAAAAGAAAGTGGAAACACTTTCCACTCGAAGCAGACGCGCGGCGCTTGTCTCATTTTCCAGCGTCGCGTTTAGCCACGCAAATATTTACCCGGCTAAACACACTTCCACCCTCCGCAGCCCTGGGTTTCGGTATTGCCCTGAGCCGACGGTCGCCGAAATGGCCGGCGGAAACGACCGGCGGGGGAGGGTTAGGGGTTGGTTGGGGTGGAATTATTTCCACGGCAGAACCGGCCCGATTTGTGTTCTTACTTACCGCGGACAAGGATGAGGGCGCTGGACAGGAATACGAGTCTCAGCGGCCAACTGGCCATCCTGGCGTAGACCGTTACGTCGATTCAGCTTCCTCCTGAAACAATACAAGCGTGCCCAATCAATCAACCCATCCATCCCAATCCGCTATCCGCGTATCCCAGCCAACTCTCTAGCCAGCCTTTCTCTCCGCCGAACCCTTCCTCCCCTGTGCGCAGCCTACACCCCCGCAGACCTTTGTCTCCCTCGCCGGGCTAGGCACCGCGACTTTCCCTCCCTGTTACTCTCTTTCATTGCATGCCCACGATCGGACCTCATCCCACCTTTTGCCCCGTCCTTTCTGGCAGACTGCCCGTTCCTACACCCACTCACCCCCTCCCCGACCCATACTCTTCACCGTCGCCCTTCGCCTACCCCTCGTGCACCACCCCCGTGTGCCACCCCTCGTTTCAAGCCCGAACCCCCCTACTTCGCATCGACAATTTTTTTTTCCCCTCTCGATTCCCTGCCTAGGATTTGTCCGCTCAATGAAAGTCCTCCCAGACGGCGCACGTCACGCGCATAATCATAAAACACGCGACGCGTACCCACCAGCGGATAAATTCTTCGATCCTTTGTTTTCCTACTCTATGTCCGCCATTTTTTCGCGGGAACGGGAACAGCGTTCGATGGTATAGAGGATTTCGGGAGGAAATTAGTAACTTGTAAACTAATTAATTTTCGATCCAGATTTACTAGGGAATAAATGGGTTCAAGGACATTCTATTGACTGAGTAAATTGCGTGGGAACGCTTAGTTTTCGAGAAGAATGTGCGTTGAAAATCAGTCGAGCGCGCGCGCACTTAACTAATAACCGATATTACGGATTTCGATGGAAACCGCTGGTACAAATGATTTTGCACAAGGCACAATATCAGGCATTGGGAAATCGTTCGTGATAGTAACGAGCAGCAGCAGATGCATTTCCATTACATGCTGCCGATGCAACAGATATATCCGTGGACTCTTCGTTCGCGTATCACATCATGATTGCTTCTTCTATAGAAATTGTCAGCTTTAATTCGAAATCGAAATTACGGGACGAGTCGACGGATCCCCGAAGATCGACAGAGACGATCTTGATAGTGAACGGTGCTCGACGTGTTTTATCCAAAAGCGGCCATGGTTGTGGTTTGTAGTGGAATTCGTTGTAGTGTTTAATTAGGACCGTGTTTTTCGAAATGGTTGCCACGACATCTGAAAAACTACTGCAGCGATTGAAGTCGAGTTTTTCGAATGTCGTCGGCACGTGATATAATTGTCGTCGTTGCAGTCATGCAAAAATATATTTTTCCTCATTTTTACAGACTCTTAGCGACAAAAATATGGAGAAGGATCAGAATTTTATATTCAAAACGCCACCAGGTTTTTAACTTTCAAGATTTTTCCTTTTTTTAGTACCGGCCGTGACATACTAAACAAAAGTCTCTGGTGAGAGGAAATCATGGCAACTATTCAACGTATTCTTTATTTACAACTAATTTTCAGCTGTGTTTTATTGGCAAGAAATTGAATTATTTTCCAACAAAACCATTTGCAATCATTCTCCAAAAACAGACTAATATACCAACAGGAATCAATTTTATGTTAACATACTAATGTCAATAATTATGTTCATAACTATTACCAAGTTTTTATAAAAAAAATTGGTAAAGCAAGCTAAACAAAAACACCTTCCTTGCCTGAATTTCCCTTAAGACGCCTAGAAACTTTCAACTTTTGTCTACATATTATTCTGTTTAAACAAATTCTCTTACAGCAATCTAATTAAAGACTATTAGGAATTTAAGTACTTGAAAACCTGGAAAATTAAGAAAGTTTCGAATTTGCTGCGACCAGATAGCTGGTTTAAAACACTGTGCGGCCGCTCGAGCCGCAGAGGAGGAATACGTCGACCTATACTACTGATCTAACGGTAGACTTAAATTTTAAGTAGTATTAGCATGAAAGGACGTATCCCCTATGTGGCTCAGAGGAGTTAGTATGGTAATGGGAGTAGCAATAAGTTGCCAAAGGACGACGAAACATTACGAAATTTTGAAATTTAACCCTATTTTTGGTTCAGTTTCCCGATGACGTTAAGTCATGACGTAACTATCGCATGTTCCAATTTTCAAGTATTCTGAGTGTTTGCTGAAATTGGGTCTGTGGAGGTCTTGGTTTCAATATTATTAACAGATCATATTGAATAATAAGAAAAAATGAAACAGCTTATTACATATATGTGTGTGTGTAAATTATTTATGGGTACATACATGAGATCTGCATAGTACTGAACAATGAAAGGTGTTATAAATTTCCTTCCAGTTTCTGTGATTTTTATGAAATATTTGTTAAATTTCATTGAGCGACAAACCCATAATAAATTTTAACTTTTGCAATTAAATATTGCGTTATACACATCACGTTATACACCTACTTTCTATTTGTCTCTAAAATGTTTGCACGGTCTTGTTAACAGGCAGCAAAATTGTTAGAAACTATCTCCTATAATTGTAAATTAATTTACATTTGAAGCATAAATATACAGGGTGTCCCACATAACACTTTTCACAATTTTTCAAGTACCTGCGGTAATCTGACAAATAAATATTTTAAACAAAAGTTGATCAGTTTTCGATTGGCTATACATTGCAATAAAAAGAAAGTTCGAAAAAAATTACTTTTTAGTATTGTCAAGGTCACCTTCATATTTTTAAATGGCACTTTGTATTTTTGACTTAACAGTATCATAGCCCGTATCAAGACGCATTCAACGACCTAGTATACCATGACCTTCGGATGACCTTGAAGGCAAAGGAATGAAAATATCAACAAAAAATGACAATCTGCTTGAATCGAAAACTGATCAACTTTTGTTTAAAATATTCGCTTGTCAAATTATCGCAAGTACTTGAAAAATCGTGAAAAGCGTTACATGGGACACCCTGTAATCGCTGAACTATAAGGTTTGAAACTACAGTGTCGTAAAACGAAAAAATTGCGAGTTACCAGATAAAGTTTGTATGCCACTTGGGGAACTCGTACAATGTCGAATCTATCTCAAACAATAAGAACCTAATGATGGTACGATATATTTTGTATGTAGGTGAACGCCGACGGAATAGGCTATACTCGAGCGCTTGCGTTTTTCTGCAACGACATATTCGGTCGATGTATGCGTCCGTGAAACGGGCATGCCAAAGCGACGAAGGATAAATTTCGTTCGGGGTTGTGCAAAAGGAATCGACGTTCTCGCAAAGAGAATATCAACACGATTCCCGGGTTGTATCCTATTTATTGGTACGGCCGTTCATTGCGCACGCAGCCGCGCTACTTTTTCCCAACGTCACCGAGAATATTGAACATTTCTTCTCGCCTCGATTTTCCAGGCGCTCGTCACGCCGAATGGCTACTCGCCCTCGAAGAAATCTTATGATCTTTTATTGTTAACGATCTGTTCAATGTCATCCGAAAGCGAAGGCCGTGTTTCGAATCTCCCGACATTTTCTTCGAATCCTGTGCGCACAGAACTCAGGGGGCGAAGGGGCAGAAGGGGATGGTTCAACAAGAAAAAAATAAGTCGAAAATTTGTTCACAAGAGACTTTGTTTTCGAGAAAATCGAGTTTGAAAACTCGACGAACACGCTAGCTATTGAATAGAAATCGTCTGGCGCATGACCGACCGGATCTACTTGCGAATGCTAAGCGCGCGACCTTCAAGGGTTTTCGAAGTCGATTTTCTTGAGAATAAAGCCTCGTACGAAAAAATGTTATTCCACATTTTCGACTTATTGTTTGATGTAGAATCATCCCGGATCATCATCAGTTACCGGACACCCTGTACAGAATGAGGAAAGGGATGAAAAACATCGAGCAAACAGCCGGCCTTTGCCGGAAATGAAACGTAGACAGTTTACTTTATTTGTGCAAGCTAATTGTATGCAAACTGCGATACTCCGCGATGCGCCGCGATTCAACACGAAATATTTGCGCGCCTCGTCGATGCTTCCGTGCGTGTCGACGGTGGGAATATTTATAACAATATCGGTTAACGATGTAACCGTAATAACGTTCCGGTCTTCGTTAAAAGCGGGGAGACGAACATTCGTTCCCCCTTTTGCCGCAAGAATTTCTCGATAGAAATATTTTGTATCTCCGGCCAGTATTTTTCGATAGAAAGAACGAATCGTAACGAGACCACGAAGTGCGCAGATCCGCGAGCACATAAAAAACGATCCGCGCCCGAATGGCCCGGAACTCTTCGGCGAATATTCCGTACCTTCTAAAACCCGAGCACAGTAAATATGCAACATATTTACTAATTAGTGAGATGTAAAGAGACCGAGAGTAAGCTGCCTCCGGCGTTATTAAACTACGCCGGGGCGAACGCAGTGTAACGCAGCTGTGTTTGCTCAACTGTATTTTACTATTGCAAATACAATTTCCGTATTAATGAGAGAACAGTCCATACCTACGGTACAACGGTCTTTCCACGCACCAAAGCAAAATACACTCGAAGCCCCGTTAATTAGTATTACGATATCCCCTGTCGCTGTTCCTCGGACCGTGGCAAAGATTTGCACGTTGTCCACAGAAAACAGAATCGTGCACGGGGCGTCGAAAATACGTTATTCCTCCTTTCGATTTATTTTTAACTTCATCTTGGCGACACAGAAATTGTTCTATCTTTTTTATATGATTCTGTAGATTTTACCGAGGTGACTCCAAAAATCCGAGTTTTAACGTTAGGAATTCACCGGTTCGAAGGTTATTGAGCGATTTTAAGCCTTTGTCACAGGTAAATATTATGCTAGAACCACCGAGCACTAAACATTCATAGCATACAGGATGATTAGGAACTGGTGGTATACACGGAAAGGTGATTCTACGCAAAAAATAAAATTTTCGCTTAACTTCACCTTGACAAACCAGAATTTTTTAACTATTCTTTATACAATCCTGTAGATTTTGACGAGAAGATTCCAAAAATCCAAGTTGTAATGTTAGGAATTCGCTGGGTCAAAAGTTATACGTGTGTAAAGTTGAGCGATTTTAAGCCTTTCTCTCGCCTGGCTGGTCAGCGTTATGTTCGTGTGGGAGACCGTTCCGACTACGCTTGCAAATCTACATAATAACTAGACTGCGGATTTTATGCATTTGACAAAAATGGGTAGGCGTATTTTATAACAATATAAACATTAGAAAAATTTTAAAATGCTGTCAACCCATTAAACATATCAAGAAAGAAAATAAATTTCTACTACACCCCAATCTGTTTACGACTGAGGTAGAAAATTTTTATTTTGCATAAAGATCTAGTGATAACTTTTGAACCGGTGAATTTCTAACATCGAAACTTGGATTTTTGGAGTCTCCCCGGTAAAATCTACAGAGTCATATAAAAAATATTGAAAAACTTCTGGGTTGCAAAGGTGAAGTTTAACCATTTTTACAGACAGAGTCGCCCTCCGGCCGCTTGTAGATGTTATTCGGCTCCGCCTTGTGTACGAAATATAATAAGTACGTAAACTCTCTCCGCCGCCATATTTGTATGCACTCAGACATCGTCCAATGAGCGAAGCCGTGAGGAGGCTGGTCAGGGTTATGTTCGTGCGGGAGGCCGACTACGCTTGGAAAGAAAATCTGTTACACTTCAGTCTGTTTGCGATTGAGGTAGAAAATTTTTATTTTGCATAAAGATCTAGTGATAACTTTTGAACCGTTGAATTCCTATCATTAAAATTTAGATTTTTGGAGTCTTCTCGGTAAAATCTACAGGACTGTGTAAAGAAGAGTGAAAAATTTCTGGGTTGCAAAGATGAAGTTTAACCATTTTTACATACAGAGTCGCCCTCCGCCCGCTTGTAGATGTTATTCGGCCTTGTCTTGTACACGAAATATAATAAGTACGTAAAGTCTCTATTTATTTCGTCCAGCACTACGAAGGCGTACATTTTCGATTGGCAAGTCGTCGACCCATCATTCTGCGCGCCGAGGACAATGTACAATTGGCTCGATGGGTGTACCAGTACTTCAGCGAGAAACGAAATAACCGTGCTTTTTGCCGTTTCTTACAGGCTTCTCCGCGCTGGTTGATTCAAAGAGCTGGAATTTGGAGCGTAAAATCGTTTGATTCGCATCACGGCCTCGCCGTCACGTCTGGCCCTCATTCTAGTCTTACACTCGCTCATCCCGTCAGCAGACGCAACCTAACCTCTCCGCCCTCGCTCATATCCTCCTCTCCAGCCAACCATCCAGCCGGCTCACCCACATTCGAACGTCATATGCAACCCTCCGTCCAAATTCTTCTGTTTTCCCCGTTCTCCTGTGTCGCGGTCCCCTGTCGAAAAGAGGAAAAGAGGCAACACGGTAGCGCCGCGGCTGATATTTCATGGATCGGATTTCAGGTGCCGGAACGATCTTTCGGGGAATTGAATGATCAGGGAGCTCGAGGATTTTCCGAATATTTGATGCCCGTAATAAAAATCTTACCGGTCTCTGGCCAATTTATATTTTCCAAATCCGATTCGCGACTAACCCTGCTAATCAATTCTATTCCTGACCATCGCAGGCTGGAAACCCGCTTTTTTGGAGGGATGGACATTATTCTGGAGTCATTTTTCATTAAATATTTATATAAAAAAATCAGCTCCAGTTATTTCAAATTATTTTCCCACCTGATTAAAAATTAGTTGCCGTGTAATTTTAGATGGTCGAGTTTCCAGTTACCTTATTATTAGACTGCGGATCTTTATGCAAAATAAAAGTTTTCTACCTGAATCGCAACAAACTGGAGTGAAGTAGAAATTCATTTTCTGTCTTAATATGTTTAATAGGTTGGAAATAATGTAGCAGCATTTAAAAATTTTTCTAATATTTTTACTGTTTTAAAATATGGCCCTCCGTTCTTGCCACAAATGCATGAAATCCGCAGACTACTTATTATTCCAGAAATAATTAAATACTGCTAATTTTCAACTTTTTACAATTTTGTTCTGTAATGTTGAAACATAGATTCATCTATCAGTAGCAAAACAATCTGTGAGGTTCAGTTAAAAGCTGAGCGCCCTCTCAAAAGAAAAACTAGTTCCTCAAGGACATCCACTCTGTCGAAGACAGCAGATCACTATTCCGGGACACGTCTCGGAAATGATCGACGGATTAGAGAAACATTTGCGCGATAGCGTTGTACCGTCGGCCGGAAGAGGTCTAAGTCCGAAGATTGGGTCATTCCGCGAGTATATCTGTCAGCAGGATCGACCGAGAGGTTAGGGTGACATGGTTCGGCCCGCGGATGAAACGGAACCGGCGAGCAATCCCGTTGTTCGCGATTAGGTTTACGAACCATACGTTCGGACCGAGTCGCGAAGTCGTCGGTGATTGTAAAAGGCAAAGGCGGTTATGGAAAATGGCGACCAACCGGCGTCGACGAGAACGTCGGACTGGACAAAAGGAGTTGCTGGTACCGGCAGATTTTCTGTATCGGGGTAGCCGTGACGTCAGGCAGCAGGTGACCCAATTCGATGAGCACCGGACAGATAATCGGATTCGATGGTTCGGATTTTACGCGAGAAATTATATAGCATCCAGGGGAACGAGACAAACGGTGATATAGGAAAAAACGAGTTTCTCTACACTGCCGTGGGTAACGGGATTGCATTACGTTCGAGGGCAAAGAGAAGAATGACGAAGAGCCCGTCAAAATGGTTGTGGGTCTGTAGTTTCTCCGTGGTGCCAACGTTTAACGCTAGGTTCACGGAGAATTAAAAGTGAGTATTTTGCATTACTTTATCATAGTAAGAAGAATCTGTCTATCCAAGTTTTCAGCCATTTTTTAAATAATATATACCTAAGGAAATAAGTTTGGTGAGCAATTCCACGTACACTCCCGTCCATAAGTAATCGGACACCTTTTCAAGCGGAATAACTTTTTTAAAATTGGTCGTTTAAATATTAACGTAGTCAATTGGTAGTTTAAAATTGGTTGAATCTTCTTTAGATGTTAGACCAACTAGTTTGCTAGAGAATAACTATGCAAACATTTTTTTAGATTGCAGAAAAATGAAAAAATTATGATTTTTCAACTTTTTTATCTGAGCCTATAACGATAATTTAAAAAATGCGTCTTGTTGATTTCTCCATCTGGTTTTGAGAGTTTAAGGGTGAAAGTCGCAGATTTCGGACCGTGCCAGGGAATTTGGCCCTTATGTGATCATCTTGAAACGTTTGTAGGTCATTGCAACGTTGACCGATTTCGATGAAATTTTCAGTGTGCACGTAAGTCACCGAAATCAACAAAACGCATTTCTTAAATTGTCGTTACAGGCTCAGATAAAAAAGTTGAAAAATCATAATTTTTTAATTTTTTTATCATTCGAACCAATTGCAATCTAGAAAAATATTTGTTCAGTCATTCTCTAGCAAACTAGTTGGTCTAACATCTAAAGAAGATTCAAGTCATTCGGACCAATTTTAAAAAAGTTATTCCGCTTGGAAAGGTGTCCGATTACTAATGAACGGGAGTGTAGATGGATCTTCGCAATCTCAATAATCGTAAATTAACCCTTAGCACTCGAATGGTGACTGTAAGGCACCACTAAAAATTGCTGTATCATTATTCAAAATATATTTTGCATTATTAGATTTATTTGTATTCAATAAATTACTGCACACTTCAGTATTGTACGAGTAAATTGCATCATTTTCGTATGTATAACATGAAGACAAATATATAGAAGGGAAATATTCTAGGTCGGAAGAAATGTTTCCTTTTGGAGGTAAAGTAGCTTCGAGTGCAAAGGGTTAAAAATAATAGAACCCGTCATTTTGAAGGGTCCCGTGAACCTAGTGTTAACGGGCCGGTTTGGAACGGGGTTCTAGCGAATGTGAAGCACGTACCTCGGCTAGGGAAATCCGTGTAACGCGTGAAAACGAGGATTCGCGCGAAGTGGGAATAAAATGTGATCGACTTTAAAGGCCGAGCCGGGCCGAGTCGGGCCGAGTCGGGACGAGCCGGGCCGCCTTGAGAAGCAACATGCGCCAGCAAGATCCAGCAACAGTCTGGCTCGCCGAGACGTTGGCCCCTGCCATGCGCCGGACACGCGGCCGTAATTGTGGCGCTAAAAGCAATTTACCGGCCTCGGTAATCGTTTTACGCAAGCGCTTTACAATTTACCGGATCTTTCTTCAAGTAAGTTCCACCGAAGACGAGCCCTTTAGGCGCCCTTCCGGCGACGGTGTATCTCGATCAAGAGCTCGAAAATCGTCATTCGATTACACAACTTCCGGCGAATTATTCAAATGGACGGCCGCTGAGTTATTGGCTCGTTGCATATGAAACGAACGGTTTCCGAATGCAAATTTTATAAAAATCGTGAAATACTATTATAATCTACAGGTTTATTATGTGTGCCATTTAAAGGCGCAAGTCTAGCTTTTCAGGTCCTACTTTCTATCTGTATATCCAACTTTATTTTTCAATTAAATTTATTTATACACCGGACAATGTGACCGAAGAAATAAACATATTGACGAGAACATTGTGCAATGGTCGGTCAAAATGTGGTAGTATGATAAATAAACGAGGAATGTGAACAACTAATAAATTCAATATTTGCCGTAGTGTAATTGAGAAACTTGTCATTTTTTGACAGAATATTACGATTACAGTGATGCTGTTTAGAGAAAAATATGTTTAAAAAATTAAAAGTGAAAATGAAAATAATGTTACTGTTATGAACCGGACGTTTGAACGAAATGAACGTGTCCACGAGGATTACCTTTAAAAATATGTTTCATTACATTGATGAATAAAATAACGAATGGTCCGAAATATCGTCGATCGAGATCATTATGCAATGGTTGGTCAAAATGTAGTAGTAAATAATCGAGAAAACTGAACAACTAAAAAATTCAATATTTACCATAGCACAATCGAGAAACTTGACATTTTTTCACAGAATATGACGATCACAGTGATGCTTAATTTACTCAATAAGTTTTATTTAGAGAAAAATATATTTAAAAAATTAAAAACAAAAATTGAAGTAATGTTACTAAAATCATGTCACTTTTATGAATCGGACGTTTCATGTGCAACAACCTAACAGAGATGAACGTGTCCACAAGGATTACCTTTAAAAATATGTTTCATTAAATTGTTGAATAAAGCAACGAATGGTCCGAAACATCATTGATCAAGGTCATTATGCAATGGTTGGTCAAAATGTGGTAGTAAAAAAACGGAGAAACTGAACAACTAAAGAATTCAATATTTACCATAGTACAGTCGAAAAACTCGTCATTTTTTGACAGAATATGACGATTACAGTGCATCACTGTAATCAATAAGTTTTGTTTAGAGAAAAATATGTTTAAAAAGTTAAAAAAGAAAATTAAAATAGTGTTACTAAAATTATATTACTGTTATGAGTCGGACGTTCAATATGCAACAACCTAACAGAAATGAACGTGCCCACAAATATTACCTTTAAAAATATGTTTCATTAAATTGATGAACAAAACAACGAATGGTCCGAAACATCGTCGATCAAGGTCATTATGCAATGGTTGGTCAAAATGTGGTAGTAAATAAATGAGGAAGGTGAACAATAAAAGAAAAAATCAATATTTACCATAGTATAATCAAAGAACTTATATATTTTGACCGTATATGACGATCATAATGATGCTTACTTGAATCAATCATTTTTATTCAGAGAAAAATGTGTTTAAAAAATAAAAAATTAAAATCAAAATAGTGCTACTAAAAATATATTACTGTTATGAATCGGACGTTCAATATGCAACGACCTAACAGAAATGAACGTGTCCACAAGGATTGCCTTTAAAAATATGTTCCATTAAATTGACGAACAAAACAACGAATGGTCCGAAACATCGTCGATCAAGGTCATCCAGTTCTCGCTGGACTCCATCACCAGTGGACGCGATTAAAACTCCGGCGTTAATTTCGAACGAGATTAGAGATCGCGCTAGAACGGCGAAGAGACGCCCGGCCGCGAACTATAATTTAATATGATCGTAGGTTGTATTCAAAGTTGAAGGGACGACACGCGTGCGGTATGCGGCGAGGCAAGGGCACGCCGGCGCAGCTACGGGAACACGTATTTGCCGGTCCCTCTCCCCGGGCCAACCCCTGTTTATACAAAATTCATAACCGGAGAGAACAAAAGAGCCTCGTAGCCGGAGTTAATATATCATCCCTCTGACGAGGATCTGAGTCCCGCAAGAGGAGGTTCGCATGTAATAAGCGTATTAATGGGGAAATATTATTTTCACCGTGGTGGCCGTTTAACGTCACGATTACGCGGCAATAGCGGCGTATAATAACGTTTTTCGGTTTGAGGAACGATTCGAAAGGGACGAAAAAGAGCACAAAGAACGCGCGGCAGAGAGAGAGAGGGAGAAGGGCTTGAACAAAACGTAATAAACGGTCGCAAACGTTGGCGCGGCCGGGGCCAGCCGATCCGAAAGTTTGAAAAGTTCCACGGGCTGCATCCATTCGCCGCAGGCACGAAATTAATACGGCCAGCTTCCTAGGGAAAGCAAGCAACGAGGGTAACGACGAAAAAGCCACGGACACCATGGTGTGTTCCCCGGCGACAGTTTCATTCCATCGTTGTCAACGTCAAGAGCATTCTTCTGCTTCGCAACTCGCCGTCCCCCAACCCCCTCTGTATCCACCCCTACAGCCCACCACCACCCCCGTGCTCCTTATTCGCGGAGGTTCTCCGACGTTCATTCATCCGCGTCTCGTTCTCACACCCTTTCTTTTTTTTTTCACCCCACCAGCCAGCCATTCCATCACCTTACCCGCTACCTACAACGCCGCGGAACCATACTTTTCTCTTATGTTCTTGCTGCCGCGAAACTTCCGAGGATCCTGTCTTCGGGTCTCTTCAACCTCGCCATTCGACCTCATCAAGCTGAATTAATTGCGGTCGCACGGTGTCTTGAGAAATGTTTTCTCCGCGCCTCGGTTTTTCTCGCGGCGAGAGTATCACGTTCGCAAGATGATCAAGGGAGTGTCTCGCACGCGGCCGCCACGATTGGAAACCATTGTAATTACTCTCGCGGTAAGCCCCGGCGCGCAAACGCCATCTTTAAACTGTTAACCGTTTCGCCTCGTTTTCGGAACGTGCGCTCAATTACTTTTCTGCCTGACGTGGTTTTCTGCTGTTTTCGTACCACGATTTCTTGAATTTTAGTTAATAGAAGATGCAAATTTCCTCTTTCCGCGGGACGAGCGTACTCGCGAAAATGACAGCTTTTCATTGCGAGTATACTCGACGGAAACAGTTAGTAAAATAAACAGTTATCTTTTATAACTCGGTTCCTAGGAATCTACCAGTTTATCTGATATTCATTTTATTGAATTTTATTTGATTGAAACTGAAAGTATTCTGTGGCACGCGCAGCTCGAAATTAACACATTGGCACTTGAATAATCTGATTGAATTATACATTTCAGATTTTCAGAAATAAATAATTCAGATTATAAAATTGTTATTATGTAAACTCTCCTATAAATTCTCCAGAAAAAAAGTCAAGACAACTAACTTCATATTATAAGAGCAGAATAAACAAGATTTATATAGCAATTATTTTTGTAAATGCATCTTGTAGATACCAACAAACTTTGGTTTACTTAATATAGATTGTAATAAAAATTGACTCTCAAGTTTCACAAGAAATACCAGTCATGCATGACCAACGTGACAGTGAAATTGTTCATTGTATGTTGTTCAAAATGAACGCCCTGTATATGGGATCAAGTTTCCAGTTACCTTCTTATTATACTGCAGATCTTTATGTAAAATAAAAATTTTCTACCTGAATTACGACAAACCGAAGTGAAATAGAAATTCATTTTCTTTCTTAATATGTTTATTAGGTTGAAAATAATGTAGCAGAATTTTAAAATTTCTCTAATGTTTTCACTGTTTTAAAATACGCCTTCCCGTTTTTGTCACAAATGCATCAAATACGCAGACTACTACTTATTCTGTAAATAATTAAATACTGCTCATTTTCAAGTTTTTACAATTTTTCCTCAACGTCGAAACAAAAATTTACGTATCAGTCACGCGAAGTCACAATTTACGTATCACGCAAATTCGAGACAACTTCATATTATAAGAGCAGAATAAACAAGATTTATTATAGCAATTATTTTTGTAAATGCATCCTGTAGATGCCAACAAACTTTGGTTTACTTAACACTAGATTTACGGGACCCGTCAAAAAACAATTATTGCGATGGTAAGAATCCATTTATAGAAAATTTATTTTACACATTTATTCCTTGGAACATATATTATGGTAAAAACTGCTAAAAATCTGGCTGAATATATTCTTGATATTTTTATAAAATAATCCAAACTGGCCACTTTTAGTACTCCGTAAACCTAGTGTTAATATAGCTTGTAATAAAAATTGACTCTCAAGTTTCACAAGAAACATCAGTCATGCATGAGCAACGTGACAGTGAAATTATTCAAATGAACACCCTGTATATGGGATATACCTGTAATTTCAAGTACCGATTGACTCACGGATAACCGGTGAATGTTCGCGTGGTAAAACCAGGAACAAAACCGCGCCGACAACTGTGCGCACGATTTATATATATAATTTAATTGTTTAATGTTGCTACAACATCAAAGGTCATTAGCAACACGGTACATTTTCTTACAATATATTATACATATTTGTATCCTTGATATACTTGGCAAGACCGGCGATATACTCCATAGAACTTAACAAAATGGGTAAGGATCTAGGCAACTTTGCATTCTATTATTTAGGTGGTTTATGTTAATTGGTACTTTACATATATCGCAGATCGTATTTTCTTTCTTATTTAACAAAAATGAATGGGTTATTTCTGAGTGCCCAATTCTGATTCTAGAAATTGAAGTTTGAATTTGACGATCTACCGGACTTGGAAATTTGTGCCAACTCAAAATCCGCTCCTTCATTATGATATTTTTGTATATAATTCCTTTTAACTTTGTCAAATACCTGTTTCCTAAAAATTTCATTTAGGTGGTTTTTAAGATCGTTTAGTCTGGTATAATGGGTGATTTGTTTCATTTTTGTGTTGCAGGCTGCTAATTTGGCTGCTCTATCAGCATTTTGCGCACGATTTGATCGCGTAATATTCGACGTAATATTCCCGCGTTCAATTACCGGTAGCGGAAAAATGGCGTCCGCGAAACCGCGAGCCGAGTGCCCTTGAAATTGCCGCGCGTTCGTCTTGGAGCTCGGCGCACAATCCCGAGACGTAATACAAACTTTCGGCACCACCTGCTGGAACGACATTTCAGCGGCCATATTTGCCGGAATAATACGTCGCTGCCGATGCATTAAGGTCCTCGAACTCCCCGCTGCATGTCCGCGTCAGAGAAATATCCGCAGCTCCTCCGTGCACCGGTAAACCCTGTAACGTTGCCGCGAGCGAAGTGATACTAATTAACGCGAAAACCGCCGGAGAAAATGTTCTCGCGCACCCATTAAATACCCTGTCCCACGTTCCCCGGTGCTGCCGCGTTAAATCCGTGAAATTTATCAAGGAACAACAATCGAGCGACGAACCACGGACGTTGATTAAATAAATAATGTCTCGTGTTACGTAAGCATGACGATGTCTTTTCCATTGCACGAGGAGAAGGTCGTTCGTCGACGCAAGGTCGTTGCCTCGAATCGATCAGCTGATCGCTGGGAAAATTATGTCAAAATACAGTAAACAATTTTCACACAGTGCTGCCAGTTTTTCGGTGAAATTAAGTCAGCCTGGGCACCGTCCGAATAAATTTTCTAACGCAAGAGTACTCGCGACGATCCAGAAAATTATTCACTGCTGAGAATATGGTTGATAAAAGGGTGCGTCGCAATAAAGTGTAAATAATCGCTAACGGGCCGCGGAACAAGCAATTGCGTGTATGACGAACGAGTGTAAAACATGTGCCGCGCCGGTAGATTAATCGGAACACGTTTGTAAGTTCCGGCGGAATAAATCTCGGAGATACGAGGATGCGGCAGAAGTTAGGATTGCGCGAGAGCCAACGCGAACGTAAGATTCATCGCTGTTTAATACTTAGCCAGTCGGAGCAACGATAAGAATTATGATTGTAGTTCTCGTCGCTGTACAACGAACGAGGGGTGGCGGCTGTTTTGAAGTTGTGAATCAATGTTTGCGGTCTATAGGCAATCCCCGGCCGTAATGGAACGGAAATAACGGACGAGTTACATCCGCATAAAATAAAACGCGGTGGGAACGCATGCTACATTTGATCTTAACAATGCCGGTGTAATATCGCGTCACCGTCGATCAACGGTTCGAGGCTCGCGCGCGATGCGCTCCTACCGTATGAAGACACAGGAATTCTTGGTCGTGAAAAATTCCCATTATCCTCCAGGGAATTTTCATTCTGCCCCGGAATACTTCCGCGTTATTTCTATTCCCACGGACCCTTATTTTCATTTTTTTTTGTTTTGTTCTTGTTCCCTCGTTCCTCCCGCGTACCAAAGAGTTCGCCGGTTTGACCGCGTTCCCTCGCGCCCGAACAAAACAATATACAGGGTGATCCACGCAATTGTTTTAAGTCATAACTCCGTTATTATTGCATTCACGAAGAAATGATAAAGGAGAAAGATAAATGGTTCGAAGAGCATCTGTAGGCCTTTAAATTTTGTTTAGATGCAGCAGTGCGTGTGCAATTAACAATTGCATCATTTCTTTAAATAGAAATGCATATTTTTGTTTGCACAGATCGATTCTTCCGTTCATTCTACGTAAAAAATGATTAGGGTACCATGGCAAAAAAATTATTAGATCTCGAGATATTTTCAAAAAATGTCTTTATCAAAGGAGATACTCGAACACTTCATGACTATGTTGTAAACGTAAACGCCCTTTCGACATTGTCATCATAACAGAAACCTATTTGTACGAGTAAGCATTTCATCATTCAGTAGCAATTCACGTATCGTAACTCGAGTACGAAAACTAAGATTTTGAGAAAGTGTAGCTGTATTTCACTAAATACAAGAAAATGTATTTTACTAACACGGAAAACGTGTCGTAACGTTTCTTACGTTATCAGAAATGTTTAGAATGCAATGGAGAAGCGTTTGAGCATCTTCCTCAATAAAGACATTTTTCGAAAATATCTCGAGATCTAATAATTTTGTTGCCATGGTACCCTAATCATTTTTTACGTAGAATGAACGGAAGAATCGATCTGTGCAAAAAAAAATATGCATTTCTATTTAAAGAAATGATGCAATTGTTAATTGCACATGCACTGCTGCATCTAAAAGAAAATGTAAAGGCCTACAGATGTAGTGCTCCTCGAACCATTTATCTTTCACCTGTATCATTTTCTCGTAAATGCAATAATAACGGAGTTATGACTTAAAACAATTGCGTGGATCACCCTGTATACAGGGTGATCCGTTTTCAAACGGCCAAACGTCAACCAGCTATAGAGGACCCCAAATGAAACAACTTTCACCCCTAACACTTTTTTTTGTCGATTCGGTCTTGATTTGTAGATAATTGCAAAAACCCGTCATTTTTTGCGTTCACTTAAGATTAAATATATTAGGACTGCAATTATGTATCTGGATGATTTTTCCTTTGTTTGGTTTAAAATAAATAGGGGGGTTTTTTTTTATTCAGTCAACTTTTTTGTATGACCTTTGGATCTTGGTTTTTTTTTTGACATGGGTCACGCCGTGGAGACTGAATGAAATAACCTCGAATCAAAAAAAGTGTTAGGGGTGAAAGTTGTTCCATTTGGGGTCCTCTGTGGCTGGTTGACGTTTGGCCGTTTAAAAACGGATGACCCTGTATATCGGCAGCGGAATGGCGCTCGACGGCGTGCTCGGAGCGCTGGCATTTTCTACGGGCTCCGGCTGACCTGTTATTTATCGCGGATTGAAATTCGGAGACCGCGACGCGGCCAGGAATTTCATTAAAATTATGACTTAGATATTGGAACGCGCAGGCGGCTGCGGGGACACGCGTGATGGCTCGGCTGCGGAACGTGGATCGACTCGGAGACGACTTCCTCCTATTCGGTTCTGCTCGCCGACGCTCTGCGCCTGCACGTATGCAACGCGCGCATTCGTCTCCAGGCAATACACTGCACGCACCGTTCGTGAGCTGCCTTGCAATTTCTTGCGCTACGAATAATTCGAGTCGTTAGCATTACCAATTGTCACCATCATTGCTGGGTTCTGGGTCCTCGCACGGGTACAGCAAATTTTAATGGTACCCATAAGTAATCAATTATTTTCAAAGAATTTGTTTCAGTTCTGTACCGATTGTTGAACAGCAAACACGTATCCTTTTACAGTTTTCGGTAAAGCAGCCTGTGCACAAAATATTCTAAAAAGTATAATTTTTTTTACAATAATGAAATGGCGGCCGTACCTTCCGAGGATCATATTCGCCATTGCATACTTTTTCATTTTCATGCGGGATTTAATGCAACGGTAACAACAAATTTGAAAATAAAGGTCTCGTGTTTCTCTCTTCAACATTTGTGCAAATCTCTTGGAACCAGGTTTGGCACCAGGAAAATTAAAAAATAAAGGTTTCGTGTTTCTCTTCGACATTTGCGCAAATCTCTTGGAACCAGGTTTGGCACCAGGAAAATTCAAAAATGAAGGTTTCGTTTTTCTCTTCGACATTTGCGCAAATTTCTTGGAACCAGGTTTGGCACCAGGAAAATTCAAAAATAAAGGTTTCGTGTTTCTCTTCAACATTTGTGCATATCTCTTGGAACCAGGTTTGGCACCAGGAAAATTCAAAAATAAAGGTTTCGTGTTTCTCTTCAACATTTGTGCATATCTCTTGGGACCAGGTTTGGCACCAGGAAAATTAAAAAATAAAGGTTTCGTGTTTCTCTTCAACATTTGTGCATATCTCTTGGAACCAGGTTTGGCACCAGGAAAATTCAAAAATAAAGGTTTCGTGTTTCTCTTCGACATTTGCGCAAATCTCTTGGAACCAGGAAAATTCAAAAATAAAGGTTTCGTGTTTCTCTTCAACATTTGCGCAAATCTCTTGGCGCCAGGTTTTCCCGTAGGCAAGGTAATTCACTAAACATTAAATATTTACATTTCAACGTACGATAAAAAATCGGATGAAACGTTAAAATGCTGTGTAAATATTGCAGAATACATTTCAGCACGTTAATTAACTGGCAGAACAACACTGAAATTCGTCAACCAAATATTTTTAAATGTCACTGGCTGAATAACAGCGACGTTCTCTACTTTGGAATTGGTTGCGTGCCGTTGCCGAGGTCCATCCGAATATAACAGTATATATTTTTGCACACCGCAGTTATTATTATCGTAGTTATATCAGATTCCCGTGTACAGCTAATTAAAGTAATACAATTCTAATAATATTGCTCCCTCTGATTTTTTCAGATCTCTGGAGCATTATTTAAGGAATAAATCATTCTGTAGAAGATGTTAGGAAGCACCTTGAGTCATATTTTGCTTGACGAACCCTGGATTTCTATAAGATAATGATGGAGATTATATAATAGATTAATTGAATTTACTACAAAGTTTGTTTTAGATTTCAAAATAATTGATTACTCATGGGTCCCCCTAATATCATTTTACTCAATCCTCTTAAATAATGCACGGGTTCTTAAGAAACTTCATAACTAGCCACATGAGAAACGATACAGACTATGAAGATTAAAAGATGAAGATCAAAACATTTTATTACAGTAACAGTGCAAAAATAGTAATTCTACAAGGGGGCCATATTGGAAGGAACCCATATAAACATAAGGTAAACTATTATCGTGTTGCTTCGAATTTCGAATCTTGAACATTTGTTTCAAGATATCTATGTATTTTTTAATTTGTAATTCAATTCACTCTTATCTCAAAAATATGCAAGGAAGCACCTTGAGTCATCTTTTGCTTGACGAACCCTGGATTTCTATAAGAGGGGGATTGAAAATTTGCAGGAAAGATGGCCAACTGTCCTTGATAATGATGGAGATTATATAATAAATTCATTGAATTTACTACAAAGTTTGTTTCACATTTCAAAATAATTGATTACTTATGGGCCCCCCTAATACAATGTCTCGGTATACGTGAAGCCTTCTTCTGTTCTTCTTCTTTTCCATTTGCGAATGCCAATATTGATGCTTACCACTTTTGACATGACTTCACTCGAACTACGAAGGTCAATGAATAACCAAGTTACACAAACTTTTGTTTTGAGGGAGATAAAGCAGTATTAGTATTGATGTATAGTAAGTTTCAACTCGATAGCATCAGTCGGACGTATAACACGACATAGTAATCAGAGAACATCAAACAGAAAACGATGGCTCGTTGCTTCGCGACAATTTTTAAGGAGATTCTCGACCGTAAATTATAAAAGATTAAAATCTATTAAATAAACCGCGATAATCAGCGTGTCGAAAATGCGTATACCATTCGAGAAAAATAGCTGTAAGGAAATATAGAGAAATATATAGAGAATAAATTTCGAACTTGGACACATTTGTTGTACGACGCTCCACGGTTGCTATACCTATACCGCAATGTACGATTGACTGGGGCAATCGAGTTGAAACTTACAATGCATCGACAGTGATACTGCTTTTATACGTAGCCATCTATCCGATTTGCATTGATATCGCTCTCAATACAAAAGTTGGGAGGGGATATAATTTACTTATTGATTGACCCCCGTAGTAATACTCCATCGCTTAACAAGTGATTGTCGCGTACAGGGTGTTTCCGAAATCATGGCACAAGCGAGTGATTCTACGTGCAGAAATCGTCGTGGTATTTTTTATAATGAAGCCGTAAGGTATGCTCTTCGCGAAACGTGACAAAGTCGTTTTGTAAAAACCAGATGAAACCATGCGGATAAATACCATCCTGAAATTGGAGAAGCTCCCGATATGCGACCAAAAAACAGTGCTCTGCATCAATATTTGTTATTTGAGGATGCAGATATTTTTCCACCGCTGTTTATCCGGGAAATTTGAAAGTCAGATGAAGCATAGTTTAAACGTACCGTATTTACACAACCAAAGGTGTATCCACAGGGAGAATCGAAAATTGACTGTAAGCACTCTGTTACGCTTTCTTCCTGGGGCACCTTAATTTCTATTACGATAATTATTTTCACTTTGCTACGATCTTTTCCCGGCACGGACATTTATCTTTCACGAGAAGCTTCCGTCATATATTAAAACTCTACGCGCAGATTGTTCCACGCGACTCGTTATATTGTATCACGCAAGTTTACGCGAGAAACGCGCGTAGCCGTAAGTTCGAAAATTGAGTATACTGGGTGTCGAAAAAGTCACAATTTATTTTGACAGCAAAATCACTTTTCCCGCCTTCTGGTTCACATTAACACTAGATTTACGGGACCCGTCAAAATGACGGATTCTAATATCTTTAAATTGCGAATATTGAGATTGTAAAAATGCATCCATGAGCAATTATTTAACAAATTCATTTCTTTGGATATACAGGGTCATCCGTTTTTAAACGGCCAAACGTCAACCAGCTATAGAGGACCACAAATGAAACAACTTTCACCCCTAACACTTTTTTTTCGATTCGGTCTTGATGTTTAGATAATTGCAAAAACCCGTCATTTTTTGCGTTCACTTAAGATTAAATATATTAGGACTGCAATTGTGTATCTTGATGATTTTTCCTTTGTTTGGTTTAAAATAAATAGGGGCGTCTTTTTTATTCAGTCAACTTTTTTGTATGACCTTTGGATCTTGGTCTTTTTTTTTACATGGGGCACGCCGTGGAGACTGAATGAAATAACCTCGAATCAAAAAAAGTGTTAGGGGTGAAAGTTGTTTCATTTGGGGTCCTCTATAGCTGGTTGACGTTTGGCCGTTTAAAAACGGATGACCCTGTATATTATTTAAAAAATGGCTACAAACTTTGATCGACACATTCATGTTATTTTTACAAAGTAATGTAAAATAGTCATTTTCAGTGCTCCGCAAACCTAGTGTTAAACGGTCCACAGAAATTGGAATTTTTCAAAGAGCCGCAGTCGTTCACCGTAACGTTAATCTCGTTAACCTCAATACATTTTTACGAAGAATCTGATGCTCCATCGACTCTCGATACAAAAGCTAGGTCATTCCGTTCAAGGAAATCAAGGTCACCTTGAAATCTACAAAACGCCTTCGCCGGTATAAAAAATGTTTGCATCCCCAATACACCCCTCTCCATGCCGTGCGAGCATAGATCGTTTCTTCATGTTATTACAAATAACAAGAGATGTTCAAGGCGGTCAAAGTTATCGGTCCACCCTGTATACACGGTGCACACGTGTGGGGAAAATTCCGGGTTTACAGCGGGGGATAAATGTATTTTTACAGCGGACGAGATCACTGGTCGAATGACGAAGGCAGTAACCCGGAGTCTACCGTTCACGATGAATCCCACACCGTTTCACTTTATCGCTCCGTTGTCAGGCTATCCCGAAAATACGGAAACGCCACAGTACCCCGAGGGATTTCTTAGCGGCGCGGTGGCGCGCGGGGGTGCGGAGTGCGGGTGGGAGGGTGGGAGGGGGTTTGCGAGCGACACGCGCAACACACCGAAAATACAAACTCGAACTCGATAAAGGAAAGGTGCGCTTGGAAATTTCGTGAGAATTGCTCGCGGCGGGCCGTTGTATCGCGGGGAACGCGGTTTTTTACCGTCCCATCCGCATCCGTAAATCCGTTGTTCTACCTGGTTTCGCGGGGGTGTTAAAATGTCCGCAGCACGCGGATCTCGAATTTCTCCCCCGTCCTTCTAAACGGACCTTTATCTCCGAGCGGCGCGAGAGGCTGTAGAATTTTGTTTCGAAACTTCCGGTACGAAAAATGGTAACTTCGTACGTGGAAAGCTCGAACGTCGAGCTTTTCCCTATTTAGTGTTCCTGATTTCTCGACATTTTTCGTTTCTCGAGAAATGAGAAATAAGACTATATTTCTCGAGAATTCTCGAGAATTTTTAATAGAATAAAAAAATATCGGGAAGCTTTTACCAAACTTTTATAAAGTGAAACATTACGCTTTTCTTTTGGAATGACTTCTTAAGGGGGCCGGCAGGCATTTGGCCTTGACTGTCACGCTGTGTTACGCTGTGCCTTTTTTTCTAGACATTTTACGTCTTAAATAAGTAAGTAATCAATTAAAAATGCGTACCACCGTGTTTGTACATGTCTTTGCTACGTCTGTATGGAGCCTTTTTTTCGATACGAACACTAAATCTCTCGAAATCAAGAGAATCTCCCAGCGGCAGCCATCTTGTGACGTCATACTTGCTTCAGAATTCGAATTTTCTGCCGAATATTACAAATTACTCCACGATCAGGTAGAAATTCGCAATTTGGGCTCTATACAGACGTAGATTGGACTTTTAGGAAACACAATTGACCACTTCTAAACTGCTCATTGCAATATTGAAGCGGCAGTTTGTATAGATTTTGACCCTTGCATACGTATATGGATTTCAAACCATGCCGGCCCCCTTAAGAAGCATAATGCGTCTAATGTAGAATCAGACAATCTACTTCTTTTTTTTTTGTAACAAAATCTGTAACTGTAGGAAAATTTCTTTCATTTTGTGTGGATGTTGGCTTCATCGTATACAGAACATCCAAAAGTTGCTGAAGATTGGGTGTCCTTTTTCCAGTGAACTCAAAAATTTGGAATTCCTTTGTTAGAGTCCGGAATTTATTTTATTCCGCCGCTAAACTCTTGACACTAAATTCTTGAAGGCTGTCTGTAATTTCTAATTCTAACTGTTTCTCCAGTGATAGTTTCTCATTCTGAGAATCTGAAAGTTTTTCACTATTTTCATAAGAATCGTTGTTATATTTTCCAAAAAGTCTGCTTAGAATTTGTTTTGCCATTTTACACGTATCAGCCTTGGATGTTAAATAAAAAAATGTATCTTCTGAATCTTTTTGCAGAGACTCTGGATTATGCAGATATTCTACAAGGGATACAACAATCTTGTCTCTTCTTTCAGATATTTCTTCTTGAATAACAACAAGAAACTCATTACTCAATTCGGTGTTCAGTTTTTCTAAAGTTTTAAATAAGAATTTCAGAGAATTTAAGAATGCATATGTTACAAAATAAATGAGATTCATAAGAATTTTCCTCGATTGAAATTTCTCGAGAAATCCGAAATAATCGATTATAAAATTTCTCGAGAAGGAGCACTAGCCCTATTCGTTCGCGACTCGACACGTTAAAAAGAATAACCTTCTTAGCAGCCATGAAAGTTCGTCTAATCCATTCTCACTTTGCGGCCTGTTTAACTTCCGGCGACTCGATGTTAAGAAGAAACTTCTTCATTCGATCCCCGAGTCCCAGTGTTTCGCAGGATTAATAATTCACGTTCGTGCCCCGTCGAAAGCTTCGAACCGAGCATGAAACATTGGTTGTGTGAGCTGTTCGCATTTAAATAATAAAGTTTCAGGGTAGACCGGCAGCTGGTGCCGCGTGAAATATAATGCCCGGGGTAAACTCTTATGGATGATCTTTTCTTGGAGCGGCGGCGGGGCTCTACGAGCAGAACTAAAAACTAAAAGTTGATAAAAGGCACGGGGCCGGGGCGGTAAGTACGCGCGAAAACTCTTTGGCGAAACTTGCGACGAGTTCGCGCGGGGGTGGGGGGGGGGGAGTCACTCTCGAAGAGTCTCGTGTTCGATCGTCGACGTACTTCCGGCCCGGTTGCGGAAGAGTCGACGACAGTAACGCCGAGTCGAGTATGCAGCCACTTAATCCGTCGTTCGAGTTCCTGAAGCACCCCTGGTAACAAAGTAACAATGTCGCGGGTGTAATAAGGAAACCGAAGGAATATTAACCCGGCCCGGCCCGGCCCGACCCGGCCCGACGTACCCGGAAAATATTTATCGCCGCTTCAGTCGCGGAAAACTTGCCGAAGGGAAATTCTAGGATCCTTTCAATTTCTCATGCCACGGATTTACAGGTTAACCCTTTGCACTCGAGTGGTGACCCTGAAGCACCACCAGAAATTGTTGTGGCATTATCTCAAAGAAATTACAAAAGATATTACAAAATATTTGTTACATTACAAAATTTGTATTTAATAGCTTACTAAAGATTTAAATATTATATGTGGAAATCGGATCAGTTTCGTACGAATGAAATGAAAGTATTCCGAGACTGAAGAAAAATTTAGTTTTAGAATGTAAATAGCGCCGAGTGCAAAGGGTTAATAAAGGAAAAATGGCCGGAGCAAGATACGCCTAGCGTGTTCACAAGTGACCAAATAAATAATATGCAAGGTGAGGCACCTAATTAACACTAGAACGACCGAGCAATAAATGCGACTGACGTATGTTGCTTTGTAACAGTGACAATTTCAGTAATTGTAAAAGAAAAAATTAGGAAGCAGTCGTTTTGACTGCTCCGGTCGTTCCAGTGTTAAATTGAATTGGATAACTTCTAAATTATGCATTGTATAAACAAAATTGTTTCCACAGAAGTTGCACGGTACCAAGGGGGACATGGTATGGTGCACATGACTTGTTCATAAGCGGAGGCGTTTAGGAGATTTGAAGGTCAACTTTGATTTCTTCAATGGAACCGTATGTACAGTGTGCCCCGCGAGCTCTGTCCACTTGAATATATTATTTCAAACAATACGAGAAAATGTTGCTCACAGAAGTTGTAGAGTTTAAGAAACAATATGTTATAAATGATATTCTTGCGAATGGAGGCGTAGAGAAGATCACCTTTGTTTTCTTAAATGGAATGTCCGATTTTTATGCTCGATTTCTACGCCTCCACTTGCAAGAATATCATTTGTACCATATTATGTAGTTTCTGAACCAGTTAGCTGTTGCGACCTCTTTGAAAAATGTGTACCTAAGTTGCGTCGCAAAAATTAACCGCTGTTTTGACGAGTATACTCGTCATGAGGAAATGGCAATATTTTGTGTCATGACGAGTATACTCGTCAAAACCAGTTAACTGGTTCATTTTCTCGTATTGCTTGAAATAACCGAGACATTCAAGCGGACAGAGCTCGTGGGACACGTTGTATTTTCATGCACCAATCGATGCGGTTTTTGATTCTCTTCGAAAAAGTATTATCCCAAGCATATCGAAAAATGATTAGTTTAATTCGAACATAAGTTTACTTGCAGAAGTGATTCAATTATGTTCAGCAAAGTGATCGGTTGCCTCTGGGGATCATAAAACGAAGACTTTGACACGACTCGTTTCGACCGTTCTGGTAGGTAGTTCTATTGTAAAAATCGATTGAATTGCCTGCCAGGTGCACTCGGAAACGAAATTTTCGACACTGCGGTAATTAACTTAAGACAATCCGGGGCTGAACGTCTCGCAGGTTGAAGGAATTCGCGATCGCTCCGCCGATATTAGCTTTCCCGATGGAAATCGTTCTGGAAGGGGCCGGCCGGCGCGATGAAATTCTTCGTGTGCGCGACGAAGGAAATCATAAAGGCGCAGGAAGGCGGCGAAAGCAACGTTTATAGTTCCAAAAGACCGGCTCCGGAAATGAAGTTCCGCGTTACCCGAAGACAAACCCCCCGGCTCGCTGCAGCGTGCGACGCTTCTGCTCGCGAAAGTTCCCCCGGACTGATGAGCGAAAATACCGACGCGCGCCGCGGTGGCCGGGGTAATTTCGAGGATGTTTGTGTCGACCGAAGCGTATTGTCACGATCGGCGGGCAAGCGACGAAACTTCGTTGCCTGGCCCGGTCGAAAATCTGTCCGCGTGGAAACAATAGAACCGGACAAAAGCTTCGCGGGCACGGTTGTCGAAGACGAAATTTTTCAAACGGGGCTCGGATTATTCGATGGCTGTAAGTGGTCGCATTGTGGTACACGCATGCCGGCGAATATGTGCATGAGAATAGACCACTCGGCGCCGAAAAGAGCAGGTACACCGAGGCGCAATCCACCGTCGAACCCGCCCAGGGACGAGACGAGAAAACCGAGAGTGAATATTTTTCGAAAGCATTTCGAAAAATATTCACGTCGCAAATACATTAGCAACTTCTCATTTTTAACACTAGATTGCCGGATGAAGAAGAAGGTATCTGGTCAGTTGGCGATTCCATCAGATTGGTGGTATTGTACGATAATGAGTGTGATCGGATACCTAAATTTATAGTTCCATTAAAAACCAACATATGTTTTAAAAAATATTATTTAAGTTTTGCTACATATATAGCAATGAAATCGTGAATGAGTCAAATTGATCCGGCAATCTAGTGTTCATGTGTGCCAAGATGAAAAACAAATTGTAAAGACGGGACAAGTTGTAATATTTTTTTAATTTGTTTCACGCGCCATCTGGGAAACTAATCCTAAATCCTCAAAAAATTAAACTGGTTGGGCTCAGCTTTGACAAAGTTATTCTGTTGTAAAGAGCATCCGAATATTAATTGCGAATTTTGTACGTATTTCAAAACACCGGACCTGCAATTTTAACATGATTCACATAGAATTCGCGATTATTTCATATCATTATGTCATTTCTTTGCAATACATTTTATTGTGTGGTTTTAAGTCGAATTAAACTGGTTTGATGAAAACTATGAACATAGAAATCCAAAGTAGTACATAGTATAATATGAGTAGCAGAAGTCTATTTTGCATATCTTTTGCAACTTGATAATTTAGTTAGCATCCCGAATAAAATAACACTCCATCTGTGGTCTATCTTCGTTGTCCAAGTACTCTTCTTTGTGCCAGTTTTATTTGCAAAATGAAAAATCTACCACCGCTACGGAAGAACATGTCGATTCAAATCCTGAAACACTAATTTATTTAAAGGTAAATAATAGGTCCTAGTGCTTGTGAATAATTCTACCCATTCGCGCAAAGGGGTGACTTTTTAAACAGTTCCGCTGCTCGCATCAGAAACATATTAAACTATGAATTAGGAATTATGGCGTTCAAAAACATTTATGAATATAATACCCTGTAACAGGAGCCACAAAATGGAGGAACGGAGGTTATCCAAAAGGCAAACTGATATTTTATTGACGTCGTCCGGAATCAACAGACCCTGGCCAACGGACAATTTTAGTTTTTATTTATTTGTATTTATTATCATTATTTAATTGCAATGGTGACAACCCAGAAAAGAATGTTCTTCCGGAGAAGCTAGAAACTGTGAACATAATTAGTCAGAACTTCGCTAACCAAGCTTATGAACGAGAAGAGTAATGCTCATGAAACAGATTAAAGTGTGCTTTTTTTTTTTGTCATTCCTATTTTTGTAACTCTGGAACACCACGCGAAAACCACACAAATAACAATAACACGCATTCGTAGGTAAAGTACCACATAATTCATGAACAGCGACATAACTACCCACTACTGATCAAATTACAAAGATATATGAATGAGATTTTCATAAATAGTCGAAGAGTGTCTCTGCAACTTTTTCATAGTGGTAACTCGAAAATTGCGGTTTTTTCCTGCTGAGTCATTTTTGCAGCGAGGGTGCGATATATACAGGGTGTCTAAATTGTACGGGGACTATAGGTGGTATAAGGGGACATGATGTGATTCTATATTCAAAAATAAGTAAATAAAACAAATAACATTTTCTGTAAGTAGAATGGGTTGGCCACGATCAGACGCGTCAGACGATTCCCATTCAACATCAGAATTTGAAAACTCGATTTTCCCTAAAACGGAGCAAAATGAAACAAAAATGTTATTCCCATATTTCACTTATTTTTGCAAATAGGGTGGGCGGTGCACGCGCGCACAGCGCATCGTTTCATCACAACGCTTTCACCGTAGAAATTTCGAG
This sequence comes from Halictus rubicundus, assembly GCF_050948215.1. Classification (NCBI taxonomy): domain Eukaryota; kingdom Metazoa; phylum Arthropoda; class Insecta; order Hymenoptera; family Halictidae; genus Halictus; species Halictus rubicundus. The sequence continues at coordinate 20,587,003 of NC_135151.1, forward strand.
GCACAATTGCGTTGCTCTTACTTTCTCCATAAATTCAAAGCATCTCTAATTGTTCTTCGAATGAAAATTTCATATTGACTATCTTATGTTTACTGACTGAGAAACTGACTGACACTGAGAGAAAGCCTACCAATGTTTACACTTGTGAGCATATCCTCGAATATCCTCCATAATGAAACTAATAGAATGAAAACAAATATGTCAGCAACGGTAAGTTTCAGGACAAGTGCACTTCAGTACTTTTATATTCAGAGTACGCCAATCTATCGAAATCGAAAAATTGGACATTTTATTCCAAAAAACCAAGGTGACCTCTATATCTTCTCTACGCGTCCGCTGGCAAGAATATCATTTATTATGTCGTTTCTTGAACCCAACAACTTCTGTAATTAGCATTTTCTCGTATTGTTTGAAATAACCAAGATATCCAAGTGGACAGAGCTCGTGGGACACGCCGCACAGTGGGCAATTTGGACAAAATCGGATTCAAAACCAAAGAACTTTCGATAGAAATGAGGTAGAGCGATGAAATTTGTTTTAAATTAAAGCTGCAACTTCGTAAAATATGGGAAAAATAGAAAGATTGTGGTACGAACGTTTTTTAACCTCGAGAAAATTCGTTAAACGCGCACAAATTCAAGAAAATTTTAGTTTTTCCAATACCACGCGCGGAAAAAAATTTTTGTTTTAACATGCTATACACCATTTCCCATAGATTTTTTCACGCCGATTTCAAATCTGGTCTCAAAATTTGTCTACGACCGCAGGATTTTGCATGAAATAGATTTTTGTGACAAGAACTAATGAAGTCATTTTTTCGTTGAAATGATTGGGTGGTAATAATCTCCCTATTTTTCCCATATTCTACAAAGTTGCAGCTTTCATTTAAAAAGAAATGTCATCGCTCTACCTCATCCCTATCGAAAGTTCCTTGATTTTCAATCCGATCTCGTCCAAATTGCCCACTGTGCGCTGTACGTAAAATCTGCACACACAATAAATGTCGCTCGGACATTTTTCGGAAAATAAGAAAACTACTGGAGAACGTCGAGTAGTCCTAATTCAATGGCCAGTGGCCGTAGACTGAAATCCTTGACGAGTACCGGAGGCGGAGAATGCGGAAGAAAGCGAGCACGCGCAAGCATTGCACTCTGTAAAAATACAATTGCTGAGGAGTGGCCAATGTCTGCCGCTGCTGGCACAATTGACGAGAGCGGAACCCCCGGAAAATTTTCACGGTGAGAGGGAGGCCAGCTGGAACGAGGGATGAATCGAATGGTCTCGGCGATCGTGCGGTTCTTGTTGTTGTTTCTTTTTTTTTTTTTTTGTTTGTTCTTATTTTCACGGTGGAGGAACGCGAGGATCCATTGTCGCGGAAGTCGCGTGCAATCCCCGGCGGACAGCGAAAATGCAATAACGTCGGTGCGCTAATGTTCGCGGAAATAATGTATCGCCGTTGGTAGTGTAAATTTCGCCCACTAGTCGGTCGATACAGCGTAAATATGCGTTAAGGGGGAAGCTGAATAGGGATGCGGAGAGTATGGCTCGCGTTCGTGTACGCTCGTCGGTATCAATGGCCCGGGTCGAGCGGCTGTGTGCGCGACGCTCTATCAATGTGTGAACGCGAAGCGCAAGTCACCGGGAAGACGCGGGGGTGGCCGGGGGTGTGCGACGGGTCTGCGTGGTGTAATGGCCTGCTGCCGAGGGTGCATTAAGGCGGTTTATGTACACGAAGAGGTATGAGGTCTTTTAACCCGACTCAAATGCCGATTTCATTGAAACCGTGGCGGCGCGTACCAGGGGCCGGAGCGTTACATCCGATAATCAATTTCAATGGGTTATTAAAACGCTACGAAAGTCAACCCCCGGCGAATCTCGGGTTTGTGCCGGTCCCAAACCCCTCCCCCGCTGTTGCAACGCACCGCACCGCACTGCACCGCGCCTCGATTTCCATTCCCGAAATAATGATTTCGAGCCGCGCTCGAAACGAGCGCGCCCGACAGATGCAAATGGGCCAATTCAATAATCCGAAAATAATGCTTGTTCGTTCCGCGTGTTTTTGCGATGCGTCCGACGCGGAAAAACTCGATTTCAAAGAGAGCTGCGAGTCAAAAGGGGTTCGTTCCTCTTCTGCGGTTTTCGAGCCTCGTCGCGGCCATTGCTATTAGCTCCGGCGAATAATGGCCTCGCGGGATCGAAACGGCCGAGCTTCTTCGTTAGGTGATTTCATCCGAAAGTCTGAAACGATTGAGTTTTTGTTTTGCATTTCGTGTCGTTTTGCAAGGTTTCGACCCCTGAATTCGTATTTGAGGCAATTTGGGATATGAACGATGATGCACTCGGCCATCGCAATGTTGCAAATTTCAATCGCGATTTTTCCGAAATTCTGCTCGCCGTGTTGGCCGATTAAGGGGTTGCACCACTACTATGACGGCACGGGGAAAAAACTGGGAATCTTTTGATGCGGATTGTAAAAAAAAACTGAATATCCGATTACGCTGCGATTTTGCAGTCTGTTTTAGCATGTTATCAGCTAATGGAAGCGACTGGAAAAATTTTTAAAAAAAGATCGCATTGTCAAAGGCACTGGGCATATATTTCTCGTGCGAAGTTCGTGCACCCCCTAACGGCACATTCTATTATCCGAACTCGAAAACAAAAATTTTCCAGTAACTATACTTCCTACATTACCAGAACTATTATTTACGTTCTGTTATCCGAACTCGAAAACAAAATTTTTCCAGTAACTATACTTCCTACATTACCAGAACTATTATTTAAGTTCTGTTATCCGAACTCGAGAACAAAATTTTTCCAGTAACCATACTTCCTACATTACCGGAACTGGTATCTAACTTCTGTTATCCGAACTCGAGAACAAAATTTTTCCAGTAACTATACTTCCTATACTACCATAACTATTATCAAAGTTCTATTATCCGAACTCGAGAACAAAATTTTTCCAGTAACCATACTTCCTACATTACCAGAACTGGTATCTAAGTTCTGTTATCCGAACTCGAGAACAAAATTTTTCCAGTAACCATACTTCCTACATTACCGGAACTGGTATCTAACTTCTGTTATCCGAACTCGAGAACAAAATTTTTCCGTTAACTATACTTCCTATACTACCATAACTATTATCGAAGTTCTATTATCCGAACGCGAGAACAAAATTTTTCCAGTAACCATACTTCCTACATTACCAGAACTGGTATCTAAGTTCTGTTATCCGAACTCGAGAACAAAATTTTTCCAGTAACTATACTTCCTACATTACCAGAACTATTATGAGCTCAAGCTTTTTAGATTCCATTCCGGAGTGTTCAAATTAACGTTTCATCCGAAAAATACAAATTTTCAGTATTTTTACCAGAATCTTCAACTTCACAAGTTTATGTGTACTCTCAGTGCAGCGGCAGAGTTTGCGTTGCAACGCATTGTTGTTTCAATTTGACAGGGCGCGAAAGTCTAATAAAAACCAATAAAATCGACACCCAATTAATGGAATGCCGCTACTCTGTCAATTTTTATTTTTTTGGTTTATAATCGCGGTACCAGTTACAGCTACACTGAAAAACACGCTCGATCTCTCTTTCTCTCTCTCTCTCTCTCTCTTTTTTTTTTTGTCAGATGAATGATGCACTTGACGTACTTGACCGCTTCTAACTGCAGTTCCCGATTCAGTTATTCTCGCTTGAAATTGCGATAGAAAAGATGGAAACATACCAGCACTTATCCTTTTTATTAAAGAATTTCGATTACGCCAAAATATATTGTATATGAGTCAAATATCTACTTTGTATTTTACAACTAGTTCGTCCATGTCAACACAAAACCGAGGGTAAGGGGTTGGGGAAATGAATAAATTATTGGCTATCGATAAAACCAACGACATCAAGTGGGGATTAATTAAGAACGTCGAGAACACTTTCACGATTAAAAGAAGAAGCCATGCTTAACAAAACCTGAGTCGTGGTATTAATAATTAACAGATGTAGATCAGAGCACAATATAATCTCGCTTTTTCACTGGCTGAAAGAAGTCTGGTAAACAATCCAATTAAAATAAACGAAAACACAGTGCGTCAAAATGTTTGCAACAAATGTAAAATGTTGTGCAGAATAATCTCTTCGCTTTACAACTGCGTTAATTAACACTAAACCTACCAAGCATTAACAGTACCTGGTAAATATTATAAAAATGGCAACCCCAAATTTATTAAAATTGTCCGTAATTTTCAATATAACAAATGCTCGGACAAAGAAACTTATTCCCCTATAAATGAATTTTTATAGTTTCGAAAATTGTAAAATATAAAACCGGCCATTTTGACCGTGACCGGTTTAGTGTTAACCAGTGACCTGCGCTCGACGTGTAGACACGTCAATCCAAAATTGCGGAGCGCTTAATGTTAATGAATAGTTAATTTCATAAATTGTTAATAAAAATACAATTCTTCCTCATTTTGCTTTAGTTTTTTCGTGAAATTTATAATCGCGGCATTTGGCCCCCGTTCGACGTGTATACACGTCAATCCAAAATTGCGGTGCGGTTAATGTTAATGAATAGTTAATTTCATAAATTGTTAATAAAAATACAATTCTTCCTCATTTTGCTTTAGTTTTTTCGTGAAATTTATAATCGCGGCATTTGGCCCCCGTTCGACGTGTATACACGTCAATCCAAAATTGCGGTGCGGTTAACGTTAACGAATAGTTCATTTCCTATCGAATAAAAATCTGATTCTTCCTCATTTTGCTTCACTTTTAAAATCTATCATAGCGGCATTTGCCCCGCGTTCGACGTGTATATTCGTTTGATTTTAACACTAGGTTTACGGAGCTCTAAAAGTGACTATTTTGCATTACTTTATAAAAATAAGAAGAACGCGCTAGCCACATTTTTAGCAATACTTTTAAAATAATATATACTCGAAGAAATGAATTTGCTAGATAATTTCTCATGTATGCATCCTTAGAATCATAATAATTTTAAATTAAAAATACTAGTACCTGTCATTTTGACGGGTCCCGTAAACCTAGTGTTAATTCCGCGCCCCGTGGGGGATTATTAAAATTAAACACCGCAGTTAGTTGGTTAAAAGAAAAGGAGGCAAAAATTCGGAAAATTAATCCGAACGATCTAGATTGATCGCGGTTCCACAGAAGAACCCGTTTAGCTCTTTTCTCGGTGCGACGGTGCACAGTGGGCAATTTGGACAAAATCGGATTCAAAATCAAGGAACTTTCGATAAGAATGAGGTAGAGCGATGACATTTTTTTTTAAATAAAACCTGCAACTTTGTAGAATATGGGAAAAATAGGGAGATTATTACCACCCAATCATTTCAACGAAAAAATGACTTCATTAGTTCTTGTCACAAAAATCCATTTCTTGCGAAATCCTGAGGTCGTAGACAAATTTTGAGACCAGATTTGAAATCACCATGAAAAAATCTATGGGAAATGGTGTATAGCATGTTAAAACAAAAATTTTTTCCGCGCGTGGTATTGGAAAAACTAAAATTTTCTTGAATTTGTGCGCGTTTAACGAATTTTCTCGAGGTTAGAAAACGTTCGTACCACAATCTCTCTATTTTCCCCATATTTTACGAAGTTGCAGCTTTAATTAAAAAAAAATTTGATCGCTCTACTTCGTTTCTATCGAAAGTTCTTTGATTTTGAATCCGATTTCGTCCAAATTGCCCACTGTGCGGCGTGTCCCACGAGCTCTGTCCACTTGGATATCTTGGTTATTTCAAACAATACGAGAAAGTGCTAATTACAGAAGTTGTAGGGTTTAAGAAACTACATAATAAATGATATTTTTCCAAGCGGACGCGTAGAGAAGATATAGAGGTCACCTTGGTTTTTTTAAATGGAATGTCCAATTTCTCGATTTGAATTCAATTTTCTTGAATTTGTGCGCGTTTAACGTATTTTCTCGAGGTTCAAAAACGTTCGTACCACAATCTCTCTATTGTTCCCGTATTCTACAAAGTTGCAGCTTTCATTTAAACAAAATCTCATAGGATCAATTCCGGATTCCGGATTGTTGCGCGGAACCAGGACAGACATAATGGAACGCGTCGAAAGATATCGACTGGCAGCGGCGCGGCGTTCCGAGCCACTTCCGGCCGCGCTTTTGCGTAGCCCGCGAGGAAAGGGTTGCGCGGGAAAGACGCCTGGCTCCTTTCTATTAAATCATTACGGGGCTTTTGTTGCGCCGGGACAATGGACGAAACAGAGATAAAAGAAAATGAACCGGACGGCGTGTCGTTTGCAGGGGAACGATGATGCACTCTCACGGCAGGTGCATTAAGGCGGTTTATGCACGCGAGGAGGTGGATCATCCACTTTTAGATCTCGCTGGCTGCCGGTGGTCGTCTCTCTGAAACCGCGACGGATTATGAAGGTAGTAAAACGTTTAAATCGATAACCGGGCAGAGTCACGTCGAGTCGTCTCGCCTCTCTCCCTCTCTCTCTCTCTCTCTCTCTCTCTCTCTCTCTCTCTCTCTCTTTCTCTTTCTCGTTTCTCCATCTCTCTTTCTCCTAGGCGTCTTACGTTCGTACGGAGAGAATTGTTTTCTGTTGTTTGTTGGCCGAAGATAAATCGTGTTTCGACGCGGCGTTTGAATTTTGCATGAACGGGTACGGGCGGCAGTCGCGCGTGCGCTCGCGAACGCGCGCGTCCGCGCGAAAGAATGGAACGTCAAAAACGGAATGAGTTATTTATTGCTCTTTTTGTTCGGTATTCACGTACACGATAAATCACATTTCGAAAATGCTTTCGGCTGCAGGGATTCACGGGGGCGAGCCCGGAATTTATTATAGCGCGCGCGGTAAACGATCGCGATGCCGTGTTCCCTTCCGAACGAAAAACCACCGGTGACGCGAACCGTCTACCGAACTGTCGGAAATTTATAATTACAAATAAAACTCTTGCCCGCAAGGGGACCGGGCCCGAGGATTTTCGCCACTTTGCGAACTCCGGTTATCCGTGGCCGCGAAGTAACATAGTGAATTCTGTGCGGAAAATTGCTTCGTCGCCGGAACGAGACGGCGGTGCTGGCCACCGTTTGTTCGCGGTTTCGATAACAGAACTTTCATAAATAATCTCCGACTTCCGGAACAATTTTGTGTAGTTTTACGGGGATTGCTCGCCGAGCTTTCCAACTTTCGTATAATGTAGAACTCGCAGGAATATTCGACCTCCGTAGCACCTGTCTGTCATCATTTATACCAACGTTACCGTTTATCGTTAGTTTCTGCGGCCATCAACGTCTACATTACTTTCCTTTTAGGCTCGCATCCTTTTAGCGGATAGTATACAGAGCTGAACAAAAGTGAACAAAAGTGAACAAACAGTGAACAAACGTGTTCGCGCACCTTTGAGAACAGCTGTTTTAAAACTGGACCTAGCGAGAGGGATTAATTAACCCTTAGCACTCGATTGGTGCTTGTAAGGCACCGCTAAAAATTGCTGTATCGTTATTCAAAATATTGTTTACGTTATTAAATTTGTTTGTATTTAATAAATTACTAAACATTGCATTATTGTACGATTAAATTGTACCATTTTTGTATGTTTAACATGACAAAAAATATATGGAAGGGAAATATTCTAGGTCGGAAGAAATGCTTCGTTTTGGAGTTAAAATAGCTTCGAATGAAAAGAGTTAATTATGTAATGCGGCAAAAAAAATTGTCAAGTTCCTATCGGTCGAAATTCGAAAGAAAAGAGGCAAAAGCCACGATTTCGAAATTTCATCAAAATCTGTCGTAAAAACCTTTAAATTTATCGCATTTGCAAAGTAGATTGTCAAAAAGTTCATTTATTCGAAGGGAGCATCGGAAAATATCCTTTTCGCAATATTTTGACTTATTCGAAAATTCGCTCGAAAAGCGGTGACGTTATTTCCGACAAAAATCCGAAAAAAATCATAGATCGTTTCATGCTTCTTCAAACCAATCAAAATTTTCTGTTATGTCATGAAATGAGATTCATGCAGAACTTTAAGAATAATACTTATATTGAAGAATATTATAGAAATTATAGAAACAGATATAAAAATAAATAAAATATATAAATCAAATCAATATAAAAATCAAATACTCATCAATACTCGTCAAATGAGTATAACAATAATATCTAAATATAACAATATAAAAATAATTCTTCGCTGATATCGCTGTGGCTATCAACTAAGTTACTTATGGGATTAGACGGAAGTTCTTCTTAAAAGTAGATCTTCAGGTTAGCAGATATTTGCAGCTGATTTTTGTCAGAATCCCATCTATATAGTTTGAACTTAACACTAGGTTTACGGAGCACTAAAAATTACTATTTTACATTACTTTACAAAAATAACATGATTGTATCTATCAAAATTTGTGGTCATCTTTTTAATAATATATATCCAAAGATATCAATTTGTTAAATAATTCCTCATGGATGCATCTTTACAATCTCAATATTGGTAAATTAAAAATATTAGAATCCGTCATTTTGACGGGTCCCGTAAATCTAGTGTTAATGCGATAAGAATTTCAAGATGGGATCTTTTGAGACTTTCTGGTCCTGCTCTATTAAAGTCAACTAACCGGCATAGAAAACTGGTACTTAAAAAATCTCAAAAGAATTATTGCAAGGTACTGTATTAACGAACTTTGTGAACATCAATGTAAATATTTACTCATGTCAATATAGAATATCGTGCATAGAAGCTTAAAGATTCATATTTATTGCTGCGACATAATTCTCTTTAGAACAAATATAAACGTACGATTTCGCCGTATTACTGTTCGGAGTTTTCATGTATTTCGATACTTACATCGCTATTAACGCTAGAACTACGTAACCAGTCAAAATGGCTGGTTCCTAATTTCTTCTTTCACGATTACTGAAACTATGAAAACGTTTCCACGAGAAATTTTTTAATATATCTCTTCTTTGGAGTACATGTTACCATAAAAATCGTATGAAACCTGAGCAAATTCAATCTTGCTGTTATCGTAAAGGGATAAGTCAGTGAAATGAATTGTTACGGGTATAATTAGGCTCAGTAAACATTCCGAAAGAAGGGTGTATGAATGTTACATCTATTTCCTCGCGCGCTAAGAGTCTGATCCTCTTTTAGGATCGCGTAATCGCCTTTCCCGATGACGATTCGATGACGAATGCGTACTGCGGGCCGGGTCGGATCGATAACCGTGTTACATATTCCCAGATTAATCTCGCAGCTGCCGTCGGGCTGAAGGTTCGCGTGATTCGTTCATCCCCGGCGGGACGTTGGAAAGATCGTGCCCTTGTCACTGTCGGGCCGCGATGAATTTATTAAAACGTTACACCGGCGTACATCGGCTCGGAGTACGTATTCACGTTCGGCGAGAAACCCTTCGGCGCATTGATCCCTTTCACGGGGGATCTTGAGAAGCCACCGCCGATCATAATAGAAGATCGATGAACTATATCGGGAATTTGTTCGACGGTGTTGGTCAAATTCTCCCCCTCTCCCGGGGGGAAAAGCGGACTCGCTCGGACAGCCCGTAGAGAGCTTATTCTAATTTATATTGGCATGAATTAAAGGATTACGTTATAACCGCGGGAGTGAATTATGGCCTGCGCGTTATATCCTCTCCGATATATCGATTCGAGCCAGGCCGGCCGAAACCATGGCCGGCAATGGCGCGGTCCGATACATTTTACGCGGGGAACACTTTTAACCGCGTCGCAGCGACGCAGCCGATTACAACGCGGCTCGCCGTTCAACTTTGTCCGAATTAAACGCGAGACGAGCATACGTTGCCGTTCTATTGGCGCCTTTATTTACCGCGCGTCCACCGGACGCAAATTGAAAACAAATTCAATTCTCGAGGCTGATTGTAGCGAGTCGCCCGCTTCTATGCAATTACCGTGAAACGCCTCCGTAATCCGTAGGCATGTAAATAACATGATCGATCTGTCACTTTGAAAAATCCGTTCCGTCGGTAACACAGAGCTCGTTGTTGCCGGCACGTAAATTTAACAAACGTCCATCCGTGCGTCTATCTATCGCTTCGTTTCATCGTTGACCGCGTCGAAAAGGATACGGCGATCGCGACCACGCGTTTCATTGCAATTGCAAATGGCCGACGCTTCGCCGCGACCCCCGGCCGCTTGTTATGTCAAGCGTTTTCGAAAAACGGCGAACGTCTCGCGGGTCGGCCGGCCGCCCGGTTGCACAACTGCACCGGTGACTCGATTAGGCGTGTATAGACGGTGAAGCAGCCGAGTCTCTCGGGCGAACCTCCGTCAACAAATGAACTTCTAAATACCGTTCCCTTGTACCCGTCCGTATTTATTTGGGAAATGTTTTCCCAGCGCTGTCACTCGCAGCACCAACCACGTCAATTAGATTCGGATCTCCGGACGTGCGCCGGGCGAATCAAAGGTGACGGCGAACAAAAACGTCACCCCGTAACCGGCGTTGTAGAAACCATGTCGATTCCTGCCGAAGCCAGTTACCGTCGAGCTACGCGCGCGAAACGTCCACCGCGCGGAAGACACGTCCCATTGAAGACCCATACCGTGGAACAATAGTTATCCCGGGGCGAGAAAACCGGTATTGTCCCTGTAAACGTTGTAGCCCCCAGAGGTGCAATGAAAGAAAGACAATGTACACAGTTTGAACCGCGTTTTCGCCTCTCGTCGAACGCCTTTCGCTGTTCCTGTGCACATTCACTGTTCCCGATCGGCACACCTTCGATTTAGTTCCGCGAGACTTTACTCTTCCTAGGTACACCACTTGCCGCGAACGTTACACATTTATTTTAGTCTCGTGACGCGACCCTTGGTAGGTACTTCAATTTACATAAACATTCAGACGCTTGTACTATACACGCAAGATGTATACAGTCGACTACAGCTGGCAGAACATCTACATTTAAACACGTATTTTCGGTTCTAGCACAATTATTCGCTACAGGGTGTGACGTCAAAACCTGACCGTTGGGTGCGAGCGAGGACCCCTTTGACCCCTGCATTTTTTGATTAATAATAACTAAAAAATTTGTATTCTTCATTTTTATCTTATATCGTCTTGGACCCCTTACATTTTTTTTTGTAGTCGAACACCCTGTATATGTACAGCAAATTCTCGATATATGTCAACAACACGGGTCTTGCCAGTGTCGTGTATCGTGCAGGAGACATACCCGTGTTATGTTCACACTTCTCGGCGTCCTTGGCCTCGTGGGCTCTCACGGAGTAAAGCCCGCGGTAGTGGGGATAATTCCGCGACGTTTATCACCTAGACCTTGGCGACATATATCGAGAAATCACTGTAGTAGGATTTGCACTACAAATTCACCTTTTTGCTAACCATATTCTCCCTTTTGCAGACCAAATTCTCTCTCTTGAAAATCAAGTTTTCCCAGAAAAGATTGTTCCGAAATTCAAAATTTTAAAATACTCATTCAACAGAACAGGGTGTCCCAAAAATTCTCTACTCTCTTTGAAAGGGATGATTCCTGAGATCATTAGAAGTAACTTTTGCTTTTGCGAGAATGTTCTCCGCGCCTTTGTTAAGGAGTTATTAACGAAAAACGCGGACCAATCAGAGGGCGGCTCGCGCTGAGCGGGGCGTTGGTATTGGCTGAGTCAGCATCCGCCGAAGGTATCCGCGCGTTGATTGGTCCGTGTTTTCCGTTAATAACTCGTTAATGAAGCAGATAAGAACATTTTCGCAGAGGGAAAAGTGACTTCAAATGGCGTGAAGAATCACCCCTTCTAAGAAAATACAACATTTGTAGGACACCCTGTATGCACTGCCGCTGAATAGTATGTGGAAACTATCTTATTATAATTGCGATCGCGAGACAATACATATACGAATGTTTTAATAATGAGGTTCTCTCATTTTTAAAATGAGTATCCTTGTTATTCCACGTTGAGATGTGTAATTTATACGAGGAAATGAAAATCGTGTGTAACATGAAGATACAAATGGAAATGCAATAATTAGGAGTAAATGGGGGCAAACGTTCTAGATATGAAGAGGATTACTAATGCGGGGTAGCATGCGTGTACAATGAAGTACTGTGTTGCGATTCTGTTACCGGAATCGAAGCAAATTAGTACTGAATATAATCAGTATTAAAATGGATGAATCTAACACAGAAGCACCACCTGCACCGCAAATTAGTAAAGCAAGACCCCGACGGAATTAATTCATTCAACTATCTGTGGTTGGAAGAAATATTCAACGAAATAAACTCTATGAATCTTATCAGAAAATTAGCAAAATTATCGATGGGTCTTTTCAGACCCAGACATTTCCATACTAATATTTACGGAAAAATGGTTACTTAATTCGTGTATTTTGTAATATATATATACAATACACTACCGCTCAAAAGTATTCGGACACTTGCGGAATATGTATTAGCGTTGTATAAAAGTTCTTTCAATGCCTAAAATAGTGACTAAAATCGATTTTGATTAGTTTCTAATGAAACATCTAACGCCTTAAATTAAAAATTACGTATGTAGAACTTACCAATACAACACTAAAATTAAATGTTACAAATACTGCAATAAAATTAAATAGTGTCCGGATACTTTTGAGCGGTAGTGCATATACACTATTTTTAAAAAATATATGTTGCCTTCTTAATCCTTTTTTTTGGTAACAGCGACTACTCTTGCAAGACACGTGTATGCAACATCAACTGAACCTATCATAATGTTACTTCAGCGTGAACACAGCTTTGCGCGCGGTATGTTACTAAGCTACAGTGATTTCTCTATATATGTCGCGAACTCCTGGATGATAAACGTCGCGGAGTTATCCTCGGACGCGAACGCCGAGGAGTGTAAACATAACACACCTCGGGGTACGTACACTGGACGATATATGTCGCTCGCAGGACCCGCGTTGTTGACATATATCGAGAATTCCCCTTCTACTATGCTATTCCCCCATGCTTCAGAGAAAGGCAGAGAGAGGGTAACTTTTTCCCCTCAATTTATGCTTCCTCCCCTCACCTAGTTGACATATATCGAGAATTCCCCTTCCACTATGCTATTCCCCCATGCTTCAGAGAGAGGCAGAGAGGGGGTAACTTTTTCCCCTCAATTTATGCTTCCTCCCCTCACCTAGTTGACATATATCGAGAATTCCCCTTCTACTATGCTATTCCCCCATGCTTCAGAGAAGGCAGAGAGAGGGTAACTTTTTCCCCTCAATTTATGCTTCCTCCCCTCACCTAGTTGACATATATCGAGAATTCCCCTTCTACTATGGTATCCCCCCATGCTTCAGAGAGAGGCAGAGAGAGGGTAACTTTTTCCCCTCAATTTATGCTTCCTCCCCTCACCTAGTTGACATATATCGAGAATTCCCCTTCTACTATGGTATCCCCCCATGCTTCAGAGAGAGGCAGAGAGAGGGTAACTTTTTCCCCTCAATTTATGCTTCCTCCCCTCACCTAGTTGACATATATCGAGAATTCCCCTTCTACTATGGTATCCCCCCATGCTTCAGAGAGAGGCAGAGAGGGGGTAACTTTTTCCCCTCAATTTATGCTTCCTCCCCTCACCTAGTTGACATATATCGAGAATTCCCCTTCCACTATGCTATTCCCCCATGCTTCAGAGAGAGGCAGAGAGGGGGTAACTTTTTCCCCTCAATTTATGCTTCTTCCCCTCACCTAGTTGACATATATCGAGAATTCCCCTTCCACTATGCTATTCCCCCATGCTTCAGAGAGAGGCAAAGAGGGGGTAACTTTTTCCCCTCAATTTATGCTTCCTCCCCTCACCTAGTTGACATATATCGAGAATTCCCCTTCTACTATGCTATTCCCCCATGCTTCAGAGAAAGGCAGAGAGGGGGTAACTTTTTCCCCTCAATTTATGCTTCTTCCCCTCACCTAGTTGACATATATCGAGAATTCCCCTTCCACTATGCTATTCCCCCATGCTTCAGAGAGAGGCAGAGAGGGGGTAACTTTTTCCCCTCAATTTATGCTTCTTCCCCTCACCTAGTTGACATATATCGAGAATTCCCCTTCCACTATGCTATTCCCCCATGCTTCAGAGAGAGGCAGAGAGGGGGTAACTTTTTCCCCTCAATTTATGCTTCCTCCCCTCACCTAGTTGACATATATCGAGAATTCCTCTTCTCCTATGCTATTCCCCCATGCTTCAGAGAGAGGCAGAGAGGGGGTAACTTTTTCCCCTCAATTTATGCTTCCTCCCCTCACCTAGTTGACATATATCGAGAATTCCCCTTCCACTATGCTATTCCCCCATGCTTCAGAGAGAGGCAGAGAGGGGGTAACTTCTTCCCCTCAATTTATGCTTCCTCCCCTCACCTAGTTGACATATATCGAGAATTCCCCTTCTACTATGCTATTCCCCCATGCTTCAGAGAAAGGCAGAGAGAGGGTAACTTTTTCCCCTCAATTTATGCTTCCTCCCCTCACCTAGTTGACATATATCGAGAATTCCCCTTCTCCTATGCTATTCCCCCATGCTTCAGAGAGAGGCAGAGAGGGGGTAACTTTTTCCCCTCAATTTATGCTTCCTCCCCTCACCTAGTTGACATATATCGAGAATTCACTTTCTCGAACACCAAGTCGCCGCGCCGGAAGAGCGCAAATAGATCGACGGTAAAAAAAAAGATCGAGAAACAGCTTCACTGCGTCAGAAACTAAATAGTCGAAGCAACACATCTCTAATTATCGGTCAGTACGATCGATTGTTATACACGTTCGGATCGCCGGGCGAGCGGGCGGCTCGCGATATCCGCGAAACTATAATTCAAAGCGTAACAAAGTGTGATCCAGCGGGTGCCGTTTAATTCCCGTCATCGATCATCAAAAGCCCAGCGTAAAAGTGTGTACCCTCGATAAAACGGCCGGCAATGCCCGTGAGCTCTTGACACACAAAAAAAGAGCGTGCGTGGCCGAGTGTGCGCGCGCGCACACACACAAAAAAAAAAAGAAGAAACTGGAAAAAGGAGAATCTCGACGATAACTGCAGCGAAATACTTTCCGTTCGATCGACGCGGCAAGCGGACTATCCGAGCGGTTCGTGCTCGTTTCCCGGGTGCGCGCGAGGTGGTGGTGCACATGCGTGCACACGGCGCACACGCGCGCACACCTGCTCAATCTTCTCCAATTAAATTCTATTGGAATTCGCGCGAATGCCAATACCGGACGGCCGGGAGCATTCATTGTGTTGAGATAATGAGGGGTCGCGCGCGCGAGGAAAGCGTACAGCTTAACGGATAGAATACGGTATACCGGAGCCAGGCCACGGTCGCGCTATAGCCAGGAAGCCGATAATGCTATATCGGCGTGCGTACTCCGGGGACCGGGCCGTAGAACGCCGCCTATCCCAGGTTCATTATGTAGCATTATGCCACGGTATGCTATATTACCGGCGAGGTATGTCGTCACTCTAAGGACGTTGTGCTACGAGACGCCGCCACGTTACGCTGGCCTGACCCCGCACCCCCCATACCCAGTTTAATTGCTACCGTATCGCGCACATGCTGCGGACCTTGATGATGGAAACTTCGTACGTTCTCATGGCTTTCCGATATTGTTTATCACAGCATTCGGCGATGCTGTAATATCCCGGTCCGTGTCACAACCTCGAAACGTTTAGCCCGGCGACGCGACGTCCATGTCGCCGCCATTTGCGTACCTACAAGCACATATTTTAAGTACCAATTGGCTTGTCGTTCAACTACTGTATACGTCGAGGCCCCGCACGGCCCCAACAATCGGCTGGCGCGGTCGATCAAACTACGAATTCGATATAAGGCGAATTCTCGATGTATGTCAGCAACACGGGTCTTGCCAGAGTCATAGATCGTACAGGAGTCCGAGGCCTCTGCAGCTTCGTGGCCCCTCGCGGGGTGTACCCCGCGGTAGTGGGGATAATTCCGCGACGTTTATCATCCAGGCCTTCGCGACATATACAGAGAAAGCACTGTATAGTTACGTCTGATTCTTGTCATGAATAAAAATGTTTCTAATATTTAGTGGACAAGGTTTAAATTTCCTTCGAACTTTCCAGTCACATATGACTGACAGTGACTTTTGACTGAGTTTAGAAATTTATTTTGGTTAGGTAAACCGAATTTTATTGGAACCTTTCGAATTCAAAAGGGTTAAGACAGCATCCCCTATAATACATTTCAAATTTCCAGTTGTGGTTTCATTAATTAAATTACTCTGATTTTGTAAGAACCTCTCAGGTTGACATTTGGCACTTAAACGTTAAAATACGTCACAAACGGCCCGTGGTTCCCGATGCACGAATAGAGCACACGCGTGCTGTCACTTTTTCTTAAATTTAGTTTCGGAGATAATTGACTTTGAAATTTGTGGAGTATGCGCACGCTTAATGCGTCTTAGGTGGCCTGACTACCGTGTTTGTGTACGGCGTCTATAGTGACGTTGTGTTGTGTCGCGTTTGCTATTGTTTACACCCTGTATGACCAACAAGCGTTCGATTCGGGTAAATAACATCAAAGAGCCGGTAGGTTCTTGGTCCTGCGAGTATGGTTGTCGCCACCGGCAGTGAATTATCTATCCAGGTCTCTGTAGAGAGGCTTGAGTAGGCGCAATTTCATTGCTCGCGATTTCGATCATGCCTGCACACTATAGAACAATTCCTTGCTTGATTGGGTAGCGCAAAGTATAGCGAATTAGTGAGGATTGAAAAGACGGACAGTCGTTGCAATAATCGGGTTAATAGCTTTAGCAATTTCTTCTGTTAGAGAGACATCATTTGGTACGAATTACCATTCATCAATACGCGACAGTACAGTTGCGTACAGTATAGTTGTATAGTTTTAACCCTGGGACGTGACGGCGGAGTCAGGGTCTATTTTGACCCAGCACACCCAGTTGACAAACAACATTTATGGTGCCTTCTTCATGTTGACATTTATGCACTAATCTGATTTTTTCTTAACCACTACATTAATTTATTTGGCAGTTGTTCGAGACGTTCCACATATTCGACGTAAGTATGGTTGTCGGGAGATTAGCACATTGTATTTTCAGGTGATTCAATGGTCCTACGACAAATTTCTTTGGATCATGCGTACCTCTGTCCATTCGTTAGAAATTAATGTTCGTTGTTTCAATTCAAATTAATTTCATTTAATCCTGTGCCAGATTTTGAACGCAACCATGAAATATTGTTGGAATCGTGTTCTGAAACGTAAGAACTGAACAATAACAAATCCTTCTTACGGAAACGGCACTCGGGAAATGAAATAACGATTTGCGGAATACTAATTTCAAGAGACATGCAGGTTAAGTGTGCATTCATCGGGCAGGTCACTCTATACTGCAAACGTAATAGGCATTATGCACTCAATGAACTGTATCTCGCGAGAGGTGCTCCAAGTGTGGTTACCTCCAATTTCAATTAAACTTGATAGCATGATAGAACCACATCTATAGCAAACATATCAGTAATGGCAACCTCAGATGGTCAGACCATTCTGGAGTAAATGGGTTTGGAAAACGCGCATAGTACAGATATATTGCTTTAATCGATTACCCCCAGCTGTCTCTATATAAAAAAGCACACCATTTACTTCGACTATTCCAATCATCTGTCGGTAACGATCCCTAAATTTAACCTTTCAAACTTTCATGCAAACACACTTTTTCATGCATGTCCTTTATTTCAAGCTTTCCATAGAGCTTCCGAGAAACATGGTCGAAATAATACCAAACGTTGAACGAACGTTAATGGCATGTCATTGAAAAACCTTTGACGCACAGCGACGAGCGTCGTAAGCTTGCGACATTTTGTCCGACAAAGTATAAAGTGACAGTTTAATAATAAAGCTAAATACAAATACACCGGTGAATTTTGAAATTTTGCGTTCTTCACAATCGGTAATGTTCACAAACAGGCTTCGCATTTGAGTCAGAGATCTGGACACATTAAACAATTTACTGGAACGTTTAGTACGCAATAGAGTTTACAATCACAAACATTGGACACGGCAAACAATTAAATGAAACAGAAGTAAAGCAAGAAAGCACGAGGTTGTTGAAAATTTTAAAAACTTTTATTTTTATACGTTTCTATTCTCCTTCGTGCTTTGTATATATCACATGAAGGCATTTGTCGAGACAAATTCCATCGTATACAACGCGATAACCTTCAAGGTCATGCAAGGTCAGAAATGGAAGAGGCAGTGGAAAACACTGTACAAACACCAAAAAATTATGTACTGTAAGCTGGGATACACGGAAGAGTACAGGGTGTCAAATTTTGAGTCCAATTTTGGTCATCGAGAACCGCTTTTATGGGCAGAACGATACCCTAACCTTAAAAGGTATCGGTTTTGGCAGTCACCGCGGCAATTTGCCATGATCGGCAACCACGCACAATGTAGTCAGCGGCAAACAATACAACACGCCATTACCTTGCTTGTAAAAACAGTTTTTCCTCTTCCATTTCTTTTTCTAATATTTATTATTCGCAAGAAAATCGCCTACTAGTAACAGGATGTTTATTTACGTCTAATCCACAAGCCCAATTTTCTTGAAAACCAAGCCTCCTATGAAAAAGTGCAGTGACGGCTCGTAACTAAAATTAGTGGGGGTCCTGGTCCAGAAAATTTCGGCTGCCTATGTGCGCATGCGCGATAGTCAAACACCGCGCCGGAACTGCAAATCGCACGGTTCTATACAAAGATTTTTGTATGAAATATTATTTATAATATCAAATTGAAATAGGAAAATTAGTGGGGGTCCCGTTCCAGAAAATGTCTGCTCCCTATGTGCGCATGCGCGATAGTCAAACACCGCGCCGAAACTGTGAAGTGCACGGTTCTATACAAAGATTTTTATATCTTTTTATTCTATGAAATGTTATTTATAATATCAAATGGAAATAGGAAAATTAATGGGGTCCCGTTCCAGAAAATTTCAGCTCCCTATGTGCGCATGCGCGATAGTCAAACACCACGCCGAAACTGTGAAGCGCACAGTTCCATACAAGGATTTTTGTATCTTTTTATTGTACGAAATATTATTTATAATATCAAATGGAAATAGGAAAATTAGTGGGGGTCCCGTTCCAGAAAATTTCATCTCCCCATGTGCGCATGCGCGATAATCAAACACCGCGCCGAAACTATGAAGCGCACAGTTCCATACAAAGATTTTTGTATCTTTTCATTGTACGAAATATTATTTATAATACCAAATGGAAATAGGAAAATTAGTGGGGGTCCTGGTCCAGAAAATTTCAGCTCCCCATGTGCGCATGCGCGATAATCAAACACCGCGCCGAAACTATGAAGCGCACAGTTCCATACAAAGATTTTTGTATCTTTTTATTGTACGAAATATTATTTATAATACCAAATGGACATAGGAAAATTAGTGGGGGTCCTGGTCTAGAAAATTTCAGCTCCCCATGTGCGCATGCGCGATAGTCAAACACCGCGCCGAAACTATGAAGCGCACGGTTCCATACAAAGATTTTTGTATCTTTTTATTGTACGAAATATTATTTATAATGCCAAATGGACATAGGAAAATTAGTGGGGGTCCTGGTCTAGAAAATTTCAGCTCCCCATGTGCGCATGCGCGATAGTCAAACACCGAGCCGAAACTGTGAAGTGCACAGTTCCATACAAGGATTTTTGTATCTTTTTATTGTACGAAATATTATTTATAATACCAAATGGAAATAGGAAAATTAGTGGGGGTCCTGGTCCAGAAAATTTCAGCTCCCCATGTGCGCATGCGCGATAATCAAACTCCGCGCCGAAACTGTGAAGCGCACGGTTCCATACAAAGATTTTTGTATCTTTTTATTATACGAAATATTATTTATAATATCAAATGAAAATAGGGGGCGCTGTAGTTCCACTGGTTGTCCACGCTTCTGGCTCATTTTCGCACAATTAAAAACAATCCGTTGTCAGGTTGTGTCGCACTTTGGACTCCTCCCCGCAAATTGAATATTCCCGCGTATCCAATCACAAGTTTCGCCAATAATTGGAGCAGCAGGAGTGGGACAAACGCGCTCTACTGATGTCCCCATCGGAGAACACGGGCGCAGCGTCTGCAGTTCATCCTCGCCTAATACAGTAATTCGCAACAACTCGCAGTATAGCCCGGCAGCTCGGCTGGATCCGTAAATGAGTTTACCAGCTTAATTATATTGTTCGGAAAGCCGGCTGCGACCGCGACCTCCTCCGGAACAGACCGTCCGAAACATGTTGCGGTAATGTAGTGTATGATTTTCGAGGGTGCAAGGGTTGCCGCGCGCACGAGACGCCATCGCGCGCAACTGAACACCGTCGCAGACGGCGACGAAGTTTCCCCCTCATCCAAGACGCTCCCGGGTGGCACGGTGTCGACGGAGTCCCGAGGAATTTGCGGGACGACACGGTCCTGTCTGAGATATGTCGGGACGATGGACATTTGAAAATAGTTCGGAATAAATTCGATCGACGGCACGAACGGGGACGCAAAAGGGTAGAGCCCTCTCCTCTCCTCTCTCTCTCATCGATCTCGAAACTTCTCCGAACTATGAGTCCCTATCTCAGTTTTTCATGCCGCTAAGACGTTTCGACAATAACGCGAATTACAAAACTCTACTCCGTTACGAACTCCGTTACGAACTTTTACCGTATCTCCTCGAATAACTTCGTTAATTCTGCGTGGGGTGGGGGGTGGGGGTGGGGAGGGGCGCGGGGGTTAGACCGAGACCGGGCGAGGAATGCGAGCTCGTGTTTTAGTGCTGCCCCTCTCCCCGGCGTCCTCGTTCCGCCCCGCTTCTTAGATAAGGCGAAATTTCATCGCGATTTTCAGAAGTATTCCTGACATTGCCGTTGGCCCGCCATCCTATCTCCCGGGCCGATCCTCGAAGACAACTCCGTTCATCGCGTCCCGGCCGGCGTACCTTAGCTCGCTCTTCCATAACACCAAGCTTGAAAAATTGGATTCCATCCCCTCCCCCGACTTAAAAAATTCTCGGCCCGCGTTGCACGATGCGAAAACAAAAATATTTATTCATTCCCCGCGACATCTAATGAAATTCCTCGTCCAGGATTAACCGGGACAACGGGTCCGCGTTTAAATTATTTTTCCAAGCTACGTCACAGCTACTCAACATGCCTGTTAGGGGGCAAGGGCGCCCGCCGATGCCCGTGGGCATAGGTATGGGCAAAGCTACGGGCAGGTGACTCGGCGGAGTGGGGGAAGGCCGGAACACAGCCAAAGAATGCAGCCTTGCCCCACAGGGGCGTGGCTTCGTAGTTCTGCCCGGGGCTGTACCCCCACTCTAACTTCTCCTACTACCGTGCTAACCCCCACGCTTTCGCAGCGGCCCGGTCACGTGACTGGCGGAGAGAGATGGTAACTATTTCCCCTGAATCCGTGCCCCCTCCCCTCATCTGGCGACACCGCACAGCGCCGCGAATGGCCATTCCAGGGCCGCGCCATTTTCATTCTGAAACTAAATTTTTCTTCCGTCTTAGAATATTTTCATTTTATGAAAGTGCTGCGATTTCTACATTATAATATTTAAATGTTTAGTAATCTATTGAATACAAATTTTGTAATGTAACGAATATTTCGTAATATTTTTTGTAATTTCTTTGAAATAATGCCACAACAATTTCTAGTGGCGCTTCAGAGTGACCACTCGAGTGAAAATAATCCGCCGTCACCGAATTCAATTTCAATTGTGTATAACTTTGCAACGAGGCGTTCCTACGCGAACTTCAAAGAACATGTTTTTCTTATTACTACTTGCAGAACATGCTCCCGTAGTTTCGCCGGAAAAGAACCCGGGACACCCTGTGTAAAGCGGAAGCGAAGTTGTAGATTCATATTGAAAAGATATAATGAATATATTCTATTATATTTTATTATATTTGTATATTGATTTATATTGTTTTTTATATTGAAAAATATTATATGAATTACAGAAACAAATATAAAAATACAAAGATTTACAAAGATTTTAAAAAATTGTGACAGGAAGGTTAGCAGATATTTGCAGCTGATTTTTGTCAGAATCCCTCCTGTATAGTTTGAACTTAATGCAATAAAAATTTCAAGATGGGATCTTTTGGGACTTTCTAGTCCTGCTCTATTAAAGTCAACCAACCGGCATAGAAAACTGGTACTTAAAAAATCTCAAAAAATTAAAATAAAGGACTTTATTAACGAACTGTGTGAACATTAATGTAAATATTTACTTATGTTAATATATCGTGCATAGAAGCTTAAAGATTCATATTTATTGCTCTGACATAATTCTCTTTGGAACAAATATAAACGTACGATTTGGCTGCAAAACGTACAAAATGGCTGCTTCCTAATTTATTCTTTTACAACTACTGAAATTGTAAAAATGTTTTCATCGGAAATTTTTTAATGAACCTTGAAGCACATATTACAATAAAAGTTGTATGAAGTCTGAATGGGCACAGTCTTATTATTTATTGCTCGGTCGTTCTAGTGTTAAATGAATTATTATGGGTATAATTAGGCTCAGTAAACATTCGGAAAGAAGAATATATTTACTGACGTGACTTTTTCCCACCTAAAATGATCATCCTCGACACAGTGCACCGGCCCAAAATCGCTGCCCGCGCGGGCAAACGCCGGGCAGCTCCGCGGTGCGTAGCGTGAGCGCGAGCCAGATTGAACAGAAACGTGGAATAACAGGAGAAACGTCAAAGCGAATGATCGGCCGAGGAATCGTTCAGCCCTCGCAACACGCGTGCAACGATCCAAGTTCGTTCCCGTTGGTTTGCAAAGGGAGGGAATAAACCGGCGCGGTGGCCGATTACGCGTATGTGCCGGGAGCACCGGCAGTTGTTTTGCGAGCTTACTTTCGAGATGGACCCAGCAACTTTCCAGACTAAAGAACGAGTGTACTCGGAACTGGAGAACATGGAGGCAAAAAGGGGGGAAAGAGGGAGCCAATGGCAAATGGCATAAGTTGGCCCGAGCAAACTCACCTGCTATTCTCCAAGGCTGGGAAATAGGCGAGCAAGAGAGGATGAGAGAGCGGCGAGGGGGGTGGAGGGGAAAGCGGAAGAAAAGGAAAATAGCTGTATATATTACTGCGAGACGGATGTAAATTTCAAGGGCCAAACAGGAATTGAGCAGTGTCCAGTCTGCCCTCGCGACGCGACGCGACGCGGCGTCCGGGAAACTTTTGTTGAGCGTACTATGCGACGTCCTTTAACTCTTCGGCAGCCCTCCGCGGGAGACATCCAGTTCTCATCCAGTTCTGAGGCCGCCGTGCCGGAAGGTAACGCGGCGTCAATAAAAATAGTTTCGCCGAGTTGAACAAAACGGCGCCCGGGAGTTTCGGAGCGAGCGTCGATTTACCGGCGAGCGGAGGACGCGCGTCGTCGCTGCTCTTCTTACCGGTGTGTTTATTTTACGACTTCGTCCTGCTTCGCGACACTTGCGCCGGCCTCCGACGGCGAGATAAGAGTTCATGACGCAGATAGAGGGATTAGGGGGACAGCCACGGCGAGATTAAACCGCCGACGACGCCACGGAAGCCCGGCGCCGCCGGACAATGCCACTTGCCCCTGGACGAGCAATCAACGGGCATCGCTTTAATCATAGCCGCGGGAATCAAGATGCTACTTCGGATGACCGATCCTGTTACGCGTCTTCGGACCCGTGAACTTCGACGCCGATCGTTTTAAAGGCAATTCTTTGCCACCTCTAACTACCGCCGCGATAGATAGAAATGGGACAGGCGATCCGCTAATCTGCGATTTAATCGACGTCCAGATAATCCGATAGTACGTGCGCAAGCAGATAGATAAACGTTTGTATTAATCGCGTGTTTTAGATACGCCGATTAGAAGCACTTACGCGTAAGTGCCGATTGTTCGGATTCGTAATCAGATTTCTGGTCGGAGATATACAGGCTGACCCAAATTCGAGGAAGCCGCTTATATATTTCCATCGTTTTCAATTGCTATGGAACGGTAACACTGAAAGTTTTGTGAAAAATTCCTCTCTGAATACCGTTTAAACTGTACCGACGTGTTCTTCGTAACAGTGAAAATCGTTGGTATTGTTTAGCTCGGACACTCTTATCTAAATAAGAAAATTCGATTTTAGATTGTCCGTACACGTTGAAAAATTAATATCCAGAGTTATTTAACGGGATAACTGTACTGACTGCAGAATATTACCGACCAGTTCAGCTCTTTCAGTAATGCCATTTAATATTGGAGAACATTAAGTAGGAGAAACGTAATTGCAGCAGTCCCGTTTTATCAGATTTCCTTTCGCTTTAAAGTTTATCTATATTGTCCGAAAAGTACGTAATTAATTTTAAGACACCCGAACGAGGAGGTTAAATAGTAATAAATGGAGTTTAGTAGTGAAATCTGAGAAATGTTGCAGTACTGTTGCAAGGATATATTTGACACAATAGCAAATGAATTGTTTGACGAAGCGCTTCGAAATTAGAAACGAAGCGAGTAGCTCTTATTTTATGTAAATATCGTTGATGGACAACAAAGATCTGTTTTTCTTAGGTTTGCGTAATTTCGATGGCTAATCGACTCTGCTGCTTGTAAATAATGTGGTCAATTCTCCGAAAAATGACGTCAGAAATACATTGTAACATAATAGATATCCACTGCTGGCCTATGCTGCAAGTCTGAGATAATAATAAGAGTGCAGTGATAAATCATGGGTGATTAATCACTGACGACTACTATGAGGTGTCGTCGTTCGAAAAACAGTCTATAATGTATACGAACCTGACGACTTTTCAAATTCGATTTTCTCGAAACTTTGGAGAGTAAAATTTCATTGTACATTTTCGACTTGCGCTTTATTGCAGATCCGCCAGTTTCCGGTTATACCACCGCGTTGAGAGCACCGCGTATTTTTAAAAATATCATTGAAAATTCAAAGAAATCTCCTAACCTTACGATGCAGTTGTACAAACTAATCTGTAGTCTATTCGCAAACAACCAAAATACATATCTCTAGAACAATTTCCACTATTTTCTATATACTCGCTACATTTCACAAGTAATAAATCAATCGCAAATGTCGGTAACAGATTTGACTTTGAGCTATACAATTAAAAACAGCTAACACATACGCAGTTATGCTCAGACTTTGAGTTGTTTCGGTAGCTATATCTAACAAATCCTACGATGCAAATGTCTCTCATAATCGAGAAGTTCAGAAAAGCATATGTACTTCTCAATAATATATAACAACAGAAGTTGATACACTCAATCAAAGTACATGGAAAATTTACAAGGACATCTCGTGCAACGATTCGGTTGACAAACACGACAAAGTACAGTCGCCGGCAAGGTATCCGAAATAACGTCAGAAGGTTGCGATAAATATTTGATTCCGTGTCCGCAACAATGTAAAGTAGTTTATCGACAGTTGTTTGAATAACTGTCGCGACAATATTAATCGTTGATAAATATTGCCTATCGTTAGGTGTACGTCGAGCGTTTGTTGACCCGAATTTTCAGGATACATCGGAATTTAAATCGTGGGAATACGGCGCAGGGCAAATTACTCGTGTCTGAATAATTGATCAGAAACGTGGATATTATTACCCGCGTTATTCATCGTTCGTAACACATCTCAGTCACGATACGAGTGAAAAATGGCAGTCGTTGGTAAAATCGGGCACCGGTCTTAAGTGCATAGGTAAACTAAATATTAAGAACATGAATGCATACATGGTGACCATTGAGGACCCCACTTACCTAATTCCTTGCTAACTTTGATTACAGCAACAATTTATTTCTGTAAACACATTAAACATAACCTAAATATTGACAGAAGCAAATAGCTGAACTGTCAGTTCACAAATGGCGCGGCTAAAAATGTTAACACAAAATCCAACACTGGGGTCCTTTGCGGACCCCACTCGTGCATTTAAGGGTTAAAGGAAGAAAGGCATCTGTAACACTAGGTTTACGGGACCAGTCAAAATGATGGGTTCTAATATTTTTAATTTACGATTATTGAGATTGTGGAAATCCGTCTACGTGGAATTACTCAACAAATTTATTTCTCTAGGTATATATTATTCAAAAATTGCTAAAAACACGAATTGACACATTCTTCTTATGAATGTAAAACGCGTGAAACCATTTTTCGCCGATTTTTGTCGGTAACGTGGTCGCTCTACCTTATCGCGAATCTACGGGGTCTTGGCACTTAAGAGTATCCATGTAGTACTTTCATCCTGTTCAAATTAGCATTAAAGGAAGAAAGGCATCTGTAACACTAGGTTTACGGGACCCGTCAAAATGATGGGTTCTAGTATTTTCAATTTACGATTATTGAGATTGTGGAAATCCGTCTACGTGGGATTACTCAACAAATTTATTTCTCTAGGTATATATTATTCAAAAATTGCTAAAAACACGAATTGACACATTCTTCTTATGAATGTAAAACGCGTGAAACCATTTGTCGCCGATTTTTGTCGGTAACGTGGTCGCTCTACCTTATCGCGAATCTACGGGGTCTTGGCACTTAAGAGTATCCATGTAGTACTTTCATCCTGTTCAAATTAGCATTAAAGGAGGAAAGGCATCTTTAACACTAGGTTTACGGGACCCATCAAAATGATGGGTTCTAATATTTTCAATTTACGATTATTGAGATTCTGGAAATCCGTCTACGTGGAATTACTCAACAAATTTATTTCTCTAGGTATATATTATTCAAAAATTGCTAAAAACACGAATTGACACATTCTTCTTATGAATGTAAAACGCGTGAAACCATTTGTCGCCGATTTTTGTCGGTAACGTGGTCGCTCTACCTTATCGCGAATCTACGGAGTCTTGGCTCTTAAGAGTATCCATGTAGTACTTTCATCCTGTTCAAATTAGCATTAAAGGAGGAAAGGCATCTTTAACACCAGGTTTACGGGACCCGTCAAAATGATGGGTTCTAGTATTTTCAATTTACGATTATTGAGATTGTGGAAATCCGTCTACGTGGGATTACTCAACAAATTTATTTCTCTAGGTATATATTATTCAAAAATTGCTAAAAACACGAATTGACACATTCTTCTTATGAATGTAAAACGCGTGAAACCATTTGTCGCCGATTTTTGTCGGTAACGTGGTCGCTCTACCTTATCGCGAATCTACGGGGTCTTGGCACTTAAACAGACGTTTCTAATTCGTCGCGTATCGGGCGTGGAAAGGTAATTTGAGCATCGATTTCGCGTTCAACTGGGGAAACTCGAGCGTCGCCGTCATTCGACGGCTATTTATTTCGATCTCTGCTCGGCTATCAATGAGCAAGCTACGCTCCCGCGCATGTGGGAAACCCCTACACGCGCACCGCCCGGGCTGGTTCGAGGCGTCTAATAAGAAGTGACGTGTAATTTCGCCTGACCTACATTTTACCAACGATTCACTCGACGCACGACATTTTAAGAGAGTCTCCCGCCTCTCGAATGTAACATTGATTGTGCCCCGTCGAAAGCTTTTATTCGCGACTGTCGTTCACGCCTCGCGCTCTTTCATCGCGCACACCCCCTCCCCCAGCAACTATCATTTTTATATGTACATCACGGGATCCCGTTCGCCGTCAAACGACGTCAGGTGAAACGGACAAAATTAATAAAAATCCGTTGCCGGCTCCCGTTTCAGCTGGCAATCAGAGGTTCAATTAATTCGTTGCCCTTCCAACTGTGCTCCGTTGACGGCCCCGCGCACGATTTTTAAACAACCATCCTCTGCTGAAGGCTACGGAAGTAACGGGTCAACCGGAAGTCCGACGAACGCAAATATTCACGGTATAAACCCGCGCCGTCGAACGGTTTCCATCGCGCAAATACGAGGTCTGACAATGAAGTTCGCGAACCCCTCGCAGTAAAATTACTACGTACGCTATTGATGAATTTAGTCACCCTCAAAGTGCTCCCCTTGGGAAACTATGCGTCGACACACTGACGCTTCTCTCGCTCGCCGAAACTGTTTCCGAAATAGTTTCGGGGCCACTGTGTCGTTATTACCTGTGCCGTCAATGCCACGAAAATATCGGTCTTTTCACGTTAAATGCAAACCCTCCGTTTGCTGTGCTATATATGTCGCCAACGCCTGGATGATAAACGTCGCGGAATTATCCCCACGGGGTGTACCCCGTGAGAGGTCACGAGCCCTCGGACGCCGAGGAGTGTAAACATAACACAGGTATATCTCCTGGACGATACATGTCGCCGTGTTGTTGACATAGATCGAAAATTCACTGTATATGTTAATGAAATATTGGCGTGGGTCCATAAATGACCTAGAACTCGCACGAGGCCGAGCATTAAGAGCATAACAAGGTTATTATCGGTTACACGCCATAAGTGGCGAGGACGTCTCAAATAATATCTTTTGTTTATAAATATTGCAAACTTTACGTAAATGTGTAACTTGTTTTCTTTCTGGCAAAGTCTGTTAAGAAAAATGACTATACCGGCTAGAACTGTCCGTGGGTTGATCGCAAACAGAATGGGGTGTTTGAACCCTTTGTAACCCTTGACGCTGTGACAACATTTATGATTTGCAGCTCACGGTGATAATAGGAATATTTTCTAATTTTTGATCTACATTGGAATAAAGCAAATCGATAAATAGAATCGAGGTAAGTAAACAAACATTTTCAAATTGTTCTACTAAGAATAAAATTGTTGGTTCTCAAGAGCTTCGCTGTAGCAGTTCGTGTTGCTAATGGCATTAAAAATGTGTGCGACGCTAAGGGTTAATAGGACCTTTCGCACGCCCTCCTGTACGGTACGTGGATACGAGTTCGCAGTAACCTGTTCGCAGTTTGTAGAAACGTCCACACTGCCTGCGAACATGGTTCGCAAGCTGTTCCTGAATAGCAATGTAGGCATTACGCTTCTAACCGTGAAATAAATTGTAAGGTTAATGGTCAAAAAATGTGACGAAGTCCCAGAGACCCGACCTCACGCTAGCTAAGGGTAAAGAACATATTTTGATGACAATTGACGACGTCAGGAGCGTGAACGCGAGTCCAGTCTTGGAATAAATCGTAAGGGTAATGGTTTCACACTAAACGTACCACCGCCAGTCAAAATGACCGGTTCTACATTTTTCATTTGACAATTTTTGAAATTATAAAGATGCTTTCATGAGCAATGATTCATTAATATCTTTAGTAGAGCACGCATTGCAATAAGAACCGCGCAATGTCTAAATAAATTAAATCTTGTCAATTTTATAAGGCGACACGTACCTGTTACATTTATAGCTCGGTACGTTTAGTGTTAAAAATGTTATAAACATCGGTGACCCAACTTGGGTCCGCTTTAACCCGGAATTACCAATGTTTCATCTAAATTCTAATTTTTTTTGAGACCAGTTCAAACCGTCAGCTATTTGTACTACACAGAAGGGTCGTCAAGGTAATTCTTCAAGAAGTAGGTTAAAAAATTTGTCACAAATATGACAAAAATATTGAAATGCAAGGATTTGAAAGGCCATAGCTGTCATAAAATAGTCAAAATCAGGGTTCAAGTCAGTCGAGGGATAAAGGAAGATGGTTTGATGACAATTAACAATATTGGGAGCGTAGACACGGTATTGCGAATTTCGCCGTGGCATAAATTGTAAGTTTAATGGTTAAAAAATTGTATAGTCTCAAAAGTCCTCACCAGTTGATTACAGTGATTTCTCTATATATGTCGCTGAGGCCTGGACGATAAACGTCGCGGAATTATTCCCACTACGTCCTCGGACGCCGAGGAGGGCAACCATAACACGGTTGTTGACATAGAAGAAAGTGTAAACAAGACCCGTGTTGTTGACATATATCGACAATTCGCTGTACATGCGTTTACGACAAGAACGAGTGTAGACGCGTAAATTCAAACAGAACATTAGAAGAATTTAAAAATACTGTTCCATTATTTTCAACCCATTGAACGTATTAACACATTCGCGACCGCTGACGTGAATTCACGGCCTGCAATTTTTGTTTCTGCATGCGGCGACATTAGGCGCATTAACGGGATTGGATTTAAATGTAAATTATTAATTAACTTAATAAATTGATTAATCCTTGCTTCAGCGTTACAAGTTTGCGGCAACCGGCTTCAGAATTTCATTATTCTCGCCGGTACTCAGTATTAAAAACGGAAAAAACTTGCCACACATTGGGAATGCGTTAAGAAAGGAACTGAATTTCTATTTCAGTTTGTCTGCAGCAAAATTTTCATTTCGAATAAAGCTCTGTGCCTCTCGGCGAGGAGTGACGCGAGGAGTAACACGACCGGCCCAAGGATCGAAGCGATATTCGACGACGAGACACGTTGAATGGCATGAATTTTATTATCAATTTGCCAGCGAAGGGGCGCAAAGGAGGCGTGCAAGACGATAGCGTCGATCCTGGACATGGACGTCGGTCGTCGAAACGACGCGGCGTTCCGCGCGCACCAGAGTCACGGACGGTCGAGGACGGTGTTGCGGAACGCCCCGCGGCGAAATTGAGTGGAAATAAATAGGAGGGTCGAGTGGAGATTTCAGACTGAAAAGAAGACGGCCGCGGCCGGGAGGAGCGGCTTCGCTGTCGCTTCTTATAAGTCGAACGATAAGAGGGAGGAAGAAATTCTTTTCTCGCGCAACGACCGCCAGGCCTGGCTCCCGTCTTTCATCGTTCATCTTCCCTTCAACTGCGCTCGAGGACGAGGCAACGTCGCGACGACGACGACGACGACGACGACGACGACGACGACGTTGGCGGCTCCTCCGATTAAATGAAAATTGCCTACGCTTGTCCCCCGAGGATCAGCCGGAATAGGATTAGGCGTTTCTCCCGCGCCGTTTCAGGATTTACACGTTTTCAATTAAGGACATTTAGCCGGACGAATGTCCGTGAAACGCGACGCGCGGCATTACCACCGGAGAGGGAACGCTTGTCGCCGAGGAAACTAATTTAAGTGACCCCACCGACGGCGTCGCGACGCTCCGAGAGCTCCTTTCGGATCCCGTTGTATTGAAATACAGTGAAAATTAGTGGAACCGTGGGCAAAAGTTTCGGAAAAGTGCGCACGTCGGAAGTTCGGGATCGTCGATCCCGTCGATCCCGTCGATCCCGTCGATTCGGCCGCGTCGTGAATTCTCGAACGCGGACGACAGCCGTCGGAATCGATGGGCGCGGTAATGCCCGGCGGGCCCTTATGTTCGTTTGCATAATTGCGGCCGTGAGCGAGCAAATAAACGAGGAGCGCGCGTTTATCGGCGCGCGTATCGGCCGTGGAAATTTATTTTATCGTCGCCGCGCACCGCCGACGATCATTACGCGCCGCCGATTTAACGGCGAATCCGAAGTTCGCCCGGATTTATCGGAGGCGAAGTTACCCTTCAAAACGTATGAACATGCCAGTTTGATTTCCACTCTTAGGGGTGTCCTCGCGAGCAGAATTTGCCGCTCACTCGGAGCTTCGGAGCAGAATTTATTGTTCGCTGGCGGGAATAATAATTCGAGAGCGCGCGCGCACGCAGACAACAAGCTTTGCTTACCAGGAAACGCGTGATCGCGAGATCGTAAGAAAAAAACCGAGGGCAACAGAAATCGGCGAGTTGTCTCGGGTTTTCGGAGAGGAAAAAGCGGACTAAAGGGCCGCCGGACTAATTAATCATCCGGGAGCGCGGCGAGTTACTCGACCCTGATGAATTATCGCCACCTGAGGAACTAACTTCCACGATATATACCTTTCATATCTGCCTACGAAAATCCTCCATTCTTTGTTCGGGGGAACGGCGCGCCGTTCCGCCCGAAGAAAATGGAATGTGACAATGATGCATCGTCAATACCGGGGCGAAAATGTTGCGCCGCCTCGCATCGCCTCGCTTCACCTCTCACACACTGTGGAAATTTAATGGACAGACGGGAGATGAGAACGCCGATGATGCCGCGCCGGGCCGAGGCAGGATTTCGCGAAAATTAAATCTCCGCCGGGCCCCGGCTCGTCGATCACCACGGCGAGCACGAGCGGGGTATCATCGATGAATCTTGATCGCGGATCCAGTTGTTCGACGCAGCCGAACCGAGGCAGCCGCCGCGTGCACACCGGGGGCCGGTTATCGCGAGCGTCTACCTGGCGTTGATAGCGCGCTGCTTTATGCCCGAAACTCCACGAGGTGGAACCGAGATAAACCAGCGGGATTCGACCGTCGGCTCGAACGAATTTTGTTGCTCGTCCGGTCATTAGTCAACGTTTTATCAAAACCGCCGGACGATCTTCGACGTTCGAACGTTCGTGGAAAACAGAGAGAAATCGTGGATTCGAGAGAATGATTAAAAACGTGAGAGGGAAGTGAGGAGAGAGAGAGAGTGAGAGAGAAACGTTCCCAAATCTAGTCGCTTATCTTCGCCGAGGAGAAACAATAGGGGAAGAGGTACGGCTCGGGTCGTCGGAGAACGGTTAAATAATACGCGTGCTCGCAATAGAAACGTGTTCACGTACATTGTTGCCTCTGGACATTCCGGCGAGCATGTTAGTGCCGTTGAAGTCGTGTCACGTGCCAGATGAACCGGTGTACTTCCAGGGTTTTCCTCTCGTCGCGAAGAGAAGAAGCGAAGAGACGAAAAAGAAACGGAAGGAAAGAAAGAAGGCAACAAAAAAATTCGAAAGAACTTGCGCGCGGCTCACTGGACAGTCCTCTCTTCGGGGCCGCGTGTACAATGACGACGTTACGACGAACCGGTATAGACGGATACGGTGAAGAGAGGCCGGAAGAAACGCGGCGAGTATTGCCGCGTCAGTTGCACGAGACTTCGGCAAACACCTTGGAGTAGGTCGCGAGTAGGTTGACACCTTCAGGAGAGAGGTCGCGCGCAGAACTGACACCTCACGCGCGCGGTCCAGCTACCCTCAGCATCCAGCAGCAGCAGCAGCGGCGGCGGCAACCGAGGGGGATGAAGCGGAGCACGCGCGAAATTCCGCCCCTATACTGCGCCCACCCCTTATCCCTCCCGAACCACCACCATCCGTTTCCTCCTACTCCTCCTCACTCTTTCTCTCTCTCTCTCTCTCTCTCTCTCTCTTGCTCTCTCTCTCTCTCTGGCTCTCTTTTTCTGGAACCGAGCGCGTTCCGCTTCCTCCTCGACTACAGACCTGTTTTGTCCTGACTCCGGCAGCCTCGCGCCAGAAAAGAATGTTCGAGGGTGAAACGAAAGGTGAACTGCCCCGATAATTATCAGCCAGATAGATGCGTTTCTTACCGTTACAAAAGCGAAAATATGGCCAGGCTTTTTTCGGGATCGTTGGTCGCCGGACGACCGGTTTTATGAATCTTCTTAGTCGCGCGCGGTTCATATATCTGTGTCAAACGCCGCCGAATATTTTTGCCACGCTCGAAAGAACGAGTGCGCTATTTATTTACTGCACTTGCCTTTTCTCTTTTCGTGCGGGCGAGAAGCCTCGGGGAATGCGTTACCACTGAAATTGAAAATAATTTCTTTATTATCGTTGCGTATTAGTCGATGCCCGATCCATAAAAGCCTGATCGATAAAATCGGAATCGACCGCGCAGCAGCATCGACACCTGTTACGATTACGTCACACACCTGTGACGATTTTTACTTAGTTAATAGAAGCGTCGGGGGATCCCTGAAATTTCGAAAAATAATTTCTTTGTTATTGTTGCATATTAGTCGGCGAAAGCCTGATCGATAAAATCGGAATCGACCGCGGAGCAGTATCGACACCTGTTACGATTACGTCACACACCTGTGATGATTTTTTCTTAGTTAATAGAAGCGTCGGGGGATCCCTGAAATTTCGAAAAATAATTTCTTTGTTATTGTTGCATATTAGTCGGCGAAAGCCTGATCGATAAAATCGCGCGGAGTAGTATCGACACCTGTTACGATTACGTCACACACCTGTGACGATTTTTACTTAGTTAATAGAAGCGTCGGGGGATCCCTGAAATTTCGAAAAATAATTTCTTTGTTATTGTTGCATATTAGTCGGCGAAAGCCTGATCGATAAAATCGCGCGGAGTAGTATCGACACCTGTTACGATTACGTCACACACCTGTGACGATTTTTTCTTAGTTAATAGAAGCGTCGGGGATGCGTGATCCCTGAAATTTCAAAAAACAATTTTTTTATTATTGTTGCGTATTAGTCGGTGCGAGCCTGATCGATAAAATCGGAATCGACCGCGGAGCAGTATCGACACCTGTTACGATTACGTCACACACCTGTGATGATTTTTTCTTAGTTAATAGAAGCGTCGGGGGATCCCTGAAATTTCGAAAAATAATTTCTTTGTTATTGTTGCATATTAGTCGGCGAAAGCCTGATCGATAAAATCGCGCGGAGTAGTATCGACACCTGTTACGATCACGTCACACACCTGTGACGATTTTTTCTTAGTTAATAGAAGCGTCGGGGGATCCCTGAAATTTCGAACAATAATTTCTTTGTTATTGTTGCATATTAGTCGGCGAAAGCCTGATCGATAAAATCGCGCGGAGTAGTATCGACACCTGTTACGATTACGTCACACACCTGTGATGATTTTTTCTTAGTTAATAGAAGCGTCGGGGGATCCCTGAAATTTCGAAAAATAATTTCTTTGTTATTGTTGCATATTAGTCGGCGAAAGCCTGATCGATAAAATCGGAATCGACCGCGCAGCAGTATCGACACCTGTTACGATTACGTCACACACCTGTGATGATTTTTTTCTTAGTTAATAGAAGCGTCGGGGGATCCCTGAAATTTCGAAAAATAATTTCTTTGTTATTGTTGCGTATTAGTCGGTGCGAGCCTGATCGATAAAATTGCGCGGAGTAGTTTTCTTTCTCTTCCTATTTATATATCTTTGTATCTTTATACTGCAAAAGTATAAGCTAGTGAATTATATTATATTTCTATTGCTTGGCGAAACGAGAAATTATCAACAATTATCAACTCTGAAAGCTTCTTTCGTCTGAAATATCCACATAATATTTAACACTGGAACAAGCGAGCACTTAAAGTGACTAATTTATATTGACGCTTAAAAATAACAAGAACGCACTTCTCGAAACATATTTTTACAAAGTAGATAAATAAGTATACCCAGCAGGTAACCTCAAAAACATTTTCACAAGTTCAATCTAAATAAGTTGAACTGTGAAATAAATAATTTGAAATCCGTCGTTTTGATGCGTTCAGATTCTAGTGTTAATGAAAAGTAGACTGCGGAACTTTATGCGATTATGGCTTCTGAAAATTCTCAAAAAATGCTAGAATACAAAATTCCACAGAATTTGGTATAGTTTTTATCCACTTCAGAACTACAAAGACTACTGCAACTGGAAATGAGATTTTATCACTTTCTTAAAATTTGCCTAGAAAAATTATAAATTGCATAAATATCCGCAGTCTAGTAATTAGGCTTCATATCTTTATGCAAATTAAAAATTGTCTGCATCCACTTCAACAAGCTGGAGCAAACTAGACTTGAACAAACTTACTTTTTCTTCTTCAGTAGGCTTGATAGGTGGAAAATGATATAACAATTGAAAT
Source organism: Halictus rubicundus (assembly GCF_050948215.1). Lineage (NCBI taxonomy): Eukaryota > Metazoa > Arthropoda > Insecta > Hymenoptera > Halictidae > Halictus > Halictus rubicundus. The sequence continues at coordinate 20,622,589 of NC_135151.1, forward strand.
TCTTCTATCGGTCAGTTTCGTTGTTGTCCCACCCAATTTTGTCATAAATGCATAAAATTCACAGTCGAATAGCGTTGCTTTACTCAAGTCGTAAGAGCAAGATCAGCGAAAATTTTCAGCAAAAAGTATATTAATTACGTCAGAGGCAAGAACAGTAAAATGTTGGTGTATTTTACGACTGCGGAAGTATGTATGAGATACATCGAAAAACAATTTCAAACTTTCGGGCAGCGAAAAGAGAGGTTAAGTACAGAATGGAAGAAAAGAGAGAAAGACGAACAAGATTTCACAGCGGGAGCCCTACGTGGCTCAGAATCGCGTGCAAAAAATTTGGAAACTTTTCAAATCATATATTGTAGAAAGGAGTATATCAAACATCGAAGTCGTTTATCACTGTACCACATTTCAAAACATTATACGATATTATACACTACATTGCTCATTACAAATTACGAATGAATACATATTTTCGCATAAAATTTTATTTAGAGTAATCTCCATAATTCCTGCAGTGTAGAAAATCTGAATAAACTATTTAATATTTGTACAAAAACTATAGACTACGTTTCCTCTAAAAATTTTTACATTCCAACTTAGATTTCCAACTTAGATCCAACTTTAGATTTCACGAACCAACAACTCACCCCCAATAACATAATACAATAATTTTATTTGGGATTTCGTAGAAGATTTGTAAACTTCCTCTAGGCACAGCACAATAATTGGAAAGCTTCCGGTAATTTTAGTTAATAAAACAATTTTAGATTGAATAGTAGTACTTTATTTTGTTCCCCTCAGGGTTACAATTCAAATTCACATAGCCTCCTCCTTCCTTCCTCGCGCCGAATAATAGTTTACTTTTAAATTTGATAATTTAAATTAATATTAAGATAGTTTAGATAAGTTTTAATAAAGATTAAAACCTTCACAGCACTACTCAGAGCGGTGATCTTAAAATATTAAAAAATCGATATTAAGAATTGGAGGTTCGACCCTTCCTGTAAACATATAATTTCTATACCGACCCCCTACAAGCATTTCAACCCCAAATCGTCGATTTCAGTGGTCAATTAGCTCTGCACCCTTAAAACGATAATTGCCAGCGAATTCTTCAGCCTAGATAGATCGGAGGGAATTTGAAAAGAAAGTTTATTTCGTCCGACCTTCGGCATCTGGCAAGCATGAGAGTATATGAGAGCGAGGACGCGCGAAATTTCACCCTTGTGCGCTCTCCAGCACACCAGCGACCCCTTTACAGCCGTGCATATCGTCCAGGCGGCGACCCTCGCACCTACCTAGGGGCGAAACTTTTCTTAATAATTACTGGGCAATGGAGGCCATATTGCGCGACTCGATGACCCGGCTCCTTTAATATTCGAGTGTTACGCATGCCTCGTGCGCGCGCCAGCGCGTCCTGGAACATTTCTTTTTCTTGATGTTTTTGTTTTAGTTATGCGTGTACACGCGGTTAACGCACAAAGCCCGTTGTTCCTGAAACCCCAATGGTCGAGCAACGCTGACGCATTAAACGGTGCCTTTTGTCCCCGGTTTATTGACCCGGGTCGAGGGGACGGAAAGTTTTCCGCGCGGGACGCGTGAAACAATTGAACGTGAAAGGCGATGCATAAGCCACCCCAGCAATCATTCCGAATCCTCCCGGCCCGGCCCGACCCGGCCCGACCCGGCCCGACCGACCCTGTAATTTTTCGAATGAAAGACTCGATCGACGCGAATTATCACCGAATATTGACCGCCGGACACGTGGAACAATTGAACGTGAAAGGCGATGCAGAAGCCAGCGCAGCAATCATTCCGAATCCGCCATCGGCCCGACCCGACCCGACCCGGCCCGACCAACCCTGTAACTTTTCGAATGAAAGACTCGATCGACGCAAATTATCACCAAATATTGACCGCGGGACGCAGTAATCATTCCGAATCCTCCATCGGCCCGGCCCGGCCCGGCCCGACCCGACCCGACCCGGCCCGACCGACCTTGTAATTTGTCGAATGAAAGACTTGATCGACGCGAATTATCACCGAATATCGACCGCGGGACGCAGTAATCATTCCGAATCCTTCATCGGCCCGGCCCGGCCCGACCCGACCCGGCCCGACCGACCCTGTACTTTTTCGAATGAAAAACTCGATCGACGCGAATTATCACCGAATATCGACCGCGGGACGCAGTAATCATTCCGCATCCTCCATCGGCCCGGCCCGACCCGGCCCGACCGACCCTGTAATTTTTGAATGAAAGACTGGATCGACGCGAATTATCACCGAATATTGACCGCGGGACGCGTGAAACAATTGAACATGAATGGCGATGCATAAACCACCGCAGTAATCATTCCGAATCCTCCATCGGCTCGGGTCGGGCCGGGCCGGCCTGACCCTGTGATTTTTCGAATGAAAGCGGCCCGTGAAACAGCTAATCGATCGACGCGTATTATCACCGAATGTTGATTGCGGGACGCGTGAAACAATTGAACATGAAAGGTAGGGGTGTGAAATATCGGGTTGGGTCGGGAAAACGAAATTTTTTCGGATTCGGGACGGGTACCCGAAAATTTTCAGATTCTCGAAAGTGTCGGGATTCTCGTATTTATCGGGATTCTCGAAATAATCGGGATTCCCTAAAGAATCGTGTATTCTTTTCAAGAGTGACATATGTTATATTCTCGAAATTTTCGGGAAACCCGATTCCTTCGAGGATTTTCGAAATTTTCGGGAAACCCGATTCCTTCGAGGAATCTCGAAATTTTCGGGAAACCCGATTCTTTCGGAAATCTCGAAATTTTCGGAAACCCGTTCCGGCCCGACCCGACCCGACCTCTTACCGACACGTCCCGACCATCGGGTTCCCGATATTTCGGGTTCTCGCACACCCCTAATGAAAGGCAATGCATAAGCCACCGCAGTAGTCATTCCGAATCCTCCATCGGCCCGGCCCGACCCGACCCGACCTCTTCCCGAATCGTCCCGACCATCGGGGTCCCGATATTTCGGGTTCTCGCACACCCCTAATGAAAGGCAATGCATAAGCCACCGCAGTAGTCATTCCGAATCCTCCATCGGCCCGGCCCGACCCGACCCGACCTCTTCCCGAATCGTCCCGACCATCGGGTTCTCGCACACCCCTAATGAAAGGCAATGCATAAGCCACCGCAGTAGTCATTCCAAATCCTCCATCGGCCCGAACCAGCCCGGCCCGACCCGGCCCGACCCGGCCCGACCCTGTAATTTTTCGAATGAATGCGTCCCGTGAAACGGCGAATCGATCGACGCGAATTATCGCCGAATATTGACCGCGAGACGCGCGCGAAATTTCATCCGAGCTTTTTCACGAGCACGAGCGCAGAAAGCGCGTCGCTGTTGCGATTAATACGACTCGAAACATTAAAAGCGTTCTTAGCCACGGAGAGTGCACACGGATGTAAAGCAGACAGAGAACTTTTAATACTCTGTAGTGTACAAAGCTTTGCACTTATGTCGCCACCGCACGCGAGATAACATACATTACTATATTGGTATCGCGAGCTCCGAATGAAATTCACAATGGTACTTCGTCCGTGAGACCTGAATATCGTGTTTTATATAGACATTAACGTCGTTTATACTGTGGAACAACGCGTCGTGGCGTCCACCTTATGAATTTAAACCGAACCCGTTTGTTCATTCACTCGTGCGCACAATGTTCGACGGCAATTTATGGGAGTCAACAAATTAAATCTCCGCAATTTACAAGATTTATAAAACGGGGTTTCGCAAATCATTAACGGTTCGAAATATTTATTGTTTCTCGTTCACGGTGAGAAATTTTTTTTTCTCTAAATAGACCAATCATTCCGAGCTGGCTGTGTCGTTGTGCGATCCTCCATTATTACTAGACTCCGTATTTTTTAATTTTTCAATATAAGTTGACGGAAAAAATTCGTGAAATGCAACTTTATAGACTTTAATTAAACTTTATTATTTACTTTATTTTTATATCTCAGTAACCATTAGTTTTTCTCCCCATACACCACTATAATTTTTTATTCAGGATTCAATTCCCTCTCCAACCACAAGATTACAATTTACGCTTCACGATGAAGAAGCTCAAGGTGATCTTCATGTCTCGAGAAAAGAGAAAAATAGAAATAAACCAATTATCACATTACATGCTGCTCTTGACATACTACAATTTTCCTGAAAAATAGCAGGTTTCAGTCGCTCGTGTCGCAAACCTCATTCTGTACAAATTCTATAAACAAATACAATCAACTTGCATTAATAATCGTTTATAGAGAATATCACAGTAACCATTAGTTTTTCACCCCACACACCCTTATAGTTTTTAATTCAGGATTCAATTCCCTCTCCAACCACAAGGTTAAAATTTCCCCTTCACGATAAAGAAACTCAAGGTGACCTTCGTATCTCGAGAAAAGAGCAAAATAGAAATAAACCAATTATCACATTACAGGCTGCTCTTGAAACTACAATTTTCTTGAAAAATAGCAGGTTTCAGTCGCTCGTGTCGCAAACCTAATTCTGTACAAATTCTATAAACAAATACAATCAACTTGCATTAATAACCGTTTATAGAGAATATCTCAGCAACCATTAGTTTTTCACCCCACACACCCTAATAGTTTTTTATTCAGGATTCAATTGCCTCTCCAACCACAAGGTTAAAATTTACCCTTCACGATAAAGAAACTCAAGGTGACCTTCGTATCTCGAGAAAAGAGCAAAATAGAAATAAACCTATTTTACATGCTGCTCTTGAAACACTATAATTTTCCTAAAAAAATAGCAGGTTTCAGTCGCTCGCGTCGCAAACCTCATTCTGTACAAATTCTATAAACAAATACAATCAACTTGCATTAATAACCGTTTATAGAGAATATCTCAGCAACCATTAGTTTTTCACCCCACACACCCTAATAGTTTTTTATTCAGGATTCAATTGCCTCTCCAACCACAAGGTTAAAATTTACCCTTCACGATAAAGAAACTCAAGGTGACCTTCGTATCTCGAGAAAAGAGCAAAATAGGAATAAACGATTTATCACATTACATGCTGCTCTTGACATAATACAATTTTCCTGAAAAATAGCAGGTTTCAGTCGCTCGTGTCGCATACCTTATTCTGTACAAATACAATCAACTTGCATTAATAATCGTTCATAGAGAATATCTCAGTAACCATTAGTTTTTCACCCCACACACCCTTATAGTTTTTAATTCAGGATTCAATTCCCTCTCCAACCACAAGGTTAAAATTTACCCTTCACGATAAAAAAACTTAAAGAGAAAAATAGAAATAAACGATTTATCACATTACACGCTGCTCTTGAAACTACAATTTTCGTTTCGGAATACTACAATTATAGTTGAGAAGTAATTCGAGTTGCGCGCTCAGCTGGATCACCCTGTACAAAGGATAACATAGACAGCCCCGGCTTCTTGTTGCCGCGGACCGTTGTAAATGATTCACGGGAGCGTCGGCCGTTGCATGGAAGTGTTATGGGAGCGTGTTGCGTTTCATCCAAATTGATCTTTACAGATTGAAAATCCAGTGATGAACGAGCGCGCTAATGCCGGGAATGCGTTTCGCCGCGTATGCGCGCTCGATCATCGTGTCTCACTGTCCGGCACGATATTAACCGTTCAACGGAAAATTCGGAATGAATTCGCGCGCGAATTAATTTTGAGCTGCGCGAAAACCGAAATCCGAGTTAATTGGCGCGGAACTGTTCCAGTTGTCTAAGCGGTGGCCGCGCGCCGAGGCCGACCGTTTCCTGTCATTTCATTTCCAATTCTGCGATACTCCGATTATCGAATCTGTAATTTCATGCGACGACATGCGCACCGCTCGTGACCGGGTATACTAATTATCATCCGTCGGGAATGCATAATTTCCGGCGGTGCCGAAAAAAAAAACCCCCGGTGTAATTAATGGAACGAAAGCCAGCCCGAAACCGGGCCCGATCGATACCGCCGACAGTAAGAAAACACATGGCGCTCGTTCGCATTCCGGCGAGTTCACAACAATGTTCATTAGCTTCATGAATTGAAATGGTTCCCTTCGGCCGGTCGCAAATACTTGACGTCATCGCCTCCCTCCCGGGTCAACGTATTACGCTTCCCCGCAATTCTGCTTCGAATCATTTCACCAACGATCCAAATCGATTTTAACAATGTTTTTCGAATACTCCAAACGCGGTCGGTGATTGCTAGATTTTATTCCGTTAGCCATTTTTCTTTTGCTCGTAACAAGAAACACATAACCTCCGAAAAGTAGCTTGGAAAGAATGTGTGATAAATTGTGAAAAGTAACAGCTTCAAGTTTCACACAATCAGTTCACATTTATCGTTGCGCGACCTCTTCTTTTCGAAATTATAACAGCTGGTATAATTTAAGAGGAAAAATAAATTTAGGTAAACTAAATATTAGGAACATGAATGCATACATGGGGTCCATTGAGGACCCCACTTACCTAATTCCTTGCTAACTTTGATTACAGCAACAATTCATTTCCGTAAACACATTAAACATAACCTAAATATTGACAGAAGCAAATAGCTGAACTCTCGGTTCACAAATGGCGCGGCTAAAAATGTTAACACAAAATCCAATACTGGGGTCCTTTGCGAACCCCACTCACGCATTTAAGGGTTAAGAGAATTCTAAAGAAATTTTAAGAAATTCAAGAGAATTTAATCAGTATTTTCTGAAGCCCCTGTATTCGAGGATTGCCGTTTCGCCCGGTGACGGATAGTTGTTGCAAGGACATAAAAAATCGTCGGTTCATATACAGGGTGATCGGTAAGCACAGAACGTGGCAGCGGACGAACGAGAATGGAGCGGGGATAATTTCGCGTGGATGGTGGTCGATATAAAAATGGCTAAAATGGTTGTCGGCGGGCTCGAGATTAAAATTCAACCGCGTCCACATCTACCGGTGGTCACGATAAAGGCGAAATCTCGAACAATTATGGTCGTGGAATTCCCTATCGTTTCCCGTTTACCTCTGAGCGAGGGCTGTCCATTGTCTGGCCAGGACCGAATGAAAGGTAAAAAGGAAGGAAAGCGAAGTCGCACGGTCGAGACAGTAAAGCGCATAGAAGAAATGCAAAATGGTGGTAGCGTTGGTCGCCCGCGTAACCGAAAGAGAGGGACGACTACGACGACTGCTGAAGGAAATGCTCGCGAACGGGGGAATGGATAGCAAAGGGGAGCCTTGCGGAGACAAAGAAAAGAAGGAAGAAAGGAGGGACGAAGATATCAAAAACAGGAACGGGAGCCGAGTGTAAACAGTCTAAAAAACCGCGAACGATGAAAGATGTCCTTTCAGCGTGGTTGACGAGGCCGCGAGCTTGCAGTTCACGATAATAACGAAACGTTACACCGCTCCGCGCGTCATCAAGACTTCCAGTTGACAAACAGGGATTCTCAGAGTATCAGCATCGCCCTAATCACGCTTCCAGTTACAAGTATTACCGCGCAACTGCGATCGCTGCCACGGCAATTAATTATCAGCTCCGAGAATATCGTTTCAACCTCCGCCGTTGCGAAAATCTGTTGGATTCCGGGTTTGGAAGTCGAGTACAACAGTTTATAATAAAATCGAGAAGAGTTTTATTTAAGTGTATACACGGTGGCGAGTTTAAGGTACAACGATGTAACCTTCTGCACTGAAATATGCAAGAAGAAGCTCTGACTCTGTTTCGACGGGCTGCTATATATATATATATATGTAGCTTTTGAGAGGAAAATGTGGAAGGGAGTAGAAAAGGCTTGTTGTGGAAAGGATTACGTGGAAGAGACAAAGTCCAAGGGTCTGTTTGGTTCTGATGATTCAAGGGTTTTGGCTGACGTGTCTATGGCATGATTATCATGATGCGTTGGCGTTTAACTAGAGCCTAGGGTTATCGGGTATACAACAAATCATCGAACGTTGATCGGACGATCCAAGGTACTTACGATTTACTTCGATACGCTCAACAAAATTTTACACCGCGTTTTTATTTTCCGCAAGTACTGTTTGCGTTCACAATGGCGTTAGAATGAGTGAAATAATCTAGCAAAGGCAATACACAGAGCAACATGTCCGAGATTATTGGTGTGCCGAAAGGAGGATAATCCTAGAACCACGGAGATTCCGTTCGCATTCGCAAAATCCTAGAAATCGGCAACAGCTTTCGAACTTCCTGTCGGCAGTGTACGGGCGAGTTTTGCCGGTTTTCGTCGTCGCGGCATTACGCCTGCGACTCCATTACCACGGACAGTTTTACGCGTCGCCCTATAGTACTTTTAAACGATTATTGCGCCAGGTATAATCACGAGTATTACCGGTGGCGCACCGTACTATCTAGTAATTAGAAACTTGAGATCACGATAGCTTACGTTACCGCGCGGGAGTTTCCACCCCGGCTACGATTGCGATCTCATGTGAATATAAGAAAATACGTTAGACCTCGACGGGCCAGATGAATTGCCAATCTGGCCAGAAACACGAGGTCAATGTAACCTCCACGGACCACGTGAACCTTGAAAAAGGTATCCGATCGAATCGATACGATTTTCTCTAAATTAATCCAAGAAACTTCAATTTTTTTCTTTCTTCGAAGAAAATCGGTCCGAAAATCACCCTGTGAATTAATCGGTTTCTAATAAGGTAAATCGACCTAAGGTAAAGTCACCTGAAGAAAAATAAAAATGAAGTCACTTGTCACAAGGTTTCCAGAATCCACAAGTTCCCACGACCTCTGTCCAATTGAATCTCTTGGTTATTTCAAACAGTACGAGACAATGTTGCTCACAGAAGTTGTAGGATTTAAGAAAAGTTTGCAAATGGAGGCGCAGAGAAGATATGGAGGTCACCTTTGTTTTTTTCAATGGAGTGTCCAATTTTTATGCTCGATTTCGATAGATTGCCGTATTCTGAGTATAAGAGTACTAAAGTGTATTCGTCATAAAACTTACCGTTACCAGTTTCTTTTAATTTTTTACGCAATTTTCCAAAAATCCTGTGCGAAGGGCATATGCGGTTTGGATATCTTTCACCGTACAAATTTTGAGCCACAATTGTGTTTCTCTTAGTTTTTGCATAAATTAGAAGCATCTCGTTCTTCGAATGCAAATTTCATATTTCACTATCTTATGTTCGCTAACTGAGAAACTGACTGACACTTTTATTTGAAACATTTTTTTGTCAGATTTAGAGAACTTGCTATTACAAACAAATTTCACGCGTACCGTGGTAAAAATGTAAACACAAAGTCTAAATATCAAAATGATAGTTTATTGACAACGAAACACAACTATACAATATACAATATCACAACTATACAATATACAATATTACAACTATACAATATACAATACGGTCGATTCATGCCATACTGATATGTATCGCACAAAAAGTTAAATTTCTCCATGTTGCCGCACTATACCGCACCTAAACTCTTCAGGATTCTGTAAAGCAATGTCTACTGAATAACCTCAAAAAAAAAAATTAGAGAGGCGTTTTGCGGAGAAGAAACGTTATTACATAATACATTTTGATTTTCTGAAAAAAATTGTACCATTTTCGATTGTTTATTCTATCAAAACCACCGAAGCGTTTAGAACAAAAAGCTATAAAATTACTTTATATACCTTCCTTTACATCCTAGACATGTTTTTATCCCGATTCCATACACCACACTTGTGAAAAAAATCGTTTCTTTAACACATGTTTTTCGACCCTTCTCTTGGTCACGAGAATATGTCACTTTCAAGTGTCTATATGTTACTAAATAGTACTGTTTATAGAAAAAATATTATTGTATATTACTCGCATATATATTAAGGTGCACGAGAAAAAAGTTTCAGTCATTTTGAACAAACTAAACATTTTGACTTTTGGCGCGCTAAACTGGCCAAATACCCCACTGTGGCGTCCGTCTAGCACGATTGCAAATCGTGCACGACTGCAACAAAAGAGACAATTGCAAACGGACGACAGAACGCCGGGATAGTTTCTGTTGCATCGGTAAGACCACTTTTTAATCTCGGATCTCTTCAGTCTGCGAAACACGCAAATTAACCGTGCAATAAATTTTTTTCCATCCAGATTATGGATCGGTTCGAGCGTGGGACGACTGAGCCAGTGTCGCGGTTTATTAAAACGGAATAGCAATGGCGCACCGGCGCAAGCTGATTGTCCTTCTTGTCTTTAAAGATAAGCCGAGTAAATATTCATAGCCGGGTTGCACTTGATTCGACGGGGAGCTCGTAGAGACCCGTACCCCGTAAAGCCGATTAAATCACCCGTTCTTCTTTTCTACTCGGTAACCCCTTCTTTCCGGTTCCCTCGGCCACAGAAGGATCTTCGGGAAAGAGTTCGTACGAGGAGTCAATTAAAAAGTACCGGTTCGATTATCGATTATATTTGCCGGGCGACGACGCGCCGGCGGTGCTCTCGTCGTGGCCTGTAGGAGCTACACAGTCGTTGGTTGTACAGGTCCTCGAGAAGTACTTCTGGCTGCGCAATGCTTGTCCTTTGAGGGCTGCGTTGCGGAGCCCTTGTCGTGCGCCAAAGACACGGCCGTTCTGCGGCTAAATTTATTACGACGCTAACAAATATAGAGACAGTAATTATTTGCATCCTCTGCCGACGGTGGAGGGATGAAGGCCACGGATCGGCGCATCCGTGGAGGACCCAGCCGGCTATGAATGTCATTCTGAATCACTCATGAATTCTACTTCTTCTTCGACGTTTCCTGTTCTCCTCGTGTCTCCGATCTCTCTCTCTCTCTCTCTCTGTGTCACAACGGATCTTCCGTAACCGGTGTGCGCAAGCGATGCGTACGTTTGATCCTTCAGTATATCGGGTAACATATTCCCGAGGGAACAGTCGAGTGGCGTCGCACCGCACGAGAGTCGTTGATTCGCTCGAGGAGAGCCCCCGTTGAAAAGCGCAGGCGTTCCTCGAATCACCTCGAACGACCCAACGCGTAAGAACCGATTCTCTTTATCTCTCTCTTCGCTTTCCGCTCGAGCGTCCCGCATACCGAATTAAACCGCAGATTAAAAGGAGCCGCGCGAGATTTCCTTGAATACCCGGCCGGAAAAGTTCAAGGAAAACGTGGCGACGGGAAACCCGTTCACGCGTTTCTTCACTGCTCGCTTGGTCGCCGCGGTCTCTGGAAATATTGTTTCAAATATTTCCGAGAGAAATTGAATGTTTCGCGAAGTGGAGAATCGTGGCGGTTCCTCCGGGCACGAGCGCGAGCGATGGCACCTCAGACGGAACTTTTACACAGGGATTGTGTGACGAATGGCCTTTTTAGCTGGACAAAATTAAGTTTCAAATGAACAAAAACTAACTGTGCTGATACAATCTAAAATAACCGTGTATTAAAACCCTTGAATATTAAAACTTAAAATTCTCTTGTTGTCTGTTTACAGAGCGTGTAAACTTCACCTAAAAGACGAACACCTAACCTATAAATGAATGGGCACATTTCCGTACGCGCTAGAAATATGTTAAAATGTACTAAGGAGTGTTTAAATTTCCTATTTATGATGGATATAACATCTCAAAACATGTATTTTCACTTTAGTAATTCCAAATTATCGATAACATTCCTCTATTTTTGTAAATTAAGCGTCAAAGACGGTACTTATTTTTCCAGAGAAACGCCCATGTTACTACTCTTCGTTAATGAATTGGTATATGCTCCACGTCGGTCCACGCGATGATTTTTACGTATAATAAAGTAGAGACTCTCTACTTTATTTTAATACCAAAATTGGCTTGCAGAACGTTGCAGAACTATACTAATTTTTACAATGAAGTTACGTCGTTTTACGTACACGCTCGTGACAATCATAGCTCGGGCCGGGCGTTTCGAACGCAGCAGGTGCCGATTGCCGTCGCCATTTATTGTTAGCGGTTTGTTTAGTCTACTCGTTGAAACCTATGGATTGGTCTCATTCGTTGTATATTGAAGGAATAAACAATGACAAGAGCCCCGAGTTTTCCTCTGAAATTTCTTCGTCTGAAAATTCGTTTCTTCAGTCTCAGAGCGATCAGCGTGCAGTGTACATCTCCCTTGCGTTTTTCTTACATCTTTCAGTTTCGTTATTTTTATTGTTGTTGTTGTTTTATTCTTATTGTTACAATTACTGTGGTTATTGTTAGTGTTTTATTTGTTACGTTATCACTTTACACGTGAAAACGTTATAACAAAATCTTCCTTAGATATGCTCAAGTACGTTGAGTCAAAACATTTCATCCCTCATAAAAATGATGGAAAGGGTAAATAGGAAATACAAATTTTTAGATTGATCTAAACAAATTGGTACAAACAACATAAGCTTATACTAAACCAAAGAATAATTCTTTCCCGTTAGAATATGTCTGAATCTCCAAAAAGTAACATTTACTATAAATTTTTCCAAAATTACATTCTTTTTGTCCATAATTAAAAATGACGTCTTCTTCGATAATATCTAGTACTTGTTAAATCATTCTGTGTTGCACAGGTCCATTACTAACTTTGTTGTATTTTATATTTAATTATAAATCACTTAAAATAGATTGTTTAATTAACAAAAACCAACTAAATGTTGTAAAAAATTAATAATTATTCATATTTTACACAACTGTAAACCTATTGATCGATAAATATAGAGAAATAGGCGATTTAGAATTTTGTCCAGCTAAAAAGGCCATTCGTCACACGGTGCGGCGCGGCGATGGCCGCCGGTGCCACGTATCGTTCTTTAAAATGGTTTCCATTCGTTCACGTGGTTCTTTGATGAAAAGTAGACAAAGAAGGACCGGTGCGGGGACAGACGGCGAACCGTTTACACGGGAAGAAGTTTCCGCGGAGCGCAGACGAACCGACAGAAGTTTATCTAGAACTATGCAGTTGGCAGTTACAGACAGTTTCGCGTGGCAAAACGATTCGTCCGGCCTGAAGTTGTTATCGTTAATAGCTACCAGTTATCAGCGCCGTTCGATTCCGCCTTGTCACAGCGTGCTTACATACACGCGCAACGCGTCCGCGTCCGCGTCCGCGCGCCCGTTTGCAATTTATACGCGGCCGCTTCAACGAACTTTAACGAGGACATTCGACGCAGTGAAATCAAAAAAGAAAAAAATACGGGCCGCTGTACGCGTTTTCGTTTCTCGGAAATTTCATGCGAACGGAATATCACAGAATACGTTTAATCCTCCGTGTATCGAGTTAATACGACAGATGAAATGTATTGTGTCGTATTATGTTGTGAAAAAGATTTTATTAAAACTTCGTAGATATTGCCCCTCGTAACTTTTTGCCGTGGAAAAATTTCTAAAACAAAGTTTTTGTACCGATAGTGTTAAATACGACAGATGAAATGTATTATGTTTACCCCTAAATTTCGAGATAGACAGAAAATTTGAAAAAGATTTTGTTCTAATTTCGTAGATACACTCGCCGAAATTTCTATAAAGTCATCGTCATTTTCATAGATATTTTTAAAATATTACAATTTCTGTTGCTTTATCGTATCTGGCCTTGTGCTTTGTTGACACTCTGATAGAAGGACCGCGCACTCAAGACCGCATTGTTTACTATTTACGTTTTTTTTTAATTATTTCTGCGTGGTGCAGAACACAAGTGCGAAGTTTCTATAAAGTCACTTAGTGTTTCTCTGGATTCTGAGCAGAGAACTACAGGAAATTGCAAACATTCTAAAAGTATTAGTTTTAGAACTCATAGAAATCCTGTTTTTTATAATTTGATTCGCGTGTAGTATAATGCCGAGAGGAAAAGTACTAACAATTGAAGAAAAAGCATCGATCGATGCTTATAAAAATATGGGCTGCTCTAATCGCGCAATTGCTAAGAAAATTAATCGGTCATATACTGTGATTAATAATTATATCAATTTACGCGAAAATGACGGAAAAAATCATTTTAAAGGTGGTAATAAAAAATTGTCAAAGAGACAACATTCATTATTAATGAGGTCTGCGGCTAAGGAAACGAAAAATGCAGCACAATTGCGAGCTGAATTGGAGCTCCCAGTAACAAGAAGACGTGTGCAACAACTTTTAAATTATTCTGGGCAATTTGTGTGGACAAAAATGCAACGTAAACCAGGCCTTAAAGAAACACATAAACAGGCCCGTCTTGATTTCGCACGGGCACACATGTCCTGGACGAAAGAGTGGGAGTCTGTCATTTTTTTCAGATGAGAAAAAATTTAATTTGGATGGGCCTGATGGCTGTAAATATTATTGGCATGATCTGAGAAATGAGAAAAGTGTGACAATGAGTCGTAACTTTGGCGGTGGTTCCCTAATGATATGGGCTGCGTTCAAAGCTGACAAAAGGACTCCAGTGTGTTTCATAAAACACAAAATGAATTCTGAAAATTATACGGATTTGTTAGACATGGTTCTAATACCCTTTACAGAAAATATTGAAGATGACAATTTTATTTATCAGCAAGATAATGCTGCAGTGCACGCGTCGAAGCACACAAAGCAGTGGCTTCTTGAAAGAAATATCAATGTTTTGCTATGGCCTGCTTGTTCTCCGGACATAAATCTTATTGAAAATGTTTGGGGTATCATTGCGCGACATGTTTATAAAAACTGCAAACAATACAACTCCATTAGCGAACTAAGGGATACGGTGACTGAAGCATGGGCGTCTGTTAAAACAGAAACGCTACAAAAGTTAGTTTCGTCAATGCCCAATCGCATTTTTAATGTAATTCAAAAAAATGGAGGTTACACTAAATATTAAAATAGATATAATAAAAAAACAATTGTTAATTTCAACTTTATCCGTATAAAACGAAACTGACATTATAGAAATTTCGCAGTCTGTTCTGTGTAAAATTATATTTTTGTTTTCTTTTATCAATAAATGTTATACTTATGTTTTTAAATCGGCGTGTATGCTTTCTTTATGTAATCCCGAAATGCTACCAAATACAAATTTTTCATTGGTAATGGTATAATTATAAGAATTCATTACAAAACACAGTGACTTTATAGAAATTTCGGCGAGTGTATCGCGGCTTGTAACTTTTTGCCGCGGGAACGTTTCTGCAACAATGTTTTTGCACCGATAATGTTAAGTACGACAGATGGAATGTATTATGTTTACCCCTAAATTTCGAGGTAGACGAGAAACTTGAAAAAGATTTTGTTCTAATTACGTAAATATCGCGGCTTGTAACTTTTTGCCGCAGGAACGTTTCTGCAACAATATTTTTGCACCGATAATGTTAAGTACGACAGATGAAATGTATTATGTTTACCCGTAAATTTCCAGGTACACGAAAAACTTGAAAAATATTTTATTATAATGTCGTAGATATTGTCACGTAATAAATCACTTAACGATATAAAAAAAAGAAATCGTTGAGCCGTAGCCCAACTAATTATCACTTTATTCACAATAATACAGAATGCTTACGTTAGAGAGTGGCTCCAGGTCAAGACTGAAGACTGAGAACAATTGCGCGATCTTATATGCTAATACATAATCTTATCTTAACGGGAGCGGTGTTTTGGCGTCGTCTATACTTACACGATGAATCATGTCATTGATGAATCGTGGTGAATTTGGGCCGTCACAATATCGCCGCTTGTAACTTTTTGCCGCGGGAACGTTTCTGCAACAATGTTTTTGCACCGATAATGTTAAGTCTGTAATTAAACTTTTAATTTGAATGGAATGGCAGTATAATCTGAAACGTTTATAAATTTATGGGATAAAAGTGCCCGCATACGGACACGCTGAATAAATTTAACACAATTTCGAGGATATATGATTTCGCTAAATTCAAACAGAACTGTACGTAACGTTACCTTCTGCGTGGTAATTGTTCGAGTAACCAGATCCCGCACATCGTATCCAGGCGTTTTTCATTTTGCTAATTCCAAGCTCTTGCAGCGCGCCAGCAGCTATCATATCGCAATACATGATTTCTGTAAGAACAAACGTAATTGAAAGGTTAGAAATGTGCATTAATATTTTTCGACCATTTCAATAATTACATATGAATTCTATATAATTTTAGTTTCATTATATGTGCATGCTTATAAAATATGCATTGATGTATGAATCTCATAAGAATTAATTCGGGAAACGTAATTTGATTAATTAGTTTTTTCATCCAAATTATCTTCGCAAACGAAGTTAATCCTTTACTAAAACAGACGTAATAACGTAACAATTTGCAACATTACATTCTACGTTTATCAATTACCAGAGAATATAAAAACATTTCCTGTGAATATAGTGTAATTATAAACAAAATAATAATAAAATAATAAACAAAAAGGGACAAGAGCATCTAAAAGGCAAAAATAGGAGTTTGAATTCTGCAGTTTGAATTCTAAAATAGATTTACTGGTTGGTTATATTGAATTTCGCAAACATTGATTTGTTTCTATTGTAGACAATAATCAAATCCATTCTGAAAATGTGTACAATAGAAGCTTTGTTACAATTGAAGCTTTGTGGTTCTGTTATATGAACAGTTTATTTCCTTTT
Source organism: Halictus rubicundus (assembly GCF_050948215.1). Taxonomy (NCBI): domain Eukaryota; kingdom Metazoa; phylum Arthropoda; class Insecta; order Hymenoptera; family Halictidae; genus Halictus; species Halictus rubicundus. The sequence continues at coordinate 20,639,137 of NC_135151.1, forward strand.
ACAATTCTACATATGCACATATGCAACATTTACACAATTTTTTCTGTATGATAACATCTCATATTGAATCTCATTCATAACGAATCAATATGAAATTGGCATAGTACCAGAACCATTATATCATTAACATCAACGTTTAGAAATTACAAATGTACATTTATGAAATACCTGCAGGTTTATTGTAGTACTATTTTAAGCCACGAAGCTCGTCTTTAAAATCTCAAAAATAGTTAATTAAAATCTTAAAAATTGTTGATTTCACAGACGTGTACAAAAATCGAATGACTTGTAATTCGTTGACAAAATATGCCAATTGCAATAGTGCTTGCTTCCATCAATAAATTTTATTTCGAAAAAGCTTTATGTTTATTTAATCATCGGTCATTTCATATGCAACAACCTAATAGTAAAAAATACGTATGGTTCAAAATGATACGAATTGAAGTACCCTGAAGAAGCGCAAAATAATCGACTTTTCAGGCCGTCAAAGTGGAAAGGGCCCTCGACGAAGCCGCGCATGTAAGAAAGATTAGGTTCATACATAAATGAATAACGTAACCTTTCCAACAGTTTTCAATCGTTTCCGAGATGGTTGCGAGCATAATGGCCGCCACGGTGGTAAATGAACGAGCGATCTGGTCCGCGTTCAACGGGTAATTGCCGAAGTAATTTCGCGCGGGACCAAAGTCGATCGTCAAAGAAGAAGAGAACGATGAGCACCGGAAAGAATCGATCGAATTTAAGTACAGATACAAGTAACCAATCAACCGTCTTGTTGCGAGTGCAGTTAGTATAGACTTCCAGTGCTCGGTTTGCGGGCAGCGGTTTGCGGCTTGCGAACATGGCGAACTGCAGAGACACGTCTATTCGTTGCTGTTACCGTGTCTAGCAAAATGGAACGGAGAAAGAAAAAAGTGTTAATTATTCTCGGGCTGTTCGCGAGCTATAATTGGTCATTTAAGGGCCAACGGTAGCCACGTGACTTTTACAGTGTTTACCAGAAAAAAATATTCTCCTATAAGGACGAAAGGTTGCGGCACGGAAAACCATTTTTCGCCGATTTTTGGTCGGTAACGTAGTCACTCTACCTTATCGCGAATCTACTCTACTCGAATCGAAGAGGCTCGAGAAGCTCTCGACAAAGACATAAGAAGGTTTAGGATTGGCCACACAAGGACGAATTCGCGTGTATCGGTAAACTACGACTTAACAGCAATAAATTATTATAGGGTGATACCTCAAGAAAATACAAATACCGAAAGGTGTGCTAGATCTACTTTTAACAAGAACTTCCGTCTAATCCCATAAGTAACTTAGTTGATAGCGATGTTAGCGAATAATTATTTTTATATTGTTATATTTAGATATTATTGTTACACTTATTTAATATTATATTTCTTATTTATTTTTATATTTGTTCCTATAACTTATATAATATTATTTTTAAGGGTTCTACATATGTTGAATCTCATTCCAGGACCTAACAGAAAATTTCAATCGGTTTGAAGAAGCGTGAAACGATCTATGATTTTTTTCCACCTAGAATGGCCATTCGCGACACTGTGCGCCGGTGGATTCGCGAATATTTTCGATCGCGGGCCTCGTCGTGGTTCGTCTCGAGTCTAGACGGATAATAATGTCCGTAGAAAAAAGAAGGTCCGAAAAGGGATTCCTCCCGGAGCGATACGATAAAACGATTTAAATGCATGCGTGGCACAAGCAGTATTTTTATTTTGACAATAACTCGCCGTTGATCCGCAGGTCGATGTCTCGGGGATAGCAGATATTGGAAATGGCAAACGGAGACAGAACAGTCTGGCTGATTATCCGATTATCCGGTTCTCCGGAACATTTGCAATTTACGTCTGGAAGTACCATCGGTTCAACCCCTCTTTCGGGGTCGTTGCTTCTTCTCCCACATCCTTCGTTACCGTTCCACCCCCATCCGGTTTCCATCGTTCCCTTTCCCCACTTCAGCAGCTCCGCTCTTCTTCCGCCGTTTTCCTTCCGTTCCTCGTCCTTCATTTGATTCGGCGCGCTGCACCCTCTGTCGGCGGCACGGGACAACGACGAATCATTCGTTTCTATCCTAACGAAATCTCTCGTCGGACGTTGCGCCGATAAGAGGCACGGACCATCGTACCGTTTCCCAAAGAATGGCCATCGGCATGGCCAGGATCCTGTTGCGAGGCGATCGTCGGCGAATTCATTAATTCGTTCATTTCGCAGAGCGCAATCGGAACCAGCGGCTCGAATTCAAGCGTCAAATTCGATCGAGCACGACCGAATAACTGGAACACCATTTATTCCGTATTCACAAATTACAGGTGGGAGGGAACACTGGTTGGACCTTCGGATTACAGGTGACACTTTAATTTTTTCCAATTACCCGATGCCCGGCACGGAATTAAAGATTAAACACGAATCGATCAAAGAATATCATTTATTCAGCCGGTCTCTGGTGGAAACGCTGAACTGTACCGAGGCGGTTAGTAGCCTACATCGATTATGCAGTTTGCACTCGAAGCTATTTAGAATCTATCTAGAATATTTCCCTTCTATATTTACTCGCACAGTGCGGTATAGGCAGAATGCGAGGTAAAGTAGGCTGTAAGTTAGGTTAAGTTAGGTTAAGATTAGGTTAAGAGCGGGTAGAGGAAGGAGTGTAAATTGAATTGTAACCCCGAGGGGAACAATAAATGATTATAAGTATTTACTCACACAGTACTGTGGCATTTTTAGTAATTTATTAAATACAAACAAATTTAATAGTGTAAGAATGCAAAAATCCGTTCGCTTTCGACGATTTGCATCAGGCGCTGCTCCCTAGCTAATTCACGGTTACTATGATATAAAGCTTTCTTGTCACGAATGCCTAAACCACATAGAGGCATTCTAGGAATTGTTCTTCTTCAAAGTGACAACTAGAAGTGTGAATAGTCGACTAATTCAATTTTTTAAAATAAAACGCTTACATTTGCAACACACATCATATGGAACATATATATTAAAAAGAAGTATTTAATATAAAGTTCCACGAACGAGTCAGTAAATCCAAAAAACAATTCTGCAACATACACAGTGTTTACATTATATTTGCCGAAAGCACACGTCATCGATGAAACGTAAAATTTATAAGCAAATAAATGTTGTACGCATGAAATGTGTAGCAATAAACTTTCCATCGCAGCATACGGAAAATTGACTCTGTTTATCTTGTTTAATTGTTAATATCATTATCTTAATAAACACTATGTGGTTGTACAAAGATAAACAAAGCCAGCGTTTCAAAAGCGATGGAAAATGTAAGTTACACATTTGCTTATAAACTCATAACGAATTACCGCGGAACATTCTATAACATTCTTTTCTTATTTTTATATACAAAGTGAACCACCATAGTTTGCCCGATCGAACCAAATTAACTGTAGACCGAACCTAACAATGCGGAAATAGTAAACATTAATCAATAATTCGTACTTGAAATAAACACTGTACACACTATCATAATCACTGTAGAGACCGCGGAGTTTATGCATTTATAACAAAAATGGGTTGGTCGAATACAAAATTTTAAAGACAGAAGAATAGAATAAATTTTATAAATAAATAGATTTTATAAGTTTTTACTATGAGCTAGGATAAAAAATTTGTAGAAAGCAAGTTCAACTATATTTTTCGTAATTCAGAGTAAATGCATTTCTCCAAAATTTTCACTACGTCACCTAGTAAACTGATCGTTCTAACTTGTCCAAAAAGCTGAAGTTGTGCTTTTTATAAAAAAAGTTATTCCGATTTAAAGTGCGTGCCATCAATTATGTGACCGACTGTAGATTTGTATGCTCTTATATAGTGTTTTAGAGACAGTATTGTCGCCAGGAGTGTGACCAGGATGTCGGAACACCCTGTATAGTAAGTTTCCGATATATGTCAACAACACGGGTCTTTCCAGCGTCTTGTATCGTCCAGGAGACGTAACCGTGTTATGTTTACACTCCTCGGCGTCCGAGGCCACGTGGCCCCTCACGGGATATAGGCCGCAGTATGGAGGGGATAATTCCGCGACAAATATCATGCAGGTCTTGGCGACATATACAGGGTGCGGCGCAAATTAGTCCCCACGATTTTTCAGCCCCTTCGGATGGTCGGACAGAAAAATGTTTCTTACCAAAGTTAATCAGTATTTAACCGTCAAGAAATTGCAACATTTAAAATTTAAAAAAAATCGATTTTCAACCAAAAATCAAGGTCGCTGTCATATCTTTTAACGGAACTGGGTATTTTTAACTTCATAATATTGTAGGCGACGTCGAAACGAATTCAACGACCTGCTATACAATGACTTTCAGATGACCTTGATAGATTCCGCGACATATATCGTGCAGGTCTTGGCGACATATATAGCAAAATCGCGATATTTCCTGCGCTTGTATAGGCCGCAGTATGGAGGGGATAATGCCACGACATATATTATGCAGGTCTTGGCGACATATATAGAAAAATCGCGGTATTTCCTGCGCTTGTATAGGCCGCAGTATGGAGGGGATAATTCCGCGACATATATCATGCAGGTCTTGGCGACATATATAGAATAATCGCTGTATTTCCTTCGCAGGAGGATCGAAAAATGAAGGAATCTGTCGAGCGGTGCATCATTCTGTGGATTGGCGATTCCGTAAGACGGTGCGCCGGTGTTCCGTTTCCGTCGGGAAAGAATAATCTGCCACGAGACGGTATTGAATGTTCAAACGGCACGCGGTAAATGGAGCATTCCGAAGAGTCCCGCGACCCATTCATTTCGACCTTCCTCTGCGGCGACGAGGACAACGCTCCGGAAGGTCAGACGCAGCCACGGGAGGCCAGAGGAGAGTGAGAGAGAGAGAGAGAGAGAGAGAGAGAGATAGCTGGAATTGAATTTCGTCACCGTTGAACCGTAATAAAATGACGAGAGGAAAACAACGGGCGACGTCGTCGCCACGGTATCTCGAGCCGTCCCTCACGCCGCTCCGCACCGCTCCGCTCCGCACCGCTTCTTGTCGCGTTCGCCGTTGACGTTTTCACTTGTTAACCTCGCAACTTGCCGTCTCGCCGTGGATCTGAGGATTATTCATCACCGCAACTACCAAGGGGGATGGTTTCCATAGAGGGCGATGGCGAGCACAACGGCGCCGTTGGAAAGAGGAAGAAGCAAAGAGGAAAGCGGGAGGTTAGGGAAACCGGGCGAAGCGGGGGCGAGAACCGGGACAACAGCGTATTCCATGTTCCCTCGTGTCACTGATTATTCCATTTACGAGCCATGCCGCATGATTCTGAATAGAGGTACACACTGCGCCGGGTAGATTCAACCCGAACCCCTTTCCCGCTCACCGTTTCTCTCTCTCTCTCTCTCTCTCTCTTCGTGGCCCTGTCTTTGTCAGTCTTGCGGGTTTCGGTCCCTTAACCCGCGCGTGTCGCGCTCGCTCCGAGCATCCATAGTCTATCCGCCGAGAGAAAAGAAGTCTCGTCTGAATCGGAAATCAATTCAATCGGCACCAAGTCCGGCGCGCGATTCGGTCTCCGTTTCGCAGGCGACGTCGACGGTGCGTCCCGGCCGAAAAGTTGTACCTAGTAACCAATACTACTACTTTTCACCTAGTCAATTTTACCTAGTACACCAGGTAACGATCGAGGGGGTACAAGCGGCGTACACAGACACGAAACCGGCAGCGCGCGTTCGTTTCTGCTCGGCTTGGGAAACAACAGAGGATTCCGCGCGGGTGGATGGCGTTTACGATTCAAGGGGAAGAATCTCGTTAAAGCGGAATCATTCCACGGAACGCCGTGGAAACGCCACTTTCGCGTGTTTCCAATTTTCAAAAGACCCGGACCCGCACGAGCGCAATTATCCACGCTTTAATAAATTTTAATCGTCCCGCCGCGCCGCGGCGGAGCACGCAGCCGCTTCGGATTTAATCAGCGCCTAGGCGTTCGTTATCATTCATTGAATCGACACGATTTACGGCCACCCGTCGTTCAATCCTTGAATCGAGAGGTTCGAGAAGCTTCCCCGACGCCGAGCCGTATCGAATGCTGAGTGGATATTTCAAGATACGAGACCTCGGTGCTGATAATTTGATGAAGTCCCGCTTACTAAAGACGCTGCGCAGCCCCTGGTTATCCGGACATCTAACATTTTCAATGTTGTATAAGGTTCACAATTTTTGGTTCTTTGGACATCGACGACACAATTTCAGCTTGCACGAGTTTTATGAAACTTTTACTTGGTTCCTCGTTATCCCATGTTCACCCGCATACCTGTGCAGGTGAGCCTCCCAGGTGTACAACGTGTATGGCTGCCTCAAGACACGGGCAGTGTAAAATGTATGTTTGGCTACCTTGAAATGCACGAAATGTATAAATATACAGGGTGTTCATTTGGAAACTTTCCAGCCGAATATCTCGAAGGTATGAAAGATATTGGGCAGGGGCAGTATCAGTTTTTTATTCGGGTGGTGTCTTCAAGGTCACTTGAAGGTCAACTTTGTTTTTCAAGTGGAAACCTATATTTGTTGTCATGGGATGTTATTGTACGTAAAAAGACCAGCAATTTTCGTAGGATACTTTTTTTTCTCCGCGATCTAGTTTCGGAGATATTTAAAGAGAAGTAGAGCGAGGCATACTTGTACTGCGAGAAAGTTTGTCATTTATAACAAATTTTCAAAATCTTCTCCGTTGTTTTCTCAACAATAATAAAGACGATTCTCGAATTCTGAACGAACATTGTTGAAGGTATCGGTTGGAATAGCTCTAGGAATCGTTCTTCTTCGCGCGATTTTGAATTGTTCTAGAGCGCGGATAAAAAAAGGTATCCTACGAAAATTACTGGGCTTTTTACATACCATAAGATCCCATAATAAAAAATATAGGTTTCCATTTGAAAGAACAAAGTTGACCTTCAAATGACCTTGAAAACTTGTTTGAAATGACCTCGACACGTGTTTTACACTTTCTTAACACTAGGTTTACGGAGCACTAAAAATGACTATTTAACATTTCCCTATAAAAATAACATGACTATATCTATCAAAATCTGTAGCCATTTTTTAAATAATATATACCTGGAGAAATCAATTTGTTAAATAATTCCTCGTGGATCCATGTTTGCAATCTCAATATTCGTGAATTAAAAATATCAGAATCTGTCATTTTGACGGGTCCCGTGAATCTAGTGTTAATATCTTCCGTACTTCAACCCTTAAATGCACGAGTGGGGTCCGCAAAGGACCCCAGTGTTGGATTTTGTGTTAACATTTTTAGCCGCGCCATTTTTAGTTTACAGACATTGTACAGTTTTACAGAAAGTTTACAGAAATCAATTGTTGCTGTAATCAAAGTTAGCAAGGAATTAGGTAAGTAGGTAAGTATGAATGCATGTATGCATTCATGTTCCTAATATTTAGTTTGCCTTTATGCACTTAAGGGTTAAATAAAACGTATAAAGCGTACAAAGCGGCTTATGATTTTGTCCGGCACGGTTATGTAGACGTAACAATTTTCGTGTTGTCGTGTTTACGTTCGGTAGTGTTTTCCCTGGCAATCTCGGGCGAACATTTTGCAGAGTTGAGCATGTTTTCGAAACGGGCCCGGTTCTTAAGGTGTGCACACGGGAACGGAATAAAAAATTTTGCGATAGCAGCATCGTCGATGGGATCTACATCGAATATGCGACACGGGCAAACATGCGGATTGTCGTGCTTGTGCATGCAAATTCGCGGATGCAGGTGCGACGGGTTATCGTTGCAGAGCGGCGATGCGGTGTTGGCGATAGCGGCGATGGCGGCGACAGTGGCGCAATGTAGCTGAATTAGTCGTCGAAAGACTGACGGGTAAGGGAAATTGTTGGGACGAGGGGTGTCTCTCTTTATTCATGCATAAAATCCATATTCTTCGGAGGAAACAACGTGGTTCATCGCGAGGAACCTCCTGTCCCTGCCGTGGTATCAGGGCCAACCCTTTTTGGTCCTAGTGAACCTAACCCTCGCACCACCCTCGGGGCGTTTGTAAGCTCCGCCGGAAGAGCCGAGATTATATTCGAGCGTCTAGCATCGCCAGACACTCGACTGCCACGAAAACTTGAAATTTTTAGCCCCGCTATTTGAAAATTCCCAAGCATCTCCGGCGAGACTTATTCGCCGAGCTCGGGCTTTGCTTCCCGGAGTCCCAGCGTTATTCGAACGTTTTTCGAGTCGTCGCATAGAGTCGCGCGAAGGCGTGGCATTTCGAGCGTGTTGTATGCACCGCTCCGCATTCGTTTCATATAATTGATCCGTTTTGTTAATAGCCGTCCCCACCCCGTCGGAGCTGCGCATCGAGAGCACGGCTCGCGTACATGGAAATAATTCGAGGATCCGATGCGGGCGCGTTGTTAATTTCGACAACGGTGGGAGAAGTTCTATTTAAACCTAGGGAAAATCGATTAACATCCAACGGACTGATCAAATGATTCGTTTGCAGCGATATAATTGCGAAACGTCTGTATCGCAAAATAATCTCTTGCTTGTGATTCGAATTGCATCGATAAAGAAGAAGGAAAAAAAACATATAATTGCATCAGCCGTTCCCGAAGGACGAGCATATCGTATTTCGATAGAGCGAGCTCTCTCGCGCTAGTCGAGCTCGCCAGGCACAATTAAAAGAACTCACCGTGACGATTCTAATTATGATCGCGCGAATCGACAATTCTATGATGGGCCTTCGATAATGGACGAGCACCGCCGCGCCGCGACGCGACGCCGCGAAGCGACGCCTATCGTCGAATAAGTGGACGGGGGAGAGAAAAAGAGAATAGTCGAAGCGAGAAGGGGAGAAAGTTTTTCTTCGTCGCGGCTTCAAGTGCCGTGGAAGTGGTTATAGAAAAAAAGATGGGGAAAACCTACCGGAAATAAAAAGATCTCGCCGGCGGGTTTTCGAGATACAACGGGCCGGAGAAATATCGTGACTTTGAGACTACGATGGGCACCATCGAGCTCGGCACGCCGATCGAAAGAACGCCCATTACGCGTCCACCTAACAAGATATTGAATTTTCTGCAGGGTTGTGAACCTCCGGGTCTCGAGCGGATTCGTGCCCTGAGATATAATAGAAGGCCTCCACACCTACTCTAGGCCTCGCGCGCTGTATTTCAGACCTCTCGCCACTTGAGGCACAGAGCGACTATACACACTCTAACAAACGCCCATTTTCAGACAATGAATATTTTAGTGCGCCCATGAAAGCACGCTCGAGCGTTCTTTTTCTCTCTTCTTCTTCTTCTTCTGCTTCTCCTTTTTTTTTGTCCTTGCCGCCCCTCGTCACAAAAGGCATCATCGCCGCCCCGTGTACGTGACGATCCTAACCCCTTCCAGGAACACCGCCAGTAACTGGATCAAGTAACGCTACTCTTGTCCTATGTAGGTTCATTGTTTTCTTCCCTTTCGCGCAACAGATCCGACGATATCGTGCAACTTGACTGATTTATAGGGGAGCAAACGCGGGGGAGACTACACCCTTTCAACCCGAGGGGCTTTGTTTACCATTAGTACCGAATTTATATACGCCACGAGTGATGGATTCGATTTTCGAGAAAAGCGCGATTTTATAAGCTCAAATATTTTCTACAGCGCTAAACAGTACCATGTTTTTCAAATGAATTAAGAATATAGAGAAACCTAAGAAAATCATACGATTCTACTAGCAGTGAAACTGTTAAATAAATTAATGAAACTGTTCTTGAGATATATGTACAGTAAAATCGTTGATTTAATAATGTTTATTATTTCCTAACACAGCATCATATCGTGTAAATATACTCGCTGCTGCATAATGAATTATTCGTGTAGGCGGCGATTCCAAGAACGACACAGTGCTTATCGACCGACGCTACAGAAACGATTTACCTAGCGCAGTTTTCTACTATACCGACGTACGATATACCTAGAACGGCGCACCAATAAAAGCAACGTAACACTGCACACAAACAGGAAACCACAAACGAATACCCGTGTTACGTGAACCAATATTATTTTCCTGGCCTTGCACACATTTTATCTACTGTCGGACATACGTCAAGCGTTATTAAAGAAGAAGATTGGTTATTATCTAAAACGATGTTATTCGTGGTGAACGAGGTGTTTAAAAAATTCCAGGAACTTGAATTGCGAAAACCAATTAGACGGACAAAATTAAAGAACCAACTTGTATCTCATGTAACACTTAAAGCGGTACTATATTTCGCACTTTTCAGATAAAAACAAACATGTTTCGTATAAATAAATTTAAGTAAAATAATTTGAAAATAATTTGAAGTTAACATTTGTTACGGTAGTAGAATGTTACATCAACATTTTTTAAATATAGGGTAGTAATTCGGGATACGATTATGTGAAAATTATTATATTTATTCCAAAAATTCTTGTACATGCCTACTTGACGTTATTGACTTACAATTTTGTCGAGTACTGTCCAGGTTATCAATAAAAATAGAGAGGCGAAAATGTGTTAAAACCGCCCTTGACCTTTGACCCCCTTTAATGCACTTTTAATTTGCCAAACAAGTGTGGGAAAGTAAAATTTGTAATTAATTATACAATAACGCAATTGTAACAAATATTAACATCGCTTTGGCTTGTTTATTTTTCGTATGCTCAATCCGTAAATTCAGTACATTGCACCCACTTTTCATTTACTTTATCCGCTTCGTTAATTCACTAATTATATACTTTTATCTATAGTGGTTGTTGAATTCTCGGTAATTACTAGACAGCGGATTTTATGCATTTATGACAAAAATGAGTAGGTGTAATTTAATGCAGTAAAAACATTAGAAGAATTTAAAAATACTGTTATGTTACTTTCAACCTATTAAACATATTAGGAAAAAAAAATAAATTTTCATTTCACTCTAGTTTGTTGCAATTCAGGCAGAAAATTTTCATTATGCATAAAAATATGCTGTCTAATAATTACACAGAATGAAGATGCAGCTCCGATTTCAATGACTTTGAAATATGTTGTCAAGGTCATCGTTCTAAACAATTTCTTGGAAGGTGATTCTACATGAAAAAGAATAAGTAAAGCATTTGGAATGAAATGATAGTTATCCAGAGCTTCGTTTTTGGAAAAAATGTAAGTAGTACTGACAAGAGGAGTACATAATTTTGCAAGAGAACGGTTGGGTCGTGACACATGGTGGCCGTTGCAACTTTGTTTCTCGTGGGGAGTATAATACGATGGAATTAAAAAATTTAATCTTGAAATTCAAGGTCACAGAATAGGAAAGGCCTAAAATTACGCGCTGGTGGTGGTGGTGGTCATGACGTATAATTTCCTTCCATCCTGTACACTATAGAAAACGAGAGAGAAACGGGGAGAGGCATGGAGAGAGGGAGGGAGAAAAAAATCGCATATAGGGCTACTATTGTCCAGCTGTCCAGTAATGGACGACCCTCTTTTGGCTCGAGCTAATAATGCCGAATTGATCCGGGACGCTTTGGTGATTATATTTCACGATGCCGATCGTTTGCCTTTTATTACGTTCGTACCAAGAAAAGCAAATTTTTTATTCCGCTGTTTCCTTTTCCTTGTCTCTACGACTGCGCATCCCTCGGCATCTGTCCATTAAATTATATTAGGGGTAGCCATAAGCAATCAATTATTTGCAAAGAATTTATTTTGCCTTTAGTTCTGTACCGATCGTTGAGGAGGAAACACATATTCTTTTACAGTTTTCGGTAAAGCAGCCTGTGTTCGAAATATTCTAAAAAGTATAATTCTTTTTACAATAATAAAATGGCGGCCGTACCTTCCGAGGATCACATTCGTCATTGCATACTTTTTCATTTTCATGCGGGATTTAATGTAACAACAAAGGAAATTTGCAATGTTTATGGAGATGTATTGAAGGTCAACAAGTGTCAACGTTGGTTCAGAAGGTTTTCTGCCGGTGATCATGATCTCTCTGACAGGCCTCGAGACCACTTGAATTTGATAATGACACCCAAAAATCTCTAGTGGAAGCTGATCCAAAATTAAGTGTACAAGAATTATCGAGAAGCCTTGGGTCCACAAGGTCAACTATACAAAGGCACCTACACGAAATGGGAAAGGCATATAGGCAAGGAATATGGGTACCGCATCAATTATCTGAGACCAACAAGAATATATGCAGGAAAGATGGCAAACTGATAATGACGGAGGTTATATAATAAATTAAGAAATAAATACTTGAATTTACTACAAAGTTTGTTTTACATTTCAAAATAATTGATTACTTATGGGTCCCTCTAATACTACGCGAGCAGATCAGAAAGTCGAGCGCGGATTGCAAAACGTACAGAGGACATGGAAATTACAAAAATAACGCTCCGGCCAAACATAAGCAGCTGGCAAAGTTTCTCAGGCAAACAGTATTAATGTTCGCCATTGTTCTTCGAATTTGTTCCATTGTTTGGCCGGAGCGTAACGAAATGAGGATTACTACGAGAGCAAACTGTAATTACTGTGCCGCGTCCCGGGCACGGAATGAAAGTTTAATTAGCACCTGACGGGCACCAGGTACGTTAACTCAATCAAGCTAAATTACTCTCGGCGATCCATCAGTCGTTATAAACTGAACGCGTGTATCTTTTGCGCCGGCTCGTCCGGCTTCGTTGCGCGATACTTTTCACGGGAGGAAAAAACGTAAACGAGATCCGCCATTGAATCGTTGGATCCGTGACCGTCCATGTGACGCGCGGTCCTGTGACACACGGCTACTCGTCCACTTTTTTCCGATTTTTTTTTTTGTTCCCCCACCGGTGATTTCATTATTCAAGAGGAACGAACAAAAAAAAAACGTGCAAAAGGGAAGCTGACCGAAGCACAATCGCGCGCGTGCTTGAGACATGCATCCGCCAGTTCATTGCTACCGTACGGAATCGTACAAAAAAGTCTTTTTTGCTTCCTCGTTGACCAGTTTGTCAGCAAAAAAAAAGCCAAAGCCATCGATATACCGAGCGTCATAGAATGTTCAACAGTGTCCAACTAATTTTCAGTTGGAGATCAAGATGGAGACTATCCTCATTCATAGCGACCTTCACAAATTATACTTCTTTCAGACTGGACGAAACTGCTTGGATTTTGTTGAGTAGTTAAAAAATTGACCTTTCAGTACTTTTGCGATTTTTCAAAAATTTCTTTTTCACATTACTCAGCTTTTCACTTTACTAACTCCTAAAAAAACCCCAAGTCGTTCGGTCCACTTTTGAAAAAGTTATTCTCTTTTAACCCTTTGGGGATAAAGACTTTTTGGAATACTGGAAATATTTTCGCCAGGAAACTGAATATTCTATGAAAATTTTTATTTTGCATACAGATGCAATGCGAAAGATGTAGATGGAATGTGGGTTAATGAGAAACGTTCAATTCGACCAACAGTGCCTGTTCATTGCAAAAATAATTGGCTTCGCGTAAGATAGCTTGGCTTCTGTTCGGTTCGGGGATATGTTCATCAGCGAAAGATGATCGAACGCATCATGTTCTGGTACCCTAGGTAACGGGGCAACAACGTTGGTTGGGAAAACGAGCACCGGCCTAGGCAGACGCGGCCCGCCAATTGAAATGCGCCATGCGATTCGAAATTATTGGCCTACGACTCGCAGAGTTTCTCCGGCAATATCATTAATTTTGAACGGCCAATGCGAGCCGAACCGACTTCATTATCATTATCAATACCGCATAGAATCGCGTGACAGCTTTGCGACCGCAAAGCGGAACGCCCCTGCGTTCGCTCGTACCTTCCTGACCGGTCGGTCTAATTTATTTTTTGAATTATGCACGATCGCCGTCGATCTTTTTTTATCAACGGTACGAAACGAAAGAGCATTTCGCGAAACAGGTGCGGGACGCAACGGGTGCAACGCGCGACACGCAACATTGCATTATGGGCATGGCGGAGCCCGATTAAATTGCAAGTAAAGTGTCAGCTAGCAGGCCGGGAGGTGAATCGGAGCTGACAGAGCAATTTCATTCGAAATGAAAGAGGTACAATCAAACACGGACGGCTGTGTGTCGTTGTATTTGCCTGCGTCCGTTAATTATTTATATTCCCGCGCCAGAGCCAGCGACGACGGTATCGTAAATCAAGCACTTGTTGAATTTCATTTCAATCGGACGACTCTGCGTCAAATCCGAATATCGGAGAAAAGAAAAATATATTAGGGGGACTCGTAAGTGATCAATTATTTTGAAATCTAAAACAAACATTGTAATAAATTCATTATTTCTTAATTTTCTCTCTTATAGAAATCCAGGGTTCGTGAAGTAAAATATGACTCAAGGATTTATTTCTTAAATAATGCTCCAGAGATCTGAAAAGATCAGAGGGAGCAATATCCGGAGAGTACGGGGGTGAGGGAAAACTTCTCATTGCGATTCTTTGATTTTTTCCTGAGTGAGTTTCGCTGTACGGGGCCGGGCATTGTCAATTTGCAGTATCGCACCTTTTCTGTGGACCAAAGATGCCCTCTTTTTCAATAGTTCTGAATACAGCCGTTGTAATTGCTGACAATACAACTCAGCGGTAACTGTTTCTCCAGGTTTCAACAACTCAAAGTGAATCATGCCACGACAGTCCCACCAAATGCACAGAAACACCTTTCAAAGTGATAAGCTAGGTTTAGGGGTTGATGTTGCGGTTTGATTTGCAGGAAGCCATTGCTTCGAACGCTTTATGTTATCATAAAGAATCCATTTTTCATCTAACGATTCTGCTAAGAAATGGATCTCTACGAAATCTGGATAGCAATCAAGTGCAAATGGATCGACGAATATTCTCGTTAGATAATTGATGCGGTACCCATATTCCTTGACTATATGCCCTTCCCATATCGTGTAGGTGCCTTTGTATAGTCGACCATGCGGACCCAAGGCTTCTCGATAATTCTTGTATACCTAATTTTGGATCAGCTTCCACTAGAGATTTTAGGGTGTCATTATCAAATTCAACTGGTCTCGAGGCCTGTCAGAGAGATAATCACCAGCAGCAAACCTTCCGAACCAACGTTGACACTTGTTGACCTTCGATACATCTCCATAAACATTGCAAATTTCCTTTGTTGTTACATTAAATCCCGCATGAAAATGAAAAAGTATGTAATGACGAATATGATCCTCGAAGGTACGGCCGCCATTTTATTATAGTTTAAAAAGAATTATACTTTTTAGAATATTTTGAACACAGGCTGCTTTACCGAAAACTGTAAAAGAATACAGCGACTCCCACTAATACTCGTACGCTTTTAAAAATCGCATAACTTTGTCAAGATTGGTCTATACTTCTTGAATTTTTTTGAGAAGTTAGAACACAGTGTTATTTTGAAGACAGGCTGCTTTACCGAAAACTCCAAAAGAATACGTGTTTCAACGATCGGTACTAAATGCAAAACAAATTCTTTGCAAACAATTGATTACTCATGGGTACCCCTAATTTATTTACCATCGTCAGCGTTCGAAATTTTTTCCCCGCGTGTCGTCAAGGAAAAAGGAGACTGTTCGCAAGTCGATTTAGGGGGTGCGGGGAGGGAGAAAGCGTATCGTAAAGTATCAGAACGCGAGCAAGAGAGCCGTGCAGCCTTCGACCAGTCGTCGCGCAAACTCCCTCGAGTACTTTTCGAAAAAAAAAAAAAAAAGATATCTGATTGGTCTAGGTGCGAGTGTATCTCGCAAGATTCTGCGCGTCATTTCCCGTGGAATGGAAGGAAACTCCTGAGAGGAGGCTTGTACCAGTCCGGTCTTGTCCGTGAGGCTAAACTAATTTGCTGCGTGAGGGTAGTTGCCGGGCTAGAGGCTGAAGTGGGGTGACACGGGGTCAGGGCAGATGGAAAGCTCGGGGGTGAGAGGTGGTGGCTAGGTCTGTCGGCGGGGGGGGGGGGAGGACGAGGGGAGAGTCATCTGATTCCGCGTGGTGGGGGAACCGAATTCCGAGTGACCAGTAAAAATGCCACCCCGAGAGCGTGCGGCCACCCCACCCCCCAACCCCCACCCCCGTTCCCCACTTTTCTTCACTTTCTCTTTCCGTTTCGACTCCGTTCCCCGTCTTTTCTTTCGGCTCGCCTCGGCTTCCCTCCCGGACCTTTCACCCTCGCCAAGCCTACTTTAGGGCCGTAGGAATGACTGTGAACTGGGGTATAGGACTGCTCGTGCCGAGCCGCGTGCAGGACGGTGTTAGTCCGTAGGACACGGACCTGCGTGTGCCCGCGCGTGTGCGAGTGTGCGTGGACAGGCGCCTTTTTTTAACGCACGTGTGTGCAGGTGCGTAAGCCGGAGAGAGTAGGAAGCGTCTTAACGAAGAAAGACCTTCGCAGTGACGGATGCCTCTCCACGGACACCCTGCTCCTTTTTCTCGCGAAACGTTTTTCCTTTTATTTTTCTTCTTCTTGTCCGCCCGACAGGGCATCGTCGCCGCGTTCGCTCGAACCGCTCGAGGCAGCCTCGATGTCCTTCTATTGTCGTTGAACGGATAGTCCTGGCCGACGATCGATATCGCCAGGATATTTCGAGCATCCTGAAGTTCCTGACAGCGGTGCGACGCGGTTCAACGTTCAGCGATTGTTCGGCGAAATGTTCGGAAATCGAAGAATTCCGGGTGCGAAGAAGACGCGAGGAGCCGGCGGAACCTAGCAAGACGTCGTCCCTGACTTTGAAAGAGGGTAACAAGGAGTAAGGGGTGAGTTCGCTGGGGGGAGGACTAGGAGCTAGGGCATGGGGGGGGGGCGGGAGCAGTAGCGGGGAAAGGGGGTGGGGTTGAATTCAGCGCGGGGGTGTATAGGGGAATTAGTAGATGGCCGTGGACAATGTGGGGGATACTTTCTCATATCAAGTATGGCCGCCATCGTGGCATGATGGCCAAAACAATAGTAAGTAGAGAGACTCCGTAGACCGTTCCTCGGGAATTATTTCGCTGTTGTTCTTCTTGTTTATTTGTCTTTCTGTTCGGTTTCTTAACCCCGCACGTTTCGAGCCCTCGAGTCTCGTTGACGAAAACACGTCGTACACCTGCGTTGCACACACACGCACACACGCACACACACACGCACACACGCACACACGTTTTCCATTGTTTTTCTGGTATTTCAGTGCGCAGTGAATAAAGTGATGTTATCGTCGTTATCGTCGCCTTTATCAGCCGCGAGCCCGTGCCTCGCTCAATGAAAACGATTCATCATCGTACCGCGACAATTAACAAATGGATAACGAGAAGAAAACGGCCGATCGCGATTATTTCGGGCTGTTACACATGGCCGACGAGCCGCTGATTACGGTAAGTAGCGCACGATAGATGTGTCATAAATCTTTTGCGAAATCGCGTGCTCACCTACTGTACGATGCACACTCGTCGAGTTTTCTTTTAAACCGCGGGGCTTCATGGATTATGCACGGGGTGGAGAATCCTAAAGGGGAAACCGATCGACTCGATCGTTTATCGAGAGCACAGATTCGTGTCGTACGCGATCCGACGTCGCGCCGGATATCGTTTATGCGTTTATGCGTTTATGCGTTCGCCTATTAAAACGAGAAACGCGAATTAAGGCGCGACCGGCCGTCCAGGTGGAATTCGTAAAAACGACGCTGCACCGTCGCCCATTCACAGGAGACTAAAAGTCCGTCCGATATCCGGCGACGTCTTTTGCATGCGAATACTCCACGTGGTTCATCCGACGACACGCATTGCGCAGATCCGACTTTCCGTGATCCCCACCTTTATGTGAATCACACCTTTTACCATAGCCCCGTGATTCCCGGTGCGATTATAACGCGAGATAACGTGCTCTCTCTCTCTCTCTCTCTCTCTCTCTCGTCTCACGTGAAAGCTTTCGATTTCTTCGAAACGCGATACATTTCGTAGGACGTTCATCGAGGACGGTGCTCCAGTTTATCGACAAACAAACATCGTAAAACCTCGAATGATCTCTCCAATTATCGTTGCAGGGATCCGGTAAATTTCGACTCGTCCCTAATTACGTCGTCTCGGAACATATTTAAAAACGCGCACTACCGAGGAAAAATAGATTATCCTGTCCGACAGGTTGATAATATTCGATTGCAGTTCGTGTTTCGTTGCAAGGGGGTCGAAGACGAGATCGGCCCGAGGCGTTTAAAGAAAAAGAGGTAGGGGGAGGGGGGGGGGGGTCGGATAGATTTTCAGGACTGGTGCGATGATATTTGTCTTGTTTACGAGCAGACTTATGCGCGTGTGCGGACCAGTGAAGTTCGCCGCTCGATCAATAGGCCTCTACTGAAATCACACGTAAACGCACCCGCGCGCACACCCACGCACAGCCCCGGCGTTCTCTAACGGGCACACGCACGCGAGGGAGGACGAGGGCAAAAAGTTCGCGGGAGAGAGAGCCTCTCTTTCGAGAGTTCGAGAACGGGGATGATCGAACGCCCCGCGCACACGGAACTTCTATAATTCGCCGCTCTCGCCTAACTCTTATCGATTCCGGACATTCCGGCCGGCTACTATCGGCCTGCTTTTCTTCTCCGACGTTCAACCCAATAAGCATCCGTCCACGATCCCGTTGTACCCGAATATCTAGATTACTTTCCCCCCTCCCTCGATTCCCTCTTGAACGTAATACAGAAAACCGGCGGTGGCTAAAAAAACGCGCGCGCCCGCGCGAAATATTTGCTATGGCCCGTTTCGTTACATTATATTACGTTAGGTTCGGTTCGGGTCGGATCACATCGATTTTTTCGCGTTCAAATATTAATCGCGATGCTATCCTCGCCGAAACGCATAATTTATCGCGGCATCGTTTCCAACCGGCGAAAAGCGGGCCAGCTGCAAATATATGCGCGTCCGCGACATATGTCGTCGCAGCATCGTTGCCATTGACGTGGCCGGTGCGAACACCGTTGTTTACCGCGCGGCACGCGGTAGGTAAACCCACGCAATTTCTGGCCCGCGAAATGATTCGGGGGAACCGGGGAAAGGCATATGCAATGCATGCGCATCGTTAATAATACCAGCTCGGTCCCTTCGCCGTGCGGACTACTGTTGATTATTTTCAACCCCACACCTCGATCCTTCACGCTTTCTACTCTCTAACAACATGTTTTCCTCGACACCCTTTCGTGAAAGACACGAAATTCCCCATTTCTGGGCTCCCCCGTTCCTTTCATCCGCTGTCATTCATCCAATTTTGGGACAGAAACGTTGCAAAAGCTTTTCCCTAATGCGCGTGCACACGCGCACGCACACGCACACGGACACGCGCGAGAGTCGGCCCTCCGACAAGCCATACGGGCGTATTTACGCGTATTTTTGGAAAATCCGTGAAACGTTGCGCAGAAATGCGGGTTTTCCACCGGAGCACCCCCTTCCCCTTCGCTGATCCCGGTCCCACAGTCCTGTTTTCAACCCCCGCGTAATCCAATTTCCGTACACCGACACGCGGACCCACGCAGACATTCGAACGGCAAATAATAACCCTCGCGTCGCGCGAACGTTCGATCGGTGATGTAGAATGCCGCGTCATTATCCTCCGGCTAAATGAGAAAAATCTTTGCCCTCGTTTACGCGGAAATCGATAAATTACGAAACACGAAAACATCAACATCGAAACGATCGCCGATAACGCGGGCGGTTTCAGATATTTTCAGGAACGTTCGAAAATGATCGATCCGTTACAGTACTTTGCCGATCGAAATTAACAAACGAAAACAAATGATTAAGCTGCTGTTCGTTGTGTCATGGACGTTCTCTTATCGCGTGACAAATTCCGAACGAATTAAATCTATTTCCGGAACACCCCAATCTGGATGAACGAAGATATTAACCCATTTGCATCATAAAGAAATATGAAAAGAAGATAAAGAAGATATTTAAGCACAAAAATGGCTGCAAGTAAAAGAATATGAAATATGAAAAGAAGATAAAGAAGATATTTAAGCCCAAAAATGGCTGCAAGTAAAAGAACTTCAAATATGAAATATGAAAAGAAGGTAAAGAAGATATTTAAGCACAAAAATGGCTACAAGTAAAACAACTTCAAATATGAAATATGAAAAGAAGATATTTAAGCATAAAAATGACTGCAAGTAAAAGAACTTCAAATATGAAATATGAAAAGAAGGTAAAGAAGATATTTAAGCCCAAAAATGGCTGCAAGTAAAAGAACTTCGAATGTGAAATATGAAAAGAAGATAAAGAACATATTTAAGCACAAAAATGGCTACAAGTAAAACAACTTCAAATATGAAATATGAAAAGAAGATATTTAAGCATAAAAATGACTGCAAGTAAAAGAACTTCGAATATGAAATATGAAAAGAAGATAAAGAACATATTTAAGCACAAAAATGGCTACAAGTAAAAGAATATGAAATATGAAAAGAAGATAAAGAAGATATTTAAAATGGCTGCAAGTAAAAGAACTTCAAATATGAAATATGAAAAGAAGATAAAGAAGATATTTAAATCTAAAAATGGCTACAAATAAAAGAACTTCATATTTCGGTATTATAAGAAAAAATAAATTTAGCGTATATGTTAGATAATAGTAATCAATTATTTGCAAGGAATTTGTTTTGCCTTCAGTTCTGTACCGATCGTTGAACAGGAAACGCGTATTCTTTTACAGTTTTCGCGAAACGCGTATTCTTTTAAAGCAGCCCGTGTTCAAAGTACTCTAAAATTTTCTTTTTACAACCCTGTAATAAAATGGCGGGGTCCGTACCTTCCTTCATATTCGTCATTGCATACTTTTTCATTTTCATGCGGGATTTAATGTAACAACGAAGGAAATTTGTAATGTTTATGGAGATGTATCGAAGGTCAACAAGTGTCAAGGTTGGTTCAGGAGGTTTGCTGCCGGTGATTATGATCTCTCTGACAGGCCTCGAGACCAGTTGAATTTGATAATGACACCTTGAAATCTCTATTGGAAGCTGATCCAAAATTAGGTATACAAGAATTATCGAGAAGACTTCGGTCCACATGGTCAACTATACAAACGCACCTACACGAAATGGGAAAGGCATATAGACCGGATATTGCTCCCTCTGATCTTTTCAGATCTCTGGATCATTATTTAAGAAATCAAACATTCTGTAGAAGATGTAAGGAGGCACCTTGAGTCCCTGAATTTCTATTAATTAATACGAACCCTGGATTTCTATATGAGAAAATTGAAAATTTGCAGGAAAGATGGCAAACTGTCCTCGATAACAACGGAGATCATATAATAAATAAAAAAATAAAAACTTGAATCTACTTCAAAGTTTGTTTCAGATTTCAAAATAATT
This sequence comes from Halictus rubicundus, assembly GCF_050948215.1. Classification (NCBI taxonomy): domain Eukaryota; kingdom Metazoa; phylum Arthropoda; class Insecta; order Hymenoptera; family Halictidae; genus Halictus; species Halictus rubicundus. The sequence continues at coordinate 20,660,440 of NC_135151.1, forward strand.
GGTCACTTATGGACCCCCCTAATATATACGCCAATGATGCAAATGGGTTAATTAACGCTCCCGTCATCGGAATATTCGAATAGAATCCGAATCATGCTTGGCCGTGCAGTCGCACGAGAATCGATCACGTCATTTTAGAGATCATCTGTTCGGGGATGGGAGCGGTGTTTCGTTAGTGTGTGGTGGGGGATATTTGTGTGGCAGCTCTTCGAAGGTGGTAGGGACGAAAACGATGTGACAGGCCCTTCGCAGGGCACCGTGCCTGCACCTAACAGTAACCTGGGAGAGCCCAGAGAGGCGTAAGCCTGCGAGGGACCGTAGATTATCACCTTTTCGAAAATCTTTCGTTGACGTCTTGCCGACAGCTGTTCCTCCCGGTCCTCGAATCTCCCTCAAGAATTCACCTTCCTCATTTTTTCCGATAATTTCTCCCTATCGATCCTCCCCGATCGGCACACGCCGAATCCCGTCGCCCCATCGACGTGTAAAATCGTACACAATTTCTATCGCGTGCCCGATTCTCTCCTCGGTTCGGCCGACGTCGCCCGAAGGTGACTACCCTTCGCGTTGATGTACCAACCCCCTCGGCACGTGCCCAGTGACGCCTTCCCGAAATCTTCGTGGTCTTGAACGAATCGAAAAAGTGCGAGGCGCCCCCCGGTGATCGTTTGTGCTTTCGTCGAGGAAGTGCCGCGCAGTGTTTTGCGCGCGATAAAAATGCCCGATCAAGTTCCGCGCGACGCTCCGCGGAGTTGTGTTGTTCCGGTGCCGATTTACTCGCGCTCGACGACAACGCTGATCGGAAGGTGGAAGAACGAGGATGCCTAACGGGCAACTTCGAGACCGAAGGCGTGTTCGTGCTGCACCGGTAAGAAAACGAAACGAACGGCACGCGTTCTCCCGTGCGTACTTTATCCTTTCGGTATACAGCTCGTTCGGTGGGAAGTTCGAATTACACGTTGCTCCTGTTTTCCTCGACGACACGGCTGTTCATCAGTCATTCCGCTCGCTTTCTATTTATACGTCGCGTTGACATCGGCTCGTTGCACCGTGCACTAGCATTACCGGAAATTCGAGCAGTTCGGTAATGACCGATGGATTATTTAGCGGGCACCGCGCGCCCGAGCGCGAGCGCGCTACGGCTCTGTCAACTTCAATTAGTAATCACAGAGCGCACAAAATGCATATTCCTACGATTCTCCGTGTGCAGCCCCAAACGTTGGGCGTGCATATGACTCATATAACGCGTTCCCCAAACGCCTCCCTTTTCGGACCGTGTCCATTCGCGTGTAGGGTGTCCAAACGAGCCTTGACAGAGCGTACGCGCGCGTTATGCCTACACACTGCTCCTTCGCTCGTTAGACGATCATGTATCCGGCCCGTTGTCCGAAGAAGTATATCGGTCCGATCAGAACGGAGGATTCATCGATCGATCCTCGGTGGCTACTGTAGAATCTTCGGTGGCTACAGTGAATTCTCGTTACGAGTCAGTGCCAACCTCGCGATTCGTGGAACCACAGTCTTCTTGTCGGTATCGGTTAGTAGTCATGACTAGACTGCGGATTTTATGCATTTATAACAAAAATTAGTAGCTTTACTTTTAAATCTATTATTCTCGATCTGCCAAACATAATAAGAAAGAAAATTATTTCACTTCGGTTCGTTGCAACTCGGGTTAAAACATTTTATTCTGCACAAAGATCCGCAG